>NW_027611651.1:4060700-4660700 GCF_964261635.1 Lissotriton helveticus | reverse complement strand
TGTTTACCGTGTGTTGCATGTTTACCGTGTGTTCAAAGATTACGATAACTAAGCAACGACAAAATTCAGGATATAACATTCATGGTTTTGCATTTTCAGATGCATGCATGTTACTATTTCACGAAGTTAGTTTCGTACACCTCCTGTGCGGTAATGATTTTATTTTCCAATTTTCACTTTGTAGATTCGAGGCCATGCTTTCTGGTTTTTTCCTGCGGTAATGGGTTTTTTAGGTTTTAGTTAGGAATTTCTCCCATTACACATTATAACCTTCTTACAATGTAAGCCCCGATGCACAGCGCCAGGGGACATTAACCCGCGCCTCGTGTGCTCAGGCGTTTTTTCATAATCAATCGCGTGCTCCCGCCTAGCTCAGGCTTATGGCAACAGACCCCTTTCAGTTCCTGAATTAGCTCTTGGCACAATTTTAGAAATGAGCAGTGACTAACCGCATGTTTACCGTGCGTTCAAAGACTGCTGGGGTGACAACTGCTGGCCGGCGTTGTATGCGCGTGGGCGTGCTCTGAGATACCGCGTGGTCGTAAAATATTCCATTTGGAAGAAATAAAAAGGCCCTAGAGCGGTGCATTAATTTCTTCCATTATGCAAATGAGGTGCCAATGCTCCTACCACTCACTCTGTTCTGGAAGCGCATTGTACAGACTAACATGTTTCCAAAATGTTCCTGGCCATTGTTTAAACTTTAAATATAAAGACATCCCCGGGCTCGTAAAGTGCTCTTTCAGTCAAAAGAGGAGACAGTCGAGGATGATTACGTGGCTTTTCTTGAAGGGAGCCACAAAACTTCTTCAGAGCGCTCGGCAGGCTCTGCGACTCGTGCGTTCCTTAAGCGATACGTTCGTACAGCGCGCTTTCACTCAACAGGGGAGACAGACGAGGAGGTTTAGCAGACTATGATACAATGCAAGGTTCTATACTAAGTATTTAACGCGGTTTTATATAGCGCAAACATGACCCGAGGGGGTTGAGCGCGTTATGAAAGAACGATTGCAAGGAATAAGGATTAAGGTTGGGATTTTAATTATGTAAAGCAATTTTAGTACAGCAGGTACGGAAGGATACATGAGAATGGGGCTAAGAAGAAAGCGAACAAATTGTAGAAGTGCTATCCTTTCGTGGCATCTGTGCTCGGTGACACGCGCGGGTCATAGTGCGTTGTGCGCCAGACCTTCCTTGCGTGTAGGCTGTCTCTCCTTAGTCCCCGCATGCGACACCAGCTAGCTCCAGGTGGGGCCTTTAATTCGATACTAAAGTTGCTGAAATTGGAGGTCAACAGTGGAGCGTGACCAGTGAGCACCCGCAACAGGCTCAGCGATGTCAGGAGGGGTTAAACTTCACAAGTGCGACACGAGGTCATGCATAGGTTTCCACGGGGGAGCAACAATTAAAATTCGGAATTCAGAGTATCCCCAAAGTAAACATAATTCACCAAACGGGATTTTGAGGGCCTTGAGTAATATCCCCTCAGTAAAGGGACTGGCATCATTGTTATAATGTCACGCAGGTTTGCCACGGGGAATAAAAATTCTCTCCCCGACTTGTAAGCGGAGCTGCACATCTGGACAGCCTTCATCGGTATGATGGAGAGTGAGATAGGAAACCTTAAATTCTTGCGCTTGTAGTTGCTGTCACCAGACACACACACACAATTTCAGTATGAACGATTTAGAAACAAGCATTGGCCATGCAACAGGTCCGAGCCCACTGTGCGCAAGGGACCAACAAGGCAAATTGCGCTGGTAGAATTTCGTAGGTGGATGCCATCTGATGAGAGCAGGCGTCGAGAGCTATGCGGTTAGCTACTCCAAATTCAGTCTGGTACTTAGCAGCCCCCGGCAGCCCCTCCTCTTACATCCTGAGGAAGGCCCCATGTTTTACCCAGCACTACTGGTTTCAGTGCACTACACTATCGGCAGATATTTTCTGCTCATTCCTGCTGCTGGCAAAAGATGTTTACGCAGCATGTACAGCGAAGCATGGGTAACGGTGTCAACTGTTCCATTATCCGTGTAAGTAATGTAACAAGTAGGACATTCCCCCCCTTGCCCAAAGAACAGGAAAATGTGCAGCAGCCGAAAGTATAGCGCTGCGCGTGACATCTGTGGGATGTAGACATTCGGCTATTCTAACCAGGGTGACGTGCCCGTGTTCGGAGTCCAGTTTCTCGGCGCATAAATTACTCGTGGGAAAGGAAAGGGTTTTAAACTGCCATCCCTTCTGTCCTCCAGGGGGGTCGAGCCGGAGGATGGTGATCCACTCCTTCGAAGTAATCTTCAGGCAATGATGGCTGATCAGGGGGATTTACTCAACAGTTACGATTTTGTTATCCTCCAAGTATGAGAAGAGAACACGCATATGACAATGCAACGGTCTCGCTTTTCTTAATTAGAGCAATTGACATTGTAAATGATACAATTTTAGGTAGGTGTTGGTCTTGAAAACAGACGAAAAGAAACAGCATTGGCAGTTGGAGGAACGTGCGAGGCAGTTGGAACACAAACCAATGTGTACGCAACGAGTACATTTTATGCTCTTCCAGATCACGCCTGGATCACGTCGCAAGGATTAGCAGCTGCACCTCTGGAGCAGGGACGGGAAGGTCCGCTCGCAAGCGGAAACACACCCGCCAACGATGATAGTTAGTAGGTCCTGAACACTAAGGAAGGTTTACAATGGGAACAGTAAATGACAGGTGAAAATTGATAAAAGCAGACGTTAAGTTCATGAGGTGAAAGCGACAATTGTGAACAAACAAAATAGGCACTTGTCCAAGTAGCAAAGGCAAAACAGCAATTAAGAAGTAGCATACAGTGTACAAGTGGAAGTGACGGGGGCAACGTGGGCAAATACAAAAAGAGTACCACACACAGGTGCAGGGATAATACTGCAATAAATGGCAAATACTTCACAGGGACTACACTACTCTTTCCAAGGCAGGATGGGGAGCGCTTGGAGGTAGCATGCACACGATACATGGACATACATGGCGTAAGTGGGTAATAGCAGTATACATGAGGGGTTCCATGAGAGGTGAGGGTACAAGGGAGAGGAGTACCACCACCTGTTAGGTGGACCTTCAGGCCATACTATAACCATTCCTGGTAATGACCTTGCAGTGTTTAGCCAGGACAGACACTGTCATAATTGTTGCGGCTACTGTGTTCACGCAGCAAGTAATTAATACTGATCACAGGGTGATGCCCATAATGCTTTCGCTTTGCTTGGTCACATAAAACAGCATACGCTGGCTCATTAAGCAGACAGTAAGAAAGAGGACTAATAGGACATTGTAATAACACCCTTAAGTTCACTGAGGGGAGGATAGAGCCTGGAAGCTATGTCAGGGCACTGAAGGCCTATAGCAATTATACCGTATTTACAACATTAAACGGGAAGGGCGATTTGACGGTAAATTCATTGTCATAAAGACTACCATGCCGTGCCCGCATTATGGTTACATGTTACAAAAGAGTACTAAACACAATTACAAAGAGAATACTGTAGCACAACGGCAGGGACTTAGGAGAGACATGCCTGACTTTGTTCAACTTACATATAAGTACAAGCACTGTAAGATTGCCAGATATCTTTCCCTGTCCTGGTACTTACCCAAACAACGATGATGAAGCGCTATTCATTCCTTCTAGCACTTCTCTGCCATTGCAGGCTGGTAGAGCGCTTTTTAGTAACATGCACATTACAGGTACAATACAGTGCAGAAGTGGGTAATGACAGCAGTATACAGAGTGTTTCACGTGACGGCGAGTGACGGCGAGGGTCACAAGGTACAGGAGTCCCATTCCTTCACTGTGCACGGTGGTACGTTAGAAGGATTCTAGTTTTATGAGCTGCAAGTAACAAGCTATAACAATTACTAATAAGTCTTCGGCGTGATACATGAGGGCTTTTCACTGCAGGCATTAACGTTATGCCTGCCATACCCATCTCTTTTGGTTCCTGGGACCAATTTCACCGGTCTTCCAGTAGCATCCAATAAAAATCTTGCAAATAACATGCAGAATGCAACGAGAAGCAGGGACTAAGCAAGGATGTGCGGCTCCTCTTGTGGATATTGGCAGGTAAACAGCTTAATTCAAACTGCAGGATCCACAAGAGGTGGAGGGCCCTGGGCCAGGTACACTATTAAGAGGGCCCCGAGTCAATGAATTATGGGTTATTCAGGTCCCGAGGTGGCAAGATCAATGTTGTGGTAACTAGTCCGGCGAGAGTGAGACCTGCCATGGTAGCACAATCAAGTGCGGGCAGGTTCAGATGGGGCGTTACCATGCGATAACCAGGTATCCATTATGTAATAAAGCACTTTGAGGCTAAAACCAGAACAGCACCCTGTGTCTAAGAACAGTATCTACGCAATCCCCATTAGAGGTGCGGCTTGTGTAACTAAGGGCGTGTCTACGCAATCCTCATTAGAGATGCGGCTGATGTAACTAAGGGCGTGTCCTAAGAACGGTTTTAAAGATATCTCCATAGTGGTGTGGCAAAGGGGACTATGATAGAGGTGCACGAAACAGCGTCAGAAAGTGGCTAGGTGGGTGGGGGGCTCTGACATCGACGGGGGCCTCCTCCAGAGCTGTGGCGGAGTACCGGGCGATCTGGAAGCAGATGGACAGTAGGGGTACCTCTGCGGCAGAAGGATACAGTCAATACCTCTGCCTGGCACAGTAGGGGTGCCTGAGCCAAGAACCTGGAGCCGAGGGGGTTCCAGGAAACAGTGTCGGCGCCCCGTTAGTCCTTCGGGCGGGCGGGGGGCCTGAACCGACCGGGGGTGTGCCTCATCGCTCCGCCCTGACAGGGGGGGCGGGAGTTGAACGAAAGGAAGTGATAATGTACTGCCCCGTCAGAGCATCGACTCGCCGTGCAAGAATGGCTCATTAGGCATGCGGGTCAGCGAGGGGCTGCCGCATTGGATCGCCTGTAAGATGACCCACCTTATTTGCTACTTGTTGTGCAAAATAAACCTGCACCACTGTTTTCCCACAAATCTGTCTCATGAGTTTCCTTGGTATGTAAGTGTTATGGTGCACAAAGTGGAGCGAGCGCTGGTAGTGTGGGCACTATGACGTAGGATAAACCACGTGATTGTTAAACACTGGCTCACCTCAGAATGTCAAGGCATGCACACTGACAAGGCCCCGCCCCCAGCCCCAGTCCCACTGAGAGCCTCAGGGTGCCCCATCCTTCTACACATGAGCTGAAGTACTGGCTCATTGTAGTATGTTGCAATTCAAAGTCAAGGCAGTGTTCCGTTTATGTAAACAAAAAAAACACAACCAAAAATCAATGTTGAATATTTAACAGTTTGCCAATATGACCTCGTTCAAGATGGAGCACTGACTTACAGTCCCAGTAGGAGTTACCTGTGAGTACAGGTGGGATCGACGTACATTATTCCGTCATTCTCTCCTAGAGCCCCGCGGGCCGCCACCCATGGAGTCCTCTACATTGTCACGCGCTGTTCAGTGCTGTATGGGACTTTCAATGAAAGAAGGGTTCAGAAAGACTCACACATTGACCATTACTTACAGGCTTCCGGCCACGAGAGGAGCGGGGTTCTCCCAGGGGTTAAAAGTACTGGAGTTATTTAGACCTTCGTGAAGGACACGTTGTGGGTGGGGATAGAAAATCAAACACCTGCACTTATTAGCTCGGCAGACAGTTTGAGCACCCTACTGTCGGCCGTCCCACATTTTTCCACTTTTTGTGTTGTACATGGTTGTACATCCGCTTCCAGTATTGACAGCAGGCCTGTGCTCCAGGCAGCAATGTAAACATCAGGTCTCCATATATTTACCAAGCATATTTTCCAACAGTTCTAGGAGGAGGGCGACCTAGCAGCTCACAAACTTGTGGATGATTGAGTTTGCCCAAATTAATTCCATAACGTAACAGTGGAATTCCCTTAATATTTTTTCAATTTATGCTTGATGGCAATTGTTTCTCCACATTACAGCTCCACTTATGCTGAATGTATTTGTATTTGTATTTTGTGCTTGTAAAGTGCAACATTCATCCTGGGTAGGATATCACGGCGCTAAGATTGCTAGAGTCAGTGACCCGATGGTAAAGGTTTTAGAGGGATTTGTCAAATTTGGGGAAGAGTAAAGTTTTCAGTTTTTTTCCTGAAGGTGAGGTGGCAGTCTGTGAGCCTGAGATCTATAGGCAAGTCATTCCAAATGTTCGCGGCCAAATGAGAGAAGGAGCGACCGCCCATCCTGGTTCTCTTTACTCGTGAGGTGGCTGCTCTTGCTGTGTATTGTGAGCGGAGATTCCGGTTAGGTATATAGAACTTGATCCTGTTTTTTAGGATATTTGGGCCAGTGTTATGTAGTGCCCTGTGAGTAATGCATAACATTTTGAAAGAGGCTCTTTGCCTCATTGGAAGCCAATGTAGGGTTCTCATACAAGTTTTGGCTGAGTCATACTTTTTGTTGTTGCAGACTGCCTTTGCTGCCGCATTGTGAACCAGCTGCAGTTTTGTGAATAGGTAGTCTGCCATGCCGACGAATAGGGAGTTCCCATAGTCCAGTTTGCTGATCAGCAGAGACTGGACTAGTAATTTTCTGCATTCTACGGGAATCCATGTGAAGACTCTTCTTAACCTCTTAAGTGCTGCGCCTATACCAACGGCCGAAGGCACCACTACCTCGGGAGTGCTGCCGTCGGCCGTTGGACGTTCCAACTGCACCTGCGCAATGGAACGTTCAGCACTGGAGCTGGACGTTCCAAAGCAGCTAAGGTGTTAACATTTTTAGCAGTGCAAAGCTTTTGCCACATAGGCTTGTGACGTGGTTTTTCATGGACAGGGTATTGTCAATAAGGACTCCTAGGTTTCTGGCGGTCTGTGTTGGAGTGGGGGGAGCGCCTAGGTCAGCTGGCCACCAGGTATTATCCCAAAGCTGTTGGGATCTCCGAATAGGAGGATCTCCGATTTGTCGGTGTTTAGCTTTAAGCAATGACTGTACATCCAGTTGGACAAGTCGGTTAGGAAGTTGACCAGCCTGTTTTTGGTGCCGTCCTTGCCGTTTAGGGTTACCATTAGTTGAGTATCAACTGCATAAGAGCAGATATTGATACCCCACTTTTTACCAATGGTTGCCAAAGATGATACATAGACATTGAATAATGTCGGGCTCAGTGATGCCCCCTGTGGGACACCGTATTTGATCTTCCTGGGGGTAGATGAGAAATTGCCTAGGCGTACCGATTGCGATCTGTCTGACAGGAAAGATTCGAGCCAGCGTAGGGCTTTTGCCTGTATGCCTTTCGAGGCAAGGGTTTTTAGTAAAAGGTTGTGTGACACGGTGTCGAATGCTGCAGACAGGTCTAATAGTATCAAGGCGACCGTCTTGCCCTGAGCTACCTGTGTTCTAATGTCGTCAAGCACTGCCAGAAGGGTAGTCTCGGTGCTGTTGTTTGCCCTAAAACCTGTCTGGGAGATATCCAGCAGGTTGTTGGTTTCCAGGAAGTTGGACAACTGTCTGTTTACCAGTCTTTCAAGGACTTTTGATAGGTATGGTAGTTGTGAAATCGGTTGATAGTTGGCAGGGTTGTTTATGTCTGCACCGGCTTTTTTTAATAGTGGAGTGACCACTGCGTTTTTCCAAATTGTTGGAAATTCTGCTTGGTCAAGTGAGAAATTTAGTGCTTGTGTAACTGCAGGGCAGATTACGGGGGTTAGTTGTGAAAAAATATGGTGTGGACATGGGGTTTAATCTCCAGCATGGCTTTACTCACTTCCTCCTCAGAATAGGGGCCAAAAGTTGAGCAACTTGCCGATGGCATGGGATATATGTGTTGCTCAGTTTGTTCCTGGAGATTATTAGAGAAGGAGGTGTAGATTTTCTCTATTTTTTCACAGAAATAATTACTTATTTTGTCGCACCCCTCTCGTGATGGGGTCAGGTTTAGCATAAGGCTTGGAGGGCTGCAAAGTTCCTTGACTATTTTAAAGAGCTCTTTAGAGGAGTTTCTGTTGTCGGAGATTCGTAGAGATTCATAGCATAAAATAGTCTTTTTTTGCCTTCCTTAAGGCAGTGTTGTAGGTTTTAAGTTCATTTTTATAGTTGAGTCTGTCACTGGGTGCTTTAGTTAATCTCCATTTGTGTTCCAGTGAGGTACATTTTCTTTTTAGGATTTTTAATTCGGGTAGTACCATTTCTCTGAGAACATTCGTCTGGATTTGCTGTTTTGGCATGGCGTTGAACAAGGTTCTAGTGCATTCATGATGCTGTATTGCAGGTGTTGAATTCCATGATCACTGGAGGAAACAGGGATGTTTTTATGGTGAAATTTCTCCACAGAAAATTTCTTCCAGCTTATTGTTTTCCCTGCAGTCTGGAGTAATGGTCTCATGTGCTTTATGGGTAGATTCATGGTGAATTCGATCATGTGATGGTCAGTCTATGTAAGTGGCTTTATGTCTTTAATGGGGGTACTTTCTACATTGGTAAAGATAAGGTCCAACGTATGTCCTGCTCTATGTGTGGATAGTTCAATTTTCTGTGTCAGTTGCAATATTTTCATATCCTCTGTTAAGTGTTTGGTTAGGGGGTTGTTGTTGTTGTCGTAGTGGAAGTTGAAGTCACCTAAAATTAGGATATTTTTGTTTTTGAGACAGAAAGGAAGGACTTGTGAGAGGAGCTGGGTGCTAAATTCTGCCGTGCTCCCAGGGGGATTGTAGATGATTACGCCGCCTATTATTGCTTGCGTGTTTATGGTGAGTGAAAATATCAGGGCTTCATAGTTACCAATTTGTGTGGTGGCTTCTTGAAGACAGGTGAAAGTTTCTTTAAATAGTATGGCCACGCCTCCCCCTCTCTTATTTGCTCTGTTCTGGATGTGTTGTAGCAAAACCTACTTCCTAGCTGACGGTGCATAAAGGCGATTGTACTTTGAAAAGTTTTCTGCCTCAGTCTTTTCTTTGGCAGAGTGTTCGGCACTAATAGGTATAAAAAGCATCCATAATGCTTTATTGAGCAAATGTAGGATTATTTTGGTGGTTCCATACCTATGCTGGAAAGAAATTAAAATCCAGATGGACCAAGAAATTCCAAATTCATGGGGAGCATACCTGAGGAAATCCTTGGCGGAACTTGACATACAAACAACATGGGACAGCCAATTAGACCAGGCAACTTTTGAAAAACTGGCAAAAAAGACAGAAGACAAAATAACAACTTCGAAACGCAGGCATGGGTGGACTGTGATTAACTCTTATACATCAACAAAGCCTCAGACCTATTTAGTAACACATTTCAGCAATGAGGTAAAAAGGAGGTTCACCCATTACCGTTTGGGCATGCATGACTCGAAAGTTCTACAACCATCCTGGCAAAGCAACAATCAGGCACCACATTGACAACTATGCGGCTTTCGTAACGAAACGTTAACACACCTGCTGTGTGTTGGCTGGATGGCTTCTCTATAATCCTGGCTTGCCGGGGTGTTAAATACCTGTCAAAAGTAAGGGAACTTTTCAAACAAACTGATCTAGAGGATGCCAACAAAGTATGATCAAGGACGGCAGGGGCCTCCCAAAACATGGTACACCTCAATAAGCCCAAAAAGCAAGTGGAAAAAAGCCCTAATCAACAGGATAACTGGAACAACAGAGAAAACAGTAACCAACAAAAACATATTGTATAGTTGGCATTTGAAATGGACATTCTACCTTACACAGGACCTAGCCAATTTAGTTCTAGATAACTTGTTTTTGAAAGTTTTAAATGATAGAACCTCTCACAGATTGCTCAAACCGTGAGATAACATTTTATGTGCGCTATATGGTTTTCTCAGATTTTTAAATATTGTGAAATGAATCGTCGAAAATTGGAATTTAACGGAAGATTAAGTTTAACATAAATTGTATTTAGTATTTTATAAAAAAGTATATATTGTAACGATTTTAAGTAATCATATACAATAAACTATTTTTGACATTTTGGTGGTTCCATACTGTCCCGAGGAGTTGGTTTGGGGGTTCGCTCGTCTGTTTCTGGCTCAGCCTCGTGGGCATCAGCGCGGAATGTCAGCAGTCTACTACTCTCTACTACTCGCTATCTCCTACACACTATCTCCTACTCACTCTATACTACTCTCTACTAATCTATACTACTCATCTCTATTACTGCCTACAACTCACTACTACTCTACTCTCTATAACTCTACTGTCTATTAGTCTACTACTCACTCTCTACAAACTACTACTCACTACTACTACTCTCTACTACTCTCTACTGCTCAGCTATTGGCATTGTAAATGACAATGCCATTTATTTATCTGTTTTCAAAACCAACACATAAATAAAAATGTTGTCATTTACAATTCCAATAGCTCTAACTTTTGCAAAGGCGAGACCGTTGCATTGTAAATGCTTGTTTGTTGCTGTGGGCTGGGGAGGAATGGGGACGGAGAGGCAGGTATGATGCACCCAGCCCTTTGCCTTCTAGTCTGGAGAAAATTGTAAAGAAGAGGTTATTTTCTCCCATTAATCTGCGGTATGTATTTTGTAAGTTAAAAGTTGCACGGCTGAACTTGAACAGAAAATAGGCCCGGTTACCAAAATAAAGTAGACACAATTAGCTAATTAGTTAGATTTAAAAAAAAATGCAGCTCATTTGCAAATAAGGCAATTTTGAACTTGTAAATACACTTTATTTGCGGGTATGGTAGTCTGCCTGCCATTGTGCTTGCTACAGGTGATGTGATGGAATCCAACAGTCAAAACCGGCCCACCATACCATAAAACAGGCCACAAACCTTCTAAACAAGCATTGGCATAGCCAATAGATCTTGCCTTTGGGACCTTACACGTGTTTAGTTATCCAGCACAATATCCTTGGTGCAACAACTTCAGCTGTTGCATGGCTAAACACTTAAAAGGTCCCAAAGGCGAGACCTATTGGCTATGCCAATGCTTGTTTATAAAGGTTGGGAGGAATGTAGTGACTGGCTGGCCACATTCTAGTGTTTCCTAATAATGTGTTTCCCCCAGCCACTCCTAGAGGACTGGTCTCCACACTCACCCCACACCCATTTATCACAGGTGTCACAGGACATGTGACCCTGGTAATTAAAGGGGCCGGGCACACATTCTGTGGTCCAGTTCCAGAAACCCTAACACTGTGTCTGTGATATGGGTGCCTATTGCTCGACACTTTACAGACGGCGCTGTGTGCCACAGCCACATCTCTGCTCATGAAACCAATCTTTCCCTGCCCTGAATAACCTCCCAAATGGTTAAATGCTGCATGTTCTCTAGCAAATAAACGCCCAGGACATCTCCTTGCCAAGGTCTCCAGGGTCAAAGCAGGGGTGGTCCGTCTCAATCTCATTTATAAACTTACCATTAGAGCTAGGAAAAGGGAGATCAGGACAATCAATCTGTGTCCTTATTGAAGTCACAAGAATAAATGCCCACTGGTGCTTTGGCAGGTGGTCCGTAAGGTCTGCAGCCGGGAGAGTATACTGCCCTTTGTTACTCCTCATATCAACGCTGACCAGTGGGTTACCCATTTCTCTACCATTTATCACATGAGTGATCAATCAGTATACTACCCCTCAAGTACCGACTTTAAGATATGGGGTTCTTATCTTAGAATGGAGTTGGGGAGGTTGTGCACAGACTCATAGTGCCCTAAGAAGCAGTGCAGTGCACAGACTCATAGTGTCATAAGATGCACTACAGTGCAAAGACTCATAGTGTCCTAAGATGCACTGCAGTGCACAGATCCCTCATAGTGTCCTAAGAAGCAGTGCAGTGTACAGACTCATAGTGTCCTAAGATGCACTGCAGTGCACAGACTCATAGTGTCCTAAGATGCACTGCAGTGCACAGACTCATAGTGTCCTAAGATGCACTGCAGTGCACAGACTCATAGTGTCCTAAGATGCACTGCAGTGCACAGATCCCTCATAGTGTCCTAAGAAGCAGTGCAGTGCACAGACTCATAGTGTCCTAAGATGCACTGCAGTGCACAGACTCATAGTGTCCTAAGAAGCACTGCAGTGCACAGACTCATAGTGCCCTGAGATGCACTGCAGTGCACAGACTCATAGTGTCCTAAGATGCACTGCAGTGCACAGACTCATAGTGCCCTGAGATGCACTGCAGTGCACTGACTCATAGTGTCCCAAGATGCACTGCAGTGCACAGACTCATAGTGTCCTAAGAAGCACTGCACTGCACAGACTCATAGTGCCCTGACATGCAGTGCAGTGCACAGATTCCTCATAGTACAGTAAGGTGCAGTGCAGTGCAGATTCCTCATAGTGCAGTAAGATGAGTTGCAGCGTGCACAGACTCATAGTGTCCTAAGAAGCAGTGCAGTGCACAGACTCATAGTGTCCTAAGATGCACTGCAGTGCACAGATTAATAGTGTCCTAAGATGCCCTTAAATGCACAGATTCATAGTGTCCTAAGATGCACTGCAGTGCAGATTCATAGTGTCCTAAGAAGCAGTGCAGTGCACAGACTCATAGTGTCCTAAGATGCACTGCATTGCACAGATCCCTCATAGTGTCCTAAGAAGCAGTGCAGTGCACAGACTCATAGTGTCCTAAGATGCACTGCAGTGCACAGATCCCTCATAGTGTCCTAAGAAGCAGTGCAGTGCGCAGATTCATAGTGTCCTAAGAAGCACTGCAGTGCACAGACTCATAGTGCCCTGAGATGCAGTGCAGTGCACAGATTCCTCATAGTACAGTAAGGTGCAGTGCAGTGCAGCTTCCTCAGTGAAGTAAGATGAGTTGCAGCATGCACAGACTCATAGTGTCCTAAGAAGCAGTGCAGTGCACAGACTCATAGTGTCCTAAGAAGCAGTGCAGTGCACAGACTCATAGTGTCCTAAGATGCACTGCAGTGCACAGATCCCCCATAGTGTCCTAAGAAGCAGTGCAGTGCACAGACTCATAGTGCCCTGAGATGCACTGCAGTGCACAGACTCATAGTGTCCCAAGATGCACTGCAGTGCACAGACTCATAGTGTCCTAAGAAGCACTGCAGTGCACAGACTCATAGTGCCCTGACATGCAGTGCAGTGCACAGATTCCTCATAGTACAGTAAGGTGCAATGCAGTGCAGATTCCTCATAGTGCAGTAAGATGAGTTGCAGCATGCACAGACTCATAGCGTCCTAAGAAGCACTGCAGTGCACAGACTCATAGTGCCATGAGATGCAGTGCAGTGCACAGATTCCTCATAGTACAGTAAGGTGCAGTGCAGTGCAGATTCCTCATTGAAGTAAGATGAGTTGCAGCGTGCACAGACTCATAGTGTCCTAAGAAGCAGTGCAGTGCACAGACTCATAGTGTCCTAAGATGCACTGCAGTGCACAGATTAATAGTGTCCTAAGATGCCCTTAAATGCACAGATTCATAGTGTCCTAAGATGCACTGCAGTGCAGATTCATAGTGTCCTAAGAAGCAGTGCAGTGCACAGACTCATAGTGTCCTAAGATGCACTGCATTGCACAGATCCCTCATAGTGTCCTAAGAAGCAGTGCAGTGCGCAGACTCATAGTGTCCTAAGATGCACTGCAGTGCACAGATCCCTCATAGTGTCCTAAGAAGCAGTGCAGTGCGCAGATTCATAGTGTCCTAAGAAGCACTGCAGTGCACAGACTCGTAGAGCCCTGAGATGCAGTGCAGTGCACAGATTCCTCATAGTACAGTAAGGTGCAGTGCAGTGCAGCTTCCTCAGTGAAGTAAGATGAGTTGCAACATGCACAGACTCATAGTGTCCTAAGAAGCAGTGCAGTGCACAGACTCATAGTGTCCTAAGAAGCAGTGCAGTGCACAGACTCATAGTGTCCTAAGATGCACTGCAGTGCACAGATCCCTCATAGTGTCCTAAGAAGCAGTGCTGTGCGCAGATTCATAGTGTCCTAAGATGCACTGCAGTGCACAGACTCATAGTGCCCTGAGATGCAGTGCAGTGCACAGATTACATGTATGTTGACATATGCTTTTATTTAAATACATTTTGTCCTGTTTTTTAATTAACCATGCTGTCCATAGGCTCAGCTGCTGACCTATAATTCATCAAAGACAGCATTGAGAGTCCCTTTAAAGGAGCACAATTTTCTGTATTTATCCACTTTTAAAAATAAATGCAGACAAAAAACCCATTGTTTTCTGTCTGTAATTATATGTAAAAATCCGGAAAAACGGAAAACAGGGAGCCCTAATTAATATTTAGGCCTCCCGGACCTGCCTCCGGTTTTAACAATGCTCTCTTAGAGGCAGTTGAAGCATTTGCCGTGGAATCGGATAATTTTAGCATTTTTGGCGATCTTAACCTCCACTTTGATCTGGACCTGGATCAGACTATTCTGGCCTGGTCCAACCATCTCCTAGTTGAAATGACCATTCCCACACCTGCATCTTCACACAACAATACTCAACGTTTGGTATTTAAAAGACCGTGGCGCAAGTTTCGACTTGAAGATTTCCACGCACTCTTAGGAGCGGACCCGTTAGGCCCTTTTAGTAATTGTCGAGACAGGATATAATTCATTCTGTGCCTGGATAATCCGGGCACTTGACACTCTTATACCGGCAACCTGGATTAAGGGTCGCACACAGGATTCTAACCCCTGGTATAATGACACCTTGACTCCCCTGAAGAAGACATGCAAAAGGTATGAGCGCAAGTGGAGGAAAGTCTATGCTCCCGAAAAAAAGCTTACCATCTAGCCAAACTTAAAACATATCATAGAGCTGTATGCAGGGCTCGAGCAGAGTACTATGCTTCTGAGATTAAATTGAGCTCCAACCCCGCTAAAGTCATCTTCAAAATTCTCAAAGATCTCAGTGCCAAAAAATCTCCAGCGCCTATTCCCATGTCAGAATCCCAATGTGAAGAATTGGCCTCCTTCTTCGTGGAGAGAATACGGGCTATTTATCAATCTTTTTCTTCTATGACTATGCCCGGTCCATCTCCTTTCATTAGACCAGCCTTAGCCTCTGATCTGACGGCTATTCCTGAGATTTCCAGGGAAGAATTTAGCACATTGACTGTGAAAATTAAGTCGGGCTCTCCAGCTGATCCACTCAAAGCTGCCCAGTTCAGAGAATCCTCTCTGCCCTGTATGGCCCCGCTACACCAGCTGATTAATGCCTCTTTCTCATCC
The DNA here is from genome assembly GCF_964261635.1 of Lissotriton helveticus. Taxonomy (NCBI): domain Eukaryota; kingdom Metazoa; phylum Chordata; class Amphibia; order Caudata; family Salamandridae; genus Lissotriton; species Lissotriton helveticus. Next base: position 4,645,525 of record NW_027611651.1, on the reverse strand, counting down.
GCCATGGTTCCGGTGAAATGGAAACAGGCGTGGGTCTCTCCCATCCTTAAAAAACCTAATTTAGACCCTGTGAAGCCTGAAAATTTCAGGGCTATCTCTCTTCTTCCCTGGATAGCGAAGGTGGCAGAATCACATGTTAATTCTATACTTATCAACGTTCTGAGCTCCAATAACATTCTGGATGAAACACAACATGGTTTCCGCGCTGGTCATAGTACCGAGACCGCTCTCTTGGCCATGACGGAACACCTGTGATCTATCCTTGACCATGGTCAAACGGCGGCACTGATCCTGTTAGATCTCAGTGCCGCCTTTGACACTGTTTCCCACAAGATTCTGCTCCACAGGCTTGAGGAGGCAGGGATCACTGATATGGCCCTTGCCTGGTTCAGATCTTTTCTGACCGAGAGGTCATTTCGTGTTTCCACCCCTCCTTTCCTATCTCAGGCACATCCTATTGAGCAGGGTGTCCCCCAAGGCTCGGCATTGAGCCCCACATTGTTTAATCTTTATGTTCAGCCGCTAGCTGCTGTCACCAAACAATGGGACCTCGCCATCGTCTTATATGCTGACGACACGCAGCTAGTGGTTGCCCTAACGGAAGGATCGGCCCCAAATGTCTCCAGGTTTAAAAGCGGCCTGACTGCCATGGCAGACTGGATGACATCTAACTGTCTGCAACTAAATGCAAATAAGACAGAGGTGCTACTGGTTGGAAAAAACGTAGACCTATGGGGTGATCACTGGTGGCCCAATGCTCTGGGTAAAGCCCCAGAACCCAAAACAGAAGTCAAAAACTTGGGGGTCTGGCTGGATTCCTCCCTTAATTTTTGCTTGCAGACAAAAAAATTCGCTGCTACATGCTTTGGCATTCTACGAGGTCTAAGACCTATTTTAAAGTTCTTTGACTCATCTACAAGGCAGCTGATAGTCCAGTCCACGGTTCTTTCCCGATTGGACTATGCCTGTTCCCTGCTGCTGGGAGCCAATCGAGCAGGGATCTCTTGGATGCAGCCCACCCAAAATGCGGCTGCTAGAGCCTTAGTAGGCCTTCCCCGATTCTGCTCCATCTCTGATACCATCCGGAGGCTTCATTGGCTCCCTATGGCTCAGCGAATTCAGTTTAAGACTCTATGCCTGTCTTTCCAAATCTTAAAACTTGCTACTCCTAAAATGTTCTGCAACCTTTTGACCCCATATGTTCCAACTCGCATATTACGCTCTACAGGTCAACATCTGGTCAAGGTACCCCGGATCAAGCGCTGCCGAGCGGGAGGACGCTCCTTCCGCTACTTAGCGGCAAAATTATGGAACTCATTACTAACCCACATACGAGAACGGGAAGGCCTGTTGGACTTCAGAAAGGCAATCAAAACCCATCTCGTCCCCCTAAACTAAGCTTTTCTGGAATTATGCCCTGCTGAATCTCATCGGAGTCAGTTATCTATCTGCTACAAAGCGCCGGGGCGCCCCTTTGCTGGGGCAGCTGAGCGCTATATAAGCTATTTTAACATAACATAACATACCAAAACCCTCAGTCTGGAAACGGGTAAAACATGGCACCAACGCAAGCACACAAACTGCAATTCTACCAACCTAGAGTACTTGATTGAGTGCCCATGCCAGCTCCGATACGTGGGGATGACCACGAGAAAAGTACGCGCCAGAATCACTGAAAACAGAAGTACGGTTCGGTGCAAGAAGACTTTCAGCAAACTCACAGAGCACTTCTTAAGGCATGGACATACCACCAATGACCTTAGATGGACAGTCATCGAGCAGATCCCTGACTACCCTACAGACAACGAGAAGCACCTACTGTCCAAAGAACAACGCTGGATCTACAGATTGTCAACCCACACAGAGGATTTTAATGATAATATTCTGTGGAACAGCCTCAGTAGATAAGGTGTCCCCCCTGTCAATACCTGACACATCACACTCTCCCAGTGCCATCTCACCAACAGCGCCCTTGCTGGGCCTGGAATGCCCCTGCCCTGCCACATGTTCCAATGCCAAACGTCCACAGTGAGACGTACTGGATCTAACACCTAGGTTGTGACCAACTCACTCACAGTTCCTTCTTAGAATGCGCTAACCCAACACTCTGTGAGACGACACTAGATCTCGTCCATTGATGCCCCCAGAACTTTACTCCACCGACAGGGCACTGAGCCTCCACGGCCCGACTTACTACACCGTGCCAGGGTATACACCCACACGGGACCATCACGACCCCGCGATGTCCCTTCCAAGGAGAGAGTGCGTGAAATACCACAGGTGTAATCCCCCTGCACATCCCCATGAGCCCCCACACAGTGGGTTCATCACCTCCTTTCATGGCAGAACCAATATGCATCAACATCACTGCATACTAGCGCCCGTTACCATCTTTGTCCCGCCTAGCTGCTGCAATATGCATAAATAGAGAGGGCGTCCCTCCATTACAGTGCACAGATGGAGCGCGACTGCCCCAATATGGATTAGCACTCTCCTACATGACCGCACACTTGCACGCGCATATAAACGATCTAGGCTTTTGTAATCCTGCCTAGCAGCGCCAATGGGAAAAATTAGAAAAAGCGCTACATACACAAGCATGCACGCCTTTCTTCTATTTTTCTTCTATTTCCTCTATTGCGGGTCTTTCTTCTATTTCCTCTACAACAGGCACCTCTTCAAGACAACAGGAAGCTGAACACGCCCCGCTACAAGTGCCCAGGCCAGAACACCTGACACTGTTAACAAGCAACACCTGGTGCTTTCTCCTGGTATTTAAGCGCTCTCCACACTGAAGCTCATTTCTCACAGAGCCTCTGCCTGGACAACAGGTTCATTGCGGGCCCAGCGACATCGCGCAGTAAGTACCTGAGCTCGACTTTGTTACTGGTACAGCCACCATTCATGCTGCCCCTGGCCGTGTTTGTGTGCGCATCCTTTTACCGTTACCTTGTTGGGTCCAGACTACCCCCTCCCCCAACAGCCTTTTTCCTTTTCTTCCCCCAATTTAGAGTGCACATGGTCCTGGCCCCTGGCTGAGCTCCATGCTGAGTTGTTCGCTAAAATCGGGTGTAAGCAACTCCCTTTTTAATGTTTTATTCCTTCACCACTGTTTACTTCGGTTACGGTACTTAGGCCTAATTTCACATACATTAACGCATATTGTGAGATCGGCCACACTTTCACTACCCGCCACTGACGCCAACACAATCGCCTTGTCCGTGGTCACCTCTAGGCACCCAGCGCGGCAGCACTAAATGCTTTTAGCCCCCTACAAGGAGCCTTTACTTAAATGTTATGTCTGTTTTCTTTACCCCCACAGGTACAACTCGAGAGGAAACACCTCTTGCACATATAAGCACCGTAACGTGTGCTTTACACACAGGGCACTGACAAACTCATACAAACCCCTGTAACACCCTACACATATAAGGTCCTGAAGAAAGCCAGTAGAAGAAAAGGCCTGGCTGAAACTAGTTGACCGCACAGGATGTCGGAGGCCAGAAGCCCACCGTGCACGTCCAAAAGCCTTTGTTTTTATTGACTGCCTGGGGCCCACCATTAAAACAGTCTTTGGGACCCCTAGGACAGTATTTTAAACCTCACTCAGAGCACACTCACAGCACCCTCACGAACCAAAAAAACCCGCTCCGCAGTAACCTGGCGTCGAAGCACACCTTAGGTACACTCGGTGGGGCCCGATGATGAAACATGCCACCAACTAGGGTGGTGGATGAGGGCCTTCATAAAACCTAATGGTTTTCCTCCACCCACAGACATACAAACACTTTAAATCAGAGCTAGTTCTCATTGATTGCTGCAGTCAGATTTACAATTATTAAAACAGAAACCTCATATATTCAAGATAAAATAACAAGTATTTTTTTTCTTCTTTACATGCTAAAATGCATATAGTCATTTCACAAAAGTGAAATTAAGATTCTAGCAAGCAGTGAGAGAGGTGATGATTTTGAGATCCTCCCTAGTCTAGGGAAGAACCAAGAAGATGCCTTCAAAACAAAGAGCACATCTTGCTGAACGATTCGAATCGGTGGTGGTCCCATCCTCTTAGGACTACCACAAGCACAGTTATGGGCACAAATACAGTCCCAATTAAAAGCCCCTGCAAAGCATTATGGGACGAGATTAGCAGTGGGAAGTGAATATTATAGTATCCAAGTTATCATACAAAGAGCTGCAGTTCACCTCTCATCCCCAGATGTCCCTGATGAGGCAAATGCAATAGCATTTCAAATATTATACATCAAGCTGCAGTTCACCTCGTCGTCCCTAGATGTCCCTGATGAGGCAAATGCAATAGCATTTATAATATTATACATCAAGCTGCAGTTCACCTCATGTCCCTAGATGTCCCTGATGAGGCAAATGCAATAGCATTTAAAATATTATACATCAAGCTGCAGTTCACCTCGTTGTCCCTAGATGTCCCTGATGAGGCAAATGCAATAGCATTTAAAATATTATACATCAAGCTGCAATTCACCTCGTTGTCCCCAGATGTCCCTGATGAGGCAAATGCAATAGCATTTAAAATATTATACATCAAGCTGCAGTTCACCTCGTCGTTCCCAGATGTCCCTGATGAGGCAAATGCAATAGCATTTAAAATATTATACATCAAGCTGCAGTTCACCTCGTCGTCCCAAGATGTCCCTGATGGGTAACATTCAAAAACATTGAAACCCTTTCATGAATGCTAATAATGATGCTAATCTTATCCCATAATGCTTTGCAGAGGCTTTTCATTGTATTTTTGCCCATAACTGTGCTTGGGGTTGTTCAGAATGATATGCTCTTTATGCTCAAGACATCTGCTTGGTCCTCCCCCTAGCTTAGAGCCCCCCCAAATCATCATCTCTCTCATTGTCTGATGTTTATTAGTTCATTTTTGTGAATTGGTTATATGCTTTTAAGCATGTAAAGTTGGTTTATCAAAGCAGTTGTGGATGCAGTTTTATAACTGGTTCTGCTTCATGGAATGGAATTACAGCTCATGCCTACAGAAGACTTAACTGATGAATTGATGGAACATTTACCTGCAACCTGTGAAGTCATATATACTAATGGATGTATTAAACAAACTCTTCAAGGAATGCCAATTGTAAAAAAATATATAATAAAGAAATACTTGTAACATCTAAGAAAAAGTAGCATGTTTATTTACTTTAATACAAAACTGCCCTAGAAAAAAAAGTTACCATTCATTTCCCTGTATAATATAACTTACATATATATATATATCAAAGAAAACCCGACCGCCGATGACTGCGGTCAAAAGTCGGGCACGGACCTCCTTCTCCTTCTCCTTTACAACAACTTCTCTTACTTCCAAGTCAAGTAAGAGGCGCCAAACACCATGGAGTGTAGCAGTGCAGAAGGTTTATTGCAAATCATTGAGCAAGTGCTCTCCCTGACGCGTTTCGCTCCGCGAACGGAGCTTGGTCACATGACGCGATCGGAGCAAATGAATACAATATGTACAAGATAAAAGCCAAAGCGCCTAAAGAAACAGGTCGCAAAGGTGCACAACAATGTGGACATCAAATGTACAAACAGGAAGTATTAATATAGACCAATACCACACAGGTAAAAAAGGAAAAAGAGGAATTGCAGCATAGTGCTCTAAGTAAGTGATAAACTTCAAATCTAAGTTTAACACAATCACATCATAATGGCAAATTGATCATTTCAATCAAATAAAAAAAGAAAATCTTTTAAGTTTGAAGAAACTTTAGCACAAATGGAGAGCATAGTGCTCCACCAACATAACAATCATGTCGCTGAGTTCAAAAAACTCTATAGCATTCAAAGTTGTGCTATGACAAAATGCAAGTGCAAAAAATAATTTACTTGATTGCCATTAGATTGTGAATTCCATAGTTCCATACTTCCCATGATTGATTCAATGTAATAATCAAAGGTTGTGGTCAATATAAGTACTGGTTAAGTGAGATTTAAAAAATAAAAACAACAATCAGCGGCTAGGAAGCCCAAAAACAGAGAAAACCTAAACCAAAAGTTTAGTTCATCCTGAACATTTCATCTTACATATAGTTTCATCATTGATGGAAAACACTTTAACAGTTTGATTTATACAAATAGATTCAAAAAGAAGTAAAATGAAATAAAACTAAAGCGGAAGCATACAGATACATTGATAATCATCAGAAAATACATTTTACAGGAAATGATGCAATTCATCAAAAGCATTCAGCCCATTAGGGGATCTAGTATCCAGTAACATAATGAAATAGGCCTCTTTTTGTCTGAGTGACCTTTCACGGTCCCCACCTCTTCCATTGTTTGGTACAGAGCAAAGCAGCGTGCATTTCAGATCTTTAAGTTTTTTATCATGAACTGCTTTAAAGTGGCGTGCCACAGGGTAGTTCATGTCTGAATTTACTATAGCTCTTATATGTTGCAGAATACGCTGATTGGCAGGTAATTTTGTACTCCCTATATAGGAGAGTGAACAAGTGCAGGTAAGCTTATAAACAACAAAGTCACTGCGACAGGTAAGATGCTCAGTTATTTGTATGGGTGACTCACTAAAAGCTGATTTATAGTGAGTATTGTTCTCAGCAAAATTGCAGGCCCGGCATGATGCGCACCTAAAGAAACCTGTTTTGATACACAAAGGGGTTTTGATGGAAAGTTCAGGTTGACTTTTTACCAGGGCATCCTTCATGGAGGGAGCCCTCCTAAATGTAATAGCTGGTGTTGATGGTAGCAGAGGGCTCAAGATAACGTCTGTTAGTACAATCGGCCACTCTGTTTTAATGATTTGCCGTAGTTTCTGTGCTTGGGAACAGTAAGTGGTTATAAATCTTACTGAGCCGGTGGAGTCTGGGGGAGATCTGATGTTTGGGGCCAATAGCTGCTCCCTTGGACGTTCTCCAACTTTTGAAAGTGCACGGTCCAGTATATCTCGATTGTACCCGCGTTCCAAAAATCTTTGCTTAGACTCAGCTAAGCATTGATTACTCATCACAGGGTCACTGCAGATTCTTTTGATGCGAATAAATTCGCCCAATGGAATACTTTGGATGGTGTGGGGCGGGTGTGAGCTTTGGGCATGAAGAATGGCATTGCCCGCAGTGCTCTTTCTAAAAAGTTTAGTGTGGATTTGTCCCTGTTCTACGTAGACCTTAACATCCAAAAACTCAGCACAAGTAGAAGTTATAGTGGCAGTGAACTTTAAATTTCTGTTGTTGACATTGATGTCATCAACAAAAAGAGCAGCTTGTTCCGGTGTTCCCTTCCAGACGATAAAAATATCGTCTATAAATCTCCAGTAGTGGATAACATGCTCAAGCCATTTGCTATGTGTTTCCTTTAGAACGTGCTTCTCCCACCAGCCAACATGTAAACATGAATAGCTGGGGGAGAAGCACGAACCCATAGCCACACCTTGTTCTTGATGAAAAATTTCCTTACCAAATTGAAAATAATTGTTAAACAAACAAATGCGAATCATTTCCAACAACATTGAATTGTGTTCCCTGAAAATTGCCTCCCTGGTGTTCAAAAAATGTTCTGTCGCTTCCAAACCTTGAGCATGATTAATACTTGTGTACAGTGACTCTATGTCCATAACCAGAAAACAAAAATCAGTACACCAAATGACCTCACCAACTTTAACTAAAAAATCAGTGGTGTCTTTCAAATAGGAAGGGAGTGAAATCATATGTGTTTGGAGGAAGAAGTCAACATATTTGGAAATGTTCTCATTCATACTCCCTTGTGCAGAAATAATAGGACGACCTGGAACCGGGGAAATACATTTGTGAATTTTGGGCAAAAGATAGAAAAGAGGAGTGATGGGATGTGGTACTTGAAGAAATTTGGCCTCCTCCTTTGTCAGAAGCCCAAGTCTTTGCCATTGATTGATCCTTTTTCTAGTGCTGTCATAAGTTTTCAGCATCACAAACTTGGTTGATTTAGTATAGCAAAGAGAGTCATCCAATTGGCGTGTTGCCTCCTGAAGATAGTCAGGTTTAGCCCATAATACGGTGTTCCCACCCTTGTCTGCACTCTTCACTATCACATTCGTATTTCCTTGAATTTTCTTGATCAATGCGTTATACTTCAAATTATTGAAGTCTGTTTGTCTTTTTCCTGTTTCAAGAATAGTTCGGTTCAATGTTTTTAATTCAGTGATTACCCTATCACTGAATATGTCCAAGGCGTCTTTAGGCATAAGGGGTAAGAAAGTGGATTTACCACGGAATGGGGTAGATGGTGACTTGTTTACAGGAATAGTCTGACTGACTGTGGGGGTGTCCTGAGAACTGTCTTCACAGGCCAAAGAGATTAAGGTTTGTAGACCTGCAAGGTTGCTAACACTTAAGGGCTTACTAATCGAAGTTTCATCAGTGGAAATGGTAATTTTGTCTTTGATTTCAGGATGAATCAGAAAATATTTCATAATTTTAATCTTCCTGATAAACTTAAAGACATCAATCCGTGCCTGAGTGTAGCAAAAATTGTTAGGAGGACAGTAAGACAGCCCTAGAGAAAGAAGTTGCTCCTCTGCCTTCGAAAGGACTAAATCAGTCAAATTTATTACTGTATTTTCCTGTGTCATAGTTATTTTTTCCAGTTCCTTCGTGTGTTGCCTCTCCCTCCACCTCGCTTTGGTATTGCGCCTTCTGAATCGGCGTTTTTGGCTGCTGGTTTGCCTGCTGGTTGAGGAATATTCCGTGAGCGCAGGGCATATCTCCGGTCCTCGTTGACAAAATTTAGTTCATCCACCAATGTGAAGCTTGTAAGATCAGTAGAGCCCATTGCGGTTGAAATTAGACTGCCTTCAGAGCTGCTGTATGATGATACAGATAGATTATCCACATTCAAAAGAGCGGAGCTACTGGTTGTTGCTTTGTCAGTTGTTACGCCAGTTTTATTTTGTACTGACATTGCTTTTCGTTTGTATGTGTCGTATTTTCTGGCGAATGTAAAGATGCGGCCAGTAGCGTAGTCATTTTTATCGCGTGCGAATTTTTGTATTTTCCGTTCTTGGATGGTTTTTTCCAATTTTGCCAGTCTCTGGTCTATGTCCTTTCGACCCTTATTGATTAATTCAGTCTCTCCGGTTGCTTCCAAGAGTCCATTGACACGGTCAATTTCAACCAATAGTGCATCCCTGTCTGATTGAGCATATTTAACTAGAATATGGAGCATGTTCTTGGATGATTGTAAGTTATTCTCTGCCCATTCCAGTAGCATTTTGGGGTCGGGGTTTTCGTAGGTGGGAACAATCAAAACCCTCAACCCTCGTGGGACACGGTTTGCTTCAAGATATTTTTCTAAAGATTTCTTTTCCCACCATTTGGAAAGTTCACTGCGAAGTAATTTTTCTAATGTTCTTAGCAAATCCCTCGCATTGCTGTTGCTTGGCGTGGTGCTATTGTCCTGGGCTGATTTGGCAGTGTTTTCAGGTAGGTTCTCATAGAGGGCTTCCGCCGCTGATTCCCTACTCCTGAGCGCGTCGCTGGAGATCATTGTCAAAAAAAGTAATGTACAGCTTTAAGATGCTGTCTGCTCGCTAAGCAGCTCGTTGTAATACAGTTCAAAATTTGAGAAATCCCAAACCCCGCTGTGAACAGTTCTATTTTGCACACTCGAACAAACACAAAAAGTCCGTCTTACCCGACTTATGCTTCAGAGATGGACGGAGGTCAGCTGACCTCAACGATTCCGAAGTGACTCGTCGGGTTAAAACAAACACCAGTGCCGATTCAAACGAGTGATAATGCAAGGTGCGGGGGGGCACAGCTGAAGAAAACTCATCCGAGTTCGAGTATAGAGCGCCAAAGCTAAAGCCGAAGCAGAAGTCCAAGGCGTTACTGGCTGCAAGAAACGCTGTGCCTCTCAAGCTGGGCGTGTCCGTGAAAACCGGGTGCAAACCAAAGCCCGGCAATGGAATCAAAGAAAACCCGACAGCCGATGACTGCGGTCAAAAGTCGGGCACGGACCTCCTTCTCCTTTACAACAACTTCTCTTACTTCCAAGTCAAGTAAGAGGCGCCAAACACCATGGAGTGTAGCAGTGCAGAAGGTTTATTGCAAATCATTGAGCAAGTGTTCTCCCTGACGCGTTTCGCTCCGCGAACGGAGCTTGGTCACATGACGCGTTTGGAGCAAATGAATACAATATGTACAAGATAAAAGCCAAAGCGCCTAAAGAAACAGGTCGCAAAGGTGCACAACAATGTGGACATCAAATGTACAAACAGGAAGTATTAATATAGAACAATACCACACAGGTAAAAAAGGAAAATATATATTATACACTTTCAATGTTTACAAACTACATAGCACAAAAAAAGAGAATAAATACATTGTTTTACAAATATTATACAGCATAAGATTTTAACTAGAACTATTTGAACATTGATTTATAAAGAATTTCATATTATACAATGTTTAGGCATTATGTCTTTGTAAACATTAGGAAAAATGTTACTGTATATGTTTTTACAAAATGTAAATAATAGTAGAAAAAAAGGAAAAAAAAATGTTCTACTTACATTCAAAACTACCTTAGAATTTTTTTTTTTTTAATAATAGCACTAATTTAGCTGTATATACATCATGCACCTTCTTTTTTTGTGTTATCATTTTTTATTAGCAGGAAATACAAACATCATTAAATATTAAATAGTGAATATAAAATAGTAAAGTATTAAACCATTAATTTGACAACAAATCAGTAAAAAGCGGAAAATGATAGAATGTCAAGCTAGTAAAACATAAGTTACATATTTCATTAAAAGAATTCATTCAGAATAATATAAGGGAATGCAATATAAAGAATACAGAATCACACCAGTAGTAAGTATAAATATAATAGTAAAAGGTTGACCAATTGAAGACAATACACCATAGTCATAAGTCAGTGAACTAACAGTACCCAAAGGTCAATACAATATAATGAACAAAATAATCTAAGAAGTAAGGTTAGCAAGCAGATTTTAAAATAAAATGTTTACTTGTTACTGAAAACCCTTTCCTCCATAACTTATTTTATTCTGTCTACAAAAGTTAAACAAAACTTCCAATAAATCATGCACTTTCAATGTTTAAGAGCTACACTGCAAAAACAAAAGTCACAATTTTAAGAGGAGACAAATACACAGTTGTACAAATGTTATACGGATAATGTTTTGAAATATATTGGATAAATGTAGCTTTATAATAAGTATCAAATTTTACAATAGTTTGTATTAAAAAAATATTGTTTTGAAAAAATCACAAAAAATCCTGCATATATTCTTTTAAGCCATTGCAAATGTCTTAACAGTACAACAAAATAACATTACTTAATAAAAAAAATTACAAAATTCAAAGCGTCATTATTTTTGTTTTTTGATAATACAAGTAGGCAACCATTATATAATAAATAAAATGATGAATATTGTATACAGCACATACCAATAACATTGAAAGAATATTCTTTAGTAAATATGACACCACTTAACACAAAAATATAGAGAGACTGATTGACATTGCCAATGCTTGTTTAAAACAATGTTTTTCCAGAATTAAAAGTTATGCAAACAACATGACGCAAACAAGTTGTTACAGAAACAATCAAGTTGGTCAGTTTCCATGTTACCACTCCTGTGAAAGGGGCATCATTGTGGAACTATGAGGTACTCTATCATCAATGTTAACAAAGTTGTGTTCATAATAACGCACTACATACCCATGAGGGTCTCAAGGCGCTGAATAATGTGTAACCATAGAGACACTGTTGACAGTTGAGAGGTACCAGAGCGCCTATTCTGCTCACTTTGGAGCCATAACTGACCTTTGAACCCCTGCCATCCGTGTGACCATCTGTCACTCCCTTTTTAGGTCTTGCCTAGGCAGCGCGCACGCGCGACTCTAGGAAAAATTACCTCTTGGAATCGCTCTGGACTTCCGGCCTATTGCTTGCTGTTATGTGCATCAGCTCGCAAGTGCTCGTGCACCACTCGCGGGACTACCGGCCTATGGCTTGCTGTTGTGAGCAGTGTCTCGCAAGCGTACGTGCACCACTCGCGGGACGCTGCAGTTGTATTCGCGGCTAGGCTTGTTTTAAATCAAATATGTGAATTATTCCCACTTTGCTGTGCCTTTCTTGTCTACGTGTGTAAGTGCATGCATTTCTCAAGTTAGGGAGGGCGGGCGTGTCCCTTCTCACTCTTGCTTACACAATGGGGATCACCGGGTCAGTATTCAGGGCTGGCTAATCTTCACACTTCGGCAACACTGACTGATATGTACCAGTCGGTACATGTTGAACCACCAAGTGTCCACAGATGCTGGAAGTCCGCCGTGCTTTGCTGTCCATTGACTCTCTCAAAGATGACCTGTCCTGACCAGGGAGTTACTTTTGTCCAGTGTGAGTCTTGTGTGTGCTGGAGCTCTTGTTATGGGTGTTGGGATATGCGTGTCCTATCTGTGGGAGACTGCAGCAAAGAATACAGTTCTGTCCCGGGAGCTGGGCGCTCTGTGAGCAGAAAACAAAATCCCCTGATAACACGAAACCTCTTTTATTCAGTCTCTGTTCTGATTACGCACAGTTTGCTTTATTTTCTGACGTGTAAATGGCACATTTGGGATGCCCTGACTTTGCACTCGTGTTCTTCAGTGTAGCACAACTTGGCAGTCGTAAAGTTCAAAAGAAAGAGCCAACTTTTGCCCTTGCAAATGGAACATGTAGAGAGTGGCTTGGCAGGTGGTAAATATTGTCTAGGTGCTCCAGTGTGTTTTTTGTTTTTTTTCATCTGGGAGAAGTGGGGGCTGGGAGATAAGCTCTTTGCTCCGAAGCCCACATTTTGGTCATGTGGAGATGAGTGGATTGGAGTCTAGATGCTGTAGGAGAGTAGGGTCTGCTATCCTATGGTCACCCCAAATTTTTGCTTTTTGCTTCACTGGTTTTCGACTACTGAGGCTGTGGGCCTGCTGATCAGACCCCCAGCCTGCTGTTCTCTCACTAAATTACTGATACATGTGCTATAGGCACATACCACAATTGGAAATGGACTCCTTGTCAGCCCCTGTATAATGCACCATAGGTGCCCAGGGCATAGGGGCCACCAAGGCCTACCAGGGGCTGCAGCATATCTTTTGCCACCCCTGGCTGGTTCTTAAATTGACACAACTGGCTGATCACTCAGCTGGGGTAAGGTGGTGTAATCACCCCTTACTTAGATATAGTATACCTATATCTACACCTATATCTGGACACATATTAACCTGTGAGCCACTCCTATGGAAGGCCTCATCAATCCTGGAGGCAGAGTGCGTGGTTTAATGTGATATGGAGCTCTAGCATGAGCTGAGCCTGTCTGCAGCTGTCGGGAACAACTCCCTAAGCTGTTTCAGGATAATGCCATACCATATACTCTTAAGCGCCTTATAATCCTCGCGGTTATATAGCAACTTTGGTTTGGCTTTATCAAAACATGTCGTGTAAGGTGTCATACGATTTGGAATACTATCCCCTCTCCAGTTCTGGCGACAGGGATAGCATTCCACCCCTCTAGAGGGGTAAGACATGTTACTTTACTTAAATGCGGTTAATTTCTAAAAGGACCTTGGATCCACAAAATGGATGCCTCTGCCACAGACACGAGTCTGACCCCCTGAAGCTGACCGAAACTCAGCCAAATGGGGCCTGGACAAAGGGTTTCCTGTCCCAGGGAGGTGCTACACCCCCTCATACAGGAGATAGTGGATTGTAGCGGGAGGTTTGAAAGAAACCAGACACTGCCTGGGGAGCACAAGGCTGCCCCTTGCATAATCCGGCCAAACCGGTTCTGGGGCACTCCAGCCCTCGTGCCAGGGTGGCCTGGATCAAAGGAAAGGGGTGTATCCACCCCCTTCCTGGGTCCCACCCATAGGAGGGGATCTAGCAGGTAATCCAGCCCCCCAGATTCGAATAAGAGTGGGAGCAGTGCCAATGCACTTCAGATTATCCTGATGAAACATAAGAAACGAAACTCTGGACCCTTCGACATCCTACTCGACGTAGAAGCCCGAAAAATCTCCCTTGTGGTCAAGGAGTGACCACCCTGTGCAAACAGGCACCATCCAGCCATCGACGTCTGCTTTGTCGCCGTTCCCGCCAGAACTCGAGCGCCAGAGATCGATGAGATCCAGCTTGCCTGCCTTCCAACAGCCCGATCCACAGTCCCTGCAGAGCTGAGACCCGTGGAGGCGACCGGAAGCGTGGAGCACGCCATCTTGGAAAGACCACGAGACACTGACCGTGCAGCCCACGAGTGACCCTCGAAGCTGTACGCCGGGGTTTGAGAAGCCCCAACCCTGAGCGACACTTGCACCGAAGTTCAGCCCTCCACACTCGACGAGTGCTGCGTGGGGCCCTTTTGCTTCTTTTGGCTCAACACGTTGGCCCGGTCACTTGCCAGCCGGCTTGTGGCCCCTGTGTCGACGAAACTTGAAATTTGACCTGCGGTTCTGATTGCTCCAGATTTGCACCAGCTCCCCTGAAAAGGAGCCCCCACTCTGACCCTCCTGGTTCGAGTGAGAAGCAATCTCCCGGTTCCGCGTGGATTGCTTTTGCCAAGTGTTGTTTGCTCCAATTTTGAAGCCAACAGCGCCGACGGCGAGAGCCTGCATGGGACAGATCGTGACCTGCTCCTGGACGTCGTAGATGCCCCAGAGCCCACGTGACAGCGGAGAGAAGCTCCTCGACGACTACCTGATTGCGCCCGACATTGCCTGGTTCCGTCCTGGTTCCACCCTGGTCACCGCTGAGTGACCCAGACTCTGTCCCCTCTGCTTTCAGGTACTTTTCGACTTGAGTCCACCCTTGGACTCCACCGGACACTCCTCTTTCACCCCGCCTGCAGCCCTTTCAGCTTCAAGCACCAAGAGCCTGCGTGACGAAACCCGACTCAACTTCGACCCTGTGCACCCGCTTCCTGTGGGTGAGGTAACTTTGCTCCGCCGGTGTTCCCACACTGGTACACATCTCTAGGGTCTGTGTCTTAAGTTTTGTTCCTCTAGGTTCAGCGGAAGTGTCCTTAAACTTTAACTTTACAACTTTTACGCACCATTGGTTAACATTGGTGCATGCGTGCGCTTTCCGCACTGCACCCGAATCCCGTGGGCCTCTCCCGACTTCAGCATTGCTTGTCCCGACTGCTCCCAGCGATTCCCTAGGCCCTAGGCCTAACCACTGTTCGATTGGTATCTCTTATACCACTTGTTTAGTATATGGTTTGAGTGGCCCCCCGCCCTCATCCATAATTGTGCAACTTTGTATGTTTAAACTGTGCTTTTGATTTAACGCTTGTGCCCCTTTATTCATAAAGAATACTGGGGATTGTTTTTAGTAATAAATACATATATTTTTATAATATATACTTGTGTGGTGTCCTTTCATTTGATATTACAGGATTGTATGTGGTAAAACAGCTCGCTTAACACGACCTCTTAAGTTAAGCCTTTAGGCTGCTTAGTCCATGCTACCCCTAGGATAGCTTGTCTAATAAGGTTGACTTACAACCAGACACCATAAGGGACTGTTTGGTCTGATAACAGGTGGTTCCAGAATTGGAAACATCACCTATCAGGCCAACTTCTCACATTGGTGAGCAGCGGTGCGGATTTGAGCTTGTTGTTGTTTTACCATTGCAATCTTTTATCAAATTGAAAGATCACATCAAGTACCTCTAGGTACATATAAATCAAAAGCTTAGCATATTAAGTTCTACTGAACTTAGTAGTTGTAGATTAAAGGGATTAGCACACCCTGACTACAACTCACTAGCAAGGTACAGTAGGGAAACACTTAGTGTAGGTAGGTGCATCACTTACACCACACTAGAGTCATGTCTGACACAGGAAAAGCCTCAGGGTCTGCTCCTGTGACAGTTGACCTTACCGAGGCAACTTCCAGCTATGACAAATTAACCCGAAAGGACTTGATTGCCTTGTGCATCTCAAGAGGGTTAAAAAGGGGCAGAAGTCCCACCAGTCCTATCCTGATAGCCATTCTAGAACAGGATGACTTAGAGAAGGCGAATGCAGTTCCCTTAGAGTCAGGAGATGGAGTGAACCCCCCTGTAACTGATACCCCTCCAGAGGAAGAAGAAGAGGAGGAAGAGGAGGAGGAGGAGGACTCAGATGTAGAGGACCCAGAAAAACAGGCTCAGAGGGGTAGCCAGGTCCTAGTTGCCAGGCTTAACCAGGCCAACTTAGACCTACTGGGAAATGGAGAGGGCCAGCACCTCCCCAGATCCCACCATGTCATTCTCCCAGGCAACAGAAGAGTGAGGTCTCCCTCAGGGGACTCTCATATTTCTAGTGCCTCAAGAGAATCTCAGAGAGGTATGACTGCCTCTCAGAAGATAGAGCATAGGGCCAGAATGAGGGCTGTCAAACTCCAAATAGAGAGGGAGGAGGTAGCCCTGACTCAAGCTAAACTTACCTTGGCTCAAGCTAGACTTACCTTGGCAAGAGAGCAGAAATTGAGTGGCTTAGATGCCACTGGTGGCAGCAATATTCCTAAAGAAAAAGACAGGGGCTATGATAATAGAAACCTGACAAAAATTGTGCCCCCCTTCAAAGAAGGGGATGACATCCACAAATGGATGACTGCTCTTGAGAGAGCCTGCATGGTACAGCAGGTTCCTCAGGATCACTGGGCTGCAATTTTATGGTACTCCTTTTCTGAGAAAGGGAGGGACAGGCTCCTCACAGTTAGACCTGAGGATGCCAAAAACTACTCTGTCTTGAAGAGTGCTCTTATTGAAGGGTTTGGCCTAACCACTGAGCAATACAGGTTGTTGTTCAGAGACACCCAAAAAGCACAGACTCAAGACTGGACTGATTTCGTAGATTGTGCCACTAAGGCTCTGGAGGGTTGGTTGCAGGGAAGTAAAGTTTCAGACTATACAGGATTGTACAATCTTATCATGAGAGAACAGATCCTTAATAACTGTACAAACCAGCTGTTGCATCAATACCTTATTGACTCTGATCTGACCTCTCCCCAAGAATTGGGAAAGAAGGCAGACAAATGGGTCAGAACAAGGATTAAGCAGAAACCCCAGAACCAAGGTGGCGACCAGAAGAAAACAGACCAGAAGGGTGGAAATCAGAAAGATAAAGAAAAAGACCAGAAGTCTTCAGGCCCCCAAACTAATAGTAAGGAGGGTGGTTCCCAAAATGGAAACAAGAAAAAGAAGAATAATGGCCCAAAGAAACCTTGGTGTAATACCTGCAAATCAGTTTCACACTGGGGCAGTGAATGCACCAAGACAAATCCAGTCCCCACCACTGCAGCTCCTAAAGCAACTGCACCCCCTAGTACAGTCAGCAGTGGTGGAACACAGCCAAAGGGTGTAGTAGGGTTGACTCTGGGTACTGAAGTAGGATCTGGCCTAGTCAGAATCCCTACTCAGGCAGTTCTCCTATATGATGTGGACCTAGCTTTGTCCATTACAGTGAGTCCCAGTAACCTGGGCAAATATAGGCAGACGCCTTTAATTAATGAGAAACTGGCTCAGGCCTACAGGGACACATGTGCCAGTGTCACAATGGTGACACCTGACTTTGTGGACCCTGTACAAATTGTACTAGGTGAAAGTTACCTAGTGACCAATGCAAGCAACTCCACTACTTCCCATAGTGTGGCAGTTGTGAACTTCTCCTGCAGAGGGGTAGATGGCCTAAAGAAAGTTGTTGTGAGTGCAGACCTCCCAGTAGACTGTCTGTTAGGCAATGATCTTGAAAGCTCAGTTTGGTCAGAAGTGGAGTACAGGACTCATGCAGAAATGCTAGGGATTTCAGCTCATGTCCTTGCAGTGACAAGGTCTCAGGCTAAGAAGTGCCTTCCTGAACCAGTGGTGGATCTTGGAACAATAGACCAACCACAACCCAAGAGAAGGAGCAAGAGAGGAAAGGCTGAGCCTTCCACCTTGCCCCAGGTTGAAGATCAAGTTTCAGAGGAAACTGATTCTGCAGTCCAAGAGGAGACTGTCTCTGAGGAACTTGAACCTGACCAGGTTGAGTTTCTGGGGACAGGGGGACCCTCAAGGGCAGACCTGAGGCAGGCTCAATTAGATTGCCCTTCCCTTGAACCCCTCAGACAGCAGGCTGCTGCTGAGGCTGCTGGGGATGCCCAAGGTACCCTTACTGTGTATTGGGATGATGGACTCCTTCACTCAGAGGCTAGAGACCCCAAGCCTGGTACAGCCAGGAGGTTGGTTATACCTCTGCAGTTTAGGGGCTTCCTCCTTACCTTGGCCCATGATATTCCCCTTGCAGGACACTTAGGCCAGAACAAGACGTGGGACAGGCTTGTTTCACACTTTCACTGGCCTCATATGTCAGAAAATGTCAAGGAGTTTTGTCGCTCCTGTGTCACTTGCCAAGCCAGTGGTAAGTCAGGTGGCACAACAAAGGCCCCCCGCATACCACTACCTGTGGTGGGGGTACCCTTTGAAAGAGTTGGAAAAGATATTGTGGGTCCCATGGATCCTCAAACAGCATCTGGAAGCAGATTTATACTGGTGGTAGTGGATCATGCCCCCAGGTATCCAGAGGCTATTCCCCTGAGGACCACCACAGCACCTGTGGTGGCAAAAGCCCTCATTGCAGTTTTCTCAAGAGCGGGCTTTCCAAAGGAGGTACTATCAGATAGGGGCACACATTTTATGTCTAGCTATCTGAAGGCAATGTGGAAGGAGTGTGGAGTAAACTACAAGTTTACCACACCCTATCACCCACAGTGCAATGGGCTTGTGGAGAGATTCAACAAGACCCTGAAGGGAATGATAAAAGGATTACCAGAGAAGCTTAGGCGGAAATGGGACATTCTTTTACCCTGCTTGCTCTTTGCTTACAGAGAGGTCCCACAGAAGGGGGTTGGCTACAGCCCTTTTGAACTTTTGTTTGGCCACCCTGTGAGGGGTCCATTGTGTTTGGTGAAGGAAGGATGGGAGTTACCTCTCAAAAAGCCCAAACTAGACATTGTGGACTATGTACTTGGTCTCCGCTCCAGGATGGCTGAATACATGGAGAGAGCATCCAAAAACCTGGAGGCCAGCCAAGAATTACAAAAAGCTTGGCATGACCAAAAGGCTGTACTGGTAGAGTTCCAACCAGGACAGAAGGTGTGGGTACTGGAGCCAGTGGCCCCAGCAGCACTCCAGGACAAGTGGAGTGGACCCTATCCTATCATTGAGAAAAAGGGAGAAGTCACCTATCTGGTTGACTTGGGAACCCCTAGGAGCCCTCACAGGGTAATCCATGTGAATCGTTTGAAAGCATTTGTGGACAGGGAGGACATGAGCTTGCTCATGGCCACAGATTGGGATCAGGAGGAAGAGAGTGACCCTCTCCCAGACCTGCTTTCTCAGAACCCTGATGATGGTTCAGTTGATGGAGTAGCCTTGGCAGGCAGCCTCACTGACCAGCAACAGAGGGACTGCAGACAAGTTTTGCAGGCCCACAGGCATTTGTTTTCACTCACACCCAGCCAGACTGACTGGTGCACCCATGTGGTGGACACTGGTGACAGTCTGCCTGTGAAGAATAAGATCTACAGGCAACCTGACCATGTCAGGGATTGCATCAAGGCTGAGGTGCAAAAGATGTTGGAGCTTGGAGTGATTGAGCCATCAGAGAGCCCATGGGCCAGCCCAGTAGTCCTTGTGCCAAAACCTCATACCCAAGATGGAAAGAGAGAAATGAGGTTTTGCGTGGACTACAGGGGTCTCAATGCTGTCACTAGGACAGATGCTCACCCCATTCCAAGAGCAGATGAGCTCATTGACAGATTGGCTTCTGCCAAGTTTCTGAGCACATTTGATTTGACAGCTGGCTACTGGCAAATCAGACTAGCTGAGGAGTCAAACGCCAAAACAGCATTCTCTACCCCTAGTGGACATTATCAGTTTGTGGTAATGCCCTTTGGTTTGAAGAATGCACCTGCCACTTTCCAAAGGTTGGTGAACCAAGTCCTTGCTGGGTTGGATGACTTTTGTGCAGCATATCTAGATGATATTGCTGTCTTTAGCTCCACCTGGGAGGATCACCTGATCCACCTGAAGAAGGTTTTGGAGGCTCTGCAAAAGGCAGGCCTAACTATCAAGGCTACTAAGTGCCAGATAGGGCAGAGTAAGGTTGTGTACCTGGGCCACCTAGTAGGTCGGGGTCAGGTTCAGCCACTGGAGAGCAAAATCCAGACCATACAGGACTGGGCTCCTCCAGTTACCCAGACACAAGTCAGAGCCTTCTTGGGCCTGACTGGGTATTACAGAAAGTTTGTGAAGAACTATGGGTCTATAGTGACACCATTAAATGACTTGACATCCAAGAAGATGCCAAAGAAGGTTCAGTGGACAGTTAGCTGTCAAAAGGCATTTGAGGACCTGAAGAAGGCCATGTGCTCTGCACCTATCCTGAAGAGTCCTGACTACTCCAAACAGTTCATTGTACAGACAGATACTTCTGAGTTGGGGTGGGAGCTGTGCTCTCACAACTTAATCAAGATGGTCAAGACCAGCCCTTGCTTTTATTAGCAGAAGGCTGACCCCCAGAGAGAAACGTTGGTCAGCTATTGAGAGGGAGGCCTTTGCTGTGGTTTGGGCCCTGAAGAAGTGGAGGTCCTACTTGTTTGGAACTCACTTCCTAGTTCAGACAGACCATAAGCCCCTCTTGTGGCTCAATCAGATGAAGGGTGAAAATCCCAAACTGTTCAGGTGGTCCATTTCCCTACTGGGGATGGACTTTACAGTGGAGCACCGCCCAGGGACTGACCATGGTAATGCAGATGGTCTCTCCAGGTACTTCCACTTAGAACATGAAGACTTATCTGGTCAAGGTTAGTTTAATGTCCCTGCGTTTGGGGGGGGGGGGTTGTGTAGGAGAGTAGGGTCTGCTATCCTATGGTCACCCCAAATTTTTGCTTTTTGCTTCACTGGTTTTCGACTACTGAGGCTGTGGGCCTGCTGATCAGACCCCCAGCCTGCTGTTCTCTCACTAAATTACTGATACATGTGCTATAGGCACATACCACAATTGGAAATGGACTCCTTGTCAGCCCCTGTATAATGCACCATAGGTGCCCAGGGCATAGGGGCCACCAAGGCCTACCAGGGGCTGCAGCATATCTTTTGCCACCCCTGGCTGGTTCTTAAATTGACACAACTGGCTGATCACTCAGCTGGGGTAAGGTGGTGTAATCACCCCTTACTTAGATATAGTATACCTATATCTACACCTATATCTGGACACATATTAACCTGTGAGCCACTCCTATGGAAGGCCTCATCAATCCTGGAGGCAGAGTGCGTGGTTTAATGTGATATGGAGCTCTAGCATGAGCTGAGCCTGTCTGCAGCTGTCGGGAACAACTCCCTAAGCTGTTTCAGGATAATGCCATACCATATACTCTTAAGCGCCTTATAATCCTCGCGGTTATATAGCAACTTTGGTTTGGCTTTATCAAAACATGTCGTGTAAGGTGTCATACGATTTGGAATACTATCCCCTCGCCAGTTCTGGTGACGGGGATAGCATTCCACCCCTCTAGAGGGGTAAGACATGTTACTTTACTTAAATGCGGTTAATTTCTAAAAGGACCTTGGATCCACAAAATGGATGCCTCTGCCACAGACACGAGTCTGACCCCCTGAAGCTGACCGAAACTCAGCCAAATGGGGCCTGGACAAAGGGTTTCCTGTCGCAGGGAGGTGCTACACCCCCTCAGACAGGAGATAGTGGATTGTAGCGGGGAGGTTTGAAAGAAACCAGACACTGCCTGGGGAGCACAAGGCTGCCCCTTGCATAATCCGGCCAAACCGGTTCTGGGGCACTCCAGCCCTCGTGCCAGGGCGGCCTGGATCAAAGGAAAGGGGTGTATCCACCCCCTTCCTGGGTCCCACCCATAGGAGGGGACCTAGCAGGTAATCCAGCCCCCCAGATTCGAATAAGAGTGGGAGCAGTGCCAATGCACTTCAGATTATCCTGATGAAACATAAGAAACGAAACTCTGGACCCTTCGACATCCTACTCGACGTAGAAGCCCGAAGAATCTCCCTTGTGGTCAAGGAGTGACCACCCTGTGCAAACAGGCACCATCCAGCCATCGACGTCTGCTTTGTCGCAGTTCCCGCCGGAACTCGAGCGCCAGAGATCGACGAGATCCAGCTTGCCTGCCTTCCAACAGCCCGATCCACAGTCCCTGCAGAGCTGAGACCCGTGCAGCCCACGAGTGACCCTCGAAGCTGTACACCGGGGTTTGAGAAGCCCCAACCCTGAGCCACACTTGCACCGAAGTTCAGCCCTCCACACTCGACGAGTGCTGCTTGGGGCCCTTCTGCTTCTTTTGGATCAACGCGTTGGCCCGGTCACTTGCCAGCCGGCTTGTGGCCCCTGTGTCGACGAAACTTGAAATTCGACCTGCGATTCTGGTTGCTCCAGATTTGCACCAGCTCCCCTGAAAAGGAGCCCCCACTCTGACCCTCCTGGTTCGAGTGAGATGCAATCTCCCGGTTCCGCGTGGATTGCTTTTGCCAAGTGTTGTTTGCTCCAATCTTGAAGCCGACAGCGCCGACGGCGAGAGCCTGCGTGGGACAGATCGTGACCTGCTCCTGGACGTCGTAGATGCCCCAGATCCCACGTGACAGCGGAGAGAAGCTCCTCGACGACCACCTGATTGCGCCCGACATTGCCTGGTTCCGTCCTGGTTCCACCCTGGTCACTGCTGAGTGACCCAGACTCTGTCCCCTCTGCTTTCAGGTACTTTTCGACTTGAGTCCACCCTTGGACTCCACCGGACACTTCTCTTTCACCCCGCCTGCAGCCCTTTCAGCTTCAAGCACCAAGAGCCTGCGTGACGAAACCCGACTCAACTTCGACCCTGTGCACCCGCTTCCTGTGGGTGAGGTAACTTTGCTCCGCCGGTGTTCCCACACTGGTACACATCTCTAGGGTCTGTGTCTTAAGTTTTGTTCCTCTAGGTTCAGCGGAAGTGTCCTTAAACTTTAACTTTACAACTTTTACGCACCATTGGTTAACATTGGTGCATGCGTGCGCTTTCCGCACTGCACCCGAATCCCGTGGGCATCTCCCGACTTCAGCATTGCTTGTCCCGACTGCTCCCAGCGATTCCCTAGGCCCTAGGCCTAACCACTGTTCGATTGGTATCTCTTATACCACTTGTTTAGTATATGGTTTGAGTGGCCCCCCGCCCTCATCCATAATTGTGCAACTTGTATGTTTAAACTGTGCTTTTGATTTAACGCTTGTGCCCCTTTATTCATAAAGAATACTGGGGATTGTTTTTAGTAATAAATACATATATTTTTATAATATATACTTGTGTGGTGTCCTTTCATTTGATATTACAGGATTGTATGTGGTAAAACAGCTCGCTTAACACGACCTCTTAAGTTAAGCCTTTAGGTTGCTTAGTCCATGCTACCCCTAGGATAGCTTGTCTAATAAGGTTGACTTACAACCAGACACCATAAGGGACTGTTTGGTCTGATAACAGGTGGTTCCAGAATTGGAAACATCACCTATCAGGCCAACTTCTCACAGATGCCCTTCGGCAGTCTTCAGTGTGGCCGCTCCACTTACTGCTTTCTGTGTAGCCCACACATGGGTGCATGGTAATAAACCCTATCTCCATAGGCAGACCATGCAGTATGTGCCCCAGTTTTTGTGTCACTGGGTTCTTTAGATATATATTGGCGACCCAGTTAGCTTGTGTCGTAGGTAACTGCCTAGTACTCTCATACGGCTGCACCACTCCCTTGTAAACCTTCATATGGGTGATTGCACCATAAAGGCAGAAACAAGCACGGTCCTTCATAACATCAAACATAGAATTCTGTTTTTGATTACATTTTTTTTCTGTCTCTTGTTTCAACTAGCTTCTGTGAATTGCCATTTCAGCTGCCTGTAGTTTAAGTGCTGGGTTAAGTGTGGTCTCCTTAACAAATGATAAAAATGCCTGTGAGCACTGACAGCATTGGCATTTGTAAAACATCACTAGTAAAACAACCACCAGTTGCTGTTTTTACATTGCACATTTTTATTGCAAGCATATGATATGGGGGCAGTGTTTATCATTTGCTTTCAGTTTATGACACATGCTTCCAATAAAACTAAGAGTTCCACCTTGCCAAGGCTAGCACCATTGGTTTTGCAAATGCTTGCTTGATCTTGTTAGTATGAACTCATGCAGCAAGTTAGAGCCTCGAAGGGCTGCATGTATCGAGGGATTTGTTATTTGTAGACGGGCAATGAAGTCTGTGCTGGTGTTGGAAGGGGCAATCTCTGAGGGCCAGGTTATGCTCACCCGGTCACCCCAAGACCCACCTCTCCTACAGATCTTGCCGAGTCTTATTGTGAGGTCCTCACCGGGGAGGACTTCGAGCCTAGGATCGTACACACGGAGCTCACACCACACCTGCGAACAGACACCACGCCGTTGGATTTTAGTAATAAGTTCTTTATATAAGTGATAAAAGGAGGAAGCACTCTTAGGTACACAGTGATCGAAGGACCACAAGGTCTTGAAGGGTTCGGAAAGGGGGGAGCGGGACAGTCTTTTAGTCTCTGGATCGGTACGAGGCGTATCCAGCGCACAGCTCTCAATCCTCGAGCCGGGGGATACGGAAGATGGTGGTCGTACTGGCTGCTTCACTCACGTCGAGTCGGCTCGGTCGTGATGGGGGTCTCGATGGTCCGGCCGGACCAGAGTACTCCTCGAGCCGCGACGAGGTCAGCAGGGCTCGATCTGGAGAAGTTCGGGGGGAGCCGCGACAGCGTCAGCAGGGCTCCGGTGGTTATAGTTCAGCTGGAGCCGCGACAGCGTCAGCAGGGTTACGATGGTTACAGTTCAGCTTGAGCCGCGACAGCGCCAGCAGGGCTCCGATGGTTACAGATGAGTTCTTCTTAGGGTCGGCCGCGATCAGATCAGCAGGCTTCAGGTCCAAGATACAACTGCCCGCTAGTTGTCAGGCGGGCCCAGATATAGTCCATTGGCCCTTTGATGTCCGGACCCTCGCAGGCGGAGGTCTCAAGCCCTTGGGGCTGGTCGTTGGCGAGGTCCGGCGGTTGGCTCTTTGATCCTTGGAAAGATGGGTCCGGGAATTCCCAGACGCCCAGCGGGTCTGGAGCCAGCACTCGCGGAGGCCAGAGGTGCGATCGAAACTGGCCCACAGGGGAGGGCCAAAGGTGTGACAGATACCAGTCTCTCAGGGGAGGCCAGAGGTGCCATCGAAACTCCATGGCTTATCTCACTCGGGGAGCCCTTTACCCCCCCAGCCGGGACTGGGGCGCCTTTGGAGTCTGGGTTTCGCTGGGGCCGGGGTCACGCTAGGACCAGGGAGGCAGGGATCTCGGGAAGGGAAAATGGCTGCCGGGCCTTGTGGGGCATGCAAGGTTAGGCGCTCAGAGCCGGGAGCGGGACGGGACATGCGGGCCTGGTCGTGGGTTTATCGGGTGTGAGACGACCAGGCTCGGGGTGCAGGCTACACTAACGGGGATGCTGCGCAGGGGACTCAGGGTACAGACCTGCGCTCACAGGATGTGGAGGGACAGGCGAACCACGCCACGAGGCTGGATCCAACATGCGTCCCCCCCAGCTGAAGGCGGGGAGAACTAACCATCCTCTTGGGGGTTCTCTTCGCTGAGGCGGAAGAATCGGGACAGGCCGTCTGCGTTGGCGTGATCAGCACCAGGCCGGTGCTCAACAGTGAAGTCCATCCCCTGGAGGGAAATGGACCAGCGCAGCAATTTGGGATTCTCCCCTCTCATCTGCATTAGCCACCGGAGAGGTCGGTGGTCGGTCTGGACCCGGAAGTGAGTACCGAACAGGTAGGGCCTCAGCTTCTTCAGGGCCCAAACCACCGCGAAGGCCTCCCGCTCGATGGTGCTCCACCTTTGTTCTCGAGGGAGTAGCCTCCGGCTAATGTACGCTACTGGCTGGTCCAGGCCGTTCTCGTTCACTTGGGACAGGACTGCTCCGACGCCATGCTCGGACGCGTCCATCTGAACTACAAACTCTTGTGAGTAGTCGGGGGCCTGTAGGACGGGGGCAGTGCACATGGCGTCTTTCAACGTTTCGAACGCCTCTTGGCAGGTGGGGGTCCAGCTGACTTTCTTCGGCTGGTTTTTGGAGGTTAACTCCGTGAGGGGGGTCACGATGCTGCCGTACCCTTTGATAAATCTCCGGTAGTACCCCGTGAGTCCTAGGAATGCCCGCACTTCCGTCTGGGTCGAGGGGGCCTCCCAGGCCACGATTGCATCGATCTTGTGCTGGAGGGGGGCTACGAGGCCGCTTCCGACCTGGTGTCCGAGGTATATTACGGACCCTTGTCCGATCTGGCACTTGCTAGCCTTAATGGTGAGACCAGCCCGTCTCAGGGCGGTCAGCACCGCCCAGAGGTGCTGGAGGTGCTCCGACCAGTGGGAACTGTAAACTGCGATATCGTCCAAATATGCAGCGCTGAACTCTTCCAACCCAGCCAGTACCTGGTTCACCAGCCTCTGGAAGGTGGCGGGGGCATTTTTCATCCCGAAGGGCATCACCCGGAAATGGTGGTGACCATCTGGGGTGGAGAAAGCGGATCTTTCCTTAGCTCCCTCGGTGAGGGTGATCTGCCATTACCCACTGGTCAGGTCGAACGTGCTAAGGAAGCGAGCCGCCCCGAGGCGATCAATAAGTTCGTCTGCTCGGGGGATGGGATGCGCATCTGTTCTGGTGACTGCGTTGAGCCCGCGGTCGTCAACGCAGAACCTCAGCTCAGGAACAGCGTGGGGGGCGGCTGCCTTCGGAACCAGGACCACGGGCCTAGCCCATGGGCTGTCAGAGGACTCGACCACCCCGAGAGCTAACATCTTTGATACCTCGGCCTTGATACAGGCCCGGACTCGTTCAGGGACACGGTAGGCTCTGTGCCGTACCGGTGGGCTGTCCCCGGTGTCCACGTCATGGACGCACCAGTTGGTGATGCCGGGGATGAGGGAGAAGAGGTCTGAGAACTGTCCCAACAACTGGCGACAGTCCTCGCGCTGCTCGGGAGAGAGGGAGGAGGAGAGACTCACCCCCTCTACGGAGCCATCTTTTTCTTTCACGCACAGGAGGTCGGGGAGAGGCTCCGTGTCTTCTTCTTCTCCATCGTCCGTGGCGAGGAGCAAGCTCAACTCGGACCGGGCGAAGTGGGGCTTGAGGCAGTTCACGTGGAGGACCCTCAAGGGGTTCCTGGGGGACTGCACATCGATGAGATAAGTCACCTGGCTCTTACGTTCTACCACCTTAAAGGGCCCTGTCCACTTGTCTTGTAGGGCACAGGGCTCCACGGGGGCCATCACCCAGACCTGCTGTCCGAGTTGAAACTCGACCAGAGTGGCATTCTGATCATACCACCGTTTCATCTCTTCCTGACTGGCCTCGAGGTTGGCCTCGGCCAGTTCTCGGAACTTACTAGTCTGGTTCCGGAGGGCCAGGATGTATCGAAACACATCCGGAGGGGGCTCTGGGGCCACCATTTCCCAACCTTCCTTGACCAGGCTAAGGGGTCCCCTGACGGGGTGCCCGTAGAGGAGCTCGAAGGGGCTGAACCCCAGGGACTTCTGGGGGACTTCGCGGTATGCGAAGAGGAGACAGGGAAGGAGGATGTCCCACTTACGCCTCAGGGGCTCTTTGAGACCCATGATCATTCCCTTGAGGGTCCGGTTGAATCTCTCCACCACACCGTTACCCTGGGGGTTATAGGGGGTGGTGAATTTGTACGTCACCCCACATTGTTGCCAGAGGGACTTCATGTATTTCGAGATGAAGTTGGTCCCTCGGTCGCTGACGACTTCTCGGGGGAATCCCACCCGAAAGAAGATCCCCATGAGGGCCCGCCCCACTACGGGGGCCGTCACCGTTCGGAGGGGAATGGCTTCGGGGTAGCGGGTGGCATGGTCCACTAGGACAAGGATAAAGCGGTGGCCCAAGGAGGTCCGGGGGTCGAGGGGGCCCATGATGTCGATTCCCACTCTTTCAAAGGGGGTACTGACCACGGGGAAGTGTTGGAGGGGGGCCTTGCGCCTCCCGCCGCTCTTTCCACTAGACTGACACGTGGGGCAGGACTTGCAGTGGGCCTCCACATCGGCGCGCATGCCCGGCCAGTAGAAGTGTGTGACTAGGCGGTGATACGTTTTGTCTTGACCCAATTGTCCCGTCAGGGGCACATCATGGGCCAGGTTCAGGAGGAAGCCGCGGAAGCGTAGGGGTACCACCAGCACTCGGGCTGACCCTAGCTCGGCAGACTTTTGTTCGCTGTACAAGAGGCCGTTTTCCCAATAGACAAAGTGGGAGCCGGACTGGTCACCGGCGGCCTGGGCGGCGGCCTGCTGCCGCGGCCCGACCAAGGACGGACAGGAGGTCTGTTCTAGGCAGAATTCTTCTCGGGACGGTCCTCCTTCCTGGCGCCACTGGGCCAGCTCAGAAAGGTCGTCCAAGCTCGGGGTCGGTTCGACGCAAGGACCGAGGGGACCTGCGTCAGGGGGGAAGCCCTCCCCAGGGAACAGCTCAGGGGTCTCAGAGGATTCAGGGACCTCGGGGTCCTCGGGGGTAGCCGGTGCTGTCTCAGGAGTTGCCCCTCGGGCGGTCATCGACCGGGTGTTCACACAGGCCCATTCGGGCAGGCTCACCATCTCCAGGTGGGTCCTTTTCTCAACCCGCTGCCATGGGGAGCTCTCTAGGTCGTTGCCGAGCAGGCAGTCCATGGGCATGTCTGAGCGGACCGCCACTCGTAACTCTCCGGAGACGCCCCCCCATTCGAACGGGACTTGAGCTATCCGGCAGGTGCGGACAGAGTTATCAGCTGCGATCACCCTGCAGGAGATGTAGGGAACAATCTGGGCTTCGGTGACTAGGTGGCGTTAGACTGCGGTGATACTAGCCCCGGTGTCCCGGAGCGCCCCTATGTGGTGGCCATTGACAGTCACCTGCTGTCGGTATTTCTCGGTGTTGTCGGGTAGGGGGGCTCCTGGGACCATCTCCCTATCACCCAGGGAGACTAACATCATAGTTGCGGGGTCAGCTCCCTCGAACTCCTCTTCTCCCTCATCTTCTAGGGCTACTGAGGTGATGTGGCGCACTGGGGCCCTGCAGCGGCAGGCTTCTTAGATAAAGGGCAGCGGGTGTCATTGGCATAGTGCCCTGGTTGCTGGCAATGGAAGCAGGCTTGGCTGACTCAGGGCCCTGGCTTGGCTGGGGGGAACCCTGCGTGCGCTGTGGGAGGTGAGGTGCCGGGCTGGTTTCTGGGGGGACTGCGTGGGGACCCTATCTGGGATCCCCTCTGTCTATTCTGACCCCCCCTCCCCTCGGGCAGGATGGTCCTTGTTCGTTTCGGCCAGAGTCTCCCCCGGGGTACTCTGGTGCTCACCCAGCGATCGGCCTCGACGGCCAGCTTCCGGGGGTCAACCAACTTGCTGTCCAGGAGGTGCTGTCGGAGTTCCACAAAGCAGTTCAAAGACAAATGTTCGTAGGCAATAAGGTCAATGAGCCCCTCGAAGGTGGACACCTTGCTGCCCTTGATCCACCCTTCCAGGGCCCGACTGTAGAAGTTGACATATTCTACCCAGGTGGTGCCGGGGATCTTCTTGCATTCTCTGAAGCGTTGGCAGTACATTTCAGGGGTGAGACCGTACCTTGTGAGGAGGGCTTCTTTCATGTGGCTGTAGGAGGTCTGTTCGGCAGACGGTAGGTCGAGTAGGGTGTCTCTCCCTTCACTCAAGAATCGACCCCACAGCCCGGCTCCCCAATCTTTCTGAGGAACTCGGTGAGAGGTCATGGCGACCTCGTAGGCCTTGAACCATTGCTGGATATCATCGTTCTTATAATATTCTTTGACCACATCCTTGGGAATATGGACCTTGGGTTCCACCGGGGGAACGGACTCTCGGGTTGCCGATGTTCTGTTATCTTCGGTCCGGGCCTTTAGTTCAATCTCCTTCATGCTGCGCTCGTGCTCCAGCTGGAGTCTTTTCCCTTCGTGTTCTCTCTGGAGTTTCTTCTCCTCCAGTTCTCTTTGGAGCTTCTTCTCCTCCAGTTCTCCTTGCAGCCGCAGCTGCTCGATGGCTAGCTTTTTCTCGGCCAGTTTGAGTTCTCCTTCCATTTTCAGACGGGCTAGTTCCAGCTCGTGGTTTCGGTTGCGTTCTCGGTCGGTCATCTCCTCTCGAGACAGACCTCTCTCCATGCTGTGAGTCCGCGTCGGGGACTCTGCTCTTTCTTGCTCTGGGGCGTGGGTTTCGGTCAGGGGTGCTCCCTCTCTATCGGCTTCTGTCGGTGCTGGAGGCCGTGCTCCGGCCTCCACCCAGGCGGTCAGGGCTTGATGAAAGTCTTCTTTGGTGTTTAACCCCGTTGTCGGGATGTGGAGATCTTTGCAGAATTGCTTCATTTGCCGGTGCGTATAGTCCTTCAGGAGCTCCACCCGGAAGGTAGTCTCGTCTTCCGTGATGCTCATGGTTGTTTTTCTTTGTTCGGGTAGTGTGTCAGTGCTGTACGATCCCTAGACGTAGGTTCTTATCGCGACGCTGCCACCAATGTTGGAAGGGGCAATCTCTGAGGAACAGGTTATGCTCACCCGGTCACCCCAAGACCCACCTCTCCTACAGATCTTGCCGAGTCTTATTGTGAGGTCCTCACCGGGGAGGACTTCGAGCCTAGGATCGTACACACGGAGCTCACACCACACCTGCGATCAGACACCACGCCGTTGGATTTTAGTAATAAGTTCTTTATATAAGTGATAAAAGGAGGAAGCACTCTTAGGTACACAGTGATCGAAGGACCACAAGGTCTTGGAGTGTTCGGAAAGGGGGGAGCGGGACAGTCTTTTAGTCTCTGGATCGGTACGAGGCGTATCCAGCGCACAGCTCTCAATCCTTGAGCCGGGGGATACGGAAGATGGTGGTCATACTGGCTGCTTCACTCACGTCGAGTCGGCTCGGTCTTGATGGGGGTCTGGATGGTCCGGCCGGACCAGAGTACTCCTCGAGCCGCGACGAGGTCAGCAGGGCTCGATCTGGAGAAGTTCGGGGGGAGCCGCGTCAGCGTCAGCAGGGCTCCGGTGGTTATAGTTCAGCTTGAGCCGCGACAGCGTCAGCAGGGCTCCGATGGTTACAGTTCAGCTTGAGCCGCGACAGCGTCAGCAGGGCTCCGATGGTTACAGTTCAGCTTGAGCCGCGACAGCGTCAGCAGGGCTCCGATGGTTACAGTTCAGCTTGAGCCGCGACAGCGTCAGCAGGGCTCCGATGGTTACAGTTCAGCTGGAGCCGCGACAGCGTCAGCAGGGCTCCGATGGTTACAGTTCAGCTTGAGCCGCGACAGCGCCAGCAGGGCTCCGATGGTTACAGATGAGTTCTTCTTAGGGTCGGCCACGATCAGATCAGCAGGCTTCAGGTCCAAGATACAACTGCCCGCTAGTTGTCAGGCGGGCCCAGATATAGTCCATTGGCCCTTTGATGTCCAGACCCTCGCAGGCGGAGGTCTCAAGCCCTGGGGGCTGGTCGTTGGCGAGGTCCGGCGGTTGGCTCTTTGATCCTTGGAAAGATGGGTCCGGGAATTCCCAGACGCCCAGCGGGTCTGGAGCCAGCACTCGGGGGGGCCAGAGGTGCGATCGAAACTGGCCCACAGGGGAGGGCCAAAGGTATGACAGATACCAGTCTCTCAGGGGAGACCAGAGGTGCCATCGAAACTCCCTAGCTTATCTCACTCGGGGAGTCCTTTACCCCCCCAGCCGGGACTGGCGCGCCTTTGGAGTCTGGGTTTCGCTGGGGCCGGGGTCACGCTAGGCCCAGGGAGACAGGGATCTCGGGAAGTGAAAACGGCTGCCGGGCCTTGTGGGGCATGCAAGGTTAGGCGCTCGGAGCCGGGAGCGGGACGGGACATGCGGGCCTGGTCGTGGGTTTATCGGGCGTGAGACGACCAGGCTCGGGGTGCAGGCTACACTAATGGGGATGCTGCGCAGGGGACTCAGGGTACAGACCTGCGCTCACAGGATGTGGAGGGACAGGAGAACCATGCCACGAGGCCGGGTCCAACAGCTGGCCAGCCTGTGGCATGTTTATGCAGACTCGAGGGGGTGCTTTTGCTATAGTCCCCACTTTGTTTCTGGAACTCAGAGTTTGTTGCTTCGGCCTGCATGGGGGGGCTCTCAGAGGGCACTGTGGATGGTAATCCCCACCCCAGGTGACCCCTAAATGTACATCATTCAAGGTGATCAGTAAAAGGCGATGTTGATGAGCTGATGTCTGAAGGGTGTGATCCAAACCTTGGCTTCTCCACCTGACCACGATTGCATGAACCTGTGACACTAATGTCTCGTTCTGCACCTCTGCCTCTCTACCTGGCGAGCACCGGCAGCAGACTGAGCCTCAACATCAAGAGTATCTGTTTGGGACCAACCATGCCTAGAAGTGTCTCCCTCGCCTTGTATTGTACTAGTCTCACTATTCACCATCTGGTGAAGTGAGACCACGAGAGCTGTCTCATCTGCTACAATAATAACCTTTATGAAGCGCTGCGCCAGCGTCTAGGCGCTGTTCCTCGGGTGAGGTGCATGCTAGGTGGAGGCCACGATCATGAAAGGCTTCTGCTGTGTCTTAAGAGGTTGGCGAGATGCTGCTTGTTTGCGCTGCCGCAGTCCACAGGTGACCGGCCACTTTGACATGTACAGTGGGGTTGTAGGCCGTGTGTGCTGTGCGGTGCATCCTGCTTTGTCCTTCCACACCGGCTGCTTTTGAGTGGAGTGGGAGTTGTCGTCCGTGTGTGCTGCCGGTGCATCCTGCTTTTTCCTTCCACACCGGCTGCTTTTGAGTGGAGTGGGAGTTGTAGGCCGTGTGTGCTGTGCGGTGCATCCTGCTTTTTCCTTCCACACCGGCTGTTTTTGAGTGGAGTGGGAGTTGTAGGCCGTGTGTGCTGTGCGGTGCATCCTGCTTTTTCCTTCCACACCGGCTGCTTTTGAGTGGAGTGGGAGTTGTAGGCCGTGTGTGCTGTGCGGTGCATCCTGCTTTTTCCTTCCACACCGGCTGCTTTTGAGTGGAGTGGGAGTTGTAGGCCGTGTGTGCTGTGCGGTGCATCCTGCTTTTTCCTTCCACACCGGCTGCTTTTGAGTGGAGTGGGAGTTGTAGGCCATGTGTGCTGTGCGGTGCATCCTGTTTTTTCCTTCCACACCGGCTGTTTTGGAGTGGAGTGGGAGTTGTAGGCCGTATGTCCTGTGCGGTGCATCCTGCTTTTTCCATCCACACCGGCTGCTTTTGAGTGGAGTGGGAGTTGTAGGCCGTGTGTGCTGTGCGGTGCATCCTGCTTTTTCCTTCCACACCGGCTGCTTTTGAGTGGAGTGGGAGTTGTAGTTTGTGTGTGCTGTGCAGTGCATGCTGCTTTTTCCTTCCACACCGGCTGTTTTTGAGTGGAGTGGGAGTTGTAGTCCGTGTGTGCTGTGCATCCTGATTTTTACTTCCACACCGGCTGCTTTTGAGTGGAGTGGGAGTTGTAGGCCGTGTGTGCTGTGCAGTGCATCCTGCTTTTTCCATTCACACCGGCTGCTTTTGAGAGGAGTGGGAGTTGTAGGCCGTGTGTGCTGTGCGGTGCATCCTGCTTTTTCCTTCCACACCGGCTGCTTTTGAGTGGAGTGGGTGCCGAAGGCCTTGTAGCTACCTGCTGGTGTCCCTTCTATCCACCTGGCCCACCCCTTCCCATGCATACTGTTTGCACTACGCGCCCGCACCACTGAAATCCTTGCACTGCCCCTACCTGCCCGCCACTGCCAGGGCATCGAACTCTGGTGTCAGTTGCAGGGCAGATGGGCAAATTCCTCTTCTTGCCACTACATCTTCACTGGATGGGGCTTGGAATAAACCAGATCCTTCTCTGCACCCCTCGTCTCAGTCAGTCATCTATTAAACTTTACTCCTCCCAGAGCAGGCTCTGCTATCCACCCCTGCTAGGGGAGCTGCTCCGGGCTGGATCTTACAAAGCATGTTAACAAATTGCTGTATTTATTGCATGCCTTCGGATCCCTCACCTCTGTCCTGAGTAGACTCTGCCATGGATGCTGTATCCTGTCCTTGCCGTTGGGTGGACAGAGTAGAGAATTTACCGTCTGTAGCCTGTCCCTGTAGAGGGTGCTGCACCGTCACGCCGGTGTGGCCCCGGTACAGCTTTACTGGCTGCCTGTAGTTAGTGTATGACATGGGTTAGTGGAGTTGTTTTTTTTTCTTTACTCCTGGGTGGAGTAAACCGGAGCAATGAAATTCTGACATTTCCATTTCACTTATAATTGGTGATCATAACTAACTCACTCTCAATTACTCACTCACTAACTCTCTCACTCTCACTAACTAAATCTCACTCACTCTCACTAACTCAATAACTCTCTCTCACTAACTCACTCGCTAACTCTCTCACTCTCAGTAACTCTCTCACTAATTTTATCACTCTTACTAACTCTCTCAATCTCTCACTAACTATCTTTCACTAATGAACTCACTAAATCTATCACTCTCACTAACTAAGTAACCTTCACTCTCCTGTTATTTATACCCACCCCTTTAAAAATAAACACCATAAAAAGCAACGATTAGAACAGGTAGATACAAGTTGCCAGCATTCAAACATAAAAAACCACAAATCATTACTTCTAATTAATAGTTTTTTATCATCGTCATTTTGTTGTACATTATACATCTGTGATCGGGTCCCGTTGTCAACCCCGCCAGGATTATCCCCCCCCTGAACCATTACCGCTATCAGGGGTGTCAGGCACAAACACTTGCCTCCAAACCCCTCGGGTCCGTAACATTGCCGGAGCGGTAACCATGATCCAAAGTCCCCCGCCCCTCTCTCTATTCCAGGAACCAATCAAAGACCAGCAACAACCGGAAGCACTTCACCTCGACCCCGGAAGTTCCATCCCTGAGGAAGCGACAGAACAAGTGAAAAGCGGAAGCAACATCGAAGACGTCGTCGGAGCATTGTGGCAGGATACTCAGACTGGCCTAGGAGACGGAGAAGAGGAACAACCCGAAGCAGACGAGTGGTCGGAGGACTGGTGGAGTCCTTAAGGAGGAGGCTGAAGAGCGGTCGTGGCTCACTGGAGAGCTACGGCGGAACGCGTGAGTAGCCTAAACCTCCCCGTGAGCACGCTAGGTGCTCAGTGTACATATTTTGTATAGATCTCTCCTTTTTAGGCACCTACCACGTAGTAGAAGCACTGTGAATATCGTAAAGCACTTTCACCGTAAGAAGTCCGTCTTCCCGTCACGCTCACCCTGACACCCTTGGTAGGTTCTCGTTCTTTATCCTTCTTTCTTGTCCCTCTTCCCCGTACCTCCCTCCCTCACGACTCGTTCTCCTCTGCCCCATCACTTCCCGGTGTCGGTGGAAGCATACGTACTGAGTCCCTGTTCGGACTAACGGTCCCTTGTTTCTCTTATTGCCCTCCGAGGTATCTCCCCAGCAAAGAAGACAGAGCCCAGCCGTGGACCAATCCGAGTGGAGTCTAGCCGACCCAGAAGAATTAGCCGACCCATCTGGAACACGCTGTACTAGTCCTTTATTCGACTCTTGTACTGTAATAAAACCTCAAAATAGCCCACTACCTACGGCCTCCTTGCCTGATTTTCCGGCCCGCTACACCCACACGACTACAACATCATAAGTAACAAAAATGCTTCTCACACTTCTTTATTATAACATTTCAGCAAGCATACTGCAGACTTCTGCACAACACAGTTTAAAAACAAACACAAACTCAATATCTCTGCCTTAACACTTATTAGTTCCCAAAGGCAAGCCCTATTGGCTATGCCAATGCTTGTTTTGTTTATTTCAGCAGGATTACTTCTGGTGGTGATGGAGACGGTAATTTCTTCTGGTAGTTTCTCAATGCAAAACCCTCATGCTACCTCTAATTTACCGCTCAAAAGGTTTTGGGCCCTTCACACCATGTATTACCTTCAGGAGACTTTAAATAAAGATGAACAGTCAAAATACAATTATTATTGTAAGCCAAAAAAGAGAGTTGTTGAGTATTTTAAAGGGTTTTATTTTCTAGTCAAAAAGTTAATTTTTCTCTGACCCTTTATTCATTAGTAAAATATCAATCAGGTTACAGAATTTGGAAAACATGAAAAATATCAATAATACAGAACACATTACAGTCTGCATATAAGCATTACATGTAGTTATGAAAAATGTGGCGCAACATTTCAGTCACAATTCTTAAAGAGTTTCTAAGAAAAATAGTCTTGCAAAGCTAATCAATAATTAAATAGTTGGCAAAAATCTCCCATAAAGAGAAATAAATGCATAAATCAAATAAATCTTTTTAGACCTAATTAATTAGTCAAAGCATAAACTTAAAGTTTAGCATCTAATTCTATCCTGATGCACTGCACTCTCTGTCTGTCTGTGTCTAAAAGAGGAAAGCAGCCCCTCCTTCACAGGCCTCAAAGGAATGTGGCCTGAAGTGCCAAGATATGACGTGGAAGCATGAAACCTCCCCCTGAATCTCCTCGGACGCACCTCTGCCCCTTCAGCAATCTCCCAGGACGTTTCTCGTACCTAACCCATAGGATGTCTGGCCTAATCTGTTCCTTCTCTCAAGGGCTCACACAACCCTAATGAGCCTAGAAGCTAGCTGAGCTGAGAAAAAAAGAAGACATCCCCCATCCAGAGAGGACAGTATTTATACCCTAATTATTGGCAGAGTACACAAAGATGTAGCATTTTTCAGGAGAACCTTACGTGATTGGTCAGTCATAAAGGCATGAGTTCACAATACTCTGACTCATTCTAAAATCCTGACTTCACCAGTTTTTAACACAAGAAGCATACATGCATAACTACATTTATAAACATTTGCAACATTTACTAGGAAAAATGTTTCATTCTAATTCATCCTTCCTTCCACAGCGTAGTCAGAACGGATACTTTTAACTAACTGGTACATTGGCACAGTTACAAGAATGTACAGTTCAGGTTGTCCTTGACTTTTTGTCATGAGGAAAGCTGCCACAGTCTGCGCATGCTCCCTTCTCATTAAATTGCAAGCCATAGCCTTGATGGATTCACAGGCAGCCATGTTTTGTGTAGGCCCCAAAAATAAAACAAACACAAAGATAATATTAATTTCATGTAAATCAGTCCATTATGTTTCCCAAGTGCATTATTAATTCACACACACATTATAAAAAGAGGTGTTATTAACTGAAAATGTTTATCAAAATATGCAACAAGTCAAAGTCTATTAAGACAGAAATAGTGAATGTAGATTATATGGGATGGGCTGGGAGGAGAAAAACACATTCTATTAATCTTCAAAGCTAAAAAGGCCACTTTTCTCTACACTGTAAAACACATGTTAATTCAGCACAAGCATTACAGACTAAATAGGCCTCACTTTCATGTTTTTCATGTGCCATGTTTTTAACTTACACCAAAATGTGCGTTGCAATTTAAATGCAGCCTGTCTGAAGCACAAAAAAATAAACAATGCATGACTGCAGATGAAATCTGCTCCATCACTTGCATATGTAGGTTGGAACGTGACCGGATATGGCACTACATTAAGTGAGAAACAGCAAGCCAAAAGATCGTCCCCTATCTGGATCGTACCCCATCAAGGTCACCTGTGTCTGCAAGGTATTGGCAAGAATCCCAGAGCTCAGCTAGGGAAGAGTATCTGTACAGAAACGTATGTTTTTGGATCTCAGACTTCCCCTGCGTTTTTAGCTGCTAAGGGTACTTATTTCATCTGCCATGATAGAGCCTATACATGGTTGCCCCCTGACTTCTCGGGCTCATGTTTTGTTTCATTCCTGTTACCTCCCACCTACAGAGCAGCGGCGGATTACCATCGGACAAGGGTAGTTAGAGGTGTTTTGAGTAAAGAAGACACTGCAGGTCAAGAATTTGGGGACTTTGCAAAGGGTTTTCTGCCGTTCTGGGGATCCATGGCTAACGTAAAACATGGGGTAGGCCCCATCACCTACAACGAAGTATGGATTAAAGACACTAGGAAAGATGGTGTTTTAAAATGGCCCCAATATGGTAGTTTTGATTCTGAAATCTTAGACAACCTTGAAGTTAAACTCTTCAAAAAGAAAGCCCAGCCGGCAATGTTTGACTCCTTCCGCTTATGGCGTAAAGAAGCCAAACAAAAAGAAATTAAATTAGCTAAGAAAAATAAGAGAGAAGGGGGACTTTCAGTAATGCAAGCTGCTGTGCAGTTTAAAGATAATGAGGAAGAGCAGATGAATGAGAAGTTGCACAGGCAACGTAAAATGGCAATAGATAAGTGTTATCCAGTTTTGCCGTCTCTTCAGCAAGAGGCAGCAAAAGAGCGTGAAAAATACCCATTAATGTCACATTTGCTAAATTCACCACCCCCCTATGCGCAGAATGCCACAGCACCCCCGCAACCTTTAGTTGCGCAAGCTGCGCCTCCTGCTCCTCAACAGCACCCACCAGCTGTTCCTCAGCTGGCTCCTACTTCTTCGGTGCAGCCTTCTCCAGGCCCACCGACCACTTTTGTTTCACCTGTGTTTTCTACGATTTTGCCTACTGTACTTTTTACATCTCCTAATGCTTCTTCTACGATTTTGCATAGTGCCCCCTCTATTTTCCCTGATACCTCTTCTGCTATCTCTACCCCCGCCTTATCTCACCCCGTTTTTCCATCTGTTTGTCCTTCAGTTTCACCTTCCATTCGGCAGAAAATGGCCAGCACTGTTACTAATCTTCTTTTACCTCTTTTCGGGTCGCCTGCTACGACCCCTAACATAGGAAGAAGACAGTTGCGAAGTCAACTGCCTGATTATCAAGAGAGAGATTCACTGAATAGTTTAGCTCGGAAATGGGTCATGGACACTGCAAAATATGATGTACAGTCAGTCATGGAAATCTTCCATCAATGGGAAGCAGCGACACAGAGATATGTTTTCGAACAGATGTGTGTTTTTCTTGGCG
This sequence comes from Lissotriton helveticus, assembly GCF_964261635.1. NCBI lineage: Eukaryota > Metazoa > Chordata > Amphibia > Caudata > Salamandridae > Lissotriton > Lissotriton helveticus. The sequence goes on along the minus strand of NW_027611651.1, from coordinate 4,606,498 downwards.
AGGATTTAGAAGACAATGACCAAGACTGCATCCCACAAGAAATGTGTCGTGTACGGTTTAAGTTTGGAGAGGGTATGATTGTAGGTCCAGATGTGGAAAAAGCAGTTGAAATGTTGTTATCATATCGGAGTAAGGGAGGCAGTTCAGGGTCACCATCTGAATAAAATACATCCAGTAGGAAAAAGGCGCGACAATACCCTATGAGAGAAGTTCCCCCACAATGGAGGGAGGGTGACACGACTGCTGTCCCACCTATTCTGCCACACTTCCAGCGTGTATGGGTACATGTCCCATGGAAGCGAGCTGAAGTTTTAGCACTCAAACAAACATTACCAGATCCACGTAAAAATCCTGCAGGGTACTATAAAGAATTGTCACAAACTGCTGGGTCATGTATAATGAATTTAGCCGATATCGATATGCTATTTGGGAATGTCATTCCACAGCCTTTATGGGGTAAAATTCATCATGTAGATCATGACCAGGAATTAGGTGACACGTGGGCTAATATTACTGCTGCAGATGCGCGACAAGTTGGTGGTGCCAAGCCTGAGCCTCTGATAGCGGAACTACCTGGTAGAATAGTAGATTACATGAAAACGATAATGCCAGCAATACGCGTAAATTGGGATAAGTTATCTGCATGCAAGCAAAAGAAAGAAGAAACTGTTTCAGATTTCTTCACCAGATTTGAAGAAACATTCATTGACCACAGCGGTCAAGATATGACCACAGAAGGTGGTCAGAGATTGTTTGTCGATAAATTTGTGCACAATCTGCTTCCATATTTGTGTAGGAAATTAAAAGATTCGGAAAGTTCTTGGGCAGTCTCATCTTCAGCCCAGATATTAGCTACCGCACAGTACTACGAGAATAGAGACAAAGATGAGAAAGATAAAGTAGAAAAGAAAACTAGAGAACTCAAAACAAAGGTTTTGCTACAGCAAGCCTATCCGCCACGTGGTGGTGGTAATCAAAGTAATAATGGTCAGAATCACTACCAGAACACTTTTCAGCAGCCTCAACAATATCAGAGAAACTTGCAAAGATTCGATTACACTCAACACCGCGTAGGTCCCAACCAGTGTTTATATTGCAAACAAGAGGGTCATTACAAATATAACTGTCCTGCCCTACCACAACGTGCAAATGGAATTTCTGGCGTAAGAGGTCGTGGCAGTCAGCAAGCGCCTCGAGGTAGAGGGCGTGGAAACGCCCCTCAGGACGCACGTCCCCTTCCACCACAAAACTCTATGAACAGGTTTGACCAGCAAAATACCGTATCTGACAGGACAGCTCAATACTACGTTGATGAGTATTACACAGAAAATGAGCAGTGGGAGAATAATGATTGCTAGGACAGCCTTAGACAAGGAGAGGGAGTTGTTTCAGTTCCAGTAGATCAGAGTGGACCTTACGTTGAGGTGATTACATCGGGTGTGTCAGAACCTTTTCTGTTGGATACTGGTGCTACAAAGAGTTCTATTATGCACTCCAAACTCCCTGGCGCACCTTTGTCTGGCGAAATGAACGTTTCCGTAGGTTTTTCTGGCGCCCCGGTTAGAAATCCGATTTCTGACCCTTTATCTCTTTCTGTTGGTCCTTGTGAATTCGAAGCACCCCTTATTTTGACAACAGGTTGTGGTGAAAATTTGCTAGGATTAGATTTGCTAAAAAGATTGTATGCGACTTTGTACTGTTCTCCCTCAGGAGTACAACTTACTTTAGGTAAGAAAGTGGTTTCTCCCATGTATTTGTCGAGAAATGCACTTCCAGCAGAATTGGCACTTCTCCCAGATATTCTTTGGGCTACTGGTCCGAATGATGTAGGTCTTTTAGAAATTCCACCATATGTTGTAACATTGAAGTCGAATGTCAAAATGCCACGAATTCCCCAATACAGAATATCCAATGAGGGCGAAAAAGCTTTGCTAGCGATTGTTTACGAGTTGATTGAAAAAGACGTAATTGAAGAAACACGAGGCAATGTTTGCAATAGTCCTGTTCTGCCTGTTTTAAAACGAACTGACCCTTCTCAGCCACCTGTGTATAGATTCGTGATTGATCTTAGAAAAGTAAATAAGATAGTGGTGCCACAATTCCCAGTTGTCCCCGACATTACAACATTATTGACTATGATTCCAGCCTCTGCCTCCTGGTTTTCGGTGATTGACCTGAAGAATGCTTTCTTCAGTATCCCGATTGCTGAGGAAAGCAGGGATATTTTTTCCTTTAGTTTAGGAGGTCGCAGCTTCCGCTTTAAACGCGCTCCTCAAGGCTACTGTGAAAGCCCCTCAATATACAGTCAAGCTCTGAAAAGTCAGCTTGACACAATGGTTTTGCCCAAGGGTGCCACTCTCGTACAGTACGTGGACGATTTGCTCATATCTGCGGACACTGAGAAAATCTGTAAAATGGCCACTTTGACATTACTGCGTCATCTATGTGATCTGCATCACAAGGTGTCACTTTCCAAGCTTCAATATTGCCGACAAGAAGTGACCTACTTAGGTCATCTCTTATCGAAGGAGGGAAGGAAACTGACCCCAGAAAGAATTCAGGCAATAGCAAAATTGAATGTGCCAAGAACGCAGAGAGAAGTACGCGCTTTCTTGGGCATTACATCGTACTGTAGACAGTGGATTCCAAATTTTTCGTTATTAGCCAAACCCTTATTGGCACTAACGTGTAAAAATACACCCAATTCCATTCCTTGGTCTGATGAGTGTCAGAAAAGTTTTCTCGAATTACGCACAGCATTATGTTCGGCCCCTGTGTTAGGTAACCCCAACTACAGTAAGCCTTTCACATTATATGTCCACGAGAAGGAGGGCTGTGCATTGTCTGTGCTGACTCAGTTATACGGAGATAGACAGCGGCCATGCGCCTATTTTTCGTCAACTTTGGATCCGGTAGCAAGAGCATTGCCAAGTTGTTTAAGGGCCACAGCAGCAGCAGCTGTTTCTATTCGACAGTCTGCAGGTCTAGTAATGAATAATACACTAATCGTGATGGTCCCGCATGCAGTAGACACATTGTTAAATAGGACCAAGACACAGCACTTAACTAGTGCTCGACTGTCCAGTTATGAATTGACGCTACTAGCGAGCCATGTGCACATAAAAAGGTGCAGTACCTTGAACATAGCCACATTGTTACCAATTGCAGAGGAATCGGATGCTTCAGAACAGCACGATTGTTTCCTTAGAACAGAGGAAGAGACGAAAGGGAGAGTTGATTTGTTCGACACTCCTCTGGCTGAATGTGATGGTACATTATGGGTGGATGGTTCATGCTTTAAACTCCCAAATGGTAACGTGACTACAGCATATGCTGTCACAACTTTGCACACAGTCATTGAAACTGCACGAATACCACATGGTTCAGCTCAAGCCGCTGAACTCGTGGCACTGACGAGAGCATGTGTGTTATCTAAAGGAATGAAAGTGACTGTCTATACCGACAGCCAGTATGCCTTTGGAGTGGCTCACAGTTTTGGACGATTGTGGAGGGAACGTGGGTTCCTGACTTCGCATGGAGCTAAGATTCAGCATGGTCAGTTGGTGAATGAGCTTCTTGAATCACTGACGTTGCCCCTGAAAGTAGCGATCGTGAAATGTAGTGCTCACAAGAAAGTGATTGATGATGTTGGTCGTGGAAATGCATTTGCTGATGAAACTGCTAAGGAAACTGCAAAGAATATGATGAGCCGAATGTATGTTGTGAGCCCAGAAAGATGGACTGGTGATGTTGGAATATGTGAAGACACGATAGAAAGTGTGAAGTCCATCCAAGCTGAGGCCACGGAGAAAGAGTTAAGCATGTGGAGAGAAAGTACAGGGAGAATGGATGCAAATGGTTGTTGGATTGAATCGACAGAGCAACAGAGATGGTTGTTACCCGATGCATATGTGCCTGCAGTGGTTACAATGGCTCATGGGATGGCCCATATCAGCGCGAAAGAGATTTGCGAGTTGTTGGCCCCAGTATGGAAGAATTCAGGGATTCCCAAGTGTGCAGAGAATGTTGTCAAGAATTGCATGGTATGTCTGAAGCACAATCCTGGTAGGGGAACCCCAACTCCAGCTGGTCATTTTGCACCTCCTACGTATCCGTTCGAGGTTTTGCAGATAGATGTCATACACATGGAGAGGTGCAACAACTTAAAATACGTGCTCGTGGTTGTTTGTGCCTTCTCAAGATGGGTGGAAGCCTATCCCCTAAGGGACAATACTGCCTTGTCCACAGCGAAAGCCCTTGTGAAAGAGTTCTTCCCCAGGTTCGGAATGCCTAGAATGGTCTGGTCTGACAACGGAAGTGAATTTGTGGGTTGTGTGATGAAAAGAGTGTGTGAAGGGTTAGGCATTAGGCAGAAGTTCCACGCTGCAAATCACCCCCAGTCAGCTGGATTAGTGGAATGTTACAATGGCACGCTTAAACTTAAATTGGCCAAAATCCAAGCGAGCACAGGTCTTAAATGGCCTGACGCTCTACCCTTAGCACTCCTATCCACCAGAATGACTGTGCATTCGCGAGTGAAACTCAGCCCCTATGAAATAATCTTTGGTCGGCCAGCCAACATATGGGGAGTGCCTAGGGCCATGAAGTTTAGCGAGCTGCAACACCCTATTTTGCTTGACTATTTGTATGAATTGACGGCTAAATTGCGTGTTTTATATCAACAGGTCCACAACACCTTGCCTCCGATCTCTGAGACACCGGGTCACTCCATTGACCCCGGTTCCTGGGTGTGGTCAGAAACTTCCAAAGAACAAGAAACGACCAGCCCAGATGGACCGGGCCTCACCTCGTCCTCCTGTCTACAAGGTCGACTGTTAGGGTGGAGGGGAAGGCCAATTGGGTCCACGGGATCCATTGTAAAAAAATACCCTTCCCTCTGCCACATGACCAATGGGTCCGGAAAGGAGGCACTGACTCAAAGCGCACAACGATGAACGTGTAAAAGAAGCTAATCCTGATTGTGAAAGTGGGAACATTTTTCAAGAAACTGCGCCACCACCAGAACAATTGAACTCTGTGGAACCTGAGCTACTATTTCTGGACCAGACAGTGCCCGGGAAAAGACGCTACAATTTGCGACCAAGAAAAAGAGACTAAAGTAAAAGTGATTTATTTTATGATCCAAGAGAAAAACCTGTGGACTAATAAAAATGTGTGTTTTTCCCCAAATCCTATTTTTGAAAGTGCAGATTCTCCCATCTAGGTAACTTGCTTATTTTTGTTTTTTTTTCGAACCGCCATCCGGGTTCCGCTGCTAGGGTCGCGGTTGATTAAAGACTTTTGGGTGCAGCTGACGACGATAGGTCGCTGGTTCCGGTTGGTCCAAGGGAGCTGCCCTAGACTGACGGAAGCATCCTTTAGCAGAAACAACCTACCACCGCGGGCAGCACCTTAGAGAGGATGGAGTTTCCTGATGTGGAGAGACCTGCCAAACAAATGAACTTTAAGCAGAGACTTTTGAAAACAATAACGAAGAAATTTTTTATAATAATGTGTATTTTTATGCTATTCAGCGTAATGGTCTTTTTGATAAGCTATGTTTTATTCTCTTTTCATGTGACATTTGCGCCCACTACATCACCCATACCTCCTCCTACTGTTTCCTCTCATTCTTTCCACCCTTTGCCTGACCACGAATCAAATAGGAGATTAGAATTCATCAATAACTCCTTCGTTCAGTTATTACACCAACACCAACTTGTAATGAACACAACTAACTGTTGGGTGTGTGGTCTCATGCCCCACACCACGGATAGAGGTATCCCCTATTTGGTCCTGCCATTTAGTCACAATGGGTCAGCATGGGCATATAGGACAATATTCATATATGCACGAGAAATCCAACCCCTACGTTCTGTAAAAGACAACCTCAAGACTAGCGCCCTAGTCAAGGGTATAGTTGACATGATCAAGGAAGTAACTTCTTACGAAGATACCCCGGATGATAAGATACTTGCATATGTAGGTTGGAATGTGACCGGATATGGCACTACATTAAGTGAGAAACAGCAAGCCAAGAGATCGTCCCCTATCTGGATCGTACCCCATCAAGGTCACCTGTGTCTGCAAGGTATTGGTAGGAATCCCAGAGCTCAGCTAGGGAAGAGTGTCTGTACAGGAACGTACGTTTTTGGATCTCAGACTTCCCCTGCCTTTTTAGCCGCTAAGGGTACTTATTTCATCTGCCATGAGAGAGCCTATACATGGTTGCCCCCTGACTTCTCGGGCTCATGTTTTGTTTCATTCCTGTTACCTCCCACCTACACAGCAGCGACGGATTACCATCGGACAAGGGTAGTTAGAGGTGTTTTGAGTAAAGAAGACACTGCAGGTCAAGAATTTGGTGACTTTGCAATGGGTTTTTTGCCATTCTGGGGAGCCATGGCTAACAGCAGAAACATAAGGTAATTGACAAGGGTAGTTGAATCCACCGTGATTGAAACTGCTGGTGCCCTTAGTAACCTGACTGCTGAGCTCCAGTCGGATCGACTTATGACCCTTCAGAACCGGGTCGCTTTGGATGTAATACTTGCGGACCGAGGTGGAGTATGCAAATTGATCCAGTCCAGTTGTTGCATTTTTATTCCAGATAATGCTCCAACAGTATACGGGGCCATCTCCAAACTACATAAAATTTCCGAATCTATCCATGTGGATAAAGGAGATTGGTCATTAATGGGATGGTTCTGGGGACTGATATCTGCCTGGGGATGGAAAATTCTGATGGTCATTGGGATGGTCTTAGCCATTCTTTTCCTGTACTGTCTATGCATACAGTGTGCTCCTGCAATATGTGGCCTCTGTGTTACATCATGTGTAAGGAAGCCTGTGTCAAGACATGAGCTCAGCACTAGAATGATGTTGCAGCAACATCTCAATGACTTTAGGAATATAGATCTGGACTCAGATTAACATGAGGATAGATTAATTGCCTATGTAAGGGCAAAAGGAGGGTCTGTGGTTCTGAAAAATCTGGATTCATATAATAGTACTGGACTCGAGAATAAAAACTTCGTCGAAATAGGACGAATTTGGTATCAAAAGACCTAGAATCACGAGTACATCAAGTACATGTATTTTCGGCATATTCGAGTGACGATTTCACCTCGAAATCGTCATTTACCTTCTAAACCCTTAGCTGCATGTTGCCCTTTACATAGGCCTTAATCCAGTTGAAGTTGATTCCACAAGGACACATACTCCTTAATCGACTTCTCCCTGACCCCAGTACAAGTTAGAACCATTGCCCCAGGCTGAACTCGTTAGGTCAGTTCCCTCCCAGTGGCCGAGCAAGATAGCATCTAAGCTCAACCAGCCATAAAACCATTTCAGCGCGCACACCTGCCATATCTCGCTCACATCTTTCTCCACTCCTTTCCTTCACTTGCTTTATGATGGGGAGGTGACCATTTTTATTAGGGGTCCAGCGATATCTGATGAAATGTTGGGCCTTGCCGGATGATTTGTTATGGGCAGCACGACGTGAAATATGTACATGTCATCATGACTCTGCTTTTCTTTTGTAATCAGTAACCATAAATGAAATACCACGAATCCAAGGAATGTTGTGCTCAAGGCTGAATATTACGTATAAGAAGAGAAGCCTGACTTCGTGAAAGTGTGCAGTCTCCTGAATATACTCGTATTGTACTTCTAGGACCCTGTCACCTTGGTTGCAGCCAATAAACTAATCTTTGACTTCACCTAGAAAACTCTGAGTTTCTGTCGGTCTGACTCAGGAGAACCCGAGGTCTCTGGGTGTTGATCCCCTGGCACCGCTGGGTTACCGGTTCTGTGCCGGTTCTTAAAAACCCAGTACCTCAGGCATACCGGCTGTACCTGATGACCGGAGGCCGCAACACTCGCCACCTGACGCTCCTGGGGCCCTGACGCTGTTGGTCTCCCCGCCCGCCGCTGCAAGACTCACCGCGCGGCCACAGAGGGGGGAGACTACAGCTCCCAGGTTGCCTTGCCTGCACCGCCCACTTCCGCCTGATAGCGCGCCCGGAGGCGCATAAAGAGCAGGAGCTTGGGTAAGCGCAAGAAAGCTACCAACGCAGAGGAGGGGGGGGAGAAGGCTAAGGTGCCAAGACACTCAGAGTCCATTATATCCTACCTCTCATCTGCTGTGGGGGCCCTCACCAAGGAAATTGCGACCGCTGAACTAGAATTGGGCTTGGTACCCCCTCCCCCCATAATCACCTCCAACACCTAGGACACTCAGGATAATGTTCTTGTGCCTCATATTCCATTGGAGCCAGTGGTGACTATTTCAAACTCCACTTCTTTGGCGCAATCCATTGCTGGTTCTTCCCAGGGAAATATCCCAGTGCTGCCCCTGCTACTGAGTACCCAGTCGACTGGCCAAGTTTCCAAGAGGAAAGAGGAACAAAAAAAAATGGAAAAATGTTAAAGATAACGCAGTTGCAGCTCCTGGGTCTAACGATCTTCTGGGTGAACAGCTAGAGGCCATATTTGTTGCGCGAATTGAGTCTCTGCTACTGGGTATCACAAAAGATATCGTGGACACCATGAACACCTGCCTTGCTGGCCTACTAAAGAAATGCGCCCTTATCGACAGACATGTTAATGAACGTACTTCCCCCCCAGAACCTCATAAAGCAGGTATAGTTACGTCAGGGAATGACATTCAAAAGGTCACCAGATCGAATGACATTGTATTGTCCAGCAGCGGGGTGGAGCAAGTAAATGACAGGCCGCGGGTCCCACATACAGCCCTTATTAGCTCGGAGGTAATCCCTCCAAATCCTAGTCGGTCTGGCAGGCCGGTAGAGTCTTCTGGCTCAGTTTTCAATAAGAGGGTGAGGGGTTGCCAAGTAAAAATAGACTTACCCCCGGAAGCTGCCCCTTTAGTTGCAATCTATACCGGCATTCCCCCACTTAAAGAGGGAGAGTTTGAACCTGCCTCAGACCTAATGGTAAAGGCCAGAACTTGGTGTGCTGATGCTTGCAGTGGTGGGGCAAATATCTCCAACAGAATCATCATGGCTAGGAGGGTGGGTTGGATTGGGAAGTGTGCGAAGATCGTTCAGGAGGACTGTGTTATAATAAATTTCGACACTTGTGACTTGGCCGAGAGACTGTTCTGGGATGGCTCGGAGATATCAGAAACAGCCCAATTGAGACCGGTTCCCTTGGGCTTTTTCTACCCACCCCCAGTTAAGAATCATGGTGACCACTGCCCACCCACGGTAAGGCGGGGGATGAGCTCTGTATCAGGAGGGGAAAGACCAGGCGGGCACATACGCACACATTTTTTAAGGAGGGAGCTAATAGCCCAGGTAGCATCTCATCCCCAGGTAGTACATAGAGCTGAGGAGGGTCGCAGGCCAGTCCTGAGTATCCGTTTCGCCCCTCTGTTAGATATTGAGGAAATAGATTGACAACCAGTCCCGATGTCGCCTGCCCTGGTCAGGGTGCTCACTGCTGACGTGATAGCAGCATGCAAAATCATCAGCTGGAATGTAGCTGGAATTAGAGCCAAAAGGGCAGATGGGGCCTGGGTTAATTTTGTTACCAGCCATGATATTATAGAATTTCAGGAATCTCGGGACACCTCTTCCAGCTTCTGGATGGACGGCGGTACTAGCTTTGCCATCCCGGCCGTCCCCAGTTCCGCTGGCAGAGCAAAGGGAGGCCTTATTTTTCTTTTTTCTCTTAAACTCAAGGGGGTTCTAAAATTGGTCAAAGTAGCTTCCCCGAACCTTTTAATTGTGGAATGGGTGATATCTCCAACCCGTAAAATTATTTTTATTAACTTTTACAATTCTCGGGTAAGGGACAACGGTAATGACCATATCGTTATCTTGGAATTTTTTTTACTTACTGTCAGCCAAAATAATCACACTAACTTCGAGCTCATTTTATTGGGTGATGTTAATATTCATCCCTGCAGCGATCTGTGCGACACAGGAGAGTATGAGGCACCACCTGGCTCGGAAGCCCCCCATTTTGAGCACACGAAGCCCGGAGAGGCTCTGGAAGCGATGTTGGCAAATTTTAATCTATTTGAACCTACCAATTCTGAGGGGGGGGCAGAACAATTACCTACAAGGGTTCTGAACCTGGTTCAATAATAGACTATATTTTCCTGTCCCCAGGCATTTTACCTAGGGTTGTTTCCTATAGAGCAATCGTTTCCCTATACAGTGATCATAACCCTGTGTTGTTCGAGGTGACTTGGGGCAACTCTATGGGTTCTAAGTCCTGCCCTGCCCAATCAAGTCCCGCATTACGCCCTGTGGACCAGGGGAGAAGGTTAAAATGGGCAAATGTAGTCCCAGATAACTTCTTTGAAGAAGGACTTCCTAAAATCGAGGGTAATATGGTGATTTGCCAGGCCTCAAATGCTGCAAACCACGAAATTATGGGGGCCTTTGAATCTGTATGCGTACAAATTTCTAAAGACCTAATGGTTAAATTAGGGCATGGAGGTAAAAATCATCATAGATGGTTTGACTCGAACTGCTCAAAAGCCCATAGAGCGCTTATACAAGCCCTAAAACATAACCCGAGAGATAAGGCTGTCATTGTCTCCCTAAGGAAGGAGTATAAGTTAACCAATAAGGGCCGGAAAAATGATATAAAGAAGGCTGCTTGGGAAAAACTACTCTCAACTGACGTATTACGCGACAGTAGCCAATTCTGGGCCACAATCAATAAGCCCTTTTTCTCAGATCTAGATAACACTGTCATGGACTGTGTTATACCTGATGATAAATGGCTGTGCCACTTTAGAGAGGTGTATGGAGACTCAGACTCGGGACCTCAAGGTTCTCCTCTGGTAGTACCTGAGTTTGCCCCCCTACTTTTTGATCTAGCTGAAGTAGAGAGAGCTATCCTAGAGACCTCTAAGAACAAGGCTCCTGGGCCGGACGGAGTCCCGGCCGATCTCTATAGACACTTACCAAAGCTCTGGGCCAGGGTATTAACAAATGTCTTCTCTGCTGCAAACGGCAATCTCCTTCCCTCCTCTTGGGCTACTTTAATTATTGTGCCAATCTTTAAAAAAGGTCAGCAAAATGACCCGGGGTGTTATAGACCCATTTCCCTCCTAGACTCTGCGGTCAAGATACTATGCAGAGTCCTACTGGTTAAGTTAAGGGACAGCATTGAGAGAAGTGGGGGTCTGTCAAACATCCAGTATGGGTTTAGAGAGAAGAGAGGCACTTTGGAGCAATGTTCTAACTTGCACTTGTTAATCTCTAAATACACGGTAGCCAAGGAGGGGTCGTTATTTCTGGCCTTTATGGACCTCTCCTCGGCCTTCGACTTAGTGAACAGGGCCAAACTGTGGGCTATCCTATTGGAGATTGGGATTGATGTGGCGCTGGTAAACTTTATGGCGTCCCTCCACCAGGAGCTATTTGCCACAGTCAGGGTCACCAAGGAGGGAAGGTGCACGAGCCGCTTTAAATCAGAACGAGGAGTGTGCCAGAGCTGCATTTTGGCCCCCCTCCTTTTTATCATCTATATTAACGGCCTGGGAAGTCATTTGGCGGCAGTGGAGGGGGACGTTCCGCGTGCAGGAGATGGAAGGATACCGGCTCTCCTATACGCGGACGATGCCGTCTTAATAGCCCGCACTGGCATGGCCCTCCAGCGACTGTTGGACGCTTTTGGGGTGTTTATGGACCGGCTGGACTTAAAAATAAACCGAAAAATGTCACACACGATGGTGGTTGGTCACCATAGAAATAAGGGTAAATCTAAAATCTTCGTGTGCAAGGATGAGGTGGTCTCTAGGGTAGCTGTCTTCCCTTACTTGGGGGTTCTCTTCGATGAGAGGGGATCGTGGGGCCCCCAAATTAAGGCAAAGAGCTTATCTGTGGCTAGATCGACCTCTGCCCTAATGGGGTTCTCAAAAAGGCTGGGGGCAAGGCCCATGGAGGCTCTTTTAAAAGTTTATAACTCCAAATGTATTCCAATCGCTATGTATGGTTCACCCTTATGGGGTTATGTACATCATGATTTGATCCAGAGGGCGGAAACAGGTTTTTGCGATCATTATTGTCTGTCCCCCAGTCCACTCAGACCTTCTCAATTCATTCGGAGGTGGGTTTGGACTATGTTACTGATAGGCTTAGTTTGGCCCCGTTAACATTCTGGTTAAAGACATGGCTTGATAAGGAATTATCCCTCAATCATGCAATCCTGACTGATGTCATGTCTTTAGATCACGCTAAAAAAGTGCCCTGGCTGGAATTCCTGAGAAACACCTTTGGACAGTTGGGACGTCCGGAACTCTTTTCTTTACCATCTAGTATTAGGAGGGAGGACGTTAACTTGATTAAAAAGCACTTCATGGACAGGGCCAGATTGGCCCGGGAGGAACGGGAATTGTTGAAACCTACAGTTAGATCGCATTATATGTTATTATATTCCCCCTCACTTGAGCCATACCTTAAGATCGTTTCTAGGCCATTCCACAGATTTCTACTGACTAAGTTCAGATTTAACTTGATCCACTTTTATTTGGGTAGTTATCAATCATGGGCCAAACCAGAAGGGGGCCTACCTTGTAACTGTGATAAATTCTCACCTCAAGACACCATGCACTTTATCATGTTTTGCGGGTTCTTCTCGGACAAAGGAAAAAAATTCTTGCTGCCTATTTTGAGAGAGGCGGGCTTCATTCATGTGAGGCCGGCTCTAGTTTATCTTCAGTCCCTGAGTATCACCCGCATCATATTCTGTGTTGCCAATTTTTTAGTGGTGGCAACTAGAATTAAGTCACATAGTGTGCCACCGAATGTATCACAAAGTATTTTTTAATTAAGTGTATCATTTGTGCGGATTATCTCTTGATGAATTGTATTGCACATATTTACATGAATACTGTTGTAATACTTTATTCGAAAAAAATATTTCATAAAAGTACAAAAATTCAACATATGAAATACATTACAACATGACAATCCACAGACAATAAAACAAAATAAGCTATTCCTACTGTACAAAAGAAATATCAATCATCGGGTAAAAATTTTGACCTGGTAAACCAAGCATTTGCCACATATTTGGCCACCCCGCAAACAATATACATTGAAGTGGCATTTGTTAAAATGACACGCATAGCTATTCTATGGTCCCTCACCCCAAGCTCCCTACAAACAGGTTTCAGCCATTTTGCTCTTGGATGTTTATAAGCAGCACATGCAAACAGGAAGTGGCTCAACGATTCTTTCGGGCAGGAACCACTAGGACATTTTAAATCAGTTCTTCTACGTCCCTTCCACCCTTCCTTGAATGAATTAAGGGGTAATGTACCATATCTAAATTTCAAAAACAGCGATCTGTCGCGGGGAGCCTGGATAAAGTCCAGGAATGGCTCAAGTTTCCTAAGAGGCTTGTGATCAAGGAAGGAGTTAGTAAGGGGACCCCAATTTGGATTCCTAAGTTCTTTAGCCACAATCCAATCCCAATAAAGTTTTTTAACAATTAGTTTTGGTGGTGGCATTTGGGATATCCAGCTATCCTCCAAACCTATAGATATCACAAGCTTCTTTAGATTGTTGAGCCATTTGATTTTATTAGCTACATTCAGAGTAATCAGCTCATCCAGAACCAAAGCATAATAGAAAAGTGCAGGGGTCCTTCTAAGCCGAACCCAAAATAACAATGGGCGAATTTGGACCAGGTCAGAAATTAATCTTTTACCCAAGTCTAAAAATAATGGTTTCAGGGGGGTCGATAGAGGTAGCGAGACTATATTTCTAATACATTTGTTTTCCGCCACTACCAGTGCTTTAGTATTTTCCACACCCCACAATTCTGAACCATATACTGCCACTGCCAGCGCTTTCCCTTCATAGACCGCCGAAGTAGGAGCTATAGGTCTACTGGTAGATAGCCGCTGGTTCTTAAGTATTACTCCTGCTACCCTTTTGAGGTTTAAAACCATTTTAGCGATATGGGAAGACCAGCTCAAATTATTACTAAGTCTTACTCCAAGGTAATCGAATTCTTCCACCACCTCAAGTGGAGTGCCATTCAACAAGAGGTTAACCTTCCTGTATTTCTTTTTGGCGGTCAACACCATCAGCTTTGTTTTAGTGGTGTTTACTGACAATCCCCTGTCTTTACAAAAGGTGCAAAAACGATCGAGCAGTTTTTGCAAGCCCATAGGGGATTTCGACATGAGAAGGGTATCATCGGCAAAGGGGAGGGTAGGTGTTTTCTCTCCTGCAAGGACAGGGGCATCGGCAGGGTCCTCCCTTAAATGGTCCACCACCCCATTTATAAAGAGGGAGAACAAGGTTGGAGCCATCACGCAACCCTGTCTCACTCCCCTATTAACCGGTATCTTCTCTGTCAGTGGACCCTGGGTTCCCCAACGAATCCTGGCATAATTCCCCTCATGGAGTTTAATAATAAGTTGCAATAGATAACTAGGAAATCAGATTTTTGAAAACAGGAAAAATTTAATTAATACAGAACCTATTATAGGTTACATACAAAGCATTCCATAAAGGAAAGGAATAGGGCATCAAATGTCAGTCAGAATTATTTAAAGAGTTCAGGAAAATATCATTCAAGAGTGAGTTTGCACAGCTAATCAATAATTAATAATGGCAAAAATCTCCCATAAAGAGAAATAAATGCATTAGACAAATAAATCCTTTAAAAAACGAGTTAATTAGTCAAAGCATAAAACGTTTTAGCATTCTAAATCTACCTTTTGCCCTGGTCTGTTCCTCTCTGCCACTCTGAGCTACGCAAGGAGCAAGACAGCCCCTCCTTCACAGACCACAGAGGAATGTGACCTGCCTTGCCAAAATTTGACGTGCAAGGACTCTCTGAAAAAATATGAGCAAATAGTCCCCACCTCCCTCTGTCTCTCCTCGGACGCAATCTGCAACCGCGACAATCACGTACCTAACCCATATGATGTCTGGCCTCATCTGCTGCCTCTCCTCTCTCTTAAAGCTAAGGCTTAAGGCAAACAAGCCCCCTATGGGGTCATTCTCCACGAGTTTCAATCCGGCTTCCGGGCCGGTTATAGTACAGAAACTGCATTAATTGAAATGGCAGATTCAATACGCTGGGCGGTAGATGGAGGTTCAAAGGCGGTGTTAGTGCTGTTAGACTTGTCTGCAGCATTTGACACCGTCTCACACCCCATCCTCCTGAATCGCCTTAAGGCCATAGGAATTTAGGGCACGGTACTGATTTGGATAACGTCCTTTCTCTCAGACCGTAAACAACAGGTCCGAACCCATCCTTTTACATCACCGGTTAAACCTCTTAAATGGGGTGTGCCACAGGGCTCTGCTCTGAGCCCGCTGCTTTTTAATGTTTATTTGGATTGGATTGACGTAAGTAATAAAACAAATAGGCCTACATAGACCTCTCAGGAGCCAGTGGGCCGAATGCTACAAGCCAAGAGAAGAAGTTCCGGGAGGCCATTGGCAAGTACCAAGTGGCCGCCGAGCAGAGGCACACGGTGGAGTGCATCGAAGTGGACTGTTACAACAGCCTGGCAGGTTAGCAGCCCTCGCGACTCTTTGTGCTGCCGAAAAGACCCGGATTGGTTCATGGGAGGGGGTGACGGGGGGCACTTTTGCTAAGCTCGTGCATTGGAAAGGCCAGTCCAGCTGGGGCAGAGCCAATGGTCTCGCATGCGGCCGCTGGTGCCATTAGTGCCAGAAAGCGCCTCGAGCATAGTCGCTGCGCTTTATATGCTTCTTAATGGGATTATCTGACTCTGCCCCAGCCCTCCCTCCTTATGCAATTCACTTCACCCTTTTTTTAGAGTGACTCCGCCCTATCTTCTCTTGCCTGTCAGGGGCAGCTGTATGTTAAATATGTTCTCCATTTTCCCACTGGGCATTCTGGCTCTGTTTTTGTTTACGTTCTTTTTTTTTTGTTTACAGTTGTACTTTTGAGTTCTTTAGCTCCACCAGCCGTGGCTGCCAGTTCGATACTGCTGCCCTCAAGTGCTGAATGCATGTCCGCCTGGCATGCACGTGGCGTCCAGCTTGTGTTTAAGCACCTTACGTAACAGAGGGCTATAGAGTATTTAGCTATTTCACTGTAGAAAGACAAACCTGAATTTAAATTGAGGTCACTGCAGCAAATGCAACGCCGCACAGATACTTTGATATTGCAAATGAGTTTAGAGGTAGGTACATGTGGGAATACAGTGGTATTGAAGATTTGTTTCTGGATAATGGTGGAATTCGAATACATGATTTTATTGGCACTACAGCATTAAGTGATGCATACGTAACGGTGCTGGGCGCAGCCCATTCTGAGAAAGTATATTATGTGTGTCCTGCTCCTTCGGTGTGAGATGTAGGAACACAGTCCCAGGATAACCTGTGCACTGAAGTGAGCGCGCTTTAAGATTAAAAAACAGTTTACGCTCAGCCCTGTTGATTGGCAGTCCTATATATTATTGCATGAGTTACTTCTCTATATTGTATCTCTGACTGGGCTGAGATTGGTGTCAGAGCGCCTCCTTTCTTACTCGGTGCACGCAGCGATGTGACTGTAATTTAAAGCGGTATCCTGTCTGCCACTGCCTTCTGCGGTTTGTGTGGCTCAATTAAAGTGCTGCAACTTTCAGCAATCTACCTTAATTAAAGCGCTTCGGTGATCGAGCTCTTTTGCACTTTGATGGTTTGTGCAAATGTCGCACGTGGATTGCTGGGGTTTGGATAGCGCTCAGAGTGTTGCTTGAAGGCGCTGCTACATTTAGGAGATTCAATTGAAAACCCACCAAGCACGTTGATTTATGTGAACTGCACAGAGTTGTCTTCTAAATGACAGTCGCTCGGGCAGTCGGGGTGTAAGGCGCTAGAGTTACCCACCTTTCCTCAAATGCGTCCCCTTTCTTACACTAGTTTACCATATCGTGACAGAGTGCAATGAACTTTCACTCCCGCAAACCTCACTTACACCTGCACCCCTGTGCCAAGACGAGTGGCACCGCTGCTCAGTGCGCGAGAAAGAATGCGCTGAGTGGAAAGGTGAACACTGGCTCTGCACTTCTGAATATAAATTAAAAAGTAGCATTTGTTTTTATCATGTAACTTTCTTTAGTGATGGAAACCAATTGGTTAATAGAGTTACAGGCTCTCCAACAATTTACTTGTGCCCTGTATTATTTATTTGGCAACATTTTTGCCCTCTCGTCTTCCTTGTTAAAGAAAGTGGTTGAGTGATGCCTTGAGAAGAATGAATAGCAGTGACACTGTGCCTGGTAAGACAATTGGCGTTGTCGTAACCGTTGACAGGTACAGAGCTACTGATATTTAAGTAAACTCCAGTCACGTCCGTTGCGCATGATGCGAAGCGCCACACATTGGAATGGGGCAGGCGTCTCCGCCTCGAAGGAATGCGTCAAAGCCACACTCCACATTTTCCCGCGCGTGGTTAAGACTTTTCTATGTTGGCCAGGAGCAAGAGGAGGAGTTATGAAAGGACAGGTAACACCTCGGCAGTGCTGTAGACTACGATGTAGCGGAGGAGGATTGGAAAGGCCCCAAAGAAGAAGGACCCCCTCCGTGGGGGTTGCACAGATGAATACATCTCCTCGAGGAGGTCCATCATGGATTCATGGGGTAAGTCGTGAGGGGGTGACACCATGAGCTACCCGCACTGGGTGACACCAACCCTAGTGACGCCACTGACTGTGGTCCACGGTATGAAAAGTGAGCGGAGGTCAATACATTCATACACTAAAACACATCGCATAAAATGTTGAAGATTAAGCCCTTGAAATTCCAATAAGCTAAACAACCTTAATGGATGACTTCATAGGTCTGCCGTTAGCACCTTTTGAATTCTGTATTGTATTATACCTTTTTCAATAAAATATTTAGAAATAAAAAAAAAAATTTAAAAGACGGGCTAAAAACCACTACATATCTGTATGCTGTGCTGGGTGGAAAGAATTTGTAAATGGCATGGCAGCAGACCTGCGGATGCAGAGGACTGGCTAAAGGATATAGCCAGTCCCCTTCATCCACAAGAACACACAGAACAGGACAGTGGGTCAGCCCACTTCAGCCATTGGCTAACTTCCCTGAGTGAGGGCATCCTGCTCTTTCATAAAGTACATATCCGTCCACAAAGAAGTTCCCTTCAGAACCAGGAGCTACTGTGACAATAACATACTTTTGGTTTTATCCAATCATTTTTGTCTCATTTATAGGGGGTCCCGTAGCTCCCCCAACAATAACGTTTTACAAAAGCCATGGCAAAAAAAAAAAACATTGTGAAAGATAAAACGCTAACAGCCAAAGTATGACCTATTGGTTTGGCTAAGGCTCGTTTTAAAATGTTCTCTATATTAAACCCATTCATTTAAAAATGTTTTCGTCAATAAACAGGTAAGTCAAAAATATGTACAACTGCTCAAAATGTCTTGGAATCAATGCTTAAAAAATGCAGGTTGTATTTTTCTATTGAATTTAAACACGAGCCTTACAACTCCAAGCCTACTCAAAATGATGCATTTGTAACTACAAAGGTGGCCACTTATGTTATTGAAAGTACTTTTATTAGCTGTCCCCATCAAGCCTATAAAATTCAAATTAACCTGAACGTTTTCACAATATAAAAACAAAAAGGTACACCTTAAAGCGAATCCCTAACGGATTAAAATGTATGAGTCAACATAGACAAATTGAATTCAGAGGCATCGCAGATCAAAACGAGGGCTGCTGTTCCTTGTAAAATATAGTGCAAAAGTAAAAACAGATTAATTAACCCGGTTGGAAGCTTGAGGAGCTAAGATGCCAGCTTCAGATTTTTTGTATTCAGCAGAAATGCACACACGAATGTACACAAGATCGGAATAGATTACAAATGTTCCCTTCACAGTTATCATATGACCGGATATCACGCACGACATCATCCGCCGGTCTTGGCTTTTTAACCAAATACCACGTTGCTACATATGGTCCTTGTAGTTTCACTTTTAACATTGGGGACTATGGGCTCCAGAATGCATAGTGCTGAAACAAAACAAAAAAACAGCAAACGCAGCAGAAGAGAAGTAGCTGGTCCCATGAGAGCGGTTACAAGCTCCTGGTCAGGGCAGCATGGCTTTAACTTAAGAGACTGAAATAGCAGTGGGAGCAAGAGAGGGGGCATGGAGGAGGGAGGGAATTACAAGGAACACAATCTCGGTGTTTGAATGCACAACATCCCCGCCTTGTGTTGCTGCACGGCGCTCTTCGCTGCTGGCAAGCACACGGAAAAGCATCAGGGCTTGATATTTCCCTACAATATACAAAGAAAACAAAACCTTATTAAGACAAGGTACATGGCTGACATTCAAAAAGGGGCCGATCCTGAGGGTGCAGAGAGACACAGGAAGAGTGGTGGGAAGGGGGAACACGAAGACAGACAGGCATGGCGTATATCTGACGTTCAACCAGAGGCAAGCATTGAGCGAGGCAGGAAGTGGTACTTTATTTTTATAAATAAAATAAGTGAACAGAGACACAGCAAAATGTAGGGAACAACTTGAGGTGGATGGAGTGCCAACATTTATTTTAGAGAGGGAGCCCTCGCCCTTAGCTTGAGGCAGAAAGAGGTTTAAATATGTCATCCCTATGGCTGGGGAGCTGTGAGTTTTAGGTGAAAGGTTCGCTGGGTTGTGGCTCCCAGGATGTCGGAGCTGAGAGTATGGCAGACCGAGAAGCTGTGGTGCTGGCAAGGCTCTGAGGCAGCAGCGGCTGCCCTGAGTAGAGAGGGGAGCTATGACCCCTATGAACCCATGAGCATAGAAAGAGAAGCTGCGGGGCTATGAGGCAGCGGCAGCTGCCCTAGAGTAGAGCTGTGAGCTCAGGCCTTGGTGAATTTTGAGGAAAAAGGAGGAAGAAGGTGCTGTGGCGTTTTGGGAAAAAGCAGATAAAAATGTTGAAAGGCGGGCGAGTCCCTTATTAGGCGAAGATACAATATTTATTCCGAGTCTCCTGGGACGCTGCGTCTCCGTCCATTGTCCTCCCCGTTCTCTGTGCTGATGCCTAATTTTCAAAACTTCGGGATTGCCAAGTGACCTACGACATCAGCCGAAGAAATATCCTGCAAGTACAATATCTGATCAAGGAAGCAGCTCGTGTGCAGAGGGGAGACTTCGTTTCCTGCAGGTTTTTTTTTCTTCCGAGGAGTGAGCAAAGTCTTAGGAGACGAAACGAGCGAGAGCTCTAAAAAGTGCCATAAGGATCGTTGAAAGAGGGGGCGCCCGAGCAGGAAGACGGAAGACCCCAATTAACTAAAATTAAACTCTAAGAGCAGCAGCACGGAGGTGGCATCGGGACCCCCGTAAAATAATAAAAAGTGCCTTTATTAGTCCGGAAGTGTCCGGCGGGAGCCAGCCTCACCTTGCGGCCGCATCCACGAGAAGAGCTGGGTGGGCGACGGGCTCTGCCCTCGTCGGCCAGCTTGCAGTCCAGGTACTGCAGCAGCTCGGGGTCCTGGCTGCTGCTGAACAGGGCCCCTTGCTGCTGCAGGGGGTCGTAGCCATAGAAGTTGCCGGGGTCCCCATGGCAGGTGACGGCGCCGGGCTTTGCTGTAGGGGGAGGTGGAGAGTGATGATGTCCCATGGTAGAAGTCCTGGTTCTGGCCGGGGTGCTGTAAGGAGCCCCCGTACACCACCGTGGGCCTACCCCGCAGCTCCTGCGTGAAGCCACAGTCATAGTAGTTGGGGCGCAGGGAGTCCCCTGCCTTGTACTTGGAGAAGAGTGAGTTAACGAAATACGAACTCATGACACCGCTCTATGGGCAGACACAGAGAGATTTAGGTCTCCTCGCCTCCAAGCTCGAATGCCCGCTCACCTCGAATCATGTGCAGCACAAGCGCTCACCACGACGTAGACTTTTCTGTTTTTTTGTCATCCCTCTTGGAGGGCCTCGGCCTGCTTTCCTTCTGAAGTAAAAGGTTTATTATCTTTATGGGGCCATGTGTTTGGCCCCATAAAGATAAGAAACCTTTTACGCCAGAAGGAAGGTAGGCCAGGCCGTCAAAGTGGGAAGGCAGAAAAAGAGAAAAGTGTACTTCAGAGCATGCTCTTTCCCAATGGCTGGCCACCGTTTAGCATAAACAGTGACGCCGGCCAATGGGAAAGAGGGGCGGGGCTTAAAGCCCATAATGGAACGATCACCAAAAACATAAAATCTCGCCAGAGAGACTGCGCATACGCAGCCTACGCACGCGAGACCTAAAAAAGGTGACGCCAGCCAATGAAAATGAGGGGCGTGGCTTCAAGTCCCCTTCTCAAATCTACTTTCTTACAATATCTCTGGCCCAGCGAGCAGCGCTTTGTGCTGCAACACCAGGTGAGACATAAAAATGGGGTCTGATTGTGGTGGTGTGCATTTTTTGTCAATGGGCGGGGTTTTTATCCTTGCTTTGACTGAGTGTTTAAAAAGTTCACCTCAGTGAAGTGTCATGCCTTTGAGCAATAGTAAATATTGTGCCACTCTTTGTGCAGTAGTCTCAAAGAGGAAGTCCTCCTCTACTGAGACCTTATATAAAGGCACCTGCTGAAATGTGGCTGCTCTGGCTATGAGAGCCTGATAAGCAGATCTATCATCTGCTGGTGATCGACAGCTGGGGTATAAATCGGGATCAGTGTAAGCATGAGGGTCAATATTATAATCATCCCAAGCGTTCCCTGGTTGTGTATCATCTGGGATCTCCTGATCGTCCCCTACTGTTGACTGAGGAGATCCGTTACCTGATTCAGACAACTGTGGTGAGTGAGGTGTTGGAGTAGCTGGTGTTTGTGGTACAGGTAAAGTAAGAATGGTAATGTGTAATGGACTAGTTGCAGTATTCTTTCTCCTCTTCTTTAGGGGTTGAACAGTAATGTCCAAAGCCTCCTCAAAACTCAACTGGTCCTTGGGAGTATGTTGTTTTGGTGGCTGTACCATTATTTTCTTCGTACCTAGCTAAATTTGGAGCAGTTTTTTTATTTTGGATTGAGATTTTGGTGAAACTGCTCGAGGATTGAGATTTTGGTCTGAAAACAAAGCATTTTGGTGGTGGACACTTTGTCTTCGATGGAGGAACATTCGGTTCCGAAATAGGTCTTTTTTTTTGGTGCTGAGACTTAGAACCGAGGTGTTATACTCTCGGATGGAGTAAAGCCCGTGCTTTAGGCTGAACTTTCAGAGGTAAGGCAGAGGGCGAGGCTTCAGAGTCTGGTTTTCAGTACGCACCATGGATTGTGTGCAGTAGTGGCCCCTGAGCATTATTTTTTGGGGGGGAACTGATGATTTGGGCTTTGGAGCAGGTGTAGAAGTGTTCACAATACTTTGCTTCTTTGCCGGCTAAAGAGTGACAGAAACCTCTTCTAATTGAGACTCTGATTTGGAATCATGGGTGGAAAGTGATTCCGCTTGTGCTGCTGAAGCTTCTTTGTCCTCTCCTTGCGACCCAAGATGTCAGAAAAATTGTCAGTTTGTTTGCGCTGCATTCCTTGTCTTCTAACACATCAGTCCCTAAGAGTCTTTTTGGACTGAAAAGTCTTCCAGGCATCACAGCTGTCTTCTCGAAGTTCGGGTGAGAGGCATAAGTTACAAATGGGATGTTGGTCGGTGTGAGGGCATTTGGAGTGGCACTTCGGACACAAATGGAACAAAGTGCATTCCATGGGCAGGTCATTCTCCGAGAGCATTGGAAATGGAGACATTTTTGCCTGAGCCTAAACCCGATATGTAGAGTCTAAGTATGAGAAGTAATAAGATACCGATCGAGACAATACCACCCCTAGATATAACGGACTGAAGGGAGCCAGAAGGAGACTCGAACTACATTGCGAGATTTTACATGTCAACCCACAGCGGAAAAAAAACATTCTGAAGATGGCGTCATTGACCATACGCAGTATTACCAAAGGGAGGAGTTAGAAAGCCGGAGAAAACTTCTTGGGACAAAAACAACTTATAATCATCTGAGCCCAACACTAGATAGCGGACTTATCTACAGCACACATGCCTCGAACATTAGTGTTTAAGTCAACTGCTTTATGGTGTAATATTAAATATGAAAGGCTATATATTTAACAGAGACAAATACTTTTAGTGTCATATTTTACTAAGAAAATCATTAAATTAATTGTGCACAGGCATAAAAGAATATCAAATAAGTGAGCAAAATAATCTTGTGGACATTTATTGTGACTTTATACTATATATTTGAGATGTCATTGTTATTTACAATTGTTTTGATATCTTAAATGGTTTTCATGTACTTTTTTGGGTGATAATTGACCTTTGTTAATAAAATGTTTTCTTTGTGCATTTATTATGGTCTTGAAGACACTGTCTTATGTAAAGCAAGGTGAAACATATGATAACTGTTTGTCTGTTTTTGGATTAAAGATCTTGTTTATGATAACCCAATAATCATGTAAACAATATTGTTGTGTTGCATAAACGAGGGTGCTGGCCTAGCTCACTAGGCTTTGGCCTTCCCACCCACGGGTGCCTGGACTGAGTTCAGTGCTCTATCGCTTAAACAGAGTTCAAAGTTATTGTACCACCACACAACCCCACTGGGCACACCTGCTTGTATGGTATTAATGCTTTCTGGGATACCAACAGTAATGTGAAGGGGTCAGGGACGCAGTGATAATTCAAACCAAATTTCTTTCTTTAGAATAGCACTGTAATGAGAAAAGACACTTAGGGGTCCATTAGGATGGCGGATCGTCACGATCCGCCCTACCTCCTTACCCGCCCGCCACCCATTTCCTCCCGCCATATTAGTATGGCGGGGGTACCGCAGCAGACGGAAAGACCGTCCGCCGCTTTTCCGCCCAGTCCACAAGTCGACCGTGCGGAAATGGTTTTCATATGGTGGCGGTGTCTGTTAGACACTGCCATCCATATTACGATACATGCAGGGATGTGCCTTTCCGTGGCGGTGTTGCTGCCACAGAAAGGCATGCAGTTTTTGCTATTGGGGGCCCATTGTGGGCCCCCAGGTAGTTGAGGGTGTGGGGGGTGCATATGGGGGGTACAATGCACAATGCGACAGACACTGCGTAGTGCCTGCCACATTGTGCATGCAAATGCACAACATGCATTTTTACCATTGCGGCGGGTGCTGCTGAAAGCACCGCCCACCGCAATGTTAAAAATGCGTGATGCGCCCGCCAGTGTGGCGGGCGCATCCTAATCTCCCACACGGGACCCCCGCACATATGGTGGGTGGTCCCAATTTTCCGTCCGGATGGCGGGCGGACAAAGTCCTCCCGCCATCCTAATGATGCCCTAAATATGTTTGAAAGTACTTATTTCACCCACCTAGTTGCTTAGTACATGAGTAATAATAACCACATAGAATATAAGTAGTACAGCACTAATGTATGTTACTAGCAGCAAAAATAATATGAGCATTTGTAGCAAGAATGGAATGTTCGTATGAGCTTAGCAACTGGAAGACTACTTCTATGTGCTACACTACAAGAGTTTGGAGTAGCTAACGTGCCTCGAGAGTATCTTGGGATTTGGCGCACTGCATACCTGTTCACATTGGAGAAGCTGTGACTACGAGACTTAAGTTGGAAAGAAAACAAACAACAGCTGGGCTTAGCTCCGCTCCGCTCTGGATTGGCTCTCAGGATATGAATGTAAATGGAAATGTAAATGTAATGCGATTTATATAGCGCACGTATCACCCGAAGGCATCAAGGCGCTTGCCTTGGGAACCCGTCCTGGTGTTCCCCTGTGAGATAACCCCAGCAGGGTATCCACAAGGTGAAAGCCAGGCATCCCGCCGCGAGGGGTAGTAGTGGAGATTAAGCAAGCTATTGCACAGAGTCGCAGAGTGTGAACCCGTGACTCGAGTAGGCACCGGAACGAGAATTATCGAGTACGTGGAATTTTTTTAGCCCAAGACCCGCCGAGGCAGGGAATTGAACCCTGGTCCAGGACCGATCTCAGCTTCCGGGTCTGCCGCCTCTAACCCCTGAGCCACACTTCTCCACGAATGGATGCTGCAGCCGTCTGGCAGGAGCTCTTGTGGTAACCTGGGCGAAGAACTCTCTGATTCTGTGGTCAATTCATGAGGTATATATAGTGTTACCAACAGACGTTTACTCTACATTGGCGGGCTTTCCATTAACCTGAGACATAAGTGGGATAAACCAGCATGAGGAAAATATGTAAAACTAGAGTACCAAAATGTCAAACCAGATCACATATTTATTTTTCTCATTCACTGTCAGACCTTGAAAGGCGGATATCAAGGAGCTGGTAGCAGACGTGTGTCGCCTTGTGTGGTAGCAAAGTTATTGTTTGGATGAATTGACATTTTTAAAACTGGGAAAATCTGGATTTTCTTGCCAGACTGGAGCCTGCCATCATGCTATTTTAAAGCTGATTAATAACAGAAGACGCATGCACAATTGGTTGGCAATGGAAAGTTTTGAAAGTGGAAGCCAAAACTGTTTAGCTGCTCTCAGAATGTTCTGTTATAGACAATTTGCACACGGTTTTCGCTACCTTACATTACTTTGACCCTGACTTCTAAGCGGTGGTGGTGCTGCTGGATGCAGCGAAAGCATTTGATTCCTTTCAGTGGGACTGCATGTTCACTGTTTTAACAAGGACGGGCCTTCCACCGTTCTTCCTTCAATGGATTAGGGTGCTGTATACTACGCCCCTGGCCAGAGTGCATGTCAATGGCTGGGTGTCTTCGGCCTTCCTGATCGGTAGAGGCATGCAGCAGGGTTGCCCCCTGCTGCCGATGCTTTTCGCGTTAGCGCCCTTGGCTTGCAAATTGCGCCAGTTGCATGCCTCAGATGCTTTGCGTTTCCGGCAGCGACCCCTTGTTGTCTCGTTATGCTGACAATATGCTACTTTATTAGCCAGCGACTTACATGCCGGAATTAAACCACGAGTACGTTAAATTAGAGGGCTACTCTGGGTTAGGGATTAACTGGGCAAAGTCGACGGTGTTCCAGCTGACAGCTGGCACGTGTGAGGTTGAGCTGAACTTCCCTCTGACTTGGACCCGGTGAAATATTTAGGGATATGGCTGCATAGGGATCCTGACCAGGTAATCTCCATGAACTATGGACGTGTTGTAACACAGATGACAGATAGGGCGGAGCAGTGTGCTCGGCTGCCGCTGTCGCTTGCTGATCGTATTGCAGTTACGAAAATGTCTATATTACCAAAATTGTTTTATTTCTTAGTGAATATCCCCATTCGGCTGAATATCTCTTTGTTCAAGACGCTGTAATCGGCACCACTGTCATTTGTTTGGGGGGGGGAGAAACTACGATTTAGTTGGAATGTTCTGGTGCAGCCATTTGACCGGGGAGGATTTGAGGCATCCGATATGTTCAGTTTGCCCATTATTGGTTCTTTCCGCAGCGGTTCTTGCCTTATACAGCAATTGAGTCTGATGCGGCACTCCCAATGGCGCTAGTGGCGGAAACACTCTCTGGAGAGAACGGCGCCCCGAGGACAGAGATTTATCCGGTACCGTGCACTGCTTGGGCCTGGCTGACGCTTGCCAAGAGGGCACAGCTAGATTAGCTATATGCCCCAAAGCTCCCTATTGCTGCACAGCCGGACATTTTGGCAGCTCAGGAGCAACCTGCTCTACGCGCGTTGGAGACTGTTGGTGTTACGCAAATGGGTGACCTATATGAATGGGGTCCATTCCGCTCACTCCAAGATGTACAGGCGTGTGGGGATTCCAGGTTGATGCTGGGATTACCCTATGTGAGAGTGCGGCAGTCGGTCAGGGCCGTTCACCCTAACTGTCCCACTCAACCACAAACACTGAGAGCACTGCAGGCGATGCTTTCCTGGAAAAGAAAGCAAGGGTCTGATCACTAGGCTATATGATGAGTCACAGCGGGAGAGGGAGCCAGGGGACCACCCTTCATATCTTACGTGGAACAATACGCTGGGGTTTGAGTTACCGCTAGATCACTGTAAATTTGGCTGCGAGTTGACTGGGCGCCTCACGGCGAACTATAATTTACACATCCTTCATTTAAAATGTTTGCACCATTTATATTATACTCTATTGCAATTAAGCAGATTCGGCCTGCGGGATACAGATAATTGTGTAAGGTGCGGGCAGGCCGACGCCGACTTTTTACACCTGGCGTGGCAGTGCAACGGGATAACTGCCTTCTGAGCCAAAGTTGCAAGTGTGCTTTCAGATGTTGTGATGCAGAGCGTGCGGTGTGTACCGGAAGCATGCCTGCTGGGTAGCATGAAGTTTCTTAATCCCTTCAACAGGCTGGTACTCGCTGTCTCGACCCTGTGATAAGCGTGCTGTGGCGCAATGCTGGGGTGCAAAATCCACGGGTACTGTGAAGAAATGGATCCGAGACTTAATATATTGTAGGGAATAACTGGACTCCTATGCGGAAGAGCTGCCTGAGGCCTCACAACCCAAAGACTTTTGGGCTCCACTGACTCTGTACTTTTTGAGCCACCCTGACGTGTAACGTGCCTTACATATTTACATGATCTCTTCCCTCATTTGTCTGGCCAGGACTTATTGGACTTGGAACTTCCTTTTATGTGCTATCACTCAAGTGTGTTCACATGACTTTTGGATCAGACAATTGTATGATGCAAAACTATTTCAGTGCCGGGAGAGGTGTGTGGGGTGGGGGGGTTCAGTTATTTTTTGCATTTTCAATGTTAAAAACGAAAATTGGCTTGTATAGACACATGTGAGGATGATATTGCTGCACCCCAGCCTTGGGGTGTTGTGTATACGTGTTGCAAGCATTTCAATAAACAAAAAAAAAAAAAGGTTGAGAGAACTGCACTGTTAGGCCAGATCTAAAGGAACACTCCCTTGCTTTAAACTGTTTGGTGTTACCAGCTTGGTTGCTGAAGTATTTGAAAGAGTTGATATGTTATGTTATGTTATGTTATGTAGCTTTTATATAGCACACGGCTACTCAAGATGAGTGTCCCGGCGCTTTCCACCTGCAACTCAGAGTAAAAATAACACAACACAGCGAAAACAGGAAAAGAAACAACAGAGGAAAACAATAAGAGCAATAAGCAGTAGACACAGACTAAAGATTAAAAAGCCAGGTCTTCAGGCTCTTCCTGAACTGGAGCAAATTGGCCGTGCTGCGGAGCGAAAGCGGAAGCAAATTCCACAGCTGGGGGGCTCTGCAGCTGAAAGAACGCCCTCCCACGCGGGCCTTCCTCACCCGCGGGACCACCGCTTTAAAGAGGGATTCCGAGCGCAAGGAGCGGACTGGACGATAGAAGGCCAGTCTCCGCCGCAGATATCCAGCCCCTGATCCAAACAGGGCTTTATGCATCAGAGTCAGGGATTTAAACTGGATCCGCTTCCTGATAGGCAGCCAGTGTAGCGACTGAAGCAGCCCGGAAGCTCGAGCTCGTCTGCGTAGGCCAAAAATAGCCCGGGCGGCAGAGTTCTGCACCACCTGTAGGCGCTGGACCAGGTAATCAGGGAGGCCAAGAAAGAGGGCATTGGCATAGTCAAGCCTTGAGCCGACAAGAGCCTGCACAGTAATCCTCCTGTGCTCCTCTGACAGCAGAGGCAAAAATTTACGGAGCATTTTCAGGATTCCGTAACAGGTGCCAGCCAGACCAAGAATATGGGTTCTCAGCGACAGCTGGTTGTCTAGTTTGACACCCAAATTTTTGGCCATCAAGGAGGACTGTGCCGGAGGGCTCATGTCGGACGGCCACCATTGCTGCCACTCCGGATCGGTAACGCAACCAAAGAATAGAACCTCGGACTTGCTTGAGTTGGCCCTCAGACTGTTCCGCTGGAACCAGTCGAAGACCAATGCAAGACAGTCCCGAATTCTCTCTCCATCAAACTCTTGGTCTTTCCCGCATGTGAAGAGGAGTTGCGTATCGTCGGCATAAGAGACGATCTGGGCCCCGTATGCCTCCACCAAGGCCGCCAAAGGGGACATAAAGATGAGGAACATGAATGAGGAAAAACTGCCATATTGTACTATTCCATTCAAAATAATTTGGAACGCCGACTGCTTGTTGAGGAGTAAAAACATATAGACAGAAAAAAAAAGAAGAAGAATGTTCTGGTATTGCGCACGTTTAGGAAGCCATGGCACCCCAAGAGGAATGACCCCTTGAACCAGGTTCTATCAAGTCCAGATTGTTTCATGGACCATGTAACCCATCTGGAAAGAGTAGCAGAGGATACAGGACAATGAAGATTCCTAAAGTAAAGATGGATTTGAGAATCAAGCACTCAGAGAGCCGATGTTCAAGCTTCCTAGTCTTTAAGACATCAAGCTACACTGAGACCTGGTTGCTCCGGAAAGGCAGGATAATCCACTGCTGTTAAAAATGTTTTGTTCAGCTGGAAATTGAGAACAGAATTCCAAGAGAACACTGCCTAGCCAAAACATCTATAGGATTGCTGTCTGAAACGCAAAATCATGGTCAATTAAACTCGATAGACCCATCGGAGAGAGGTCGGGATTCTCAGGCCAGGCATTTAACACAATAAAGACTACGTTACCACATTATAACATTTGATATTTTGGTAAAGGAGGTCTACTTATCCTAATTTATTTTTGAATAGTCAAAGCACTGGATGCTTCACCACAGGTTTCCTATCAATAGAGTGTGGTGTAGACGATGGTCCATCTAAGTGTGTTCACCTTTCTGTAAGACTTAGATGAAGACGCCAGCTAGCTTAAGATATTTGCCACAATAGTGACAGAGCCACAGCATTGAATGAAGTGTGACTGGTCATTGTGATCTGTAACATTTTAATACCAAACCCTTATGGTTTCAACTGAATTTGCTCCTAGCTTCGAAGAGCTATAGAAAGGATTTTATGCTACACTTTATCCCATACACATGTTTTACATTTGAATACTCATGATGTAATACATCTTGTCACAACGTGATTCATTCACAACATGTTCCAAGATCCAAACATTTTTCATTTTCACCTAGGGAAGTCAACTGAGTACTACAAGCGAGCAACGGTTATAAGCTTCTACTCAGTGGCAATTAAATGATTAAATGTGCTCGGTCACTATATAAGACAACACATTGATTTTGTCAGAAAGTGAAATGTGCTCTGCCATTGTGAAATGCATACGCTTAAACAATGAGCACTAGTACACTGTGGGTTGTCTTTCTAAAATATGAAGAGTATGAGGGGGACAGTATTTGGAATATTTGCAACATCACAACGTAACTTCAGAGCACACATTTTGAAGAGATCATAGAGTGTAATTTTGCATGTAATATTTTTCTGCATGTACCTTATAAAGACCGACATTAAGCAGCTAATAGGGTGATATCTTCAAGCAGCGCACTGGAACGGACCAATAGCACAGTATTGGATGATACAAGAAGAAGCAGCAGGGGTAACAAACGCCCCCCAGACCCTTCGATGTGGGCGGGCCTGAGCTCCAGGGGTCCCCCTCAGCACAATACCCTGGCATGAGCGCTCCTGGCTGAGTCCAGAGGTAGGCCCTGTGTGTACCTTGCAGGGGGGGCCCCTCAAGTTTTGTACGCCACTGCGAGCAGCAAGTAAAACCGATATACTCAGCCCTGCGTGTTCTCACATTTCTTTTATTTTTAACTTTTATTGGCTTATAAAGTGCCTGAATCACCCCCAAAAAAAATCTCGGTTTTAAGGAGCTTTCGAAATAGAAGGTATTCTGGGCATTTCCGGAGAAGAATAGGGAGCTGATTCCAATAATAGAGGGCCAAGTGGAAAAATGCTTCCCCACCTAAGCGGGATTTTTTGAAACGCGGGACAAGGAGCGGGGATTTGGCTCATGAGCATAGAGATCTAAGTGGCTGATACGCTTTTCTGCTAGATAGCCATGACCTTTACCGTTTAGTGCTTTGTGCACAATGCAGCATATCTTAAATCTGACCAGCTTCCTTATTGGAAGTAAGGGCAAACATTGTAATAGACAGAGAGAAGCTGTTCTGGCAAGAGAGAGAAATGGAAATACCCTGTGTAGGAGGCTTAATATATGAAAGCATGAGCCCACGGTGATTGTAACATGCTCTTTCATTGTGCGTTTCTGGTCCAGACGTATGCCTAGGTTCTCGACCACAGTCTTAGGGACCGGCGTTTTGCCGAATTCCGGAGGCCACCATTCTGGATACCAGAGCAGAGGCGCTTCTCCGTATAGCATGATCTCAGTTTTCCCAGCATTTAGCTGTAGGAAATGATTCTTCCTCCAAGTAGCGATGGCAACACATTGGCTGGACCCTAAGTTATGACATTGTTGAAATAAAGAAATTCAAATACTAAGGAACTTTGTACCCTTACATCTTTTTGAAAAGACAATTTAGTGGGGCACCTCTCCACTCTCCTCCATTAGCGATGGCAATCATGCCTTCCGAGAAAGCAGTATTGTGGGAATTTTAGTCAAATGACAGTAAAAGCTGGGTGTCATCAGCATACGAGATTTGTGTGAAGCCCAGCTTTCTAAGGAGTCCAGCTAATGGAGCAGCATAAATGTTGACCAGATTGAGACTATGGCAGGATCCCTCGGGAACTCCTTTGGTCGATTCCATGGTCTGTGATCGGAAATGGCCAAGATTGATGGTCCGAGTCTGATGAGTGAGAAAGCACAAAATCCACTGAAGGACTTGTCCTTGGATTCCAATTTCTCCAAGTCTGAGTAGGATGTGATGAGAAACAGTGTCGAAAACCGCTGACAAATCCAGCAGCACTAGTAGTACTGCTTGTCCATTGTCAGGGGAGTGTCTTATATTGTCAGTGACGGCAATCAGTTTTGACTCAATACTGTGCATTGGCCTAAACCAGACTGGGAGGAGTCAAGGCATCCAGTAGATTCGACATAGAAAGAGATGTTTATGAATATGCTTTTCCAATAACTTACTCAGAAGGGGTAGAAGAGAAATCGGATGATATTTGGACGGATCCTCCATTGGGACATTAGCTTTCTTTCGGATGGGAATTATTTGTGCAGCCTTCCATTCAAGTGGTAATTGGCCCTCTCTTAGTGAAAGATTAATTATTATTATTATTTATTATTTATTATTTAAAACATTTGTAGAGCGCGGCTGACACCTTGCAGGTTTCCTGGCGCTTGGCGAATACTCTTAGCTAAGGGGGACTGACGGCGTGGAGCAAGTGAAATTAGGATTTAAGGGAATAGCCAGGTTTTGATGCGTTTCCGAAAGGGGAGGAGTTGTGAGATTTGACGGATTTCGAGAGGCAGACTGTTCCACAGTTTAGCCGCTGCGACTCGGAACGATCTGCCCCCCGTCCTGACTTTGTTGTATCTGGGAACAATTACCAGACAGGCAGAGGCTGAGCGTAGGGTTCTGGTAGGGGTGTACCAAGTAAACATGGCCTGCAGAGGTTTGGGTCCAGCTCCGTGGAGCGCTTTAAAGACGAGGCAGAGAGTCTTGAAAGCCACTCGTTGTTTGAGTGGGAGCCAGTGTAACTCGGCTAAGGCCGCTGTGGCTGAGGATCTTCTGGTCCAGCCAAGAACTAACTTGGCTGCGGCCGACTGAACTCTTTGGAGTCGATCTAGTAGAGCAACTGGGGACTCGAGTAACAGCGCGTTACAATAGTCCAGGCGACTAAGGATGGTGCACCTGACTATCTGCTCCCTGGCTTGTGCGGGGAGGAGTGGCATAATTTTGCACAGGGAGCGCAGGAGAGCCGAGCAGGTTCCCACAGTTTTTGCAACTTGGGTTTCTGTGCTCAATCTATTATTCAGTGTGGCCCCTAGGTTGCGGACCGACGTGACTGGCAGAGGTTTATCTGGTGTTTCCGGAGGCCAAAAATCGCAGGGGAACTGGCGAGGTATTCGACTTCCCGCGCAATACAGAACCTCCGTTTTAGAGGAATTTAACTGCAGGGAATTTTTGTGCAACCACCCAGCCGTCTCCCTTAGGCAGTCATGAAAGGCTGCAAGGGGGGTAGAGTCTTCTCCCTCCCAAGAGAGGATGAGCTGGGTGTCGTCCGCATAATTAATAGTTTTTAGTCCGTGGGCCTTTATTAACGTGATCAGGGGTTTAAGGTACACGTTAAAGAGGATGGGACTGATGGAAGAGCCCTGGGGGACCCCGTGGGGGACAGGGAAAAAGGTGGATTGAAAAGGGGGGAGAAACACAGCCTGCCTCCTGTCCCGTAGATAGGAATGGAACCATAGCAGGGCTGTGCCTTCCACCCCAGCTTCACAGAGTCTCTCCAACAGGATCCCATGGTTAACCGTATCAAATGCGGCAGACAGGTCCAGCAGGATCAAGGCTACTGCCTGGCCCCTGTCTGCCCGCATACGAAGGTCCTCCATGGCTGTTAGGACGGCTGTTTCAGTTCCGTGGGCAGGGCGAAAGCCAAATTGAAAATCATCCAGGATCTGATTTTGCTCCAGATGGGCGGAAAGACAGGCGCTTAACCAACGTTCGGCAATCTTTGCCGGGAATGGCAAGAGAGAGATAGGCCGATAGTTGGATAAACAATCGGGGTTCAAGGAAGGTTTTTTCAATAGCGGGGTGATTAGAGCCTGCTTCCAAGGAGATGGCACAGATCTGCAATGTAAGGATTGATTGCAGATCCTACGGAGAGTAACAAAGAGGTCGGTACCAAAACTTTTCCAGATTTTTGGGGGCAGCGGGTCAAGAGGGGAGCCTGAGGTGATCCCGAGCGTCAGCCTTTCAAATTCAGTTTCTGGGATGGGGGGGAACTCCCACAGCTTTTCCTTAGGGGGATGACCTGAGTGTACCAAGATCGAGTCACTGGTACAGGCCCTTGCTATGTTGGGATCGCATGATGGAAGGGAGGAGTTCAGGTTGTGGATAATGGTTTCAATTTTGTTTTTGAAAAATAACGCATGGTTGTCACAAAGGGCTTGTGTGGGAAGAGTAGTTTTTATGGCACATTCAGGGTGGGTGAGGTTTTTGAGAATCTGAAATATGCTTTTTGAGCTGTTATTAGCGTTGCTGATCGTGGTACAGAAGTAGTTGGCTTTACTCTGAGCAATTGCAGCTTTATATGCCTGGAGGTGGTGTTTCCAGAGTGCTTTATTAGTGTCGGAGTAGCCTTGTCTCCATTTTCTCTCTGATTGTCTACAGGCTAGTTTGAGGGTTTTCAGAGAGTCGTTAAACCAGGGAGCTGGAGCTCTGCTCTTTGCTTTGCATTTCTTCTGGGGAGCGAGGGAGTCTGAGGTAGAAGAAATTATTGAACAGAAGGCTTTAAAATTGTTCTCCACCGAGTTAGTAGGGGTGAAACTGTTTTCCACATTAAATACAGTGCCAGCCGCTCTGAGTTTGTCAAGGGCTTTCCAATCCCTATACAGAAAATCGGAGGTTGTACTGCGTGGAGGCCTTTTAGCTCTGTCACAAAAAATGTGAAATTTAATAAGTGCATGGTCGGTCCAGCATATGGGCAGGATGTCGCACAGATGTACTAACTGAGGGGAGGCAAAGATTAAATCCAATTGGTGCCCAGCTGTGTGGGTGGGTTTGTTAACCAATTGTGAAAGTCCTACACCATCACAGGATAGTACTAGGTTGTGTAGTGCACTGTCCAGGCTTCCATTGGGCCAGAGATTAAAATCTCCTAAAATGATCAGCTTGTGGTGGGAAGTGGCCATATTGGTAAAAGTGGTGAGTAGCGATTGTTGCTGTTGGGCATTGAAGGCTCCCGGGGGGCGATAGCAGATAATGGCCGCGACGATGGCTCCATGGTGACATTTTATAGAGAGGCCAAGGAGTTCCGTCCCGGCAACTGGGTCTATGTCTAGAATGCCAACCGACCAGGATGCTCGGAAAATAGCGCCCACTCCCCCGCCACGGCCCTTTGGCCTGGGGAGATGCAGTATTTTATAATCTTGAGGGCACGCCAGATCGAGGTCAATATTGCAGTCAGCATGGATCCATGTCTCGGTAAGGAACAATGCGTCAAGGTGATGAGTGTCAATGAGCAATTGAATTTCATTGGCGTGTTTAGGTAGTGACCTGACATTGAGTAGGCCACATGTTAGTAGGCCCTGGCAATCAATTAAGGATTTAGCAGGTAGATATGGACAACGGTTTAAAGAGTAGCAAGGAAATGTTGGCTGGAATAATATCCAAAGGGGAACCTGATTTAACTGTGTACAGCAATGTCCCAACTGTATCAACTGTGAGAGGGCGAAAACTTTCCAGTGAATGCACATTGGTCAAGGATGGAAGATGGTGGAATGCATTGTCATTAAGAGGGTTCTTGTCTTTAGTGATTTCATCATAAATGAGCTAGATTCTCTACGAAATGATTAGCTATTATATCACAGAGTCATTGAGATGGTGCAGCTTCATTGTTGCAGGCTTTCGGGTTGGTAAAGGATTTAAGGATATGGTATTCTTTGGCGGAGTTCCCTGCCTGGTTATAGTGCAATGCAATGTGGGATCTGTGTCCGTTCTTTAGGGTTCTTATTATATTGAGCCAGAGAGGTCTTATACCTTTCTTTATCAATTACATCATGGGTGTTGACATCTTTCCAAGTTCTCCCTAAGACATTTTTCCTTCTGAGAACCATGCTGCATGTTGGCATCTGGCTGATTTATGGTAATGTTTCAATGGGGCCAGCTGGTCTTTGGATGTTTTTACTATGGAGTTGTAGCTGGCTAAACATTCCTCAATATTCCCTGATTCCCGGATAATAGTTGCCGGGAATGTGTTCATAAAACGGTCAGGTGTTATGTTATGCCACTGTCTAAGGAGACTGTAGGGGGCCATGGAAGAAAACTCTCCCTTTTAGGAGTGTGAGAAGGTGGTTCTGACCATCGGAGTCACCTGGATTTTTCCTCTTTTTGAACACCTGATTTTTTAGCTTTTACTGGGGGAGCACCTCGTAAGCTGGGAAATTACCCACAGTGAACTCATGATAAAATGGACTGCATGTGGATTTCAACGGTGTCCGCTTCGTGAGAAAAGGCTGCTGCGTTGCAGCCAGGGGAAGGGGCACAGGACTCGTTACATGTGGAAACGTGTGCACAGGTGAATCTATGACAGAATATCGAGGCTCAGAATATCGACAGACAAAATATCGACGCTGGAATATCGAAGGCAAGTATATCAACACCCTATCTACAACATGGTAAGTAAA
Source organism: Lissotriton helveticus (assembly GCF_964261635.1). Taxonomy (NCBI): domain Eukaryota; kingdom Metazoa; phylum Chordata; class Amphibia; order Caudata; family Salamandridae; genus Lissotriton; species Lissotriton helveticus. The sequence continues at coordinate 4,570,394 of NW_027611651.1, read as the reverse complement.
AAAATATCGAAACTAAAATATCGATGTTAAAAATATCATAATTAAAAATATTGTTTTTTTAAGATAAAAAAAAGTTAAATTAAGTATAATACTTATATATAATTTAAACTTATTTAAAAATATGTTATAATGTTTAAAATGAATAAATATTACATATTTAATATTAAACATTTAATTAAAAATAAAACATACAATATATAATATATACTTAATTAATAATAATATATATTTTTTAATTAATTAAAAAATAATAACAAATACTATAAATTACAAATACATCAACACTCATAAAATAATAACATAAATAATAATAAATAAAGACAATTAACAATACTTTAAATATTTAAAATTTTAATTAAATACTACATTATGTAACATATTAAATACATAAATATATATAAATAATATTGGATAGCGTAAGAGTAAAAATTACTATTCCAACTCCAAAGGATTCAACAGTAGGGAAAGCGTTGGATAGTGTAGGGGGAATAATTACTAGTCCCTCTCCAGAGAGTGCAACAGTAGGGAAAGCGTTGGATAGCGGATGGGTAGAAATTACTATTCCCACTCCAGTGAGTGCAACAGTAGGGAAAGCGTTGGATAGCGTATGGGTAAAAATTACTATTCCAACTCCAGAGGGTGCAACAGTAAGAAAAACGTTGGATAGCATAAAAAGAACAAGCATTGGAAATGCAATAGGTCTCGCATTAGAAAAGTTGGAGTTATTGGTCTTGTAAATGACATATTTTATTTATTTGTTGGTTTTTAAAATTGATGGCTTTGTGTGAGAAGTTGGCCTGATGTGCAGTGCTCACTATTCTAGTGATCACTATATATCAGTCCAAACAACCCTTATTGATGATTGGTTGTAAGTCAACCTTATAGACCAGCTATCCTAGTAGCATGGATACGAGCAGTCTAAGGCTAAGACTCTAGAGGGCGTGTTAAGCCAGCTGTTTTACCATCACATTACCCCTTGAACACCCAGTGAAAGGACACCACACAAGTTGTTATGAAAATAAACAGTGTATTTATTTATAACAAGACTACCCTGGCTCTTTATGAGACAGGGAGCTAAGCACACAACAAAACTCTTACGAAAATACTTAAGTTAGCACGTTATACACAAATGCCCGAGGGGCACGAAAAACCATATACTTTAAAAGTGGAATGCGAATTACTAGCAGGTAAGTAACAGTTCTAATAGGCTTTGGAATCGCTAGGACTGGACTAGGGAATCGTTAGATTACTACTAGGAGGCCCAGGGGACTCGGGTGCAGAGTGTGCACTCTCACGCGGGATGCGGGACAAAGTCTATGGAAGCTAGAATTCACAAAGTTAGTGTTCACGGGCGAACCCGACCTGGTAGGAAGAAAACGACAGTGGATCCTGACCCTTGGATAGTGAGGCTATGCTGGGACACCGGAGTGCCGAAGTTACCTAGCCCAGGGGCTGCAGCTGCATAGGTCTGAAAAGACGTCGGGGATCTCGTTGCCGGACCAGGAGCCTGGAAGGAAGAAGTTGCTGGCAGGCGACCAGTGAAGGAAAGTTCGATGGATCCAAGCCTGGATCAAGGAAGAAGAAAACCTGAAAGCAGAGGGGACCAAGTTCTTGAATCACTAGCCAGTGATTAAGTGGGCACCAGGATGGCACCGGGCGAAGTCACCACAGTCAGGTGAGTGGGCGCTGCTGGGCTCTGCAGTCTCTCGGACCAGGAGGCGTTGTCGGCGACCAGGATGGAGGTGCGAGCTGTCCCACGAAGGTTCTTGCTGTCGACGTCGCTGGACCCAGGATTGGGCAACAAGTCTTGGCAAATGCAAGGCCCACGCGGTGGACCTAAAATGGCGTCTTGAGTGGACCAGGAGGGTCCAGGGTACTTCTCCGATGGAGGGAAGCAAGGGCCAGTCTGGAGCAACCAGACCAGCAGCAGAAATGTCGTCGGGCGTCGTCGGGAAGGCCACAAGCCAGCGGGCTAGTAGCCAAACAACGCGGTGAGCAGTAAAAAGCAGAAGGGCCCCACGCAGATCGTGGAGATGCTGGGGGACTGCTCTTCGGTGCTGGAGCTGCTCAGGGTGGGGGCTGCTCGGACCCCAAAGCACTCACCAGGAATTCACTCGGCGGGCTTGTTGTTCAGAAGTCGTGCAGTCTTGAAGATGGCCGGTCCCTCGAGGTCTCGTCACACCCACGAATCTCAGCGTGACTGATGATGTAGGTAGAGGTCAGAGGTGCCAGGGAAGCCGGTTCTCGTCGAGCTGGGCAGTCGGATTCCGGAGGAAGGACTTGCAGCAGACCGCAGTGTTCTTAGATGGTGCCTGCGGGTGCAGGGTGACTACTCCTTAGTCACAAGGGAGAAATCTTAGGAAGAAGTCTTGAGTTCCTTTCGCAGAAAGTAGTTTCAGGATTCAAAGATGATCTGATTTGGAAGGGGGCCAGTCTCTACCTTTATCCTGTAAAAAGGGGCTGGCACGCGACTAAGTCCTGCCCTATGGGTGGGACTAGGAGGGGGGTGGTTACACCCACTTCCTTGGCGGGCTTTTCCCCAGCACAGGGTCTGGAGTGACCCTGGAACTGGTTCCAGCCAGCCTATGCACAGTGAGCACCGGGGTGCCACGTGCAGTCACCTTCCTCTAAAGCCCTGCCTACCTACAATACACAAAACCCTGTCTGGGACGGTGCTGGCACCGCCCCTGGCAGGAAACCCTTTGTCCTTATCTCCTGCTCTGGGAGGACTCCCAGCAGCAGGAGGGCAGACTTGTGTCTCGGTGGCAGCATCCATTTTGTGGATGCTAAGGCTCTGTCTGACTTTTAACCGGGTTATAGGTTACATGCATGTCGTGTCCCTCTAGAAGGGTGGAATGCTAACCCCGTCGCCAGAATTGGCGAGGGGTTAGTATTCCAATTCGTATGACACCTTACTCGACATGTTTTGATAAAGCGATACCAGAGTTGGCATATAACCGCGAGGATTATAATGCACTTAAGAGTATATGGTATGCGATATCATGGAAACGGCTAAGGGATGGATCCCGAAAGCCGCAGACAGGCTCAGCTCATGCCAGAGCACCATCTCACACGATTCCAAGCACTCTGCCTTCAGGATTGTTAAGGCCTGCCATAGGAGTGACTGATAGGAGATCTGTGTGTCCATTTTAGGGTTAGATATAGGTATACTATATCTAAAGCAAAGGGTGATTACACCACCTTGCCCCAGCTGTCAAGCAGCCAGTTGTGTCAGATTTGGATGGCCAGCCAGGGGTGGCATAATACATGCTGCAGCCCCTGGTAGGCCCTGGGTACACCTATGCCCTGGGTACCTAAGGTACACTGTACAGGGACTGATAAGGTGACTCAGTATCCAATTTAGATATGTACCTAAGGTACATGGAATCCATTTTACAGAAAGAGCAGTGGGCCTGAGGTCCTGAATAGCAGGGCCTCAGGTCAACTAAGTCAGAAAACCAGCAAAACACCAGGCAAAAAGTTGGGGGCAACCATAGTCAGGGTTCTACCTTCCTACATAACCCCCCCCCAAACGAAAGGAGATAAGGCTATCCTTGTCCAGGTAAGCCTATATTGCCTAAGTGGCCATTTAAGGAAGTACCAGCACTGCATGGTTACCCCCTATGTCATGGTCCACTAAGCAATCCCTCACCCTAAGGGTGTCTGAGGGTCTCCACCATAGGGAATCTCTACCTGTGGTGTGTTTTGTCAAAGAAAAAGGCTGGTGCTGAAATGGAGTACTGAAGTGAGGCTCCACTAACTTTGGGCTCAGCTTCCTCCAATCATTATCCACCATAGAGGCCTTTCTTTCCAAGACTGAGTTGTTTTGGGCTCTCAGGGTCAACCTCTGGCTACCTACAGCTGGAGGTTGGGTCCCTCTGTTTGGCTTACTGGAGGGACAGGTCAGGTCTGGGGCCCTCAGGTCCCAAGTTTGGCTGTGCCCAACAGTGTCCATCTGTGGGAGGTCCCTAACTAATTTTAAGGGGGATCCCTCAGGAGTGTGTCTTATTTTCACTTGGCTAGGTCTACTAGCTTCAGTGCCCTTAATCTGCTGATTGGGGAATTCTTTTGGACAGGGGGCCCTTTGGGGTCCAACACTGGCCTCCCTGACCTCTACAGCCCTGGGCTGACTGAGGCAGGGTAGAGAGGGGCAGGTTACCTGCTCCAGACTGGGTCCCACCTTGGAAGGGTCCACTGACATCAGGGGTTCTGCCAGGCTAGGCCTGACTACCTCTGTGGCAGTTTCTTCACAAGGGGTCAGATCAGTTCCCTGAGGAGGCTGATCCTGTCCTAAAGTCTGGTGGAAGGGAGATTTCTCTTCCTCCTCAATACTCTCTGTCTGAGTGGAGTGATCCATAGTTTCAGGCTTCACAACACTGTCATCTGTCTGAGTTTGAGCTGTGGCCATCACAACTCTCCCAACCTTTTCAGGAGGGGGCTCAGTTTGGGTGTGGGCTGTGACCATCACAGCCTTGACAACCTGTTCTGGGAAGGAAGTTGTCTGAGATTGGGCTGTGACTGGCACAGCCCTCCTGACCTGTTCAGGGAGGATATCTTGGACTGGGGCTGTGGCTACCACTGCCCCACTAACCTTACCATGGATGTTTACCATTTTAGAATGGGTTTCTTGCTCTACTTCAGCCCAGGCTGAGAGCTCTAAATCATTCCCCAGTAGGCAATCTACAGGCAAGTTTGGTGACACTGCCACTCTCTTGTGGCCAGTGACACCTCCCCAGCTGAGATTGACCACTGCCATGGGATGATCTCTCTGTACTCCATCAATATTGGTCACCTGGTATGTGGCACCAGGTAAAAGTTGCCTTGAGGGGACTAGACTCTCAGTCACCATAGTGATGCTAGCCCCTGTATCTCTATAGGCCTCAACTTTTATACCATTGATGAGGGGCTCCTGTCTGTACTTGCCCAAAGTGTTGGGACAAGTTGTGAAGTTGGCAAACCCCATGCCAGTCTCACAGACAAGAGTATCTAAGTTTGGGGACCTGGTTAGGCCAGAGTCCCCAGGAACTCCCAAAGTAAATGCACCCAAATTCTTGGGGGCACTCCCACCACCTGGGGGATTACTACTAGTAGTAACAGGAGGTTTGGGAATGTTACTTGGGGGTATGTATTCCTTATTGTTATTCTTGGGGCAACTGCTGTCAGTTTTTAAATGACCCACCTGTTTACAGGGATAACAATAAGGTTTCTTCTGGTTGTTGGAAGGATTCTGGGACCCACCCCCCTCAGAGGATTTTTGGGGCCCTGATGTGGTTTGATCTGGAGATTTATTCCCACCCTTCTCTTGAGGCTTGGTTGATTCCTTTTTCTGGTCACCACCTTGGTTCTTGGGCCTAATCCTGGTTCTGACCCATTTGTCTGCCCTCTTACCCAATTCTTGTGGAGAGGTCAGATCAGAGTCTACCAGGTGCTGGTGTAATAACTGGTTCTGACAATTATTTAAGACTTGCTCTCTCATAATTAGATTATACAATCCCTTGAAATCAGTAACCTTACTACCCAGTAGCCAGCCTTCCAAAGCAGCCTTCCAAAGCCTTAGTGGCACAATCAACAAAGTCAGACCAGTCCTGAGACTGAGTTTTCTGGGTGTCTCTGAACAGCAACCTGTACTGCCCAGTGGTTAAACTAAACCCATCAACCAGTGCATTTTTCAGGACCTGGTAATTGTTAGCATCCTCAACTCTAGTAGTGAGGAGCTTATCTCTACCTTTGCCATCAAAGGAGAGCCACAGTATGGCTGCCCACTGACTCTGGGGAATGCCCTGCACAGTGCAGGCCCTCTCCAAAGCAGCCATCCATTTCTGGATGTCATCCCCTTGCTTAAAGGGGGGCACTATTTTAGTCAGGTGTTTAGTATCTAAACCCTTCTCTCTATCTCTTGGGAGATTGCTGCCACCAGTGGGAGCTAACCCACTCATTTTCTGCTCTCTAGCAAATGCAAGCTTTTCTTTGGCCAGGGCAAGTTCTTCCCTTTCAATCCTCAGTCTAGCTTGTCTCATCCTTGCTTCATGCTCTTTTTTCTGAGGGGAAGTCAATCTCCTCTGGGGAGAGTTCCTTCTCCCCTGAGAAGAGGCATTAGAGTGCAGAGATCTAATGGAGTCCCTAGAAAGAGATCTATCTCTCCTAACTCCAAGGTTAGGCCCACTTCGGGTTAGTACTGGGGGTCCCCCAGATCCTAGCCCAAGTAAGTCTAAGTTGGCCCTGGTTAGCCTTCTGACTACCTCAAGACCTTTGTCTACCTCATCCCCAGAGAGTTCCTCCTGATCCTCCTCCTCAACTGCAGTAGCAATGTTGGGGAGATCTGGATCCCCAGAGGTTCCCTCTAAGGCTGGCATGTTCTCATGTAACTGAGAAAGCTTTCTGGCATCATATGTCTCTAAGAGACCTATCAGAAAGGGAATGGTGGGGTTAGACCCCTGCTTCAGTTTTCTGGAGACACAGATCTGTCTCATCTCCTGGAAACTGAGAGCTGCATATCTTGAAGTGACCTGTGGAGGGTCAACACTGACCAGGGGAGTCTCAGTAGATTCTCCCTGGGTAGACATGCTTTTCTAGTGAGGTGTAAGTGGTGCACTTACCTACACTATATGTTTGCCTACTGATCCCTTGCTAGAGTTGTAGTTTAGGGTGTGCTAGGCCCTAGGAGCTACAACAGCTGGTTCAGTAGAACTCAGAGTATTCTAAGCTAAGTTATATGTACCTTTAGTACTTATGTGATCTTTCACAAGATATTCTTAGGGCATGTGTGGTAAAACAACAGCAAGCTCAAATCCCAACCGCTGCTCACCAATGTGAGAAGTTGGCCTGATGTGCAGTGCTCACTATTCTAGTGATCACTATATATCAGTCCAAACAACCCTTATTGATGATTGGTTGTAAGTCAACCTTATAGACCAGCTATCCTAGTAGCATGGATACGAGCAGTCTAAGGCTAAGACTCTAGAGGGCGTGTTAAGCCAGCTGTTTTACCATCACATTACCCCTTGAACACCCAGTGAAAGGACACCACACAAGTTGTTATGAAAATAAACAGTGTATTTATTTATAACAAGACTACCCTGGCTCTTTATGAGACAGGGAGCTAAGCACACAACAAAACTCTTACGAAAATACTTAAGTTAGCACGTTATACACAAATGCCCGAGGGGCACGAAAAACCATATACTTTAAAAGTGGAATGCGAATTACTAGCAGGTAAGTAACAGTTCTAATAGGCTTTGGAATCGCTAGGACTGGACTAGGGAATCGTTAGATTACTACTAGGAGGCCCAGGGGACTCGGGTGCAGAGTGTGCACTCTCACGCGGGATGCGGGACAAAGTCTATGGAAGCTAGAATTCACAAAGTTAGTGTTCACGGGCGAACCCGACCTGGTAGGAAGAAAACGACAGTGGATCCTGACCCTTGGATAGTGAGGCTATGCTGGGACACCGGAGTGCCGAAGTTACCTAGCCCAGGGGCTGCAGCTGCATAGGTCTGAAAAGACGTCGGGGATCTCGTTGCCGGACCAGGAGCCTGGAAGGAAGAAGTTGCTGGCAGGCGACCAGTGAAGGAAAGTTCGATGGATCCAAGCCTGGATCAAGGAAGAAGAAAACCTGAAAGCAGAGGGGACCAAGTTCTTGAATCACTAGCCAGTGATTAAGTGGGCACCAGGATGGCACCGGGCGAAGTCATCACAGTCAGGTGAGTGGGCGCTGCTGGGCTCTGCAGTCTCTCGGACCAGGAGGCGTTGTCGGCGACCAGGATGGAGGTGCGAGCTGTCCCACGAAGGTTCTTGCTGTCGACGTCGCTGGACCCAGGATTGGGCAACAAGTCTTGGCAAATGCAAGGCCCACGCGGTGGACCTAAAATGGCGTCTTGAGTGGACCAGGAGGGTCCAGGGTACTTCTCCGATGGAGGGAAGCAAGGGCCAGTCTGGAGCAACCAGACCAGCAGCAGAAATGTCGTCGGGCGTCGTCGGGAAGGCCACAAGCCAGCGGACTAGTAGCCAAACAACGCGGTGAGCAGTAAAAAGCAGAAGGGCCCCACGCAGATCGTGGAGATGCTGGGGGACTGCTCTTCGGTGCTGGAGCTGCTCAGGGTGGGGGCTTCTCGGACCCCAAAGCACTCACCAGGAATTCACTCGGCGGGCTTGTTGTTCAGAAGTCGTGCAGTCTTGAAGATGGCCGGTCCCTCGAGGTCTCGTCACACCCAGGAATCTCAGCGTGACTGATGATGTAGGTAGAGGTCAGAGGTGCCAGGGAAGCCGGTTCTCGTCGAGCTGGGCAGTCGGATTCCGGAGGAAGGACTTGCAGCAGACCGCAGTGTTCTTAGATGGTGCCTGCGGGTGCAGGGTGACTACTCCTTAGTCACAAGGGAGAAATCTTAGGAAGAAGTCTTGAGTTCCTTTCGCAGAAAGTAGTTTCAGGATTCAAAGATGATCTGATTTGGAAGGGGGCCAGTCTCTACCTTTATCCTGTAAAAAGGGGCTGGCACGCGACTAAGTCCTGCCCTATGGGTGGGACTAGGAGGGGGGTGGTTACACCCACTTCCTTGGCGGGCTTTTCCCCAGCACAGGGTCTGGAGTGACCCTGGAACTGGTTCCAGCCAGCCTATGCACAGTGAGCACCGGGGTGCCACGTGCAGTCACCTTCCTCTAAAGCCCTGCCTACCTACAATACACAAAACCCTGTCTGGGACGGTGCTGGCACCGCCCCTGGCAGGAAACCCTTTGTCCTTATCTCCTGCTCTGGGAGGACTCCCAGCAGCAGGAGGGCAGACTTGTGTCTCGGTGGCAGCATCCATTTTGTGGATGCTAAGGCTCTGTCTGACTTTTAACCGGGTTATAGGTTACATGCATGTCGTGTCCCTCTAGAAGGGTGGAATGCTAACCCCGTCGCCAGAATTGGCGAGGGGTTAGTATTCCAATTCGTATGACACCTTACTCGACATGTTTTGATAAAGCGATACCAGAGTTGGCATATAACCGCGAGGATTATAATGCACTTAAGAGTATATGGTATGCGATATCATGGAAACGGCTAAGGGATGGATCCCGAAAGCCGCAGACAGGCTCAGCTCATGCCAGAGCACCATCTCACACGATTCCAAGCACTCTGCCTTCAGGATTGTTAAGGCCTGCCATAGGAGTGACTGATAGGAGATCTGTGTGTCCATTTTAGGGTTAGATATAGGTATACTATATCTAAAGCAAAGGGTGATTACACCACCTTGCCCCAGCTGTCAAGCAGCCAGTTGTGTCAGATTTGGATGGCCAGCCAGGGGTGGCATAATACATGCTGCAGCCCCTGGTAGGCCCTGGGTACACCTATGCCCTGGGTACCTAAGGTACACTGTACAGGGACTGATAAGGTGACTCAGTATCCAATTTAGATATGTACCTAAGGTACATGGAATCCATTTTACAGAAAGAGCAGTGGGCCTGAGGTCCTGAATAGCAGGGCCTCAGGTCAACTAAGTCAGAAAACCAGCAAAACACCAGGCAAAAAGTTGGGGGCAACCATAGTCAGGGTTCTACCTTCCTACACTTTGTCATTTACAATGCCAATAGTTATAACTTTCGCGAATGTGACACCTATAGCATTTGGAATGCAACATGTTTTGTATTTACGTGACTTAGATGGCAGCTCTGGTCGTTAGGCCACATCTCTAGAGAGCAGGAGAGTGCAGCAGGGGAGAGAAGCACAGCAATGCAATAGGTCTCGCATTAGGAAAGTTTGAGCTATTGGTATTGTAAAGGACACATTTTTTATTTATGTGCTTGTTTTGAAAATAGCGAAATTAATAGCTTTGTTATTTACAATGCCAATAGTTTTATCTTTCGCAAATGTGACACCTATTGTAACACAATATGTGTTGTGAGGGTGAGTGAGGGTGAGGGTGAGGGGTTGAGGGTGAGGGGTTGAGGGTGAGTGAGGGTGAGGCGTTGAGGGTGAGTGAGGGTGAGGGGTTGAGGGTGAGTGAGGGTGAGGGTGAGGGTGAGGGTGAGTGAGGGTGAGGGGTTGAGGGTGAGTGAGGGTGAGGGTGAGTGAGGGTGAGGGGTTGAGGGTGAGTGAGGGTGAGGGGTTGAGGGTGAGGGTGAGGGGTTGAGGGTGAGTGAGGGTGAGGGTGAGTGAGGGTGAGGGGTTGAGGGTGAGTGAGGGTGAGGGTGAGTGAGGGTGAGGGTGAGTGAGGGTGAGGGTGAGGGGTTGAGGGTGAGTGAGGGTGAGTGAGAGTGAGGGTGAGTGAGGGGTTGAGGGTGAGGGGTTGAGGGTGAGTGAGGGTGAGGGTGAGGGGTTGAGGGTGAGTGAGGGTGAGGGTGAGGGGTTGAGGGTGAGTGAGGGTGAGGGGTTGAGGGTGAGTGAGGGTGAGGCCTGTACTATAAATACCGACCCAGGCCTGTCCTATAAATACCGACCCAAGCCTGTCCTATAAATATCGACCCCGGCCTGTCCTGTAAATAACGACCCCGGCCTGTCCTGTAAATACTGACCCAGGCCTGTCCTATAAATACCGACCCAGGCCTGTCCTATAAATACTGACCCCAGCCTGTCCTATAAATACCGACCCCGGACTGTCCTGTAAATACCAACCCGGCCTGTCCTATAAATACCGACCCGTCCTATAAATACCGACCCCGGCCTGTCCTATAAATACCAACCCTGGCCTGTCCTATAAATACCGACCCCGGCCTGGCCTGTAAATACCAACCCAGCCTGTCCTATAAATACCAACCCCAGCCTGTCCTATAAATACCGACCCGGCCAGTCCTATAAATACCGACCCGGCCTGTCCTATAAAGCCTGTCCTATAAATACCGACCCGGCCTGTCCTATAAATACCGACCCGATCTTTATTTCTCCTTGTTCCTTCCTTTCTATGTGTGCTGGATTCTGCATCCCCATGAACGGTGTAACGAGGATAAATATCTTTATTCCTCCTTGTTCCTTCCTTTCTATGTGTGCTGGATCCTGCATCCCCCTGAACGGTGTAACGAGGATAAATATCTTTATTTCGCCTTGTTCCTTCCTTTCGATGTGCGCTGGATTCTGCATCCCCATGAACGGTGTAACGAGGATAAATATCTTTATTTCTCCTTCTTCCTTCCTTTCGATGTGCGCTGGATTCTGCATCCCCATGAACGGTGTAAGGAGGATACATATCTTTATTTCTCCTTGTTCCTTCCTTTCTATCTGTGCTGGATTCTGCAGCACACATGGAAAGAGTATAATGCCTCAGGGGATTGCTTTTGTGCCGGAAGGTGTCCCTTTCTGCACAAAAACAATCCTGTTTACAACGCATGCACGCTTGCACCATGGTGCAGGGGCGCCTGCTTTGGCGCTAGGTAGAACATTGTGCGCCAGCGCAGGGAAAAACAGGAATGTGCTGCATGATTTTTGGAATAAATATGCCCCTAAGTGTAGTAAAAGGAAGTGCAGAATGGACAGATTTTTCCCAGTGAAGAGTAAGGAGCGGTGCAGCGCGCCCAGATTTTCTCTTTTTTAAACGCCCCTCGAGCTGCTGTAAAAGTGATTCCGTTTGCAGACAACAGTTGGGCTCTAAACACCCTGCACAGAATAGTCAAAGGCAGAGGAGTCTGCACAGATTTCCTCTTTTATTTTAAACCCCCTCAAAGTGTAATAAAAAGCAGTGCAGTGTGTGCACATTAGCTTTCCTGTCAACAGCCCTCATAGAGCAGGGAAAAGCAATGCAATGTACAGATTTGATCGGTTCACAGAGATTAGTAATGTAGCAGAGCACAAATTTCTCACAAGGTAACAAAAAGCAGTGCCGGTTTCACAGACATCCTCTTCTGTCAATCTCCCACAAAGTGTAGAAAAAAGATGAGCAATGTGTGCAGATTCCTCATCGTGAGGTACGATGCTTGGCAGGGTTCACAGATTACTCATTATGCAGCACGATGCAGGGAAGCGTGAACAGATTCTGCATAGTGCAGTAAGATGCAGTGCAGTGTGCACAAATTCCACAAAGAGCAGTAAAATAAAGTGCAGTGTGCAGATTTTTTACAGTCTTAAACACAAATGATGACCACAAAGACCACCAGGGCCAGAAGGGAGGGCACCCCCCCTCCCAGAAGTCCCCAGATAGAAGAGCCCAGCTCAGCCCCAGGGGCCCCCGGATAGAAAAGCCTAGCTCAGCCCCAGGGGCCCCAGGATAGGAGAGCCCAGCTCAGCCCCAGGGGCCCCAGGATAAAAGAGCCTAGCTCAGCCCCAGGGGCCCCAGGATAGGAGAGCCCAGCTCAGCCCCAGGGGCCCCAGGATAGGAGAGCCCAGCTCAGCCCCAGGGGCCCCAGGATAGAAGAGCCCAGCTCAGCCCCCGGATAGAAGAGCCCAGCTCAGCCTCAGGGGCCCCGGATAGAAGAGCCCAGCTTAGCCCCAGGGGCCCCCAGATAGAAGAGCCCAGCTCAGCCCCAGGGGCCCCCGGATAGAAAAGCCTAGCTCAGCCCCAGGGGCCCCAGGATAGGAGAGCCCAGCTCAGCCCCAGGGGCCCCAGGATAAAAGAGCCTAGCTCAGCCCCAGGGGCCCCAGGATAGGAGAGCCCAGCTCAGCCCCAGGGGCCCCAGGATAGGAGAGCCCAGCTCAGCCCCAGGGGCCCCAGGATAGAAGAGCCCAGCTCAGCCCCCGGATAGAAGAGCCCAGCTCAGCCTCAGGGGCCCCGGATAGAAGAGCCCAGCTTAGCCCCAGGGGCCCCCAGATAGAAGAGGCCAGCTCAGCCCCAGCGGCCCCCGGATAGAAGAGCCCAGCTCAGCCCCAGGGGCCCCCGGATAGAAGAGGCCAGCTCAGCCCCAGGGACCCCCGGATAGAAGAGCCCAGCTCAGCCCAAGGGGCCCCGGATAGAAGAGCCCAACTCAGCCCCCCGGAGGCCCCGAATAGAAGAGCCCAGCTCAGCCCCAGGGGACCCCAGGTAGAAAAGCCCAGCTCAGCCCCCCAGGGGCCCCCGGATAGAAGAGCCGAACTCAACCCCAGGGCCCCCGGATGGAAGAGACCAGCTCAGCCCCAGGGTCCCCGGATAGAAGAGCCCAGCTCAGCCCAAGGGGCCCCCAGATAGAAGAGCCCAGGTCAGTCTAGCTCCTGGCAGTGATTTCTCATAGTTCTGTAAGATGCAGTGCACACAGATGCCCTCTTCAACACAAATGATGCCCACAAACACCCCCAGGGCAGAAGGAAAGCCCCTCAGGGGCCCCCCGGATAGAAAAGCCGAGCTCAGCCCCAGGGCCCCCGGATAGAAGAGCCCAGCTCAGCCCCAAGGACCCCCGGATAGAAGAGACCAGCTCATCCCCAGGGTCCCCGGGTAGAAGAGCCCAGCTCAGCCCCAGGGGCCCCAGTTAGAAGAGCCCAGCTCAGCCCCAGGGGCCCCGGATGGAGGTCAAAATTTTAATACATCAAAATCATTTAAAAACTATATAGGTGTGATGGCTGTGTCTTGGTTACATCCCACATGAATTTTAAACACATTAGGAGCATCTCTGATCAAAATAACCATAAAAATCCCAAAGCTGCATCAGTGCTTCAAAGTGCTCCAAAACGGTCAAAAATGGACGAAAATGAAAAATATTCTCCATATCTGAGTTTTTATAACATTCCTTAGATAATGTATATCTTGAATTAGTTTTAAATCCTTTTATTAAAAAGTTTCTTTTCTATGCTGCACTGGTGCAACGCCTCAAGTCTGAGAAGCTGCACCAGTGCAGCCGAAGCAGCACTGGTGCAGCCAAAGCAGCACTGGTGCAACAAGAGTCAAGCTGGTAGCCTGACCTTTGACCAATCCGAGAAAAAAAAAGGTGTTTTTTTCCCTGGGCCCCTCCCCCAAATGAAAACACATTGACCTGAAGCCTAAGGGTATTCTGAGTCATAAAAAGTTTATTAGATGAAAAAATATTGTACGGGCACTTTTTTGCACAAAAAGTCACTTTTTGGCACTTTTTTGAGAGAAATAAAATAGTTCGCAGATTTTTTTTAAATCGACCGAATTAAAAAAAAAATGCTCTTGTTGGATGGCTTTGGACATAAGGCCGCATAAACAAAAGGAATTTTTCAAATATCTGTTTTTCTCACTTTTTTATTGCTGTTTGAAATTTCTGACTTGACTTTTTGCATCATTGGTGATGCATGTGTTTAACATTGAGCTTGGGAAAATTGAAAAAAAATAGACTTTGGGGATTGTTTACTAGGGCAAGTGATACATCAAATTAAGACTCATATTAAACTGAACCTCAAGCTGAAAAAAAAAACAAAATAGCATTTACGATCACTTTTTTATAAGCGACTTTAACAATTGTTTTTTTAGCTATATTAAAAAACAAGGAGATTTTTTCAAAGTAAAACATAGGTGTGACCTGCCTTCACATTAGGCTTCATAAACAAAAGAAAAAACATCTCTATGTGTTATATTCACTTTTTAATAACACATTTTCGTTTTAGGCACAAGCAAAAAGCAGCATTGGTGATGCATGTGTTTTTCAATGGGGTTTTTTAAAGTCTACCAAAATACGGTTTACCAATACATTTTCATTATTTTCTCTTTGGTATCTCATTATGCACATGTTAATAAACAGGTTCATGCATTATTAGCTAAATAGCATAAAAACACACTGAATTATTAACAATAATCTTTGAGATTTGGGTGACCAGATGGCCGGAAATCGAAAATCGCCTCGTATGGATTCAACTTCCATTTCGTGCACTTTCTATGTGGGCCACATGCATAAGAATTGGTACAATAATGCATACGAATCTTAGCTAGAATCTGCAATTGAAATTAAGTCTTTAACGTATATGCTTCAAGAATTATAGGGCACATTCTGCTATGTATAATATCCTATCCATTTCAATGGGACGACCAGATGGCCGCAAATTGAAAATCGCGTCGTATGGATTCATATTGCGTTGTATGTACCTTACGTGTAAGCCACATGCATTTAAAATGACACAATGTAGTAGGGTATGCTATAGAATGTGTTGCAGTTGGAAATCAAGCTCTATCTAGTATGGATCATGACTGATGACACAATATACGTGACTCATTTTGCAAAAAATGGAGGCAAATTTTATAAAACATGCGTTTAATCACTGAATGATTCTCACCACTTCTAAGCATGGCACAGGCATGACAATGACCACAGGGCAGTGGCATGATGGTAACTGTATGCTGCACTCAGAATTATGGATCCAGATTGTATGGTTTTAGAATTATGGGCCACAACGTAAGGCATATTTTTTCACACATGTGACGTTATTGAAAAACATCATACATTCAACTTCACATTTTGTAGCCAAAAGCATAAAGTGTTCTTCAACACACATGTAAGTGAAAAATAAAAACTTTTCCTGAAGATTATACTTGATTTGTACCTTGTCCCTATAAGCCACAAATATGAGAGTTACCACTATAAAGTGTAGATGTCTTAGCTACATACTGTGATTGAAATTAGGTCAGTACCTCATATGGTTCAAGATTTATAGTGCACCACATACTATGTAATATATCCTATCCATTTCAATGGGTGACCAGATGGCCGCAAATTAAAAATCGCCTCGTATGGATTCAAATTGCTTTGTATGCACCTTGTGTGTGAGCCACATGCATATAAAATGGCACACTGTAGTAGGCTACGTTATAGAATGTGTTGCAGTTGGAAATCAAGCTCTATCTAATATGGATCTTGACTGATGACATAACATACGTGACACATTTTGCAAAAGCTGGAGGAATTTTTTTTAAAATATGTGTTTAATCGCTGAAGGATTCACACCACTTTGAAGCTTTCCACATGCATGAAAATGAACACAGGACAGTGGCATCATGTTAGCTTAATGTTGCACTTCCAATTATGGATCCAGATTGTATGGTTTTAGAAGTATGGGACAAAATGTAAGGCATACTTTTTCGTACATGCGACGGTATTGAAAAACGTCATACATTCAACCTCAAATTTTGACAACTTTACAATACGCCACACACATAATAATTCACATGGGTAAGATGCACATCACTAGGAACAAAGTGCTGTTTAAATTATGTCTCTATAATGTACAGACTATGAATTATAGCCAAACGTATAAAGTGTTCTACAACACACATGAAAGTGAAAAATAAAAACTTACCTGAAGGTTACACCTGATTTGTACCTTGTCCCTATAAGCCACAACCATGAGAGTTACCACTATGAATTGTAAATGTCTTAGCTACATACTGCAATTGAAATTAAGTCAGTACATCATATGCTTCAAGAAATAGAGTGCACTACATCCTCTGTAGTATATCCTATCCATTTCAAAGGGTGACCAGATGGCCGCAAATTAAAAATTGCCTCGTATGGATTCAAATTGCTTTATATGACTGTTTTCAGGTCCCTGTAGCCACCAGGACCCCATAATATATCTCAGATGATATAACAAGAGTGGCTAGGGCTCATTTCCAGCCTCCAGGTACATGTCTGACTCCTATTTGTGACATTTCGAGGTGTTTGTGATCAAACTCATTTTTCCCAATATAGGCCATAGAGCTCAGAGTCACATCACATTGAGCTCAGAGTCACATCAAATTTCTAGTTCTGGACCTAATGACCCCTTAGTATACCTCAGATGACATACCAGGAGTGTCTAAGACCCATTTCTGGCCTCCAGGGATGACTTTTTGAAGTTTTGGGGTTTAAGGGGGCATAGTCACTTCTTCCATCCAGGCTACGTTGCTCAAAATCGGGTACGATGTCAGGTTCTTCCCTTGGCTGGAAGCTGAAAAAAAAACTTCAGATAATAGCAAAGGTAGATAGATCAAATGAAAGCATCAGATCTGAGCTTTCTAACAAGTATATTTAGGTCATGGGTACTCACAAAGTGACTGTGATATCCATTCTGAGCTATTTGGAAAATTAGCAAATCTTGTCAAAAAAACTTTTTTTGACGATTTTTGCTAATTTTCGGTATCAACCCTCATGACTGTTTTCGGGTCCCTGTAGCCACCAGGACCCCATAATATATCTCAGATGATATAACAAGAGTGGCTAGGGCTCATTTCCAGCCTCCAGGTACATGTCTGACTCCTATTTGTGACATTTCGAGGTGTTTGGGGTCAAACTCATTTTTTCCATTATAGGCCATATAGCTCAGAGTCACATCACATTGAGCTCAGAGTCACATCAAATTTCTAGTTCTGGACCTAAGGACCCCTTAGTATACCTCAGATGACATACCAGGAGTGTCTAAGACCCATTTCTGGCCTCCAGGGATGACTTTTTGAAGTTTTGGGGTTTAAGGGGGCAAAGTCACTTCTTCCATCCAGCCTAAGGTGCTCAAAATCGGGTACAATGTCAGGTTTTTCCCATGGCTGGAAGCTGAAAAAAAACCTTCAGATAATAGCACAGGTAGATAGATCAAATGAAAGCATCAGATCTGAGCTTTCTAACAAGTATATTTAGGTCCTGGGTACTCACAAAGTGACTGTGATATCCATTCTGAGCTATTTGGAAAATTAGCAAATCTTGTCAAAAAAACTTTTGTTGACGATTTTTGCTAATTTTCGGTATCAACCCTCATGACTGTTTTCAGGTCCCTGTAGCCACCAGGACCCCATAATATATCTCAGATTATATAACAAGAGTGGCTAGGGCTCATTTGCAGCCTCCAGGTACATGTCTGACTCCTATTTGTGACATTTTGAGGTGTTTGGTGTCAAATTCATTTTTTTCCATTATAGCTCCTAGCTATCAGAGTCACATCAGATTTCTAGTTCTGGACCCAAGAAGACCATAGTATACCTCTGATGACATACCGAGAGTGTCTAAGACCCATTTCTGGCCTCCAGGGGTGACTTTTTGAAGTTTTTGGGTTTAGGGGGGCAAAGTGACTTTTTCCACCCAGCCCAATGTTCTCAAAATCGGGTACGATATCAGGTGTTTCCCTTGGCTGGTAGCGGAAAAAAAACTTTATATAATATCAAAGTTATATATATCACATGAAAGCATCAGAGCTGACCTTTCTAACAAGTGTATTCATATCTTGCGCACTCAAACAGTGTCTCTGATATCCATTCTGAGCTATTTGGAAAATTAGCAAATCTTGTCCAAAAAAATTTTTGGACGATTTTTGCTAATTTTCAGTATCAACCCACCTGACTGTTTTTGGGTCCCTGTGGCCACCAGGACCCTATATTGTATCTCAGGTGATATAGCAAGAGTGTCTAGGGCTCATTTCCAGCCTCCAGGTACATGTCTGAGTCCTATTTCAGACATTTTGAGGTGTTTGGTGTCAAATTCATTTTTTCCATTATAGGCCCTAGATATCAGAGTCACATCACATTTCTAGTTCTGGACCCAAGAACACCATAGTATACCTCAGATGACATACCAAGAGTGTCTAAGACCCATTTCTGGCCTCCAGGGGTGACTTTTTGAAGTTTTTGGGTTTAAGGGGGCAAAGTCACTTTTTCCACCCGAGGTCGTGGAACTCGGAGCTGGGTAAAAGTTTAGCTTGAGTGCCTTCCCCATGGAGGTCAAAAATGTTATTGCATCAAAATCATTTAAAAACTATATAGGTGTAATTGTAGTGCCCTGAATGCTATATGGCTGCATTTGCACCGTTCTAGGTATTTACAAAATGAATTTCTAACACTTTTGAAGTCTCCATGAAGTGAAAAACGACTAAGTCCAAAAACTTCACTGGTGCATCAAAGTGGTCAAAAAAGGTCAACATTGGGTTAAAATTAACAAAACATAGTGCTGCAGTGGTCCAATAGCAGGCTAAAGACATAATGAATGACACAGAATGAACAGTTTTACTAAACACTTTGAAAATTCGATTTTCAATTTCAGGGGGACAAGGTCATGGAAGTCATGGAACTCCGAGCTGGGTAAAAGTTCAGCTTAAGGGCCCTCCCCATGGAGGTCAAAAATGTTATTACATCAAAATCTTTTAAAAACTATATAGGTGTAATTGCAGTGTCCTGAATGCTATGTAACTGCATTTGCACTGTTCTGTGTGCCTCCAAAATGAATTTCTAACACTTTTGAAGTCTCCATGAAGTGAAAAATGACGAAGTACTAAGACATCATTGGTGCATGAAAGTGTTTAAAAACGATCACAAATGCATAAAAATGAAAAAAAACAAAGTGCTACACTGGCCCAATAGCAAGCTAAACACACAATGAATGACCCAGAATGAATATATTTACAAATTACTTGGAAAATGCTATTTTAAATTTCAGGGGGACGAGGTCACAGAAGTAATGGAACTCCGAGCGTGGTAAAAGTTCAAACTTTCCACCCCTCATGGAGGTCAAAATTTTTAATTCATCAAAATCATTTAAAAACTATATAGGTGTGATTGGAGTGTCCTGATTGCTATATAGGTGCATTTGCACTGTCCTGTGTGCCTCCAAAGTGACTTTCTAACACTTTTGAAGTCTCCATGAAGCAAAAAGTGACTAAGTCCAAAGACCATTTGGAGCATCAAAGTGTTCAAAAACGGTCAAAAATGCATAAAAACGAAAAAAAACAAGTGCTACAGTGGCCCAATAGCATGCTAAACACACAATGAATGACACAGAATGAATAGTTGTACACATTACTTTGAAAATGCAATTTTAAATTTCAGGGGGACAAGGTCACGAAAGTCATGGAACTCCGAGCGGGGTAAAAGTTCAACCTTTCCCCCCTTATGGAGGTCAAAATTTTAATACATCAAAATCATTTAAAAACTATATAGGTGTGATGGCAGTGTCTTGGATACATCCCACATGAATTTTAAACACATTAGGAGCATCTCTGATCAAAATAACCATAAAAATCCCAAAGCTGCATCAGTGCTTCAAAGTGCTCCAAAACGGTCAAAAATGGACGAAAATGAAAAATATTCTCCATATCTGAGTTTTTATAACATTCCTTAGATAATGTATATCTTGAATTAGTTTTAAATCCTTTTATTAAAAAGTTTCTTTTCTATGCTGCACTGGTGCAACGCCTCAAGTCTGAGAAGCTGCACCAGTGCAGCCGAAGCAGCACTGGTGCAGCCGAAGCAGCACTGGTGCAACAAGAGTCAAGCTGGTAGCCTGACCTTTGACCAATCCGAGAAAAAAAAAGGTGTTTTTTTCCCTGGGCCCCTCCCCCAAACGAAAACACATTGACCTGAAGCCTAAGTGTATTCTGAGTCATAAAAAGTTTATTAGATGAAAAAATATTGTACGGGCACTTTTTTGCACAAAAAGTCACTTTTTGGCACTTTTTTGAGAGAAATAAAATAGTTCGCAGATTTTTTTAAAATCGACCGAATTTAAAAAAAAATGCTCTTGTTGGATGGCTTTGGACATAAGGCCGCATAAACAAAAGGAATTTTTCAAATATCTGTTTTTCTCACTTTTTTATTGCTGTTTGAAATTTCTGACTTGACTTTTTGCATCATTGGTGATGCATGTGTTTAACATTGAGCTTTGTAAAAATGAAAAAAAATAGACTTTGGGGATTGTTTACTAGGGCAAGTGATACATCAAATTAAGACTCATATTAAACTGAACCTCGCAGTACCACGCAGATCACAAATTGCATATCCTGTAAATAGGTCAGACTGCTTTTGTCTGAGAGAATCTTTTGGTATCTGCAGTTTATAAGTTAAAATCCTAACATTGAACAGAGAGCTATTAACTGTCATCAAAGAGCTGCATGAAAACCTCAAGGTATAGATTAGAATCTTATGATTTTTTCCCAGTCTTTCATTATCCTAATGTTGGAAAATGGGTTCATTAGGATAAAAATCAATTCTGATTATTAAAGAGAACCCCCCCAACCATGGTGTTATGTTTTAAATTCTGAGTTTGTGCGTCTTTAGTGTTGCAAAGCCATCCTCTGCCCTGGGCACTCCTGACCCTGTCCTCTGCCTGAACAGGCACAGGGCCAGTGCTATTCTGAAAGAGACACCTAAAGATACTGTGAAAACACCTACATACACTAGGGTGCACTATGGGTTAGGGTACTCCTATGATTGGCATGGCCTCTCCTATAAGGCCCTAGTACATAAAAGGGCAGGGGATTCAAACTACCTTTAAGTCCCTAGAATATAATAGGGCATGGCAGATTTGAGGCCAGCAGCCCTTTCTGCATTTGCATGTGTGCACTGCTGAAGCCTGAGGTCAGTTTAAAAGTAGCCCTTTGTTGTAGGACTGCTTTTAAAATGCAAATTGTGCCCAAACTCGACTTTTGGGTTTGGGGAACTTGCAAATTGATCAACTACAATGTTGGGGCAAAATTAGGTTAAGTGGAAAATTGTTTCCCCCTTAACTATGGATGTATCATATTTGCTAAATTCTTGAGTCCGTCGGTGCACTCTAATTTTTCTTATTTAAACTCTTTTTTCCGGGTAATTGTTCGTGCAACTTCTACCTAGAGTTTTGTCTAAAAACACTTTACTTCAAACGTATTAAGGAGGATGGGAAAACTCCGTCCTTGTTGGTGAGTGCACACTTCACTTGACATTCAAGTCTTTTCAACTTTTTCTATTTACAAATCAGTCTGAGTCGCTGTTCTTGAGAAATATTATTTATTTCATATTTCCTTTGATCATTCAGTAGTTTTGCTGATTATATTTCATCAGTTTCATTTTGCCATCATATTTCCACATATACCCAATGCATTTCGGGTCGTAAGGGAGACCCTTCCTCAGGGGTCTGTGAATACATGGCCGATACACACTAGTTCTTCGTCATTATTTATTTTACCGAAATTTACTTTCCCACCCAATCCCACAAAAAATATCGACATTATAATCAACATTGCAAATTACACTCGTGTCTTGCACTAATCGCGGAATTACGTCACTATTCATATTGACTCTTTCGGAACATCCTCTAATAATTTTAATTAAATACAGTGTACACCTTAATTTCTTTAACCTTTGATATTACTATACAATACGATATTTGATGCTAGAACATCCCGATCACATGACCGACTGATTACCAATGAAATCAGCCTGTTCATCCCACGCGGCTGATCTAAATCTAACTACCTAGGTGATTGGTTACTCATTCTTGCAATTTACACTCGTGTTTTGCACTAATCACGGGATTACGTTAATATTCTAATTGACTTATTCAGAACACCCATTAGGAATTTTAATTCTATATAGTACACAACTCAATCCCTTTAATATTACTATAAAATACAATTTTTGATGATCGAAAATCCCGATCACATGACCGACTGACTACCAATGAAATCAGCCCGTTCATCCAACGTGGCTGATTTAAATCTAACTACCTAGGTGATTGGTTATTCAACCGGCAACCTACGGACGACGGGAAAACACCAACATCGCAACCACAGAAGTAAGTTATGTTAGAAAATTAAACATAGTTTACATACGGGCAGAGATAGTAATCTGTAATAACCGGCGCCCTACATAATAACACGATGCTCTAACAAGTTAACGATTAATTTCCGCCACTGTATTTAAACGCCGATACAACTGTAATTTATATCTTTAACATGCCAGGGCCGATATTGAATGAAGTGAACAACACACCATGGAAACCCCGTGATTTAAACCTCCGAATTTATTTCAAACATACACCTATGTATCCGCATCCTAGAGTCAGGATTCTATGTATCACACACTGTCTAACGATGATACTGCAGTTACCAGAAATTTAGAGTCAGTCATTTTTTGTAAACAGATGAAACTGAGGGGCATATTACCAACAACTAGCGATCATTTTTGTCTCTAACTTGTTTAGAGACAAAAATTATAGCCGCACATCGGCGATTTTTATCGCAGATAAACCTTGCTATTAGCAAGGTTTATCGCAAATGCGATAAAAAAACGGCCGCAATGCATGAATATCGCTGAAAAGTCAGCGATATTCATGCATTATCGAGCAAATGCTCTTAGCCATGTTATCCACCTCCCATTGGATAACATGGTGAAGAACTGCTCAGGGCAGGTGTTAGCTTTTGGAGATATTCGCGCTTAGCGCGAATATCTCCAAAAGTTGGTAATAGGAGATAGCGATGTTAGCGACTGTTTCCAGTCGCTAACATCTTGGCACGCCCACTTTGCATGTCATTAGTGATAAATATCACTGACATGCAAAGCGGGGCCCAAGATGGTCGCTATCTCCTATTAGCTGTCACTAACTGGTGTTAGCGACAGCTTGGTAATAGGGAGATAATTTTATCTCCGCTTTCTTGGCTTTTAAAGCCAAAAAAGCGGAGATAAACCCCCTTGATAATATGCCCCTATGTTATGAATGATGTATAAGGCTAGCTAAAGTTCCCTGTTCTTTCCTATTCACAGACCCCTGAGGAAGGGTCTCCCTTACAACCCGAAATGCATTGGGTATATGTGGAAACATGATTGCAAAATGAAACTGATTAAATATAATCAGCAAAACTACTGAATGATCAAAGGAAATATGAAATAAATAATATTTCTCAGGAAAAGCGACTCAGACTGATGTGTAAATAGAAAAAGTTGAAAAGACTTGAATGTCAAGTGAAGTGTGCACTCACCAACAAGGTCGGAATGTTCCTATCCTCCCTAATACGTATATCATATTTGCCACATAATACATCATCTGCTGCATAATCTAAAAACTTCACCCAAAACAATTTTGTAGCTCAAACGTATCAAAAATTATTAAAAGAAATATGAATTATGTTACTGTGGAGTGTAGGGCCCTTTGGAAAGGCTGACCTTTTAGCTTTCCCACTGCGGCATTTGTATGTTACACAGGTACTAATGAGGCAAAAGCTTTGCAGAGGCCGTTAGTATGTGTAAATATGTCACAATAATAAAGTATCATAAAATGTACCGCATTACACTGCAGCCTTTTTTATTGATGCATCATTTAGTCGACACTGCAACATAATTTTGGTCTCCATTGCTGCCTAACTCCAGTGGCCCGAAAGCATGCTGCACATGTTAAACGTGTCTGTGCATGAAGCAGACACCAAGAAGTTTGCAAACTTAGGGACTGATTACGATGGCAGACGGACTTCAGTCTGTTCACCATCGAATTGGGGAATGGGACCACTGGCCTTCAAGGTGGCGGCCCCATGATAGGCCTTACAGTGCGACCGCCACTACGGCGTTCACAGTGCATATCTTTTACATTGCAGCAGGTGCTGCTAGCTGCATCATCCGCGGCAATGTAAAAAAGGGATATGTTACATATTTCACTGCACTACGTGGCAGGCAAAATGCGGTGCCTGCTCCATGGTGCAGTGATACGTAAGGGGGCATCATAGATGCCCCCCACGTCCCATGTCTGGGGGAAAGGGGCCTGCTACGGCCCCTAATGTCCCTTTACGCCAGCTTTTCCATGGCGGGTGAACCGCCATGGCTAGGCTGGCTGGTACGGGACATCATAATCCCTAGTGCGGTGCCTGATAGGCACCACCAGCATTGTAGGAACCACAAGCCACTCCGCCGCACTGACGGGCTCAAGGAGCCAGTCGGGTGTGTGGTGGTTGGTCTTTCCGACTGCCATATGGCGGGCGGTGATGCAGTCACTGATGGCGGTGGGACAGCTACTGACGTGGCGACGTGGCATTCTCACCGTCATTATAATCACCCCCTAAGTTTGGTGTGCATGCAAATCCTACATTGCCAACACCTGGTAAGTTGCACCACTACTGCTGAAAAAGGCCAATGGAGGTACCAATGGGTGAGGTGGGCTGGCCTCAACGGTCTTGTGACCTCAGTGACAGAGTCACGGTCGATCTAGGGTGTGCTTCTTCGTATGCCTGCTCGCAAGACTGGAGGTGAACTGCACTTTGGATTGTGGTAGAGAGGCCTTCAAGGTTAACTCACACTTGCCACCGTTAGGGTCCACCTGCGGGTGCTAACACACCAGGGCTTCTAAGGTCTATCAGGCCTTCTAAGGTGTAGCATCGAAATGAGCTCTGTCAGAAGTGTGGTCTGGTGGACTGGTCATGAAGGCTGAACTTGGTTCTCCAGTTCCAAATTCAGCAGCTCTGGCCAGAGTGCCACATCCTCTCCCACACTGAACACCATACTGCCCCACTGAGAGAAATGCGCACTGCCTTCAACTGCAAATCAAGTGTGCTGCGACTGAATTCAAATTATGCACTAGACAACAGCAAAATGCTGCCTGAAAAAAATGAATAACACCCTCGAAAAAGCAAACACTCATAGGGAATACAAACATAAGCAAAGCTTGTGAACTGTAATCAGTAACAACATTGTTACCGTAACTGTTTAAAACTCATTATTGAGAAATCAGTGAGTAATTTTGCCTGAAAAGTTCAGGACATGGCTACAGGACCAGGAAGGGACCCGTTTTAATCTCCATTGCTTATATCCTTTCAAAATGTAAGCAGTTTGGTTTAAAAAATACCACAGCCCGAACACAGAGCCACATTTTATAAGCTACAATAATTAAAACACTTGAAAACAATCACATTAAACGTTTCCACTCCACCCATCAACCAGGTATTGCACTGCCTTTAGGAATGGTGCACCCCCCACCCTGGGAAAACAATATTGTTTAAAGAAAGAAGATAAAAAGAAAGTAGCACTTTCACTGGCAAACTCTGTAAAGTGGCGCTAATGTGTGTGTCTCGCGAAAGCACTGTCTCCAGCGAGATCTATTGTTGTCCACTTGCCTCTCAAGGGAGACAAGAGATGGGCATGCGCAGGCCGGACTGGAAATGTGAACGCGGCGCACATCTCCTGTCCCCCTTGGGAGGCAAGTCAGCATGCAGTTTCACTTTCACTTTTGTGAAAACTCGCATCATCGTAGGAGCGGCCCTTGCGGGCTCACTCAGTAAATAAACATTGCCACAGTGCCTTCATCGGCTCAAATGAAGATTCCTCCAAACTCACCCGGTGTGGCGGCTGGCTGTGGCGCGGTACTGGAGCACTCCAGCTTCTCCAAATTTCTGTCAGCACGATGCGGGGCTGCCTCCTTAGGCATGAGAGCCTCGCACTGCTATCTGCCGCTCTCCCGGGACTTCAGCTCCCGCACTTCACTTCCTCTTTGGCGCCGGGGCTCCCTCTTCATCACGGGAGCCCTGGAAGGGGACAGGCGCTGCCTGCACCGGCCGCACGCGCGAGCTGCAGGACATGCGAAAGTAACATGTACCACGCATGCACGGGCAGCCCTCGCCCTCCCAGGTCTCCTCCCCACCTGGATGTGTTTGCCGTTCCCTGCCTCCTGACCTTGAGGCAGGGCTGCATAGTGTCCTGCTTCGCATCGCTGGGACTGCGGCTGGATTCTTTGGTTAATGCTCGTTTTACCTTTCAGTCAGAACGGTAACAGCGCGTGAATAGCCTTATGAGGCCGCATCTGTCCTAACTGACTGACTCAGTCCTACTCCGTGTAATGATTCTTGTTTTAACAGTGGGCATCTCAGGAAGCCACGAGAAAGGTGTTTTATCAGTGGCTGTGTTGGTTCAGGCTTCAGAAGATGGTGGGAATGGCAACATGTAGCCTGGTGCTTAGCGTTACAGTACCTCTCCAGTCTGATGACATTTCAGCCATTTTGAGGTAATATGGGTGAGCTTTTTTCCTACCCGAGATAGGCTGGGAAAGGAGATGGGTATTCAGTGACAGATGCTTTGCACCCCTCCTCTCTGCAGTGAATTCACAGGTCTGACTTGTGTGGTGAACACAACCTTTGTTTTTACCTGTAGGATCAGAACGCTCTGAGTAAAGCAAAGTCTCTTCCTTAGGGCGTTGCATGAGCTCTGGATTTAGGAAGGGCAATGCACATTGTGCCTTTTCTCGGCCAACAGCAGATGAATGACCAAGTTTGGAAGTGTGTCACACAAACCTAAGCACCATTCTGAAATCCCTTCACTAGTCTGAATGTAGCTATTCACCAAGTCCTGCTCTTTCTGCCGAAGAGCCCTGCCATTCTTCATTTTATTCAGCAGGCTTGATCTGTCCAGTCTGTTCATGGTTCGATGCCTGGTGCTGTGGCTCCAGTCTCCGCTCAGCTGGAATCTTTCATAGGTGGCACAGGAAGTGTGCCGTCCTTGTTTTCTGTTCACTGCTGTTGAGAGGGCGATCTTTTGCCCTGTGCGATCATGCTGTCTCCGGATAATAAGAATTCTAAGGTTTGTGCAGAAGCAAGAGATGGAGTGTCATAGCGCCCTGAGTTTCACAGCCTGGACCCAGAGCACAAGAAACCATGGGGCTGCTGCAGGAGCCTTGCTGGCACTGGAGGAGGCGTGGCCAGGCACAATCATTTGCATACCCAGAAGCCTCTGCGCCAAACACCCGATTCATCACTACAGGTGACACAGGCGTTTGTTTAATAGGAGAAGGAGTATTTGTAGCTGTGCACTCACAGGCATTCATGAGAGTGACTGACACGTCACCGCTGTAAAGTCACCCTACTAGTAGTACGTGATATTTTTTATTGTAATTGCGCGAACAGATCATCAAGTAGAATATTTATACAGTTTCTTCCACGGATCACGCGCACTTCGAGGGGCCGTGAGAAGCAGAGGTCATTTCAAATTTTTGAAGGGTTTCTGTACAAGAAACTCCGTGATTGGTTGAAATGAGAGATACTGAGGCGGTCGGGCCTCCTGGGCTGCTGAGGAGAGGAGAGGAGGCTCCCGCGGGCGCCAATGGAAGACGTCACAGGGTCACGTGACGCAGTACGAGGCGCCTGCGCGAAGTACTGACGCGCGCCTGCAGGAAGGAGCGGGGGGTGCAACGCTCCCTCCTGTCGCTAGAGGTCGGGAGGCTCCAGAGGGAGAGTCAGCGCGTCAGCAGCACTCTGCATACCCACAATCCTGTGGGCTCTTTGTGGCATTAAAAACGATGAAGAGCAGACATTTAAGAACGAAGGGCCAGAGTATCAGCCCGCTAGTAGGAAGACACGAACCGTAGTTAGGCACACTACTTTTCTAAGGGAGGGTTCTGGGTAATTTGCTTCTGAGCTATTGGGATCCTATGAATACCTTTGTAGTCTGATTGTAAATTATTTCAACGTTTTCACCATTTTGCTGTAGACAGTGTAAACATTTTAGACCATTTGAACGATCTGTGCGGGGGTAGAATAAACACTGGTCATACATACTGGGTAGTGTCCACCTTTGGTAATGGCAGGCAGGTGTGGCACTTTAGTGTCCACCTTTGGTAGTGGCAGGCAGGTGTGGCACTTTAGTGTCCACCTTTGGTAGTGGCAGGCAGGGGTGGCACTTTAGTGTCCACCTTTGGTAATGGCAGGCAGGTGTGGCACTTTAGTGTCCACCTTTGGTAGTGGCAGGCAGGTGTGGCACTTTAGTGTCCACCTTTGGTAGTGGCAGGCAGGTGTGGCACTTTAGTGTCCACCTTTGGTAGTGGCAGGCAGGTGTGGCACTTTAGTGTCCACCTTTGGTAATGGCAGGCAGGTGTGGCACTTTAGTGTCCACCTTTGGTAATGGCAGGCAGGTGTGGCACTTTAGTGTCCACCTTTGGTAGTGGCAGGCAGGTGTGGCACTTTAGTGTCCACCTTTGGTAATGGCAGGCAGGTGTGGCACTTTAGTGTCCACCTTTGGTAATGGCAGGCAGGGGTGGCACTTTAGTGTCCACCTTTGGTAATGGCAGGCAGGTGTGGCACTTTAGTGTCCACCTTTGGTAGTGGCAGGCAGGGGTGGCACTTTAGTGTCCACCTTTGGTAATGGCAGGCAGGTGTGGCACTTTAGTGTCCACCTTTGGTAGTGGCAGGCAGGTGTGGCACTTTAGTGTCCACCTTTGGTAGTGGCAGGCAGGTGTGGCACTTTAGTGTCCACCTTTGGTAGTGGCAGGCAGGTGTGGCACTTTAGTGTCCACCTTTGGTAATGGCAGGCAGGTGTGGCACTTTAGTGTCCACCTTTGGTAGTGGCAGGCAGGTGTGGCACTTTAGTGTCCACCTTTGGTAGTGGCAGGCAGGTGTGGCACTTTAGTGTCCACCTTTGGTAGTGGCAGGCAGGTGTGGCACTTTAGTGTCCACCTTTGGTAATGGCAGGCAGGGGTGGCACTTTAGTGTCCACCTTTGGTAGTGGCAGGCAGGGGTGGCACTTTAGTGTCCACCTTTGGTATAGGCAGGCAGGTGTGGCACTTTAGTGCCCACCTTTGGTAATGGCAGGCAGGTGTGGCACTTTAGTGTCCACCTTTGGTAGTGGCAGGCAGGTGTGGCACTTTAGTGTCCACCTTTGGTAATGGCAGGCAGGGGTGGCACTTTAGTGTCCACCTTTGGTAATAGCAGGCAGGGGTGGCACTTTAGTGTCCACCTTTGGTATAGGCAGGCAGGTGTGGCAATTTAGTGCCCACCTTTGGTAGTGGCAGGCAGGTGTGGCACTTTAGTGTCCACCATTGGTAATGGCAGGCAGGTGTGGCACTTTAGTTTCCACCTTTGGTAGTGGCAGGCAGGTGTGGCACTTTAGTGCCCACCTTTGGTAGTGGCAGGCAGGTGTGGCACTTTAGTGTCCACCTGTTGTAATGGCAGGCAGGTGTGGCACTTTAGTGTCCACCTTTGGTAATGGCAGGCAGGTGTGGCACTTTAGTGTCCACCTGTTGTAATGGCAGGCAGGTGTGGCACTTTAGTGTCCACCTTTGGTAATGGCAGGCAGGTGTGGCACTTTAGTGTCCACCTTTGGTAATGGCAGGCAGGTGTGGCACTTTAGTGTCCACCTTTGGTAATGGCAGGCAGGTGTGGCACTTTAGTGTCCACCTTTGGTAATGGCAGGCAGGTGTGGCACTTTAGTGTCCACCTTTGGTAATGGCAGGCAGGTGTGGCACTTTAGTGTCCACCTTTGGAAATGGCAGGCAGGTGTGGCACTTTAGTGTCCACCTTTGGAAATGGCAGGCAGGTGTGGCACTTTAGTGTCCACCTTTGGTAATGGCAGGCAGGTGTGGCACTTTAGTGTCCACCTTTGGTAATGGCAGGCAGGTGTGGCATTTTAGTGTTCACCTTTGGTAGTGGCAGGCAGGAGTGGCACTTTAGTGTCCACCTTTGGTAATGGCAGGCAGGTGTGGCACTTTAGTGTCCACCTTTGGTAATGGCAGGCAGGTGTGGCACTTTAGTGTCCACCTTTGGTAATGGCAGGCAGGTGTGGCACTTTAGTGTCCACCTTTGGTAGTGGCAGGCAGGTGTGGCACTTTAGTGTCCACCTTTGGTAGTGGCAGGCAGGTGTGGCACTTTAGTGTCCACCTTTGGCAGTGGCAGGCAGATGTGGCACTTTAGTGTCCACCTTCGGCAATGGCAGGCAGGGGTGGCACTTTAGTGTCCACCTTTGGTAATGGCAGGCAGGGGTGGCACTTTAGTGCCCACCTTTGGTAATGGCAGGCAGCTGTGGCACTTTAGTGTCCACCTTTGGTAATGGCAGGCAGGTGTGGCACTTTAGTGTCCACCTTTGGTAGTGGCAGGCAGGTGTGGCACTTTAGTGTCCACCTTTGGTAATGGCAGGCAGGTGTGGCACTAATGGCAGGCAGGTGTGGCACTTTAGTGTCCACCTTTGGTAATGGCAGGCAGGGGTGGCACTTTAGTGCCCACCTTTGGTAATGGCAGGCAGGTGTGGCACTTTAGTGTCCACCTTTGGTAATGGCAGGCAGCTGTGGCACTTTAGTGTCCACCTTTGGTAATGGCAGGCAGGTGTGGCACTTTAGTGTCCACCTTTGGTAATGGCAGGAAGGTGTGGCACTTTAGTGTCCACCTTTGGTAATGGCAGGCAGGTGTGGCACTTTAGTGTCCACCTTTGGTAATGGCAGGCAGGTGTGGCACTTTAGTGTTCACCTTTGGTAGTGGCAGGCAGGAGTGGCACTTTAGTGTCCACCTTTGGTAATGGCAGGCAGGTGTGGCACTTTAGTGTCCACCTTTGGTAATGGCAGGCAGGTGTGGCACTTTAGTGTCCACCTTTGGTAATGGCAGGCAGGTGTGGCACTTTAGTGTCCCCCTTTGGTAGTGGCAGGCAGGTGTGGCACTTTAGTGTCCACCTTTGGTAGTGGCAGGCAGGTGTGGCACTTTAGTGTCCACCTTTGGCAGTGGCAGGCAGATGTGGCACTTTAGTGTCCACCTTCGGCAATGGCAGGCAGGGGTGGCACTTTAGTGTCCACCTTTGGTAATGGCAGGCAGGGGTGGCACTTTAGTGCCCACCTTTGGTAATGGCAGGCAGCTGTGGCACTTTAGTGTCCACCTTTGGTAATGGCAGGCAGGTGTGGCACTTTAGTGTCCACCTTTGGTAGTGGCAGGCAGGTGTGGCACTTTAGTGTCCACCTTTGGTAATGGCAGGCAGGTGTGGCACTTTAGTGTCCACCTGTGGTAATGGCAGGCAGGTGTGGCACTTTAGTGTCCACCTTTGGTAATGGCAGGCAGGTGTGGCACTTTAGTGTCCACCTTTGGTAATGGCAGGCAGGTGTGGCACTTTAGTGTCCACCTTTGGTAGTGGCAGGCAGGTGTGGCACTTTAGTGTCCACCTTTGGTAGTGGCAGGCAGGTGTGGCACTTTAGTGTCCACCTTTGGCAGTGGCAGGCAGATGTGGCACTTTAGTGTCCACCTTCGGCAATGGCAGGCAGGGGTGGCACTTTAGTGTCCACCTTTGGTAATGGCAGGCAGGGGTGGCACTTTAGTGCCCACCTTTGGTAATGGCAGGCAGCTGTGGCACTTTAGTGTCCACCTTTGGTAATGGCAGGCAGGTGTGGCACTTTAGTGTCCACCTTTGGTAGTGGCAGGCAGGTGTGGCACTTTAGTGTCCACCTTTGGTAATGGCAGGCAGGTGTGGCACTAATGGCAGGCAGGTGTGGCACTTTATTGTCCACCTTTGGTAATGGCAGGCAGGGGTGGCACTTTAGTGCCCACCTTTGGTAATGGCAGGCAGGTGTGGCACTTTAGTGTCCACCTTTGGTAATGGCAGGCAGCTGTGGCACTTTAGTGTCCACCTTTGGTAATGGCAGGCAGGTGTGGCACTTTAGTGTCCACCTTTGGTAATGGCAGGAAGGTGTGGCACTTTAGTGTCCACCTTTGGTAATGGCAGGCAGGTGTGGCACTTTAGTGTCCACCTTTGGTAATGGCAGGCAGGTGTGGCACTTTAGTGTTCACCTTTGGTAGTGGCAGGCAGGAGTGGCACTTTAGTGTCCACCTTTGGTAATGGCAGGCAGGTGTGGCACTTTAGTGTCCACCTTTGGTAATGGCAGGCAGGTGTGGCACTTTAGTGTCCACCTTTGGTAATGGCAGGCAGGTGTGGCACTTTAGTGTCCCCCTTTGGTAGTGGCAGGCAGGTGTGGCACTTTAGTGTCCACCTTTGGTAGTGGCAGGCAGGTGTGGCACTTTAGTGTCCACCTTTGGCAGTGGCAGGCAGATGTGGCACTTTAGTGTCCACCTTCGGCAATGGCAGGCAGGGGTGGCACTTTAGTGTCCACCTTTGGTAATGGCAGGCAGGGGTGGCACTTTAGTGCCCACCTTTGGTAATGGCAGGCAGCGGTGGCACTTTAGTGTCCACCTTTGGTAATGGCAGGCAGGTGTGGCACTTTAGTGTCCACCTTTGGTAGTGGCAGGCAGGTGTGGCACTTTAGTGTCCACCTTTGGTAATGGCAGGCAGGTGTGGCACTAATGGCAGGCAGGTGTGGCACTTTAGTGTCCACCTTGGGTAATGGCAGGCAGGGGTGGCACTTTAGTGCCCACCTTTGGTAATGGCAGGCAGGTGTGGCACTTTAGTGTCCACCTTTGGTAGTGGCAGGCGGGTGTGGCACTTTAGTGTCCACCTTTGGTAATGGCAGGCAGGTGTGGCACTTTAGTGTCCACCTTTGGTAATGGCAGGCAGGTGTGGCACTTTAGTGTCCACCTTTGGTAGTGGCAGGCAGGTGTGGCACTTTAGTGTCCACCTTTGGTAGTGGCAGGCAGGGGTGGCAAAGAAAGTGCTCCTGTGATGCTGAGGCCTGGAACCTTGAAAGGGCCGGGGCTGGAGCTCCATTTTTTGCAGGAGTGTCCTTTAGAACAAGTTTGTGGGGGAGGCCAGGGGAATGGTCTTTTCTCCTGCTCCTACCCTGGCTGGGGTTCAGGGAGCTCTGGGTTGTAAAGGAGCCCCGAGGGGGTGTCAGGTGGGAGGAGGGGGCGCAGACCCCCCTTGATCTTTGGAGTCCCTTGCAAAAGAAGAGAAATCCTTCCCTTTGTTTGCAGGCTGCAGTGCCTGCGTCGGTCGCTGGGTGGCGCTGCAGGCGTGCCGTGCCCAGGAGGGCCTCGGCTCGAGGGGCTTTGCGCTGTTTAGACAAACGAGCTGGGGTTCTGGTCTTTGAAATGCTCTGCTGGTCTCTTTGTCTTCAGG
This sequence comes from Lissotriton helveticus, assembly GCF_964261635.1. Lineage (NCBI taxonomy): Eukaryota > Metazoa > Chordata > Amphibia > Caudata > Salamandridae > Lissotriton > Lissotriton helveticus. The sequence goes on along the minus strand of NW_027611651.1, from coordinate 4,537,134 downwards.
GCGGATGAAGGTGGAAAAGGCCCCTCGTCGGGGGCACCCTGTGTGTGCCAGGCCAGGAACAGCGGGCGACGGGCGCGCTCCACTGCTGCAGGGGGTCAGCAGTGGCACACCTTGTGGCAGAGGCTTCGTAGGGACCCTCGAAGCTCCTCGATGCGCTCTCTGGCCTCGCCGCACCAGGTGCACCTTTCATGTAGGAGATCAATGGAGTGATTATTATTGAATTGATTTTACCATTATTGATTTTAATTATTATTGATTTTACCAATACTAAAGAAAATGTCACATAAGAAGCACGTTACCCAGAACCCTCCCTTAGAAAAGTAGTGTGCCTAACTACGGTTCGTGTCTTCCCACTTGAGGACTGATACTCTGCCCCCTCGTTCTTAAATGTCTGCTCTTTGTCATATTCACTACCACAAAGAGCCCGGCGTTTATATGACAGTAAAGCAGCATTATGAGGTGCGCACAGGATTGTGGGTATGCAGAGTGATGGTGACGCACTGCCTCTTCCTCTCGAGCCTCCCGACCTCTAGCGACAGGAGGGAGCGTTGCACCTCCCGCTCCTTCGCGCACGCGCCTCGTACTGAGTCACGTGACCCTGTGACGCCTTCCGGTGGCGCCTGCGTGAGGTGAGCCTCCTCTCAGCAGCCGAGGAGGCCGAGGAGGCCGACCCCCCCCCCCAGTGAACTCTCATTTCAACCAATCACGGAGTTTCCTCTACAGAAACTCTCCAAAAATTGAGAATGTTTACCGCTTCTCACGGCCCCTCGGAGTGCGCGTGATCAGCGAAACCTAAGTTTCATGGTAACATGCACAAGTTATAAGTTGTTCATCTGTTCGCGCAATCACGATAAAAAATAGCACTTACTACTAGTAGGGTGACTTTGCAGCGTTGACGTGCCGGTCACTTTCATGAATGCCTTTGCGTGCAGAGCTACAAATACTTCTTCTGCTATTAAACAAACGCCTGTGTCGCCTGTACTGATGAATCGGGTGTTTGCCGCAGAGGCTTCTGGGTATGCAAATGATTGTGGCCGGCCACACCCCCTCCAGTGCCAGCAAGGCTCCTGCAGCAGCCCCCTGGTGACTTGTGCTCTGGGTCCAGGCTGAGAAGAGCCTCAAAATCCAGCAATAAAGGGAATGCGTGAAGCTAATTTAATAGGGGCAAAAAGTGACACTAGAAGTCCCACCAGAAGTAATCCTGCTGAAATAAACAAAACAAGCATTGGCATAGCCAATAGGTCTTGCCTTTGGGAACTAATAAGTGTTAAGGCAGAGATATTGAGTTTGTGGTTGTTTTTAAGCTGTGTTGTGCAGAAGTCTGCAGTATGCTGAAATGTCATAATAAAGAAGTGTGAGAAGCATTTTTGTTAGTTTAGTTATGATACAAAATAAAGATGATAACAAACTATTAATTAGCAGTAATGATTTGTGGTTTTTTTATGCTTGAATGCTGGCAACTTGTATCTGCCTGTTCTATTCGTTGCTTTTTATGGTGTTTATTGTGAAAGGAGTGGGTATAAATAACAGGAGAGTGAAGGTTAGTTAGTTAGTTAGTGAGAGTGATAGATTTAGTGAGTTAATTAGTGAGAGATAGTTAGTGAGAAATTGAGAAAGTTAGTAAGAGTGATACAATCAGTGAGAGAGTTAGTTAGTGAGAGTGAGAGAATTAGCGAGTGACTTAGTGAGAGAGAGTTATTGAGTTAGTGAGAGAGAGTGAGATTTAGTTAGTGAGAGTAAGAGAGTTAGCGAGTGACTTAGTGAGAGAGAGTTATTGAGTTAGTGAGAGAGAGTGAGATTTAGTTAATGAGAGTGAGAGAGTTAGCGAGTGAGTTATTGAGAGTGAGCTAGTTATGATCACCAATTATAAGTGAAATTGAAATGTCAGAATGTCATTGCTCCGGTTTACTCCACCCAGGAGTAAAGAAACAAACAACAAATCTGGATTGGACCCAACAAGCCTTGGCAACAGCAACCCACGCAAGATGACAAGATGACAAGATTGGTTTCGGTGCAGACAAGCAAGGTCTGAGGAACTCACCTATTGGAGGGGAGTCAGGGCACATCTGGGGCAACCAGGGAAGCCGTGGAAACAAAGTAGATTCCTTCAGGGGGACCCACTAGCCAACGGACTAGGGATCACGAAGGCACCTTGAGCGTAAATGCTGAAAGCGGGCCCACGGAACACTCGTGGAGTGTAGGCCCACAATCTTCCAGGCAAAAGGTGCTCAGGGCTTGGACTATAAGTAGTCCAATGCACAACTTCAGGAAAGCAGGGGAAGTAGATGTATTAGCAAATGTGCAGGATGTCCAGGAGTTCCGGTCCCATGTCTCTTGTGATAGCTACAGGTCTCAGCTTTGCTGGGGACTCGTGTCAGCCTGGGCAATATCTGGAAGTCTGTGTCCTGTGTCGCAGATTCTTCGGGATCCGTGAGGAGCCTTGAAAATGCAGACTGGCAAGATGCTTCTTTGGTGACTGTTTGAACAGGGGTGTCACTCCTTGACCCCAAGGGAGATTTCTTCCATCTTCCAGTCGATATGGAATGTCGAAGGTCAAAGATTTATGTTTCGAAGTTTCGTCCAGGGTAATCTAAAGTCTCAGTGACTGGGTTCCTATACTAAATTTAGGGGTTGGACTAACTCTGGGTTCCCAACTATGGGAGGACCTGGGGAGGGGGTGGTAATACCCCTTCCCCTTTGTCCAGTTTCACACCAGAGCTGGGGCAGAGTGCCCCAGCGACCGGTTTGAACTGGGAAATGCATGGGCCGCCTTGTGTGCCCCAGGCAGTGTCTGAAAAGCATTCACTGAATGCAACCCACCCTACCCCAATACACTAAAGCCTGTCTGGGGAAGGTCCTGGCACCTCACAGGACAGGAAACCTATTGTTCAAGCCTCTCCTGCCGGAGTTTCATCCAGCAGCAGGAGGTAAGACTCGTGTCTGTGGCAGCAGGATCCATTTTGTGATGCTGAGGCTCTTTTAAACATTTACCGGGTATACCAGTGTGTACATGTCTTTTCCCTCTAGAAGTGTTGAATTCTACCCCTGCCGCCAGAACTGGTGGGGGTTGGGGTAGGATTCCAAAGTGTTTGACACCAAACACAACATGTTTTGATGCAGCCAAACCAAAGTTAGCATTTACTGCGAGGTTATAATGCACTTAAGAGTAAATAGTATGGCTGTATCATAGAACAGCTATAAGGAAGGGTTTCCGAAAGCTGCAGAGGGGCTCAGCTCATGCTAGGGCACACTCTCACATAAAACCAAGCACTCTGCCTTCAGGATTTTCGAGGCCTACCATAGGAGTGACTTATAGGTTAATATGTGTCTATATATAGATATATATTGATATAGGTATACTATATCTAAGTAAGGGGTGCTTACACCACCTTACCCAGGCTGCAAGTGCAGACCTGTGGTGCCAATATTGAAGGCTTCCCAGGGGTGGCATAACACATGCTTCAGCCCCTGGTAGGCCTCTGGGGTACCTATACCCTTGGTACCTAAGGTACCTATACTAGGGACTCATAAGGGTAACCAAGTAACCAATCTGGAGTGTACCTAAAACGTGTAACCAATTTAGAGAGAGAACAGCTAGGCAAACTATCAACCACCACGTACTACAAACCCACGGCAAGAAATTCACTACTGGTCTTTGAAAGTTTCCATCCACGACCACTAAGGGAGAACCTGCCCTATGGCCAATTTCTACGCATAAGGCGCAATTGCAGCAATAAGGAGGACTACAACACACAGGCCACAGACCCTTCCCACAGACTACAACAACGAGGCTATCCAAGAAGGATCATCGACAGGACCAAGAAACAGGCAAAAACCAAAATAGAGATGCCCTCCTGGAAACACCGACCCGTCAAGAAACAATAACACCATTGACCTGTGTCACTATGTACAACCCTATCTCCAATTCAGTGGCTAAAATCATCAAGAAAAATTGGAGAATCATCAACACGGGCAAACGAGACTGGGACCTGCCCCTCTTTGCCTACAAAAAATCCAACAGCCTACGGGATCAACTCATCTCTACACGGCCTAGAACCACTGAAACCACCACCAACCCTACAATACATTTACTATGGAACCTCCCCAAAGTCACAGGTCACTACCCCTGTGGCGATTGCAGCATTTGCCATCTCACGACTCAGTTCTCCGATCCTGCTGACACGGGGACACATCGTTAAGGCTATTTCCTGCATTTTGGCTTCAGGTTCAGTGGGTGGAGGGAAGATCAATTTTATTTCCTCATTGTTTTAAAAATAGCGTGAATAACCCTGAACACCTACCTGACTTATTATACACTCTTGCGCCCCGGTGCCTCGGTGCACCACAGCCCTGTGGCTGATTGATGTGGAGGGCATAGACAAGAGCAAAGACGGGAACCACTCACTTCTGGGAGCACGCCATTTTGGTCGGCGCTCTAGTTGCTACACGCCCCCTGCCTACTATTTATATCCAATATGGCGCGGGAGCGCCGGCGGCGCGCCGAAGGCTCGCTAATGGCAAGCCCATCTGCACCCGTCCGCGCCAGTAGGTCGCCTCTCGCCAGAAACGCTGGCCAAAATCTGCCAGGTAGCTGTCTTTACTCCAGAGAGGTTTTATTAAATCTGCGACCTCCATCTCACCATTGTAGCATTCCCCCACTTCATCCCCTGAGTGGCCCGTTATGCTGTCTGTGTGGCACTTTTGTACTTTCTAAACCTATACCTTTATCTGTTTCTCCTGTCTTACTCCCTCAACATCGGCTAAAAATACTACAGTTAAATGTAAGGTCATTAGCTAAACACCAGGGGCCTCATTTATGAAAAGTGACGCATCGCTGCAGGAAAACAGCGATGCGTCACTTTTCACTGCGCTCTCCCTGCGACATGATTGATGCGTCATATTTATAATATGACGCATCATGTCGCAAGGAGTTACAGATACGTCAGTATTTCTGACGTATCTGTAGGCGCAAAAGTGACGCATTGCTGGAGTGTGTCACAAAAGTGGCGCAACTCCAGCAATGCTTCTTTTCACATGGGGAAAGCCCCATATGAAAGGGCTTGCGTCAGTCTTACGCCTGCTGTGAGGCAGGCGCAAGATTTTGATGCAACAGCGTCCTAAAAGTGACGCAGTGAAATCTCATAGATTTCACTGCGTCACTATTACGAGGCTTTTTGCGGGTGAACGCCCCCTCTACATACTTTATGCCTGACGCAGGTATAATGTATCGCAGGGGTTTACAAAGTGACGCATCTGCTTAGATGCGTCACTTTGTAAATAGTGCGCATCAGGAGGCATGTTTTACGCTGCCGATGCGTCACAAAAAGTGACGCGTCGGAAGCCCAAAACTCACGCAAGGCCTCATAAATGAGGCCCCATGCGGAAATATATGACCGTATCATTGATGAAACTCCTGATATTTTCTTTCTGACTGAGACTTGGCTGAGTGATGATATGACGGCAACACCGAATCTGGCGCTACCCCCTGAATACTCGATTTCTTTGGTGAATAGAGCGACTAGGGGAGGTGGTATTGCTGTGATCACCAGGTCTAGCTACTCCTGTCTTTTTGATAAAGTTAATATGGAGGGAGGTGAATGTGCTCACTTTAGTATCTCTGTGAGCACTCATTTTACCCTTTCCGGTCTATTAATATTTAGGCCTCCCGGACCTGCCTCCGGTTTTAACAATGCTCTCTTAGAGGCAGTTGGAGGGTTTGCCGTGGAATCGTCTAATTTTAGCATTTTTGGCGATCTTAACCTCCACTTTGATCTGGATCAGGATCAGACTATTTGCACTATGCTTGCCGATTTAGCCGCATTTCAGCTCCATCAAATAGTTAAAAGCCCTACACATAAAGGAGGTCATCTGTTAGACCCCATATTTACAAACACTGAGATGGCCACTGTGATTACCCCTACTCCTATAGCCTGGTCCGACCATCTCCTAGTTGAAATGACCATTCCCACACCTACATCTTCACACAACAATACTCAACGTTTGGTATTTAAAAGACCGTGGCGCAAGTTTCGACTAACTTTTTATGCGACTTTTTCGAAATTTCCACGCACTCTTAGGAGCGGACCGTTAGGCCCTTCTAGTAATTGTCGAGACAGGATATAATTCATTCTGTGCCTGGATAATCCGGAAAGAGTCAAACATCGCCGGCCGGGCTTTCTTTTTGAAGAGTTTAACTTCAAGGTTGTCTAAGATTTCAGAATCAAAGCTACCATATTGGGGCCATTTTAAAACACCATCTTTCCTAGTGTATTTAATCCATACCTCGTTGTAAACGATGGGGCCTACCCCATGTTTAACGTACAGCTCGTAAGTCGGAGTTCCAACTGGAGGAACCGGACATGAGTCCTCCAATCGGGTTATTATTACTACCAAGACAAAACCAATTCCCGAGTCTAAGACTAGGCATCCTTTCTCTCTAGTCTAGTTCCAAAACTTCAAAGGAGTTATCGATTACGATATTGCTCGTGAAAACACGAGTCCTTCGGTTATATTGCAAGAACCAATAAAAACCTTTATGTATCTCCAAGATACCACAAAGTAAGTCCAACTAAGGACTTGGAGACGCTCCACTTATACTTAACTGAAAAATATCGATGGCTTCACCAGAAGACTCGTCTCAGCGTTTCGCTCTACCGAAAATTTCAAGGGTCCAACATCAGGGCGATAGCCAGGGCAGCAGTCCTTGTAGCCGTCGAGAAGCGGGGAACCTCGCAGTAAAGACCTTCGGACCACGTCGACATGCAGGGGTCGATGAGGTGGTGGGCCCTCCTCCGGAATTTTCACACGAAGCTCCTCACGATCTTCAGGCTGATTGGTACCACTGGAATCGCCCAACGTTGGGCGCCAAATGAGGTACTGGGTTTTTAAGAACCGGTACAGAACCGGTAACCCAGCGGTGCCAGGGGATCAACACACCAGAGACCTCGGGTTCTCCTGAGTCAGACCTACAGAAACTTCAGAGTCTTCCAGGTGAAGTCAAAGATTCGTTTATTGGCTGCAACCAAGGTGACAGGGTCCTAGAAGTACGATACAAGTATATTCAGGAGACTGCACACTTTCACAAAGTTAGGCTTCTCTTCTTATACACAATATTCAGCCTTGGGCAAAACATTCCTTGGATTCGTGGTATTTCATTTATGGTTACTGATTACAAAAAGAAAAGCAGAGTCATGATGACATGTACATATTTCACGTCGTGCGGCCCATAACAAATCATCCGGCAAGGCCCAACATTTCATCAGATATCGCTGGACCCCTAATAAAAACGGTCACCTCCCCATCATAAAGCAAGTGAAGAAAAGGAGTGGAGAAAGATGTGAGCGAGATATGGCAGGTGTGCGTGCTGAAATGGTTTTATGGCTGGTTGGGCTTAGATGCTATCTTGCTCGGCCACTGGGAGGGAACTGACCTAACGAGCTCGGCCTGGGGCAATGGTTCTAACTTGTACTGGGGTCAGAGAGAAGTCGATTAAGGAGTATGTGTCCTCGTGGAATCAAATTCAACTGGATTAAGGCCTATGTAAGGGGCAACATGCAGCTAAGGGTTTAGAAGGTAAATGACGATTTCGAGGTGAAATCGTCACTCGAATATGCCGAAAATACATGTACTTGATGTACTCGTCATTCTCGGTCTTTTGATACCAAATTCGTCCTATTTCGACAAAGTTTTTATTCTCGGGTCCAGAACTATTAAGAATCTAGATTTTTCAGAACCACAGACCCTCCTTTTGCCCTTACATAGGCAATTAATCTATCCTTATGTTAATCTGAGTCCAGATCTATATTCCTAAAGTCATTGAGATGTTGCTGCAACATCATTCTAGTGCTGAGCTCATGTCTTGACACAGGCTTCCTTACACATGATGTAACACAGAGGCCACATATTGCAGGAGCACACTGTATACATAGACAGAACAGGAAAAGAATGGCTAAGACCATCCCAATGACCATCAGAATTTTCCATCCCCAGGCAGATATTAGTTCCCAGAACCATCCCATTAACGACCAATCTCCTTTATCCACATGAATATATTCGGAAATCTTATGTAGTTTGGAGATGGCCCCGTACACTGTTGGAGCATTATCTGGAATAAAAATGCAACAACTGGACTGGATCAATTTGCATACTCCACCCCGGTCCGCAAGTATTACATCCAAAGCGACCCGGTTCTGAAGGGTCATCAGTCGATCCGACTGGAGCTCAGCAGTCAGGTTACTAAGGGCACCAGCAGTTTCAATCACGGTGGATTCAACTACCCTTGTCAATTGCCTTATGTTTCTGCTGTTAACCATGGCTCCCCAGAACGGCAGAACACCCATTGCAAAGTCACCAAATTCTTGACCCGCAGTGTCTTCTTTACTCAAAACACCTCGAACTACCCTTGTCCGATGGTAATCCGCCGCTGCTGTGTAGGTGGGAGGTAACAGGAATGAAACAAAACATGAGCCCGAGAAGTCAGGGGGCAACCATGTATAGGCTCTATCATGACAGATGAAATAAGTACCCTTTGCGGCTAAAAAGGCAGGGGAAGTCTGAGATCCAAAAACATACGTTTCTGTACAGACACTCTTCCCTAGCTGAGCTCTGGGATTCTTACCAATACCTTGCAGACACAGGTGACCTTGATGGGGCACGATCCAGATAGGGGACGATCTCTTGGCTTGCTGTTTTTCACTTAATGTAGTGCCATATCCGGTCACATTCCAACCTACATATGCAAGTATCTCATCATCCGGGGTATCTTCGTAAGAAGTTACCTCCTTGATCATGTCAACTATACCCTTGACTAGGGCGCTAGTCTTGAGGTTGTCTTTTACAGAACGTAGGGGTTGGATTTCTCGTGCATATATGAACATTGTCCTATATGCCCATACTGACCCATTGCGACTAAATGGCAGGACCAAATAGGGGATACCTCTATCCGTGGTGTGGGGCATGAGACCACACACCCAACAGTTGGTTGTGTTCATTACAAGTTGGTGTTGGTGTAATAACTGAACGAAGGAGTTATTAATGAACTCTAATCTCCTATTTGATTCGTGGTCAGGCAAAGAGTGGAAAGAATGAGAGGAAACAGTAGGGGGAGGTATGGGTGATGTAGTGGGCGTGAATGTCACATGAAAAGAGAATAAAACATAGCTTATAAAAAAGACCATTACGCTAAATAGCATAAAAATACACATCATTATAAAAATTCTCTTCCTCATTGTTTCCAAAAGTCTCTGCTTAAAGTTCATTTGTTTGGCAGTTCTCTCCACATCAGGAAACTCCATCCTCTCTAAGGTGCTGCCCGCGGCGGTAGGTTGTTTCTGCTAAAGGATGCTTCCGTCAGTCTAGGGTGGCTCCCTTGGACCAACTGGAACCAGCGACCTATCGTCGTCAGCTGCACCCAAAAGTCTTTAATCAACCGCGACCCTAGCAGCGGAACCCGGATGGCGGTTCGAAAAAAAACAAAAATAAGCAAGTTACCTAGATGGGAGAATCTGCACTTTCAAAAATAGGATTTTTGGAAAAAAACTTATTTTTTATTAGTCCACAGGTTTTTCTCTCGGATCATAAAATAAATCACTTTTACTTTAGTCTGTTTTTCTCGGTCGTAAATTGTAGCGTCTTTTCCCGGGTACTGTCTGGTCCAGAAATAGTAGCTCAGGTTCCACAGAGTTCAATTGTTCTGATGGCGGCGTAGTTTCTTGAAAAATGTTCCCACTTTCATAATCACGTTTAGCTTCTTTTACGCGTTCATCAGTTGTGCGCTTTGAGTCAGTGCCTCCTGTTCGGACCCATTGGTCATGTGGCAGAGGGAAAGGTATTTTCTTACAATGGATCCCGTGGACCCAATTGGCCTTCCCCTCCACTCTAACAGTCGACCTTGCAGACAGGAGGACGCGGTGTGGCCCGGTCCATCTGGGCTGGTCGTTTCTTGTCCTCTGGAAATTCCTGACCAATACCCAGGAGCCGGGGTCAATGGAGTGACCCGGTGTCTCAGAGACCGGAGGCAAGGTGTTGTGGACCTGTTGATATAAAACACGCAATTTAGCCATCAATTCATACAAATAGTCAAGCAAAATGGGGTGTTGCAGCTCGCTAAACTTCGTGGGCCTAGGCACTCCCCATATGTTGGCTGGCCGACCAAAGATTATTTCATAGGGGCTGAGTTTCATTCGCGAATGCACAGTCATTCTGGTGGATAGGAGTGCTAAGGGTAGAGCGTCAAGCCATTTAAGGCCTGTGCTCGCTTGGATTTTGGCCAATTTAAGTTTGAGCGTGCCATTGTAACATTCCACTAATCCAGCTGATTGGGGGTGATTTGCAGCGTGGAACTTCTGCCTAATGCCTAGCCCTTCACACACTCTTTTCATCACACAACCCACAAATTCACTTCCGTTGTCCGACCAGACCATTCTAGGCATTCCGAACCTGGGGAAGAACTCTTTCACAAGGGCTTTCGCTGTGGACAAGGCAGTATTGTCCCTTAGGGGATAGGCTTCTACCCACCTTGAGAAGGCACAAACAACCACGAGCACATATTTTAAGTTGTTGCACCTCTCCATGTGTATGAAATCTAGCTGCAAAACCTCGAACGGATACGTAGGAGGTGCAAAATGACCAGCTGGAGTTGGGGTTCCCCTACCAGGATTGTGCTTCAGACATACCATGCAATTCTTGACAACATTCTCTGCACACTTGGGAATCCCTGAATTCTTCCACACTGGGGCCAACAACTCGCAAATCCCTTTCGCGCTGATATGGGCCATCCCATGAGCCATTGTAACCACTGCAGGCACATATGCATCGGGTAACAACCATCTCTGTTGCTCTGTCGATTCAATCCAACAACCATTTGCATCCATTCTCCCTGTACTTTCTCTCCATATGCTTAACTCTTTCTCCGTGGCCTCAGCTTGGATGGACTTCACACTTTCTATCGTGTCTTCACATATTCCAACATCACCAGTCCATCTTTCTGGGCTCGCAACATACATTCGGCTCATCATATTCTTTGCCGTATCCTTAGCAGTTTCATCAGCAAATGCATTTCCACGACCAACATCATCAATCACTTTCTTGTGTGCACTACATTTTACGATCGCTACTTTCAGGGGCAACGTCAGTGATTCAAGAAGCTCATTCACCAACTGACCATGCTGAATCTTAGCTCCATGCGAAGTCAAGAACCCACGTTCTCTCCACAATCGTCCAAAACTGTGAGCCACTCCAAAAGCATACTGACTGTCGGTATAGACAGTCACTCTCATTCCTTTGGATAACACACATGCTCTCGTTAATGCCACGAGTTCAGCGGCTTGAGCTGAACCATGTGGTATTCGCGCGGTTTCAACGATGGTGTGCAAAGTTGTGACAGCATATGCTGTAGTCACGTTACCATTTGGGAGTTTAAAGCATGAACCATCCACCCATAATGTACCATCACATTCAGCAAGAGGAGTGTCGAATAAATCAACTCTTCCTTTTGTCTCTTCCTCCGTTCTGAGGAAACAATCGTGCTGTTCTGAAGCATCCGATTCCTCAGCAATTGGTAACAATGTGGCTATGTTCAGGGTACTGCACCTTTTGATGTGCACATGGCTCGCTAGTAGCGTCAATTCATAACTGGACAGTCGAGCACTAGTTAAGTGCTGTGTCTTGGTCCTATTTAACAATGTGTCTACTGCATGCGGGACCATCACGATTAGTGTATTATTCATTACTAGACCTGCAGACTGTCGAATAGAAACAGCTGCTGCTGCTGTGGCCTTTAAACAACTTGGCAATGCTCGTGCTACCGGATCCAAAGTTGACGAAAAATAGGCGCATGGCCGCTGTCTATCTCCGTATAACTGAGTCAGCACGGACAATGCACAACCCTCCTTCTCGTGGACATATAATGTGAAAGGTTTACTGTAGTTGGGGTTACCTAACACAGGGGCCGAACATAATGCTGTGCGTAATTCGAGAAAACTTTTCTGATCAATCACGAATCTATACACAGGTGGCTGAGAAGGGTCAGTTCGTTTTAAAACAGGCAGAACAGGACTATTGCAAACATTTCCTCGTGTTTCTTCAATCACGTCTTTCTCAATCAACTCGGAAACAATCGCTAGCAAAGCTTTTTCGCCCTCATTGGATATTCTGTATTGGGGAATTCGTGGCATTTTGACATTCGACTTCAATGTTACAACATACGGTGGGATTTCTAAAAGACCTACATCATTTGGACCAGTAGCCCAAAGAATATCTGGTAGAAGTGCCAATTCTGCTGGAAGTGTATTTCTCGACAAATACATGGGAGAAACCACTTTCTTACCTAAAGTAAGTTGTACTCCTGAGGGGGAACAGTACAAAGTTGCATACAATCTTTTTAGCAAATCTAATCCTAGCAAATTTTCACCACAACCTGTTGTCAAAATAAGGGGTGCTTCGAATTCACAAGGACCAACAGAAAGAGATAAAGGGTCAGAAATTGGATTTCTAACCGGGGCGCCAGAAAAACCTACGGAAACGTTCATTTCGCCAGACAAAGGTGCGCCAGGGAGTTTGGAGTGCATAATAGAACTCTTTGTAGCACCAGTATCCAACAGAAAAGGTTCTGACACACCCGATGTAATCACCTCAACGTAAGGTCCACTCTGATCTACTGGAACTGAAACAACTCCCTCTCCTTGTCTAAGGCTGTCCTAGCAATCATTAGTCTCCCACTGCTCATTTTCTGTGTAATACTCATCAACGTAGTATTGAGCTGTCCTGTCAGATACGTTATTTTACTGGTCAAACCTGTTCATAGAGTTTTGTGGTGGAAGGGGACGTGCGTCCTGAGGGGTGTTTCCACGCCCTCTACCTCTAGGCGCTTGCTGACTACCACGACCTCTTACGCCAGAAAACTCATTTGTACGTTGCGGCAGGGCAGGACAGTCATATTTGTAATGACCCTCTTGTTTGCAGTATAAACACTGGTTGGGACCTACGCGGTTTTGATTGTAATCGAATCTCTGCAAGTTCCTCTGAGGCTGCTGAAAAGTGTTCTGGTAGTGATTCGGACCATTATTATTTTTATTACCACCACCACGTGGAGGATAGGCTTGCTGTAGCAAAACCTTCGTTTTCAGTTCTCTAGTTTTCTTCTCTACTTTATCTTTCTCATCCTTGTCTCTATTCTCGTAGTACTGTGCGGTAGCTAATATCTGGGCTGAAGATGAGACTGCCCAAGAACTTTCCGAATCTTTTAATTTCCTACACAAATCTGGAAGCAGATTGTGGACAAATTTATCGACAAACAATCTCTGGCCACCTTCTGTGGTCATATCTTGACCGCTGTGGTCAATGAATGTTTCTTCAAATCTGGTGAAGAAATCTGAAACAGTTTCTTCTTTCTTTTGCTTGCATGCAGATAACTTATCCCAATTTACGCGTATTGCAGGCATTATCGTTTTCATGTAATCTACTATTCTACCAGGTAGTTCCGCTTTCAGAGGCTCAGGCTTGGCACCACCAACTTGTCGTGCATCTGCAGCAGTAATATTAGCCCACGTGTCACCTAATTCCTGGTCATGATCTATATGACGAATTTTTCCCCATAAAGGCTGTGGAACAACGTTCCCGAATAACATATCGATATCGGCCAAATTCATTATACATGATCCAGCAGTTTGCGACAATTCTTTATAGTACCCTGCAGGATTTTTACGCGGATCTGGTAGTGTTTGTTTGAGTGCTAAAACTTCAGCTCGCTTCCATGGAACATGTACCCATACGCGGTGAAAGTGGGGCAGGACAGGTGGGACAGCTGTCGCGTCACCCTCTCTCCATTGTGGGGGAACTTCTCTCATAGGGTATTGTCGTGCCTTTTTCCTACTAGATGCACTAGATTCCGATGGTGACCCAGAACTACTTCCCTTACTTCGATATGATAATAGCATTTCAACTGCTTCTTCCACATCGGGACCTACAATCATACCCAGACTAAACTTAAACCTTATACGACACATCTCTTGTGGGAGGCAATCCTGATCATTGTCTTCTAAATCCTCGCAAAGAAAAACACACATCTGTTCGAACACATATCTCTGTGTCGCTGTTTCCCATTGATGGAAAACTTCCATGACAGACTGTAAATCATATTTTGCAGTGTCCATGACCCATTTCCGAGCTAAACTATTCAGGGAATCTCTCTCTTGATAATCAGGCAGTTGACTTCGCAACTGTCTTCTTCCTATGTTAGGGGTCGTAGCAGGCGACCCGAAAAGGGGTAAAAGAAGATTAGTAACAGTGCTGGCCATTTTCTGCCGAAGGGAAGGTGAAACGGAAGAACAAACAGATGAAAAAACGGGGTGAGATAAGGCGGGTGCAGAGATGGCAGAAGAGGTATGAGGAATAATAGGTGTGGTACTAGGCAAAATCATAGAAGGGGCATTAGGAGATTTAGAAAGTACAGTAGGCAAAATCGTGGAAGACATAGATGAAGCAGAAGTGGTCGGTGGGCCTGGAGGAGGCTGCACCGAAGAAGTAGGAGCCAGCTGAAGAACAGCTGGTGAGTGCTGTGGAAGAGCCAGAGGCGCAGCTTGTGCAACTAAAGGTTGCGGGGGTGCTGTAGCATTCTGCGCATAGGGGGGTGGCGAAGTTAATAATTGCGACATTAATTGGTCTTTTTCACGCTCTTTTGCTGTCCCTTGCTGAAGAGACGGCAAAACTGGATAGCACTTATCTATTGCCATTTTACGTTGCCTGTGCAATTGCTCATTTATCTGCTCTTCCTCATTATCTTTAAACTGCACGGCAGCTTGCATTACTGAAAGTCCCCCTTCTTTCTTATTTTTCTTAGCTAATTTAATTTCTTTTTGTTTGGCTTCTTTGCGCCATATGCGGAAAGAGTCAAACATCGCCGGCCGGGCTTTCTTTTTGAAGAGTTTAACTTCAAGGTTGTCTAAGATTTCAGAATCAAAGCTACCATATTGGGGCCATTTTAAAACACCATCTTTCCTAGTGTATTTAATCCATACCTCGTTGTAAACGATGGGGCCTACCCCATGTTTAACGTACAGCTCGTAAGTCGGAGTTCCAACTGGAGGAACCGGACATGAGTCCTCCAATCGGGAGTCCCTATTATTACTACCAAGACAAAACCAATTCCCGAGTCTAAGACTAGGCATCCTTTCTCTCTAGTCTAGTTCCAAAACTTCAAAGGAGTTATCGATTACGATATTGCTCGTGAAAACACGAGTCCTTCGGTTATGGTGCTTGCAAGAACCAATAAAAACCTTTATGTATCTCCAAGATACCACAAAGTAAGTCCAACTAAGGACTGGGAGACGCTCCACTTATACTTAACTGAAAAATATCGATGGCTTCACCAGAAGACTCGTCTCAGCGTTTCGCTCTACCGAAAATTTCAAGGGTCCAACATCAGGGCGATAGCCAGGGCAGCAGTCCTTGTAGCCGTCGAGAAGCGGGGAACCTCGCAGTAAAGACCTTCGGACCACGTCGACATGCAGGGGTCGATGAGGTGGTGGGCCCTCCTCCGGAATTTTCACACGAAGCTCCTCACGATCTTCAGGCTGATTGGTACCACTGGAATCGCCCCACGTTGGGCGCCAAATGAGGTACTGGGTTTTTAAGAACCGGTACAGAACCGGTAACCCAGCGGTGCCAGGGGATCAACACACCAGAGACCTCGGGTTCTCCTGAGTCAGACCTACAGAAACTTCAGAGTCTTCCAGGTGAAGTCAAAGATTCGTTTATTGGCTGCAACCAAGGTGACAGGGTCCTAGAAGTACGATACAAGTATATTCAGGAGACTGCACACTTTCACGAAGTTAGGCTTCTCTTCTTATACACAATATTCAGCCTTGGGCAAAACATTCCTTGGATTCGTGGTATTTCATTTATGGTTACTGATTACAAAAAGAAAAGCAGAGTCATGATGACATGTACATATTTCACGTCGTGCGGCCCATAACAAATCATCCGGCAAGGCCCAACATTTCATCAGATATCGCTGGACCCCTAATAAAAACGGTCACCTCCCCATCATAAAGCAAGTGAAGAAAAGGAGTGGAGAAAGATGTGAGCGAGATATGGCAGGTGTGCGTGCTGAAATGGTTTTATGGCTGGTTGGGCTTAGATGCTATCTTGCTCGGCCACTGGGAGGGAACTGACCTAACGAGCTCGGCCTGGGGCAATGGTTCTAACTTGTACTGGGGTCAGAGAGAAGTCGATTAAGGAGTATGTGTCCTCGTGGAATCAAATTCAACTGGATTAAGGCCTATGTAAGGGGCAACATGCAGCTAAGGGTTTAGAAGGTAAATGACGATTTCGAGGTGAAATCGTCACTCGAATATGCCGAAAATACATGTACTTGATGTACTCGTCATTCTCGGTCTTTTGATACCAAATTCGTCCTATTTCGACAAAGTTTTTATTCTCGGGTCCAGAACTATTAAGAATCTAGATTTTTCAGAACCACACTCCCGAAAAAAAGCTTACTATCTAGCCGAACTTAAAACATATCAAAGAACTGTATGCAGGGCTCGAGCGGAGTACTAGGCTTCTGAGATTAAATTGAGCTCCAACCCCCGCAAAAGTCATCTTCAAAATTCTCAAAGATCTCAGTGCCAAAAAATCTCCAGCGCCTATTCCCACGTCAGAATCCCAATGTGAAGAATTGGCCTCCTTCTTCGTGGAGAAAATACGGGCTATTTATCAATCTTTTTCTTCCATGACTATGCCCGGTCCATCTCCTTTCATTAGACCAGCCTTAGCCTCTAATCTGATGGCTATTCCTGAGATTTCCTGGGAAGAATTTAGCACATTGACTGTGAAAATGAAGTCGGGCTCTCCGGCTGATCCACTCAAACCTGCCCAGTTCAGAGAATCCTCTCTGCCCTGTATGGCCCCGCTACACCTCCTGATTAATGTCTCTTTCTCATCCGCCATTGTTCCGGTGTAATGGAAACAGGCGTGGGTCTCTCCCATCCTTAAAAAACTTAATTTAGACCCTATGAAGCCTGAAAATTTCAGGGCTATCTCTCTTCTTCCCTGGATAGCGAAGGTGGCAGAATCACATGTTAATACTATACTTACCAACGTTCTGAGCTCCAATAACATTCTGGATGAAACACAACATGGTTTCCGCGCTGGTCATAGTACGGAGACCGCTCTCTTGGCCATGACGGAACACCTGTGATCTACCCTTGATCATGGTCAAAAGGCGGCACTGATCCTGTTAGATCTCAGTGCCGCCTTTGACACTGTTTCCAAGATTCTGCTCCACCGGCTTGAGGAGGCAGGGATCACTGATATGGCCCTTGCCTGGTTCAGATCTTTTCTGACCGAGAGGTCATTTCATGTTTCCACCCCTCCTTTCCTATCTCAGGCACATCCTATTGAGCAGGGTGTCCCCCAAGGCTCGGCATTGAGCCTCATATTATTTAATCTTTATGTTCAGCCGCTAGAGCCTCATATTATTTAATCTTTATGTTCAGCCGCTAGCTGCTGTCGCCAACCAATGGGACCTCGCCATCATCTTATATGCTGATGACACGCAGCTAGTGGTTGCCCTAACGGAAGGATCGGCCCCCAAATGTCTCCAGGTTTAAAAGCGGCCTGACTGCCGTGGCAGAGTGGATGACATCTAACTGCCTGCAACTAAATGCAAATAAGACAGAGGATTCTACTGGTTGGAATATAACATAGACTATGGGGTGATCACTGGTGGCCCAATGCTCTGGGTAAAGCCCCAGAACCCAAAACAGAAGTCAAAAACTTGGGGGTCTGGCTGGATTTCTCCCTTAATTTTTGCTTGCAGACCAAAAAAGAGTCGCTGCTAAATGCTTTGGAATTCTACGAGGTCTAAGACCTATTTTAAAGTTATTTGACTCATCTACAAGGCAACTGATAGTCCAGTCCACGGTTCTTTCCCGATTGGACTACGCCTGTTCCCTGCTGCTGGGAGCCAATTGAGCAGAGATCTCTCGGATGCAGTGCACCCAAAATGCGGCTGCTAGAGCCTTAGTAGGCCTTCCCCGATTCTGCTCCATCTCTGATACTATCCGGAGGCTTCATTGGCTCCCTATGGCTCCGCGAATTCAGTTTAAGACTCTATGCCTGTCTTTCAAAATCTTAAAACTTGCTACTCCTAAAATGCTCTGCAACCTTTTGACCCCGTATGTTCCAACTTGCGTATTACGCTCTGCAGGTCAACATCTGGTCAGGGTACCCCGTATTAAGCGCTGCCGAGCGTGAGGATGCTCCTTCCGCTACTTAGCCGCAAAATTGTGGAACTCATTACCAGCCCACATACGAGAACTGGAAGGCCTGTTGGACTTCAGAAAGGCAATCAAAACCCATCTCTTCCCCCTAAACTAAGATTTTCTGGAATTATGCCCTGCTGAATCTCATCGGAGTCAGTTATCTATCTGCTACAAAGTGCCGGGACGCCCCTTTGCTGGGGCAGCTGAGCACTACATAAGCTATTTTAACATAACATAACATACCAAACCCTCAGTCTGGAAACGGGTAAAACATGGCACCAACGCAAGCACACAAACTGCAATTCTACCAACCTAGTGTAGTTGATTGAGTGCCCATGCCAGCTCCGATACGTGGGGATGACCACGAGAAAAGTATGCACCAGAATCACTGAAAACAGAAGTACGGTTCGGTGCAAGAAGACTATCAGCAAACTCACAGAGCACTTCTTAAGGCATGGACATACCACCTGTGAGAAGTTGGCCTGGTAGGGGATGTTTCCAATTCTGGAACCACCTACTACCTGACCAAACAATCCCCTTATGGTGTCTGGTTGTAAGTCAACCTTATTAGACAAGCTATCCTAGGGGTAGCATGGACTAAGCAGCCTAAAGGCTTAACTTAAGAGGTCGTGTTAAGCGAGCTGTTTTACCACATACAATCCTGTAATACCAAATGAAAGGACACCACACAAGTATATATTATAAAAATATATGTGTTTATTACTAAAAACAATCCCCAGTATTCTTTATGAATAAAGGGGCACAAGCGTTAAATCAAAAGCACTGTTTAAACATACAAAGTTGCACAATTATGGATGAGGGCAGGGGGCCACTCAAACCATATACTAAACAAGTGGTATAAGAAAGGCCACTCGAACAGTGGTTAGGCCTAGGGCCTAGGGAATCGCTGGGAGCAGTCAGGACAAGCAATGCTGAAGTCGGGAATGGCCCTCGGGATTCGGGAGATGTGCGGAAAGCGCACGCATGCACCAATGTTAACCAATGGTGCGTAAAAGTCAAATAGTTAAAGTTTAAGGACACTTCCGCTGAACCTAGAGGAACAAAACTTAACACACAGACCCTAGAGGTGTGCACCAGTGTGGGAACACCGGCGGAGCAAAGTTACCTCACCCACAGGAAGTGGGTGCACAGGGTCGAAGTGGCGTCGGGTTTTGACACGCAGGCTCTTGGTGCTTGGAGCTGAAAGGGCTGCAGGCAGGGTGAAGACGAAGTGTCCGGTGGAGCCCAAGGGTGGACTCAAGTTGTAGAGTACCTGAAAGCAGAGGGGACAGAGTCTGGGTCACTCAGCAGTGACCAGGGTGGAACCAGGACGGAACCAGGCAATGTCGGGCGCAATCAGGTGGTCGTCGAGGCGCTTCTCTTCGCTGTCACGTGGGCTCTGGGGCATCTGCGACGTCCAGGAGCAGGTCACGATCTGTCCCACGCAGGCTCTCACCGTCGGTGCAGTCGGCTTCCGGTTTGGAGCAAACAAGCCTTGGTAAGAGCAATCCACGCGGGATTGGAAGATGGCGTCTCACTCGGACCAGGAAGGTCAGAGTCGGGGCTCCCTTTCAGGGGAGCTGGTGTGGATCTAGAGCAACTAGAATCACGAGTCTTCTTTTGTAGTTCGTCGGCACAGGGACCACAAGCCAGCTGGCAAGTGACCGGGCCAACGCGTTGAGCCAAATCGTGCCAAAGGGCCCCACGCAGCACTCGTCGAGTGTGGAGGGCTGAACTTCGGCTCAGGAGTAGCTCAGGGTGGGGGCTTCTCAAACCCCGGTGTACAGCTTCGAGGGTCACTCGTGGGCTGCACGGTCAGCGTCTCGTGGTCACTTCAAGATGGCGTGCCCCACGCTTCCGGTCGCCTCCACGGGTCTCAGCTTTGCAGGGACTGTGGATCGGGCTGTTAGAAGTTGGGCAGGCTTGATCTCGTCGATCTCAGTCGCTCGAGTTCCGGCGGGAACTGCAACCAAGTAGACGTCGAGGGCTGGATGGTGCCTGCTGCTGCAGGGTGGTCACTCCTTGACCACAAGGGAGATTCTTCGGGCTTCCACGTTGAGATGGAGGGCGAAGGGTCCAGAATATCGTTTCAAATGTTTCTTCCAGGAAATCTGATGTGCATTGGCACTGCTCCCACTCTTATTCGAATCTGGTGGGCGTGATTACCGGCTAGGTCCCCTCCTATGGGTGGGACCCAGGAAGTGGGTGGATACACCCCCTTCCTTTGATCCAGGCCGCCCTGGCACGAGGGCTGGAGTGCCCCAGAACCGGTTTGGCCGGATTATGCAAGGGGCAGCCTTGTGCGCCCCAGGCAGTGTCTGGTTTCTTTCAAACCTCCCTGCTACAATACACTATCTCCTGTCTGGAGGGCGGTGACACCCTCCTGTGACAGGAAACCCTTTGTCCAGGACCCCCTTGACTGGGTTTCGGTCAGCTCCAGGGGTCCAGACATTTGTCTGTGGCAGAGGCATCCATTTTGGGGATCTTAAGGCCTTTGGAGAAATCAACCGCATTAAAGTGAAGTAACATGTCTTACCCCTCTAGAGGGGTGGAATGCCATCCCCGTCGCCAGAACTGGCGAGGGGATGGTATTCCAAATCGTATGACACCTTACACGACATGTTTTGATAAAGCCAAACCAGAGTTGCTATATAACCGCGAGGATTATAAGGCACTTAAGAGTATATGGTATGGCATTATCCTGAACCGGCTTAGGGAGTTGTTCCCGACAGCTGCAGACAGGCTCAGCTCATGCTAGAGCTCCATCACACATGAAACCACGCACTCTGCCTCCAGGATTGATGAGGCCTTCCATAGGAGTGGCTCACAGGTTAATATGTGTCCAGATATAGGTTTAGATATAGGTATACTATATCTAAGCAAGGGGTGATTACACCACCTTACCCCAGCTGAGTTATCAGCCAGTTGTGTCAATTTAAGAACCAGCCAGGGGTGGCAAAAGATATGCTGCAGCCCCTGGTAGGCCTTGGTGGCTCCTGTGCCCTGTGCACCTATAGTGCATTCTACAGGGGCTGACAAGGAGTCCATTTCCAATTGGTGGTATGTACCTAGGGTACATGGAATCCATTTTACAGAGAGAGCAGATGGCCTGGGGCCCTGATTAGCAGGGAACCAGGTCAACTAAGTCAAAAAACCAGCTAAACACAGGCAAAAAATCTGGGGTAACCATAGTCAGGTAGCCACCTTCCTACATAACCCCCCCCCAAACGAAAGGAGATAAGGCTATCCTTGGCCAGGTAAGCCTATATTGCCTGAGTGGCCATATAAGGAAGTACCTGCACTAGCATGGGTACCCCCTGTCTCATGGTCCACTAAGCAGTCCCTCACCCTTTGGGTATTAGAGGGTCTCCACCATAGGGAATCACTACCTTGGGTGTGTTTATGCAAAGTTAAAGGCTGGTTTGGATGTGGAGTATTGAAGCGAGGCTCTACTAATTTAGGGCTTAGCTTCCTCCAATTATCTTCCACCATGTGTGCCTTTCTTTCTTTAACTGAGTTGCACTGTGCTCTCAGGGTCAACCTCTGGCTACCTAAAGCTGGAGGCTGGGTCCCTCTGTTTGGCTTGCTGGAGGGACAGTTCAGGTTTGGGCCCTTTGGGTCCCAGGTTTGGCTGTGCCCAACAGGATCCATCTGGGGGAGGTCCCTAACTGTTTTTAAGGGGGCTCCCTCAGGAGTTTTTAAAGTTTTCACCTTACTAGGGCTACTAGTTTTGGTGCACCTAATCTTTTGATGGGGGTGCTTTATTTGACAGGGGGCCCTCTGGGTCTCACTGTCCTTCTTGTCCTCTGCAGCCCTGGGCTGGCTAAGGCAAGGGAGAGAGGGGCAGGTTACCTGCTCCAGACTGGGTCCCACCTGAGAAGGGTCCACTGACATCAGAGGTTCTGTCAGGCTAGGCCCAACCACCTCTGGGGCAGTTCCTTCATCAGGGGTAAGATCAGTTCCCTGAGGAGGCTGATCCTGTCTTAAAGTCTGGTGAGGGGGAGATTTCTCTTCCTCCTCCATGCTCTCAGTTTGTGTGGAGTTATCCATCATTTCAGGTTTCACAACACACGTGTCAGTTTGAGTTTGGGCTGTGGCCATCACAGCCCCACCAACCTTTTCAGGAGGAGACTCAGTTTGGGTTTCTGCTGTTATCATAACAGCTTTGCTATTCTGTTCAGGAAGAGCTTTTGCTAAAGATGGGGCAGGGAGTATCTCCGCCCTACCAACCTTTTCAGGAAGGACATCTTGAATTGGGGCTGTAGCCATTACAGCCCCACTAACCTTTCCATGGGAATTTACCATTCTAGAATGGATTTCCTGTTCAACCCCAGCCCAGGCTGAGATTTCTAAATCATTACCCAGTAGACAGTCTACAGGCAAGTTTGGGGACACTGCCACTCTCTTTGGGCCAGTGACACCTCCCCAGCTGAGACTTACTACTGCCATGGGATGATTTGTTTGGATGCCATCAATGTTTATTACCTGGTATGTGGCACCAGGTAAAAGTTGCTTAGAGGGGACTATGCCATCAGCCACCATGGTGATGCTAGCCCCTGTGTCTCTAAAAGCTTCAACTCTTAAACCATTGATGATGGGTTCTTGTCTATACTTGCTCAAAGTATTTGGGCAAGCAGAGAAGTTGGCAAACCCCATGCCAGCCTCATAAACAAGATCATTGGGTGATGGGGACCTGGATAGGCCAGGGTCCACCTGATTTCCAAAAGTAAACCCACCCAGATTCCTGGGTGTGCTTCCACTCCCTGGGGGATTACTGCTGACAGTAACAGGAGGTGTTGAAGCTGGCTTTGGAGGTATATTTTCTTTATTGTTATTCTTGGGACAACAGCTGTCTGTTTTGTAATGCCCCACCTGTTTACAGGGATAACAATAGGGTTTTTTCTCAGTTGAAGAAGTGTCTTGGGACCCACCCCCATCCTTGGAGTTTTGGGGCCCTGGGGAAGTCTTTTCTTTACTTTTATCCCCACCCTTATCTTGAGGCTTGGTAGACTCCTTCTTCTGGTTACTGTCCTGATTCTTAGGCCTAATCCTGGTTCTGACCCATTTGTCTGCCTTCTTTCCCAATTCTTGGGGAGAGGTCAGATCAGAGTCTACCAGGTGCTGGTGTAAGAGCTGGTTCTGACAATTACTTAGGATCTGCTCCCTCATAATCAAATTATACAATCCTGTAAAGTCATGTACTTTGCTGCCATGTAGCCAACCCTCCAGAGCCTTAGTAGCACAATCTACAAAATCAGTCCAGTCCTGAGTCTGTGTCTTCTGGGTGTCTCTGAACTTGAACCTGTACTGTTCAGTGGTTAAGCCAAACCCATCTATCAGAACACTCTTCAGGACTTTGTAATTGTTTGCATCCTCATGTCTGACAGTGAGGAGCTTGTCCCTCCCTTTCTCTGAAAAGGAGTACCATAAGATTGCTGCCCACTGTTCCTCAGGGACCTGCTGTACCATGCAGGCTCTCTCAAGAGCAGTCATCCATTTGTGGATGTCATCCCCTTCTTTGAAGGGGGGCACAATCTTTGTCAGGTTTCTACTATCATAGGACCTGGGTTTCTCTTTAGGAATATTGCTGCCACCAGTGGCACCTAAGCCACACAATTTTTGCTCTCTTGCCAAGGCAAGTCTAGCTTGAGCCAAGGCTACCTCCTCCCTCTCTATCTGGAGTTTGACAGCCCTCATTCTGGCCCTATGTTCTAGCTTTTGAGAAGCACCCATGCTTCTCTGTGATTCTCTGGAGGCACTAGAAATATGAGAGTCCCCTGAGGGGGATCTCACTCTTCTGTTGCCTGGGAGAATAACATGTTGGGTTCTGGGGAGGTGCTGGCCCTCTCCATTCCCCAGTAGGTCCAAGTTGGCCTGGCTAAGCCTACCAACTGGAACCTGGCTACCCTGATCCTGTACTTCTAAGTCCTCAACCTCTGAGTCCTCATCCAAGTCATCATCATCCTCCTCTTCAGGGGGATCAACTGCAGGGGGGTTCCCTCCAGTTCCTGTATCTAGGGAAGCTGCTTTTGCCTTCTCTAAGTCATCCTGTTCTAGGAGTCCTATCAGGATTAGGCAGGTGGGGCTTCTGCCCCTTTTTAACCCTCTTGCTTTGCACAAGACAATCAAGTCTCTGCGGGTTAGTTTGTCATATCCAGAAGTTGCCTGGGTAGGGTCAACTGTCACAGGACTAGACCCTGAGGCCTTTCCTGTGTCGGACATGGTTACTAGTGAGGTGTAAGTGGTGCACTTACCTACACTAAGTGTTTTCCTACTGGACCTTGCTAGTGAGTTGTAGTCAGGGGTGTGCTACTCCCTTCAACCTACAACTACTAAGTTCAGTAGAACTTAATATGCTAAGCTTTTGATTTTATATGTACCTAGAGGTACTTGATGTGATCTTTCAATTTGATATAAAGATTGCAATGGTAAAACAACAGCAAGCTCAAATCCGCACCGCTGCTCACCAATGTGAGAAGTTGGCCTGGTAGGGGATGTTTCCAATTCTGGAACCACCTACTACCTGACCAAACAATCCCCTTATGGTGTCTGGTTGTAAGTCAACCTTATTAGACAAGCTATCCTAGTGGTAGCATGGACTAAGCAGCCTAAAGGCTTAACTTAAGAGGTCGTGTTAAGCGAGCTGTTTTACCACATACAATCCTGTAATACCAAATGAAAGGACACCACACAAGTATATATTATAAAAATATATGTGTTTATTACTAAAAACAATCCCCAGTATTCTTTATGAATAAAGGGGCACAAGCGTTAAATCAAAAGCACTGTTTAAACATACAAAGTTGCACAATTATGGATGAGGGCAGGGGGCCACTCAAACCATATACTAAACAAGTGGTATAAGAGAGGCCACTCGAACAGTGGTTAGGCCTAGGGCCTAGGGAATCGCTGGGAGCAGTCAGGACAAGCAATGCTGAAGTCGGGAATGGCCCTCGGGATTCGGGAGATGTGCGGAAAGCGCACGCATGCACCAATGTTAACCAATGGTGCGTAAAAGTCAAATAGTTAAAGTTTAAGGACACTTCCGCTGAACCTAGAGGAACAAAACTTAACACACAGACCCTAGAGGTGTGCACCAGTGTGGGAACACCGGCGGAGCAAAGTTACCTCACCCACAGGAAGTGGGTGCACAGGGTCGAAGTGGCGTCGGGTTTTGACACGCAGGCTCTTGGTGCTTGGAGCTGAAAGGGCTGCAGGCAGGGTGAAGACGAAGTGTCCGGTGGAGCCCAAGGGTGGACTCAAGTTGTAGAGTACCTGAAAGCAGAGGGGACAGAGTCTGGGTCACTCAGCAGTGACCAGGGTGGAACCAGGACGGAACCAGGCAATGTCGGGCGCAATCAGGTGGTCGTCGAGGCGCTTCTCTTCGCTGTCACGTGGGCTCTGGGGCATCTGCGACGTCCAGGAGCAGGTCACGATCTGTCCCACGCAGGCTCTCACCGTCGGTGCAGTCGGCTTCCGGTTTGGAGCAAACAAGCCTTGGTAAGAGCAATCCACGCGGGATTGGAAGATGGCGTCTCACTCGGACCAGGAAGGTCAGAGTCGGGGCTCCCTTTCAGGGGAGCTGGTGTGGATCTAGAGCAACTAGAATCACGAGTCTTCTTTTGTAGTTCGTCGGCACAGGGACCACAAGCCAGCTGGCAAGTGACCGGGCCAACGCGTTGAGCCAAATCGTGCCAAAGGGCCCCACGCAGCACTCGTCGAGTGTGGAGGGCTGAACTTCGGCTCAGGAGTAGCTCAGGGTGGGGGCTTTTCAAACCCCGGTGTACAGCTTCGAGGGTCACTCGTGGGCTGCACGGTCAGCGTCTCGTGGTCACTTCAAGATGGCGTGCCCCACGCTTCCGGTCGCCTCCACGGGTCTCAGCTTTGCAGGGACTGTGGATCGGGCTGTTAGAAGTTGGGCAGGCTTGATCTCGTCGATCTCAGTCGCTCGAGTTCCGGCGGGAACTGCAACCAAGTAGACGTCGAGGGCTGGATGGTGCCTGCTGCTGCAGGGTGGTCACTCCTTGACCACAAGGGAGATTCTTCGGGCTTCCACGTTGAGATGGAGGGCGAAGGGTCCAGAATATCGTTTCAAATGTTTCTTCCAGGAAATCTGATGTGCATTGGCACTGCTCCCACTCTTATTCGAATCTGGTGGGCGTGATTACCGGCTAGGTCCCCTCCTATGGGTGGGACCCAGGAAGTGGGTGGATACACCCCCTTCCTTTGATCCAGGCCGCCCTGGCACGAGGGCTGGAGTGCCCCAGAACCGGTTTGGCCGGATTATGCAAGGGGCAGCCTTGTGCGCCCCAGGCAGTGTCTGGTTTCTTTCAAACCTCCCTGCTACAATACACTATCTCCTGTCTGGAGGGCGGTGACACCCTCCTGTGACAGGAAACCCTTTGTCCAGGACCCCCTTGACTGGGTTTCGGTCAGCTCCAGGGGTCCAGACATTTGTCTGTGGCAGAGGCATCCATTTTGGGGATCTTAAGGCCTTTGGAGAAATCAACCGCATTAAAGTGAAGTAACATGTCTTACCCCTCTAGAGGGGTGGAATGCCATCCCCGTCGCCAGAACTGGCGAGGGGATGGTATTCCAAATCGTATGACACCTTACACGACATGTTTTGATAAAGCCAAACCAGAGTTGCTATATAACCGCGAGGATTATAAGGCACTTAAGAGTATATGGTATGGCATTATCCTGAACCGGCTTAGGGAGTTGTTCCCGACAGCTGCAGACAGGCTCAGCTCATGCTAGAGCTCCATCACACATGAAACCACGCACTCTGCCTCCAGGATTGATGAGGCCTTCCATAGGAGTGGCTCACAGGTTAATATGTGTCCAGATATAGGTTTAGATATAGGTATACTATATCTAAGCAAGGGGTGATTACACCACCTTACCCCAGCTGAGTTATCAGCCAGTTGTGTCAATTTAAGAACCAGCCAGGGGTGGCAAAAGATATGCTGCAGCCCCTGGTAGGCCTTGGTGGCTCCTGTGCCCTGTGCACCTATAGTGCATTCTACAGGGGCTGACAAGGAGTCCATTTCCAATTGGTGGTATGTACCTAGGGTACATGGAATCCATTTTACAGAGAGAGCAGATGGCCTGGGGCCCTGATTAGCAGGGAACCAGGTCAACTAAGTCAAAAAACCAGCTAAACACAGGCAAAAAATCTGGGGTAACCATAGTCAGGTAGCCACCTTCCTACACCACCAATGACCTTAGATGGACAGTCATCGAGCAGACCCCTGTCCACCCTACAGACAACGAGAAGCACCTACTGTCCAAAGAACAATGCTGGATCTACAGATTGTCAACCCACACGGAGGGTTTGAATGATAATATTCTGTGGAACAGCCTCAGTAGATAAGGTGTCCCCCCTGTCAATACCTGACACATCACACTCTCCCAGTGCCATCTCACCAACAGCGCCCTTGCTGGGCCTGGAATGTCCCTGCCCTGCCACATGTTCCAATGCCAAACGTCCACAGTGAGACGTACTGGATCTAACACCTAGGTTGTGACCAACTCACTCACAGTTCCTTCTTAGAATGCGCTATCCCAGCACTCTGTGAGACAACACTAGATCTCGCCCAAAGATGCCCCCCAAACCTTACTCCACCGACAGGGCACTGAGCCTCCATGGCCCAACTTACTACACCGTGCCAGGGTATACACCCACACGGGACCATCACAACCCCGCAATGTCCCTTCCAAGGAGAGCGCGTGAAACTCCACAGGTGTAATCCCCCCGCACATCCCCATGAGCCCCCACACAGTGGGTTCATCACCTCCCTTCATGGGAGAACCAATATGCATCAATATCACTGCATACTAGCGCCCGTTACCATCTTTGTCCCGCCTAGCTGCTGCAATATGCATAAATAGAGAGGGCGTCCCTCCATTACAGTGCACAGATGGAGCGCGACTGCCCCAATATGGATTAGCACTCTCCTACATGACAGCACACTTGCACGCGCATATAAACGATCTAGGCTTTTGTAATCCTGCCTAGCAGCTCCAATGAGAAAAATTAGAAAAAGCGCTACATACACCAGCATGCACGCCTTTCTTCTATTTTTCTTCTATTTCCTCTATTGCGGGTCTTTCTTCTGGAGAAGTGGAGAAATGAGGCTCACTGGCTAGAAGCGGCATACCCTGAAGCAGAGGTTGGCCCGGGACCAGGGTTCAATTCCCAACGCGGCAGGGTCTTGGGTCAATGTCCGCAGACTCGATAATTCTCGCCTAGGTGCCTACGCTAACCATGGGTCCCACTCTGCAACTCTGGGCAATAGCTTGCTTAATCTCCACAACGGCCCTAACAGCGCCGGCGATGCCTGGCTTCACCTTGTGGGTGCCCTCTCACCGGGAAAGCCAGGACGGGTTCCCCAGTGGTATACAGCGCCAGGACGCCCCGAGTGATGGGGTAACAGTGCGCTTTACAAGTATACATACATACATACATTTCCTCTACAACAGGCACCTCCTCAAGACAACAGGAAGCTGAACACGCCCGCTACAAGTGCCCAGGCCAGAACACCTGACACTGCTAACAAGCAACACCTGGCACTTTCTCCTGGTACTTAAGCGCTCTCCACACTGAAGCTCATTTCTCACGGAGCCTCTGCCCGGACAACAGGTTCATTGCGGGCCCAGCGACATCGCGCAGTAAGTACCTGAGCTCGACTTTGTTAACGGTACAGCCACCATTCATGCTGCCCCCGGCCGTGTTTGTGTGCGCATCCTTTTACCGTTACCTTGTTGGGTCCAGACTACCCCCCTCCCCCAACAGCCTTTTTCCTTTTCTTCCCCCAATTTAGAGTGCACATGGCCTGGCCCCCCGCTGAGCTCCATGCTGAGTTGTTCGCTAAAATCTGGTGCAAGCAACTCCCCTTTTAATGTTTTATTCCTTCACCACTGTTTACTTCGGTTACGGTACTTAGGATTAATTTCACATACATTAACGCATATTGTGAGATCGGCCACACTTTCACTACCCGCCACTGACGCCAACACAACCGCCTTGTCTGTGGTCACCTCTAGGCACCCAGCGCGGCCTCTCTGAATGCTTTTAGCCCGCTACAAGGAGCCTTTACTTAAATGTTATGTCTGTTTTCTTTACCCCCACAGGTACAACTCGAGAGGAAACACCTCTTGCACATATAAGCACCGTAGCTTGTGCTTTACACACAGGGCACTGACAAACTCATACAAACACCTGTAACACCCTACACATATAAGGTCCTGAAGAAAGCCAGTAGAAGAAAATGCCTGGCTGAAACTAGTTGACCGCACAGAACGTCGGAGGCCAGAAGCCCACCGTGCACGTCCAAAAGCCTTTGTTTTTATTGACTGCCTGGGGCCCACCATTAAAACAGTCATTGGGACCCCTAGGACAGTATTTTAAACCTCACTCAGAGCACACTCACAGCACCCTCAAAGAGCTGCAGTTCACCTCCTCATCCCCAGATGTCCCTGATGAGGCAAATGCAATAGCATTTAAAATATTATACATCAAGCTGCAGTTCACCTTGTAGTCCCAAGATGTCGAGGATGAGGCAAATGCAATAGCATTTAAAATATTATACATCAAGCTGCAGTTCACCTCGTCGTCCCAAGATGTCGCCGATGAGGCAAATGCAATAGCATTTAAAATATTATACATCAAGCTGCAGTTCACCTCGTCGTCCCAAGATGTCGCCGATGAGGCAAATGCAATAGCATTTAAAATATTATACATCAAGCTGCAGTTCACCTCGTCGTCCCAAGATGTCCCTGATGAGGCAAATGCAATAGCATTTAAAATATTATACATCAAGCTGCAGTTCACCTCGTCATCCCAAGATGTCCCTGATGAGTAAAATTCAAAAACATTGAAACCCTTTCATGAATGCTAATAATGATCCTAATCTTATCCCATAATGCTTTGCAGGGGCTCTTCGTTGTATCTTTGCCCATAACTGTGCTTGGGGTGGTTTTAAGAGAATGGGACCACCACCGAATTGTTCAGAATGATATGCTCTTTGTGCTCAAGGCTCCTGCTTGGTCCTCCGCCTAGGTTAGAGGGGACCCCAAAATCTTCACCTCTCTCATTGTCTGATGGTTATCAGTTCATCATTGTGAATTGGGTGTAAGCTTATAAGCATGTGTAGTTAGAGTATGCAAGCATTTGTGGAAGGAGTTTAATAAATGGTTCTGCTTTATGGAATGCAATTACTGCTCATGCCTACAGAAGACTTAACAGATGAATTGATGGAATATTTACCTGCAATCTGTGAAGTCATATATACTAATGGATGTAATAAACAAACTCTATAAGAAATGCCAATTGTAAAAAAATATATAATAAATACTTGTAACATCTAAGAAAAGTAACATGTTTATTTACTTTAAATCAAACTGCCTTAGAAATTTTTTTTACCATTCATTTACCTGTATAATAAAACTTACATATATATATTGATGTCTACGTGCAAAAAAGAGGTGTTGCCATGGGGGCCTGCTTTTCTCCCAGCTACGCGTGTTTACACGTGGGCTGGTGGGAAAAGCGGGTCCTCATGGGGAAACACCACGCAGTGTTCGCAAAACATGTAGAAATGTGGGTTCGTTTTATTGACGATGTGTTTTTAATTTGGAGGGGTGATGAAAAAAGTGTGAAAGAATTCATTATGACGCTAAATAACAATGAGGAAAATCTCAGGTTCACATATCACATGAGTAAAACAGCAGTGGACTTCTTAGACGTCAAGGTTTTTCACAAAGCAGGTAAACTGGTCACCACCCTTCATAGAAAAGACACATCGGGGAACACAACCCTGCATGCCACAAGTGCCCATCCCCGTCATGTCATGGATATATGACGTTAAAACGCATGTTTTTACAACGCATACCGTTACAACGGGACTTTTACAACGCCAATACTATTACCACGCATGTATTTACAACGCATTTTTTTACAACGCAGGTACTTTTACAACGCATACTATTACAACGTAAGTATTGGTAAGTATATATATATTTTTTTAATTGTATATTATTTAAAATTAATATAATGTAATGTAATTGTATTTAATTTAATTTAATTTAATTTAATTTCATTTCATTTAATTAATTTAATTTAAATTTAATTTTATTTTATTTTTACCCTGTACCCCTTTACCCAAAAACCCAAAACTGACCCTGAACCCTAAAAATACCCCTTTACCCAAAAACCCAAAACTGACCCTGAACCCTAAAAATACCCCTTTACCCAAAAACCCAAAACTGACCCTAAACCCTAAAAATACCCCTTTACCCAAAAACTGAAAACTGACCCTAAACCCTAAAAATACCCCTTTACCCAAAAACTGAAAACTGACCCTGAACCCTAAAAATACCCCTTTACCCAAAAACTGAAAACTGACCCTGAACCCTAAAAATACCCCTTTACCCAAAAACTGAAAACTGACCCTGAACCCTAAAAATACCCCTTTACCAAAAAACTGAAAACTGACCCTGAACCCTAAAAATACCCCTTTACCCAAAAACTGAAAACTGACCCTGAACCCTAAAAATACCCCTTTACCCAAAAACTGAAAACTGACCCTGAACCCTAAAAATACCCCTTTACCCAAAAACCCAAAACTGACCCTGAACCCTAAAAATACCCCATTACCCAAAAACCCATAACTGACCCTGAACCCTAAAAATACCCCTTTACCCAAAAACCTAAAACTGACCCTGAACCCTAAAAATACCCCTTTACCCAAAAACTTAAAACTGACCCTAAACCCTAAAAATACCCCTTTACCCAAAAACCCAAAACTGACCCTAAACCCTAAAAATACCCCTTTAAAAAAAACCTAACATATAACATTTTAAATATAATTATATACTTACCAATACTTACGTTGTAATGGTATGCGTTGTAAAAGTACCTGCGTTGTAAAAACATGCGTTGTAAATAAATGCGTTGTAATGGTATTTGCGTTGTAAAAGTTCCGTTGTAATGGTAGTGCGTTGTAAAAAATGCGTTGTAATGTGTGTTTACCCATGTCATAGACAATATCCCCTATGGGGAGTTACTCCGCCTGAAAAGAATATGCAGTAGCGATGAGAAATTGGCGGTCTGCACTACTGAAGCACTAGACAGATTTAGAGAGCGAGGATATAAGGAAAATATATTGAAAAGAGCGGTCATTAAAATGAAACTGAGACCCAGAGAAACACTGTTCAAACCAGTGATCCCAAATATGGGGACCATGGAAGATTCGGCTGAATCTACCATCAGGTTCATCACTGCATATAGTTGCCAGGACAGGAAGATCCGGTCCATCTTAACCAAAAGTTGGCCTATATTAAAAACAGATGCAGTGTTATCATATCATCTGCCAGATTCACCTAATATTACGTTTCGGAGGGGACCCTCCCTACGTACACATATTTCCAACCCTTTCCCAGAACTGTCTAAAAAGAAGTCTTGGTTCCCACCTCGGCTGGGGTTTTATAAATGTACCAGTTGCAGGGCATGCAAATTTGGGGTTAACACCCAATATTATACCACTCCATTTAGCCCTACACCATTGCCAATTAAAGGAAACTACGGTTGCAAAACAGAGTATGCTGTTTATGTTCTGGCATGCACCTGTGGCCTGAGGTACATGGGAAGTACCAGGCTTCCGGTGCATGCCAGGATATTGCAGCACATTCGGGCAATCGTTAATAACGACAGCTCCTACCCCGTGTCTAGACACTTTAAAAGAGTACATGGGAATGATCTACAGTGTCTTAGCTACTTTGTCCTTTCCTCAGTTCCAAGACCTAGAAGGGGAGGGGACAGGGATAGGATGCTTCGGCAATTGGAATCGTAAATGATTTTAGAATTAGATTTCAAGGTACCAAATGGGCTGAACACTACGGAAGACCTGTACCACTTCCTGTAAAGAAAGAATCCTACTTGGTATAGGTACTCGGTTATATTAATTCTATTGGCAGCATTTTGGAAAGTGCTCCTGTTTAAGCCATCCTGTGACACAATCTATCCATGTTCAGTTTCTGTCCAACACCCAATACTTACTTAATTCATTTCCTTTTCTTAACTTTTTGCAGTGATGAATCCATGATTCTCCTGCACCACACAGGTTGCACTTTAAACACAGGGGGGAGAGGAATTGTTTTCCTCCCACAAGTAGGATACACAAAGTCATTGCACAAGGGGTTGCCATCAGAATTCGATGTCCCCAATGTTGGCTAATTTGTAAATATATTAGATGTGAATTGTATTTTTATTGACATAGACTGAGTTCTTAGCAGCACTTTAATCTTATGAGTAGAGTTGCACATTGGTCAGTGAAGTTTACATTGCTATTGTATTGCACATCCCAATGGGACCATTATAATGATGAAATTTATAAAAATCTTTTTTTTAGGATGGTTTTAAGTATGTACATTATTACTTTTTAAACCATGAAATGATTCATATTTTATATACATATATATATAAATTTTTTATATTTATATGTATATTTATAGTGTCATATTTACAACTGCGATGTATATATATATATTTTGCACATGTGTAACTGCACGACTGAAACGCACTTTAAAGACTTTGCTTATATAGAACCGTATAACAGTCTGCTCCAACAAGCATTTATGCAGGTATTGAAATTCTATGATATGTTCAAAATTACCATTATATTTACTAATGTGTAATGGCTGCAAACCCCCGATGTTCACATTCTGACTTTGCCTACTAGTATTTTGTTTATTTTTATTTGTCACATGGTGTGTACACGTTCAGTTAAAAAGAGGGCATTGTGGGAAAAATTTCTGATGTGATCAAGGACAACTGTCTGAAACGCGTCGTCTGCCACGCTGATGTACTCTCAGGAATAAAAATATCCTTTGCATCATCTGGGATTCGTTGGTCTTTTGTGTTTGATCGCTGAGGTACTGGTGATCCCAAGCCGACCTTTTGGAGCTGATATATATATCATCGACAGCTAGATGATGGGACCAAGTATAAAAAATGTACATCCAATCCAATCAAAAATATGCAAAAGGAATTGAAAAACATGCTGGATGAATGGCAGGAACAAAATCTTTTGGGCACTGAGGAATTAAAATACCTTTGGAAAGAAAATCCCACTATGCCAACAATATATTTTCTGCCAAAGGTGCACAAGACTCTGATTGATCCGCCAGGTAGGCCAATTGTGTCCTCATGTGATTCCATATACGAAAACATCTCCTATTATGCGGACCAATATTGAGCTCCTATGGTAAAAAATCTAACCTCATATGTTCAAGATACTGGGGATTTCTTACGCATACTATCTGGAATTACCTGGAATCCTGCCTTCCTACTGGTTACAATAGACATTGTATCTCTATATACATCAATGGCATCACCGGGACATTAGCGACGATACTTCGAGAGGACTCTAACAGGACTCCCCACTGGGATTTACCAGTTGCATTTGGATTCAATCGGGTAATTAAAAATAGTGCTAAACACCTGAACATGAAACGAAAAGCTTTCCGTAAAAATGGCACAGCCTCAGATAAAAAACAACTACAAGAGGCGGTAAAAAACCATTCTAAGAAAGTATGGGCTGCAAAACGCGAATATTGCGATGGACAATGGCTGAAGATCTTTGACCTGCTGAGCCCCGGAAAAACACAAGAGTTCTGGAGCTACCTAAGTAATCTCGGCCGAGGCACTAATCACAGAGAAAACTTCCTTGAGGCCTCAACCTGGGTAGCCCACGTAAAAGCTCTATACAACGAAGACAAACCGATCTCCCAGGAAAATAACGGACCGATAGTAAGAGACGAGCCATACTCCACCACCGACAAAAAGGCTTTGCCTTGTAAATCGCTAGTCTCAAAAATCCTAAAAAATTCTGGTCCGAAAATCTGTCCCATCTATATGACGAATGCTGGCTCTTGGGGGATGTGCCTGATTCCTGGAGAGGCTCGCTTTTACACCCAATCCATAAGAAGGGGCCTAAATCAGAGCAGTCCAACTACAGACTGATTGCCCTCTTGGACATCGAGGGCAAAGCCTATGCCAGTGCAATATTGACGGACCTCGCGGATTGGGCACGTGAAGAAGGTCTTTTGCCTTTCTGTCAAACTGGCTTCAGACCAGGGTCTTCGACCGTGGACAACATCACCGCACTCTCCTATTTGGCCTATCAAGCACGGTCACGTAAAACCCTCCCTCTATTCGCCTGCTTCATCGATTACTCTGCTGCTTTCGATGGGGTAGACCGCGCAATTTTATGGAGAAAGCTGGCACAATGGAACATCAATCTGACCCTGCTAAGAGCAATTCAGTCACTCTATCAAAAAACGTGGGTTAGAATTAAACTCTCGAGTGTTTACGCATCTAAGATCAACACGGACTGAGGCCTAAAGCAAGGGTCCGTGTTAGCGCCACTGCTGTTCAATCTGTACACAGCAGATATGGAGACAGTCCTGTTGGGGGCAGCCCTAGCAACCCCTAGGATTGGGGGGGTCAAATTCCAGTTTATGCAGTACGCTGACGACTTGGTACTCCTGGATCACACTAAAATAGGACTACAAAAGATGCTAACTGCCCTGGCAACATATAACAACGAAAATAGGCTGGTGGCAAATCCTTCCAAATCAAAAATAGGTATTTTTGGGCACTACCCACATAAAAAACGAGTAAAATGGAACCTTGGTCATCTCTCCTTGGAAAGTACACAACAATATACCTACCTGGGAGTCTGCTACCACGAGTCAGGTCTCTCCGGCGCCCAGTTAAAGAAAATCCAAGGCAAAGGGAAAACCATCACTTATGCACTCTGAAAATTACAAGCTTCCTTACACAGCCCAACTACAACAGCCATTCAAAGAGTATTAAAGGCTAAACTAACGCCGGCCCTCAATTACACTCAGCAAGCGTACCCGGGCAAACTCAACAAGGAACTTGAAAAAATTCATTGCAGAGCATACAAGAGAATATTTCACCTACCGAAGTGCACTAGAAACACCCTTATCCATCTAGAATTCTCGCGAAACCACCAAATTCTGGAAGAGATGGCGGCCTTAAGTAAATACTACTACCTTGCTACAACTGCAAAAGATAAGACACTTAAGGCAGTTTTGAAATATATCTTTATGGAACCCGGGAACCTTGGTCAGCTACCCTTACCGCGGCAAAAGCTCGCCTCAATCTGGCCACTGAGCTTTGGGACCCCGAACTAGTCAACTATATGGCGATCAAAAACGCAATCAAGAAACAAGTTCGGGCTCGCTCCCGTGAATTGGACTTGGAGTCATTAGCGACAAGAGACCTGCACAAGACCCTATGCCTGCCGCATATTGTGTATAACTCCAAGCACCATCTCACGCAGGCTGTGGGCCGCACAGCTCTTCATAAGATTCTAGCCTACAGACTACACCCTCTGCCCCTTAAAGAACTATATGCTGTTGAACGGGCAGAGCTGGGTGTACTGGAATGCAGGCTCTGCAATTACAAACATGAGTCCCATGCTCATCTGCTATTTTGCTGCCCGGCCCTGCGTGCAGCACGCAGCCTCTACCTTAGGCCCATTCTAAGACAAGCGGGGTCCCGCACTGTAAAGGAGGCGGTCCATCAATTATATACACTGTCTACAGTAAAAGACATGGCCTCATTTGGGAAGTTCATCCAAGAGACACGGTCGAAGTTGATGGCCACTCAGGGCTTACATGAATAGAGACTCCGTAGATGCACAGACTATTTCGCTAACACATTCCCTGTTTTAACTTTTGTAATTCTTTTTTATACGTTTGTTTTAATGTAATGGTTTTGAGTAACCAAACAATAAAAAGCTATTCATTATATACATCAATCAGACACACAACAGGATTGAATGTTTGCGCTTACTTTTTGAAACAAAGGAACATATCACAACTGGAACACTCAGCCATGTTGTTAACCCTAATCAAAACCTGCTTGAACAATAACATTTTCCTCTTCAATCACAATATTTACCAACAATTGTGCGGATGCCAAAGGGAGTTTCCTTCTCCCCCAATTATGCAAACCTCACAATGGGTTGGTGGGAGAAGGAGATAGCATGGGGACCTGACAATCAAGATGAATTGGAAAAATTAATGCTTTGGTCGAGATATATCGACGATCTATTCCTCATATGGAACGGAACGAAAACAGAATTCATGCAATATTTTTCCAAATTGAACAACAATGATGTAGGATTATCATTTACATGTAACACAAGCAAAAGCAGGATTGATTATTTGGGCATAACAGTCTACATTGAGAATGATGAAATCAATACAACACTTTACAGAAAAAGTACTGCCACCAACAGCATCCTACACGCTAAGAGTTTTCATCCGAGGTCTGTAATAAATAATATTCCATTTGGAGAATTTGTGAGGATGAAAAGAAACTGCTCCAAAGAAGAAGAAGCAAATGAACAGATTGCCAAATGTGCATCCAGACTAGAAGGAAGAGGATACAGAAAGAGAGAGCTAAACAAAAATGTGAACAAGATCAAGTTTAAAAAAAGATCAGAGATCTTAATACAAAAACCACAATCTAAGAAAAATACAGATGATACACCAAGACTGATCTTAAACTACAGCAAAGAGGCGCAGAAAATACGAGGATGTGTACAAAAATATTGGCCAATACTACAACAAGATGCTGATTTAAAGAAAATCTTAGGGAATGAGCCAAAATTATCGTTCAGGAAAATACCATCTTTAAAAGACATGCTCGTAAGAAGCCACTTTGAAGCCCCAAGCAAAAAATCTACCAACTGGCTTGATGAAAAACAAAAGGGGTTTGATAAATGTGGATGTTGCAAAGCGTGCAAAATTGGTAAAAATGTTAAATCATTCAGAGATCAAGCAGGACGACTAATTGAAATAAAGGGAAAAATAACTTGTACTACTCAATACGTAGTATATATAATTCAATGTGATTGCTCACAAATGTACATAGGGAGCACTATCTGTGCCTTAAAGAAGAGAATGCTTGAGCATATAAGAGCTGTGAAGAACAGAGATATGACATATGCCACAGCCAAACATATGCTCGAGTGCCAAGGTGGAGATTTCAAGTAAATGTGCTTTTTTGGAATTGACAATGTAGAACAACATGAGAGGCTGGGGGATCGCAAATTGAAATTGCGTCAACTAGAATCAAAATATATAAATCGTATGAAAACCAAGATCCCGAGGGGGATGAACTTGGATGAGGAACTCTTTGTACATTTGCAATAAAAACTGGATCTATTTGACATCATAATTAGGAATATGAGTGCCTTATATGCAAAATGACGCCAAAAGTAGACTGCAAAACTGCTTGTCAGAGCTATCCAATTGGATGCATGGCCATTATTTGAAACTAAATGCTGACAAGTCAGAAATTCTCCTTTTCGGTGGAGCAAAACAGCTCTGGGATAACTCTTGGTGGCCAAATACCTTAGGCACTCCACCTAACCCAACATCGTCTGCTAGAAACTTGGGAATCCAGATGGACACTACTCTATCGATGAAACGCCATGTCACCACAATACGTGGCAAAGGATTTGCCATACTAAAAATGTTGAAACGGGTCTTCCCCTGGATCCCACTGGAATGCAGACAGATCCTAGTCCAGTCGCTACTAGTTAGCAGGCTGGACTATGGCAATTCACTATTTGTTGGTATGTCGGACTATTTATTTACAAAACTACATTTGGTCCAGAATGCTGCAGCTAAGGCTGTTTGCAAAAAAAGAAAGTATGATTCAGCCACAAACTGCTTGAGAGCCTTACACTGGCTGCCCATGAGACAAAGAGCCTCGTTCAAAATGCTATGCATCGCCCATAAAACATTACACAATACTGACCCTTACATTCTGCGGAATAGAATTAAGTTCTATGCTCCAGCACGGAACTTACGCTCACAAGCCTCAGCCAAAGCAGCCACCATACGGATCAAGTTATCCAGGATGGGCGGACGTGCTTTTTCACACTTTGCGGCCAAATGTTGGAATGACCTGCCCATCAACCTCCGACTTCCGGACTGCTACCCCATCTTTAAGAAAAAATTAAAAACTGCATTATTCCCCATATCAGAATAATCAGTAGTCTCTGGTGAATCGCCCATGGTTTACTGCTCAATATTGCAGCGCCGTGATATCCTGGTAGGATGAATGTTGCGCTTTATAAGTACACATAACAATAACAATAGCAATAACAATAGCTAACATCTGACTGAGAGAACAGAACTAAGAGAATGGATTAATACAGATATGTGAATAGCCATGCATAATTCTATAGTTATAGGTACTATACCTAAAATTTGTGTTGCACTGTTCTAAATTCTAAGAACTGTGGCTAATCGACGATAATGCAACTGTTGCGATATATATAATTTACAAATGGTTTAAAAAATGGTACTATACCTACAATGATATGCAGATAACATTGGGTCTTAACAGCGCAGTTGCATTAGTAAAATTGTGTCATTCAATTGTATAACAATCATAACTGTCATAAATAGGGGTGACTTTGTGATGAATATATATTGAAACTACCAATCCCAGAATGCAATGGGACGGGTAACAATGCATAGCCTTTATAAACCAGTAAAAAAGTAGTGCCACTTACCGTGAGAAAGGGCGTGTGCCCGAAACGCGTCGGTGTGACAGACTGATGGTGGAGTTTGCTGAATAAACAAGCCAACTATAATTACAATCCCTGAGTGCGGCGTATTACTTTGCGGGGGAAAATATATATATATATATATATATATATATAGATATATATATATGTATATATATATATACATATATTACCTACTGGCGGTCGCCAGTAGGTATATATAGTTAGGATTTTTTCCCTATGGGATTTTTGAAAATTCTATGTCTAATAACTTTGGCGTTTGTGGACGGAATTGGCTGAAATTTTCAGGAAAATGGCACATTTTGTTTCTGAGCAGCCCCTGAAAATCTGGGGGGGTTTCGTCAAGGGGGGGCCGAGAAAAAAGGGGGGTCCCAAAATGCGTTTTTCCAATGTTAATTTCCATAGGGCGGTTGGCCTCACTTTTAGCCCGAACGGCTGAATGGATTTGCACGAAATTTGGCAAAATTGTAGGGACTGTTAGCCCGATGTGCCTTTGCTAGGTCTCAATATATGTGTTCCAGTGGATTTTGAGAAATTAACGTTCAAAAAAAGATATATATCTGTAACAGCGCTCCGGGCAGCGCTCCGGTTCGCGTACTTTTCGCGTAACGGAGCTTTGCGAAGCGAAGTTGATTGGCTCTTCGGTGTCCGTCAACATTCTAAACAGTCCGGAGCGGCCGCCATCTTGTCTCTCGGTAGGATCGAGAGACAAGAGGAGGCCAAAACAAAGGGGGAAATTACCATAAGGGGGCATAGTAGATCCTCTTTGACCCCCTACGTTTTATGTGGAGGTTTTAAAAGGGCCCAGCAGGGCAAAAAAAAATTTTTTTTTTTGCGTGGGGAGCGCTCGGTTCGCGAACCGGAAAGCGTTCTGGGCAGCGTACCATAAGGAAAAAAGAATGATAGACTTTTCAAATACTGTATGTTAATTGATTGTTGGTTTTGTTGATTATTTTTTAATTTCTTTATTTTTTAAGCCTTTTTTTTTATTGTGATTGTGTTTCATAATTTATTAAACTTTCTAACATTTCACTGTCAGAAATTTCATAATTTTCATTGAATATACTTTTTAGTCTCTGAGGGTGTAAAATGTCCTCATTTTCAAGGAGGTCATCTACTGCTTGCACACATTGCAGTAGTTCTTTGTCCCAAGTTTCATCCATAAATTCAATATCATTTTGATCAATGATTTCTTGGCTGCTCTCTTGCAGGACAATTTGAAATTCAACTTTCTGTTCGCCTTCCATTTTGCCTGAAATTTGGATTAAAAAAATATATATTAGTAGAGATAGGGCACTGTTGGGATTAATTTTAGATAGGTAGTTTTTATCAGTGAATTTATCTTTTGGCAGTGTATAGTATCAGAGTGGAAGTAGGAATATTAAAAAGTGTATGTGATTTAACGTAAGTAAATTCATAATTATACAAGAGAAGCCTAACTCCATCCATAACTATAACAGAGAAGTCTATCTAAATCTATAACTACTACAGAGGGATAGTATATAACTATCAGAAAAAGTTTACCATATTAATTTATAGTGCACAATATACTTCAGTTTTAAAAATAACAACTTACCTTTAGAAACAAGTTGAAGTGTTTAGTGATAATTCAATTGAAATGTACAACAAGAAGTAGCAGTCAAAATGGCTGTGTTTCCTTCTCTTCCTTTATATATATTCAGGTATATAACCAATCAAATGTCAGGTAATAAAAGTAGAAAATGAAAGTAACATTTTTATTGGTTGTCAATTCCAACACTTCAGATGTGTTTTGTGAAGTTATTTACCTCACGGTATTTAGAGAGGTCTACAGGCTTAATGGCTAAATGAAATTTCAATCAAATTTGTGAAAATGAAAGGGATTGTTATGTGGTATGAGCTAATCTATATTTGGTGAGAGTGTCTCCAGTCGTTTTTCAGTAAATTACTTTCCCACCTTTTTTTTTGGACCGCTTCCCGGGAAGCGGCCCGGTTCGCGAACCAGCAGCGTTACGGGAGTCCACCATTTTGTGTTTCGGTCGAATTAAGATACAAGATGGAGGGCAAATAATGTTCAGAATGGGTAGAAGGGGGCACGGTAGACGTATCTTGACCCCCTAGGTTTTCTGAGGGTGGCTGAGGAGGCCCATATGTGCGGGAAAAAAACATTTTTTTTAGAAATTTTGCGCAGTTAGCTTCCGGTTCGCGTACCGGGTAGCGCTCCGGGGAGCGTAGTTTGTTGGAAATTAGAGAAAAAAGTTAGAGTAAAATAATAATTGTGAGTGATCAGATGTAGGGTAGCTCTGAGAAGAGCTTTTGGGTTTATGGTACATTTAGGTACTTATAAGTAGGTACCAATGCACAGTCTTAAATTCTAAATGAAAATTCTGTTGCCCTCATCTGAGAAGTGAACTCCATCTCCTCTGTAGATATCTTGCATGCAGTAACGCAAGTTATTGTTGTACATGGAGCCCATTCCATGGTCTCTCATGTAAGCTGAAACAGATTTGTTTACATGCTTCCTCGACTTCTCAATTTGTGGACAAAATTGGTTGGACCACCTCCATTTCTGTCTTTGGCATATATTTGAATATACCAAGGCAGTTTGAGGAAAAAGTGCCATTAATTGCTCAAAGGTGTCCTTTAAAAGCATTTCCAGACCTACTCTAGTCAAAGAATACATTTTACAGCTACAGATATTAGCTTTTAAAAAACCAATGAAATTCACTGAAAAAACCATAGGTTATAGACCATATATAGTTAGGAATTAGCATTTACAAAACCTTGAAAATTCACTGAAAAAACCATAGGTTATAGACCATATATAGTTAGGGATTAGCATTTACAAAACCTTATTTTACCCACACAAAACCATTGAAATTTCATATATAGTTAGTTGCACTAACTATATATCGCGCACCCGCAATCCACTGCTGATGATGTCACATATTACATCATTCATGACATGGTCAGTGACATCACTGATGTCATCACTGATGACATCACTGATGACATCTCAAATGACATCACTGATGACATCACTGATGACATCTCATTTGACATTACTGATCACATCACTGATGACATCATTCGTGTGATAATACGGTGAACCTCTTCAGACTTTTATATAATCTTACATACACTCAGTGTAAA
Organism: Lissotriton helveticus; assembly: GCF_964261635.1. Taxonomy (NCBI): domain Eukaryota; kingdom Metazoa; phylum Chordata; class Amphibia; order Caudata; family Salamandridae; genus Lissotriton; species Lissotriton helveticus. The sequence continues at coordinate 4,494,095 of NW_027611651.1, read as the reverse complement.
CAGACACTCACAGACTGTCACTCATCCATGGAGTTACTCACACACCTAGTCAGTCATGCAAAGAATCAATTACACCTCCATTTAATTTCCTCAACTATACAGTTATACACACCTTACTTATTCAAACATATACTAACACATATTTACTCTCTTATACAATCCCTGATACAATTTCACAATGATCCATACAGCCACTCACACATTCACTGGCTCTTATGCACAGATTTTTATATATGTCAACTCTCACATGTACTGTGTTTTACATATGTACTTACTTTGACATGTAGCACTGAGATATCCATTCACTCACCAATAGACTCATGCACACAGTCAACGGCCCATACAGCTGTTTCCACATGCACTTTTGAACCCATACATCTAGTGAATCAACTGCTCACACATCTATGCACAGAGTCATACACCTCCCAGCCACCTACACACACACTCAGTCTCCCATACAAATACTTGGGCAACCAATCAATAACCCATATAGTTACTCATATAGCTACTGATCAACACATGCAGCAGTTTACAGAACAACAGACATAATGATGCACAAATTAGGACAGTTTAGTCACTAACCCATGCACTCAGTGAGACACATTTAATCACTCACTCATACAGTCAGTCATGCACCTACTAAATCCTTCATCCAGACACTTATACATACACTCATTCTTCAATATGTAAGACATATTTTAACTTTACAGAAACATACAGTCACTGGATGTTGTCATCAGTGATGTCATCAGTGATGTCATTTGAGATGTCATCAGTGATGTCATCAGTGATGACATCAGTGATGTCACTGACCATGTCATGAATGATGTAATATGTGACATCATCAGCAGTGGATTGCGGGTGCGCGATATATAGTTAGTGCAACTAACTATATATGAAATTTCAATGGTTTTGTGTGAGTAAAATAAGGTTTTGTAAATGCTAATCCCTAACTATATATGGTCTATAACCTATGGTTTTTTCAGTGAATTTTCAAGGTTTTGTAAATGCTAATTCCTAACTATATATGGTCTATAACCTATGGTTTTTTCAGTGAATATATATATACATATATATATATATACTATACACTTTCAATGTTTACAAACTACATTGCATGAAAAAGAGAATAAATACATTGTTTTACAAATATTATGCAGCATAAGATTTTAACTAGAACTATTTGAACACTGATTTATAAAGAATTTCATATTATACAATGTTTAGGCAAAATGTAAATAATAGTAGAAAAAAAGGAAAAAAATGTTTTTTACTTACATACAAAACTACCTTAGAAAACAAACATTTTTTTTATAATAACACTCATTTAGCTGTATATACAGAATTACCAGTACATCATGCACTTTCTTTTTTTGTGTTATCATTTTTTATTAGCAGGAAATACAAACATCCTTAAATATTAACCTCATAGCTGCTAATAAACATCCCTCCCCAGTGCTGAGCTGTCCATTGGAAATAGTGCTGAATGGACGTCCAATGGTCGTGCGCAGCACTGGGGAGGTAGTGCTGCCGTCGGCCAACGCACCGAGGCAGCACTTAAGGGGTTAAATAGTGAGTATAAAATAGTAAAGTATTAAACCATTAATTTGACAACAAATCAGTAAAAAGCGGAAAATGATAGAATGTCAAGCTAGTAAAACATAAGTTACATATTTCATTAAAGAATTCATTCGGAATAATATAAGGGAATGCAATATAAAGAATACAGAATCACACCAGTAGTAAGTATAAATATAATAGTAAACGGTTGACTAATTGAAGACAATACACCATAGTCATAAGTCAGTGAAATAACAGTACCCAAAGGTCAATATAATATAATGAACAAAATAAACTAAGAAGTAAGGTTAGCAAGCAGATTTAAAAAAAAATGTATACTTGTTACTGGAAAACCTTTCAATACAAGTGCTAAAATACTTGGACTGAAACGTGATCATCCGACGACTAATTCTGGGCTGGAGAGCCCGGGACGTGAAGCAGCACAGATGTCTCTTCTGGAGGTGATACACCAGGAAATAATCGCACATAGGGAAGAGGCTCGACAGGAAAGTCGCAAATCACAGGCTGCGGTCAGAAAAATACAAGGAGTGGTAAGGAAATTGACTAAGGTGTGTGTGAATCTGGGAGAACGGGTCACTAACCTGGAAGATAGAGTGGTGTCGACGGAAGCAGAGACAGCGGCTGCCTCTAGCAAGGTAGATCAACAAGGTGAACAGTTGATAGATGTACAATGAAAGCTGGAGGCGTTGGAGAATAGGTCTCGACAGAATAACCTGCGTGTACTGTGGGATACCGGAAGGATCAGAAGATACAGACATGAGAGCCTTTGTGGTAAAGCTGTTCGAACATGCTTTCACGGAGCTGAAGGGATGGGATTGGGCAAAGGAGATTCAGAGGGCGCATCGCATTCCCTTTAAAATCCACAAAAATGCCAAGGAGGGAGTTAAGCCCAGAGCAATTTTAATATTTCTTGGTAACTTTAATCTGAGGCAGGCAATATCAGAGAGGGCAAGACCGGACCTAAAAAAGAATGTTGATGGCTTCTCTTTTTTTGTCCGCCCGGATTTCTGCCATGTCACGGTGGAGAGACGCTGGAGATTAAGGCAGATGATAAAACCATTTCAGGACAAGGGTATGCAGGCATACTTAATCAATCCGGCACAGCTGAAAATAATTAACGGTGGGAGAACCTGATATTTCTCCTCCGAAGTGAAAGCTAAGGAATATTTGGACACACAAGGTGTTTAGTAATATTCCGCAGATGTGGTCAGGTATAACTCTATGGCAGATATGATCAATCTCAAAATTTGATGAAATGGAAATCAGCAATAACGTGTGGGGTGTGGTGTGTTGTGTAGGGTGGTGGGGACAACAGTGCCACAGGTACTAGGATGGGGTATTTAGAAATCTTCTCGGTCATTACTGCGAACCATCACGTGCACAGACCAGCAGGTCTGAGCGCCTCTGAAAAGAGGGGGTGGGAGGGGGGGGTTGGAGGTGTTGAAGGGGGGGAGGGGAGGGAAAGGGAGGAGGAGGGGGGGTGGCGGGGGGAAGAGGGGGGGAACAAAAAAGAGAAAAACTTTGAGATGGAAACGGGTTTGATGTCGGTATACAGTAGACTCATGGATAACAGACAGGTCAGAAGTAGCAATTATGGTAATAATGTCAAACATTAAGATATGTACTATCAATGTAGGGGGGCTAAATGACTGGAAGAAACGACAGAGATTGAGCCACTTTGCTAAATTTAATAATATCGACATAATGTGTATACAAGAAACCCATTTGCCCTGGGCTAAAAGGAACTTATTGAATATGCACGGATATATAATGCTAGGATGCTCGTCGCAATCATCTACGATAAGGGGGGTGGCCATTATGGGGAAATGTAATCTGGGGGGGCGAGACATACCAAAACGGATGGGTCTGGTAGATGGGTTCTGGTAGAACTGAAGCTAGGCATTACATTGTGTGTGATCTATGGATCAAACGAAGATGAGCCAGCAGTATTTGACGAGCTGGAAGAGGAGTTGGCTAATTGGGGTACCCCCATGGTAGTGTGTGGAGACATGAATATTTCAGCTGATTGGAGGCAGGGAGGTAAATATACAGGACATAAACATAAGGTTTTTAGGGCGCTAGGCTCTCTATTACTGTCGCATGGTCTGGCTGATGTATGGGGGGAAAAGTGCCTGGGGATCCGGGTTTTACTTATTTCTCACACCCAGCTCAGAAATATTCTAAGCTGGATTATTTCTTTGTCTCGTCGGGGGAACTATGCAATGTTAGAATTGCCAAGCTTCCAAGAATAGTCTCGGATCACAACCCTCTGATATTGACATATAAAGTGCATAATATCCCGAGGAGAACAACAAGGTGGACATTTGAAAGGAAACTACTAAACGATGATAGGTTTGTTAAGCACCTTAAACAGTGGGCAAAAGAGTTTTTTGACATAAACAGATATAGCTCATCCCGAAATGGAGTTTGGGAAGCCTTCAAGGCATCCTTAAGGGGGGAGACGATTAGCTGCTCCGCCAGGCTAAGGAAGGAGGATAGAAGGAAAGTGGAGAAGCTCATCTTAGAGTTAGCAGTTTCAGAGAATCGGCACATAGAGGAAATAGGGTCAGGCAAGGATGGTAGTGAAACGGCTAGAACTTTGGCTCTGATCATGGGAGACATTTTAAAAGCGGTCACGCAAAAGGAGATTAGAGAATATCAGGCGTCTCGAGCAAGGCGGTATGAGACAGGTGAACAAGCCGGTAGAGCACTAGCGCTGCGCATAAGGCAAGAAACTAATAAAAATAACATCCGCAAGATTGAAGATAATGGGATAGAATATACGGACCCGAAAGAGATAATGGGTGTGTTCTAGAAATTTTACCAAAAACTCTATGATCAGGAGGCAAGGGGGTTACCATCTAGTCAAGGGCTCGGATTTGCTTGTCCGGTTCTAGATGATAAAGACAGGGAGCAGTTGCAAAATGATATAACCCTAGAGGAGATAAGGACCGCATTACAGGATCTAGCAGCAGGTAAAGCCGCAGGTCCTGATGGGATACCGATGGAAGTTTATAAGATCTTAGGGGAGGAAATTCTTCCATTGCTCGTAGATCTATTTAACGGTATAATCTGCTCTGGGTAGATCCCCGACTCATGGAAACAGACCAATATTGTAGTATTCCATAAAAAAGGCAAACCAGAGGAAAATCCGGGCTCTTATCGGCCAATATCGCTGATAAACGCGGACACCAAACTGTATTCTAAGGTGTGGGCAAAGAGGTTAGGGGGGATCATTGGCCAACTTGTCTCACCTCACCGTGGCAGCATGGGTTTGTTCCAGGGAGAGGAACTACGGATCACACTTCGCGTGCGATCTCGCTATTTGATGCTATGGCTGTCACGGGGGGAGAAATGGCCATGATCCTCCTTGATGCCTAAAAAGCTTTCGACCGTGTGGTCTGGGAATTTATGTGGGAAGTTCTGGTTAGAAGAGGTTTTGGAGAGAAGTGTAGGAAAGCAATAACGGCTATGTACATGGATCCAGAAGCTAGAATTACAACTATGGGCCTGCAGTCGGAAGAGGTGGTAATTAGAAGAGGTACCCGTCAGGGATGCCCTTGCTCTCCTATACTCTTCTCGCTTTATATAGATCCCCTAATTAGGGAAATTCTAGCTTCAGATAAAATCTCCTCTGTCATAGTAAATGTGCATACCACCAAATTATTGGCTTATGCGGACGATTTGGCAATTGTCACCACTAACCCGCAGACGGCAATGTTGGAATTGAGTCAACTGGCTAATGCCTTTGGAACCCGCTCCGGGTATAAGCTGAATGAAGAAAAAACAATAATAATCAGCACAAATAACATCTATAAAGTCGACCAGAGGTATGTGGAGTCTGCAGTTTTCTCGGGGTGAGGATTAATGCAAATGTGGAGAAAATCATACAAGAAAATTATGTACCCCTGATAGCCACAATAGACAAAGAATTAAGAAGAATAGATGTTTTACACCTATCCCTGATTGGTAGAGTGAATGTCTTGAAGATGTCAATGTTCCCGAAACTGTTGTACTTATTTCGTGCCATACCTCTGCTAGTAGAAGAGGGTCTGTTGAAGAAAATGGAAGCTGTCTTCTCCCAATTTGTGTGGCAATATGGGAAAATACGTAGATCTTTGGCTCGACTATCTGCACCACTGGAAGGAGGGGGACTGTCTGCACCAAATCTGAGGCTGTATCACTGGGTTTGTCTAATGATGCAAATGAATGTCCTATTTAAATATGATGATATAGCTGTGCCGATTGGTTTGGACAGAACCCCCACAATATATAAATTACTAGCAGGAGGAAAAGCATTGGGGCTCCTAACACGAGAAATAAACTTTAGGTTTTTTAAAAGGAGTAAAAGTAAAGTGATGCTTAGTGCTTGGTGCACCTGGAAGTCAATAATGAGATTCCTGAAGAATCCGAAAATTAATAGTACATTAGACCTGTGGCGGTCAAACCCATTTGTGCATCTTGGACAGAATAGTAATAGTAGGTTATGGAAGGAGCTGGGAATTAGCTGTTTGGGGGATGTCATGGTTGAGGATGAACTACTGGGATTTGACACACTTCAGCAAAAGTTCGGTATACCTGCTAGTCAATGGCTTTTATATAGACAATTGGAGCAAACAGTTAAGTCAATCAGACCCAGGATCTCAATTCAGGAGCCTAATCTGATTGTGAACTATGTAAGGAATGGTGGTAAGAAGATTAAAATCGGGTATAGCTATCTCTTGCAGGGTTTGGGAGATGACATCGGACAAATTGAATCAGCTTGGGCCCAAAGAATTGGGGATCCAGATATAGACATAGACTATGCCTTAGCAATGAATAGGAAAATATTAAGAGCTTCAAATTTAAAAGCACAGCACTACAAGACTATTTTTAACTTGTATTACACGCCTGCCTAGCTGTTCAAGTGGGGTAAGAGAGAAAACAATAGGTGTCCCAGGTGTGACCAAGGCCCTGCAGATTTAACCCATATGTTTCATAACTGTCAGAATCTCACTCCAGTTTTTAAAGAAATTGAAAGGTTTTTAACGGGGCTGCTAGAGCAACAGATCACTCTATCCCCTACTATTGTTTTGATTGGCAGGGATGAAAACTTGAAATTAGAGCAAGAGGCCGAAGCATTTATTTTTTTCTCTATGGCTGTTTTTAGGATTTTAATCTCGGCTGGTTGGAAAGACTCTGTAGCTCCTACTTTTCAGATGTGGTTAACTAGGCTTCTGGGAACTCATAATATAGAGGAATGTTTGTACGATTTTAAAGGAAAGAGGTCGAGAGAATTGGGTAAGAAGATATGGGCCCCTCTTAGAAATTGGAGAGAAGTCAGATGAACAAGAGTGTGCAGATCTATTGGTGACGCTGACAGTCTCCCTTTATGTACTACTGTCTGAAACAAACACGGTTTTATGTCTTCTACAATTGTAATTATAAGATGTATATTGTAATTTCAATGTCTGTTTTTATCCTGTTGATTAATGTATTTTTTTGATACCCGGAACCATCTCAATAAAAATATTTTTTTTAAAAAGGAAAACCTTTCCTCCATAACTTATTTTATTCTGTCTACAAAAGTTAAACAAAACTTCCAATAAATCATGCACTTTCAATGTTTAAGAGCTACAATGCAAATATAAAAGTCAGAATTTTAAGAGGAGACAAATACACAGTTGTACAAATGATATATGGATAATGTTTTGAAATATATTGGATAAATGTAGCTTTATAATAAGTATCAAATTTTACAATAGTTTGTATTAAAAAAAAATGTTTTGAAAAAATCACAAAATATCCTGCATATGTTCTTTTAAGCCATTGCAAATGTCTTAACAGTACAACAAAATATCATTACTAATGCAAGTTAATAAAAGAAATTACAAAATTTAAAGCGTCATTATTTTTGTTTTTTGATAAAATAAGTAGGCAACCATTATATATTAATTAAAAATGATGAATATTGTATACAGCACATACCAATAACATTGAAAGAATATTCTTTAGTAAAAATGACACCACTTAACACAAAAATATAGAGACTGATTGACATTGCCAATGCTTGTTTAAAACAATGTTTTTCCAGAATTAAAAGTTATACAAACAACATGACGCAAACAAGTTGTTACAGGAACAATCAAGTTGATCAGTTTCCATGTTACCACTCCTGTGAGAGGGGCATCATTGTGGAACTATGAGGTACTCTATCATCAATGTTACCACTCCTGTGAGAGGGGCATCATTGTGGAACTATGAGGCACTCTATCATCAATGTTACCACTCCTGTGAGAGGGGCCTCATTGTGGAACTATGAGGTACTTTGTCATCAATGTTACCACTCCTGTGAACAGCCGTGCCATCCGACATTTGACCCAGACAGTCGAAACGACAATGAACATTACAGCTGGCATCCTCACAAACAATACGGCCAAGCTTCAGGCAGTCCGCCTGGTGGCGCTCCAGAACCGCCTTGTTCTAGATGTGGTTCTAGCCGACCTTGGAGGAGCATGCCGCATCATTGGGTCCAGCTGCTACACCTACATACCGGATAACTCACCCTCAGTCTACAAAGCAATTGAACATCTCCACAGACTTTTCTCAGAGGTTCACCAGAAACAAGAAGGATGGCCGCTTGGGAGCTGGTTCTGGAATACTGTAAAGGAATGGGGGTGGAGGTTGCTTACATTCATACTAATACCAATCGTGATACTATGTGGATGTTGCCTGGGTATTCAATGCTTGCCACCTCTGAGTTCACTTTTCACAAACTGTATCTGCCCTAAGACTCTGGACTTTGAAGCCGAACGTATGAAAGCTTTGTATGAGGTAGAGATACGTAATATAATGGGGATAGATCCGAACTGACAAGCTGGCGAGATATGTTAAAAGGGAGGATTGTCGAAATTTAGTTTGTAACTGAACATTATCTGCGCCATCTTGCCTCTTCCCTAACCCCCCACGGCAGCCATTTTAAGCATCATGGCCTCTCTCTGCCCATTGCGGATCATCAGCACGTCCCTCTGGCCCCGCAAGCATCCCCCCTGCACGCTGACCGCCCCCACTCTCTCATGCTCGGGCCATTAAAACCTCTCCTCCTGCGCAACTTTGCCTCTGAACCATATCCCGTGCCCAACCGACACCTCCCTCCATCCCTTTCATGATCACGCATCCTTTGATAAACCCCCTTCCTCTGTGCCCGATTGTCCGAGCCGATCCCAGGCCATCACCTAGTCCTGCGGATGCAGTTTATTGCTCCCTGCTGCATGAAATCGCCCCTCTTCAAAGGAGCTACGATTGATCAAAGCCCCCACCCCATGAGATCTGATCAGTCGCACGCATTCCGGGAACCAGCGGAATATCCAGCTGCGTGATAGCCATCACCTACTGTGATTAGGGTGGGAACTCCTACTGTAGATGTGTGTGGGAACAGGCCTGGAACGGGGATTCCGGGGATGTCTTTCCGTACATAAAAGTATTAACAAGAATGTGTTTTGTGCAATACAACCATAAAATTGTGTATAAGAGGCCAGGCCTCAGAGACGCTGTTAGAGCACCTCGAAACAGTACCTTGTTGTCCGATCTGATGTGTTCTGCTCCGACGGAATAAAACCTTGTTTCCTGCCTTCCAGTCTCCAGCACCTGCCTCTTTGTTTGATAATTATCGAGTGGTATAAGAGGCGACTAACGCCGGGCAATACTTGAAGGTTACCTATTGAATCTGCCCCTTTTACACTGTCCCTCCTTCTAGACCTGGATTTTGACCCCACAACCCAGTTACTTGTGGGACTGGACATTGAAAGCCTGTCCATAAGCCTTCCCCAATACGACACCCTCAAGGTCCTAGAAGAAACCCTGACCAACTCACAATGGGAACACACCACACCAAGGGAATTTGTCCTAGACTGCACAAGATTGGCATTAAAAGAGAACTTTTTTGAATTTGAGGGCTCATACTACCTCCAGACAAACGGATCATCCATGGGCGTCATTGTTTTTGTTTCTTGATACTACAAGTAGGCAACCATTATATATTAATTAAAAATGATGAATATTGTATACAGCACATACCAATAACATTGAAAGAATATTCTTTAGTAAAAATGACACCACTTAACACAAAAATATAGAGAGACTGATTGACATTGCCAATGCTTGTTTAAAACAATGTTTTTCCAGAATTAAAAGTTATACAAACAACATGACGCAAACAAGTTGTTACAGGAACAATCACGTTGATCAGTTTCCATGTTGCCACTCCTGTGAGAGGGGCATCATAGTGGAACTATGAGGCACTCTATCATCAATGTTACCACTCCTGTGAGAGGGGCATCATAGTGGAACTATGAGGCACTCTATCATCAATGTTACCACTCCTGTGAGAGGGGCATCATAGTGGAACTATGAGGCACTCTATCATCAATGTTACCACTCCTGTGAGAGGGGCATCATTGTGGAACTATGAGGCACTCTATCATCAATGTTACCACTCCTGTGAAAGGGGCATCATTGGAACTATGAGGTACTCTATCATCAATGTTACCACTCCTGTGAAAGGGGCATCATTGTGGAACTATGAGGCACTCTATCATCAATGTTACCACTCCTGTGAGAGGGGCATCATAGTGAAACTATGAGGCACTCTATCATCAATGTTACCACTCCTGTGAGAGGGGCATCATTGTGGAACTATGAGGCACTCTATCATCAATGTTACCACTCCTAAGAGAGGGGCATCATTGTGGAACTATGAGGCACTCTATCATCAATGTTACCATTCCTGTGAGAGGGGCATCATTGTGGAACTATGAGGCACTCTATCATCAATGTTACCACTCCTGTGAAAGGGGCATCATTGTGGAACTATGAGGCACTCTATCATCAATGTTACCACTCCTGTGAGAGGGGCATCATTGTGGAACTATGAGGCACTCTATCATCAATGTTACCACTCCTGTGAGAGGGGCATCATTGTGGAACTATGAGGTACTTTATCATCAATGTTACCACTCCAGTGAGAGGGGCATCATTGTGGAACTATGAGGCACTCTATCATCAATGTTACCACTCCTGTGAAAGGGGCATCATAGTGGAACTATGAGGCACTCTATCATCAATGTTACCACTCCTGTGAGAGGGGCATCATTGTGGAACTATGAGGCACTCTATCATCAATGTTACCACTCCTGTGAAAGGGGCATCATTGTGGAACTATGAGGCACTCTATCATCAATGTTACCACTCCTGTGAAAGGGGCATCATTGTGGAACTATGAGGCACTCTATCATCAATGTTACCACTCCTGTGAGAGGGGCATCATAGTGGAACTATGAGGCACTCTATCATCAATGTTACCACTCCTGTGAAAGGGGCATCATTGTGGAACTATGAGGCACTCTATCATCAATGTTACCACTCCTGTGAGAGGGGCATCTTAGTGGAACTATGAGGCACTCTATCATCAATGTTACCACTCCTGTGAGAGGGGCATCATAGTGGAACTATGAGGCACTCTATCATCAATGTTACCACTCCTGTGGGAGGGGCATCATTGTGGAACTATGAGGCACTCTATCATCAATGTTACCACTCCTGTGAGAGGGGCATCATTGTGGAACTATGAGGCACTCTATCATCAATGTTACCACTCCTGTGAGAGGGGCATCATTGTGGAACTATGAGGTACTCTATCATCAATGTTACCACTCCTGTGAGAGGGGCATCATAGTGGAACTATGAGGCACTCTATCATCAATGTTACCACTCCTGTGAAAGGGGCATCATTGTGGAACTATGAGGTACTCTATCATCAATGTTACCACTCCTGTGAGAGGGGCATCATAGTGGAACTATGAGGCACTCTATCATCAATGTTACCACTCCTGTGAGAGGGGCATCATTGTGGAACTATGAGGCACTCTATCATCAATGTTACCACTCCTGTGAGAGAGGCATCATAGTGGAGCTATGAGGCACTCTATCATCAATGTTACCACTCATGTGAAAGGGGCATCATTGTCGAACTATGAGGCACTCCATCATCAATGTTACCACTCCTGTGAGAGGGGCATCATTGTGGAACTATGAGGCACTCTATCATCAATGTTACCACTCCTGTGAGAGGGGCATCATTGTGGAACTATGAGGCACTCTATCATCAATGTTTTCACTCCTGTGAAAGGGGCATCATTGTGGAACTATGAGGCACTCTATTGTCAATGTTACCACTCCTGTGAGAGGGGCACCATAGTGGAACTATGAGGCACTCTATCATCAATGTTACCACTCCTGTGAAAGGGTCATCATTGTGGAACTATGAGGCACTCTATCATCAATGTTACCACTCCTGTGAGAGGGGCATCATTGTGGTACTATGAGGTACTCTATCATCAATTTTACCACTCCTGTGAGAGGGGCATCATTGTGGTACTATGAGGTACTCTATCATCAATGTTACCACTCCTGTGAAAGGGGAATCATTTTGGAACTATGAGGTACTCTATCATCAAAGTTACCACTCCTGTGAGAGGGGCATCATTGTGGAACTATGAGGCACTCTATCATCAATGTTACCACTCCTGTGAGAGGGGCATCATTGTGGAACTATGAGGCACTCTATCATCAATGTTACCACTCCTGTGAGAGGGGCATCATTGTGGAACTATGAGGTACTCTATCATCAATGTTACCACTCCTGTGAGAGGGGCATCATAGTGGAACTATGAGGCACTCTATCATCAATGTTACCACTCCTGTGAAAGGGGTATCATTGTGGAACTATGAGGCACTCTATCATCAATGTTACCACTCCTGTGAAAGGGGCATCATTGTGGAACTATGAGGCACTCTATCGTCAATGTTACCACTCCTGTGAGAGGGGCACCATAGTGGAACTATGAGGCACTCTATCATCAATGATACCACTCCTGTGAAAGGGTCATCATTGTGGAACTATGAGGCACTCTATCATCAATGTTACCACTCCTGTGAGAGGGGCATCATTGTGGTACTATGAGGTACTCTATCATCAATGTTACCACTCCTGTGAGAGGGGCATCATTGTGGAACTATGAGGTACTCTATCATCAATGTTACCACTCCTGTGAGAGGGGCATCATTTTGGAACTATGAGGTACTCTATCATCAAAGTTACCACTCCTGTGAGAGGGGCATCATAGTGGAACTATGAGGCACTCTATCATCAATGTTACCACTCCTGAGGGGAATCATTGTGGAACTATGAGGCACTCTATCATCAATGTTACCACTCCTGTGAGAGGGGCACCATAGTGGAACTATGAGGCACTCTATCATCAATGTTACCACTCCTGTGAGAGGGGCATCATTGTGGAACTATTAGGTACTCTATCATCAATGTTACCACTCCTGTGAAAGGGTCATCATTGTGGAACTAGGAGGCACTCTATCATCAATGTTACCACTCCTGTGAGAGGGGCATCATTGTGGTACTATGAGGTACTCTATCATCAATTTTACCACTCCTGTGAGAGGGGCATCATTGTGGAACTATGAGGTACTCTATCATCAATGTTACCACTCCTGTGAAAGGGAATCATTTTGGAACTATGAGGTACTCTATCATCAAAGTTACCACTCCTGTGAGAGGGGCATCATTGTGGAACTATGAGGCACTCTATCATCAATGTTACCACTCCTGTGAGAGGGGCATCATTGTGGAACTATGAGGCACTCTATCATCAATGTTACCACTCCTGTGAGAGGGGCATCATTGTGGAACTATGAGGTACTCTATCATCAATGTTACCACTCCTGTGAGAGGGGCATCATAGTGGAACTATGAGGCACTCTATCATCAATGTTACCACTCCTGTGAAAGGGGTATCATTGTGGAACTATGAGGCACTCTATCATCAATGTTACCACTCCTGTGAAAGGGGCATCATTGTGGAACTATGAGGCACTCTATCGTCAATGTTACCACTCCTGTGAGAGGGGCACCATAGTGGAACTATGAGGCACTCTATCATCAATGATACCACTCCTGTGAAAGGGTCATCATTGTGGAACTATGAGGCACTCTATCATCAATGTTACCACTCCTGTGAGAGGGGCATCATTGTGGTACTATGAGGTACTCTATCATCAATGTTACCACTCCTGTGAGAGGGGCATCATTGTGGAACTATGAGGTACTCTATCATCAATGTTACCACTCCTGTGAGAGGGGCATCATTTTGGAACTATGAGGTACTCTATCATCAAAGTTACCACTCCTGTGAGAGGGGCATCATAGTGGAACTATGAGGCACTCTATCATCAATGTTACCACTCCTGAGGGGCATCATTGTGGAACTATGAGGCACTCTATCATCAATGTTACCACTCCTGTGAGAGGGGCACCATAGTGGAACTATGAGGCACTCTATCATCAATGTTACCACTCCTGTGAGAGGGGCATCATTGTGGAACTATTAGGTACTCTATCATCAATGTTACCACTCCTGTGAGAGGGGCATCATAGTGGAACTATGAGGCACTCTATCATCAATGTTACCACTCCTGTGAGAGGGGCATCATTGTGGAACTATGAGGTACTCTATCATCAATGTTACCACTTCTGTGAGAGGGGCATCATTGTGGAGCTATGAGGCACTCTATCATCAATGTTACCACTCATGTGAGAGGGGCATCATTGTGGAACTATGAGGCACTCTATCATCAATGTCACCACTCCTGTGAGAGGGGCATCATAGTGGAACTATGAGGCACTCTATCATCAATGTTACCACTCATGTGAAAGGGGCACCATTGTGGAGCTATGAGGCACTCTATCATCAATGTTACCACTCCTGTGAAAGGGACATCATTGTGGAACTATGAGGCACTCTATCATCAATGGTACCACTCCTGTGAGAGGGGCATCATAGTGGAACTATGAGGCACTCTATCATCAATGTTACCACTCCTGTGAGAGGGGAACATTGTGGAACTATGAGGCACTCTATCATCAATGTTACCACTCCTTTGAGAGGGGCACCATAGTGGAACTATGAGGCACTCTATCATCAATGTTACCACTCCTGTGAGAGGGGCATCATTGTGGAACTATGAGGCACTCTATCATCAATGTTACCACTCCTGTGAGAGGGGCACCATAGTGGTACTATGAGGCACTCTATCATCAATGTTACCACTCCTGTGAGAGGGGCATCATTGGAACTATGAGGTACTCTATCATCAATGTTACCACTCCTGTGAGAGGGGCATCATTGGAACTATGAGGCACTCTATCATCAATGTTACCACTGCTGTGAGAGGGGCAGCATTGGAACTATGAGGTACTCTATCATCAATGTTACCACTCCTGTGAAAGGGGCATCATTGTGGAACTATGAGGCACTCTATCATCAATGTTACCACTCCTGTGAGAGGGGCATCATAGTGGAACTATGAGGCACTCTATAATCAATGTTACCACTCCTGTTAGAGGGGCATCTTTGTGGAGCTATGAGGCACTCTATCATCAATGTTACCACTCCTGTGAAAGGGGCATCATTGTGGAACTATGAGGCACTCTATCATCAATGTTACCACTCCTGTGAGAGGGGCATCATAGTGGAACTATGAGGCACTCTATCATCAATGTTACCACTCCTGTGAGAGGGGCATCATTGTGGAACTATGAGGTACTCTATCATCAATGTTACCACTCCTGTGAAAGGGGCATCATAGTGGAACTATGAGGCACTCTATCATCAATGTTACCACTCCTGTGAGAGGGGCAACATTGTGAAACTATGAGGTACTCTATCATCAATGTTACCACTCCTGTGAGAGGGGCATCATTGTGGAGCTATGAGGCACTCTATCATCAATGTTACCACTCCTGTGAGAGGGGCATCATTGTGGAACTATGAGGCACTCTATCATCAATGTCACCACTCCTGTGAGAGGGGCATTATAGTGGAACTATGAGGCACTCTATCATCAATGTTACCACTCATGTGAAAGGGGCATCATTGTGGAGCTATGAGGCACTCTATCATCAATGTTACCACTCCTGTGAAAGGGACATCATTGTGGAACTATGAGGCACTCTATCATCAATGGTACCACTCCTGTGAGAGGGGCATCATAGTGGACCTATGAGGCACTCTATCATCAATGTTACCACTCCTGTGAGAGGGGAACATTGTGGAACTATGAGGCACTCTATCATCAATGTTACCACTCCTTTGAGAGGGGCACCATAGTGGAACTATGAGGCACTCTATCATCAATGTTACCACTCCTGTGAGAGGGGCATCATTGTGGAACTATGAGGCACTCTATCATCAATGTTACCACTCCTGTGAGAGGGGCATCATAGTGGAACTATGAGGCACTCTATCATCAATGTTACCACTCCTGTGAGAGGGGCATCATTGGAACTATGAGGCACTCTATCATCAATGTTACCACTCCTGTGAGAGGGGCAACATTGTGAAACTATGAGGTACTCTATCATCAATGTTACCACTCCTGTGAGAGGGGCATCATTGTGGAGCTATGAGGCACTCTATCATCAATGTTACCACTCCTGTGAGAGGGGCATCATTGTGGAACTATGAGGCACTCTATCATCAATGTCACCACTCCTGTGAGAGGGGCATCATAGTGGAACTATGAGGCACTCTATCATCAATGTTACCACTCATGTGAAAGGGGCATCATTGTGGAGCTATGAGGCACTCTATCATCAATGTTACCACTCCTGTGAAAGGGACATCATTGTGGAACTATGAGGCACTCTATCATCAATGGTACCACTCCTGTGAGAGGGGCATCATAGTGGAACTATGAGGCACTCTATCATCAATGTTACCACTCCTGTGAGAGGGGCATCATTGGAACTATGAGGTACTCTATCATCAATGTTACCACTCCTGTGAGAGGGGCATCATTGGAACTATGAGGCACTCTATCATCAATGTTACCACTCCTGTGAGAGGGGCATCATTGGAACTATGAGGTACTCTATCATCAATGTTACCACTCCTGTGAAAGGGGCATCATTGTGGAACTATGAGGCACTCTATCATCAATGTTACCACTCCTGTGAGAGGGGCATCATAGTGGAACTATGAGGCACTCTATCATCAATGTTACCACTCCTGTTAGAGGGGCATCTTTGTGGAGCTATGAGGCACTCTATCATCAATGTTACCACTCCTGTGAAAGGGGCATCATTGTGGAACTATGAGGCACTCTATCATCAATGTTACCACTCCTGTGAGAGGGGCATCATAGTGGAACTATGAGGCACTCTATCATCAATGTTACCACTCCTGTGAGAGGGGCATCATTGTGGAACTATGAGGTACTCTATCATCAATGTTACCACTCCTGTGAAAGGGGCATCATAGTGGAACTATGAGGCACTCTATCATCAATGTTACCACTCCTGTGAGAGGGGCAACATTGTGGAACTATGAGGCACTCTATCATCAATGTTACCACTCCTTTGAGAGGGGCACCATAGTGGAACTATGAGGCACTCTATCATCAATGTTACCACTCCTGTGAAAGGGGCATCATTGTGGAACTATGAGGCACTCTATCATCAATGTTACCACTCCTGTGAAAGGTCATCATAGTGGAACTATGAGGCACTCTATCATCAATGTTACCACTCCTGTGAAAGAGGCATCATTGTGGAACTATGAGGTACTCTATCATCAATGTTACCACTCATGTGAAAGGGGCATCATAGTGGAACTATGAGGCACTCTATCATCAATGTTACCACTCCTGTGAAAGGGGCATCATTGTGGAACTATGAGGCACTCTATCATAACCACTCCTGTGAGAGGGGCACCATAGTGGAACTATGAGGCACTCTATCATCAATGTTACCACTCCTGTGAAAGGGGCATCATTGTGGAACTATGAGGCACTCTATCATCAATGTTACCACTCCTGTGAGAGGGGCATCATTGTGGAACTATGAGGTACTCTATCATCAATGTTACCACTCCTGTGAAAGGAGCATCATTGTGGAACTATGAGGCACTCTATCATCAATGTCACCACTCCTGTGAGAGGGGCATCATTGTGGAACTATGAGGCACTCTATCATCAATGTTACCACTCCTGTGAGAGGGGCATCATTGTGGAACTATGAGGCACTCTATCATCAATGTTACCATTCCTGTGAAAGGGCATCATAGTGGAACTATGAGGCACTCTATCATCAATGTTACCACTCCTGTGAGAGGGGCATCATTGTGGAACTATGAGGCACTCTATCATCAATGTTACCACTCCTGTGAGAGGGGCATCATTGTGGAACTATGAGGCACTCTATCATCAATGTTACCACTCCTGTGAAAGGGGCATCATTGTGGAACTATGAGGCACTCTATCATCAATGTTACCACTCCTGTGAGAGGGGCATCATTGTGGAACTATGAGGCACTCTATCATCAATGTTACCACTCCTGTGAGAGGGGCATCATTGTGGAACTATGAGGCACTCTATCATCAATGTTACCATTCCTGTGAAAGGGCATCATAGTGGAACTATGAGGCACTCTATCATCAATGTTACCACTCCTGTGAGAGGGGCATCATTGTGGAACTATGAGGCACTCTATCATCAATGTTACCACTCCTGTGAGAGGGGCATCATTGTGGAACTATGAGGCATTCTATCATCAATGTTACCACTCCTGTGAGAGGGGCATCATTGTGGAACTATGAGGCACTCTATCATCAATGTTACCACTCCTGTGAGAGGGGCATCATTGTGGAACTATGAGGCACTCTATCGTCAATGTTACAACTCCTGTGAGAGGGGCATCATTGTGGAACTATGAGGCACTCTATCATCAATGTTACTACTCCTGTGAGAGGGGCACCATAGTGGAACTATGAGGCACTCTATCATCAATGTTACCACTCATGTGAAAGGGGCATCATTGTGGAACTATGAGGCACTCTATCATCAATGTTACCACTCCTGTGAGAGGGGCATCATTGTGGAACTATGAGGCACTCTATCATCAATGTTACCACTCCTGTGAGAGGGGCATCATAGTGGAACTATGAGGCACTCTATCATCAATGTTACCACTCCTGTGAGAGGGGCATCATTGGAACTATGAGGTACTTTATCATCAATGTTACCACTCCTGTGAAAGGGGCATCATTGTGGAACTATGAGGCACTCTATCATCAATGTTACCACTCCTGTGAGAGGGGCATCATTGTGGAACTATGAGGCACTCTATCATCAATGCTACCACTCCTGTGAAAGGGGCATCATTGTGGAACTATGAGGGACTCTATCATCAATGTTACCACTCCTGTGAGAGGGGCATTATTGTGGAACTATGAGGCACTCTATTATCAATGTTACCACTCCTGTGAGAGGGGCATCATTGTGGAACTATGAGGTACTCTATCATCAATGTTACCACTCCTGTGAAAGGTCATCATAGTGGAACTATGAGGCACTCTATCATCAATGTTACCACTCCTGTGAAAGAGGCATCATTGTGGAACTATGAGGTACTCTATCATCAATGTTACCACTCATGTGAAAGGGGCATCATAGTAGAACTATGAGGCACTCTATCATCAATGTTACCACTCCTGTGAAAGGGGCATCATTGTGGAACTATGAGGCACTCTATCATAACCACTCCTGTGAGAGGGGCACCATAGTGGAACTATGAGGCACTCTATCATCAATGTTACCACTCCTGTGAAAGGGGCATCATTGTGGAACTATGAGGCACTCTATCATCAATGTTACCACTCCTGTGAAAGGGGCATCATAGTGAAACTATGAGGCACTCTATCATCAATGTTACCACTCCTGTGAGAGGGGCATCATTGTGAAACTATGAGGCACTCTATCATCAATGGTACCACTCCTGTGAGAGGGGCATCATTGTGGAACTATGAGGCACTCTATCATCAATGTTACCACTCCTGTGAGAGGGGCATCATTGTGGAACTATGAGGCACTCTATCATCAATGTTACCACTCCTGTGAGAGGGGCATCATTGTGGAACTATGAGGCACTCTATCATCAATGTTACCACTCCTGTGAGAGGGGCACCATTGTGGAACTATGAGGTACTCTTTCATCAATGTTACCACTCCCGTGAGAGGGCATCATTGTGGATCTATGAGGCACTCTATCATCAATGTTACCACTCCTGTGAAAGGGGCATCATTGTGGAACTATGAGGCACTCTATCATCAATGTTACCACTCCTGTGAGAGAGGCATCATTGTGGAACTATGAGGCACTCTATCATCAATGTTACCACTCCTGTGAGAGGGGCATCATTGTGGAACTATGAGGCACTCTATCATCAATGTTACCACTCCTGTGAGAGGGGCATCATTGTGGAACTATGAGGCACTCTATCATCAATGTTACCACTCCTGTGAGAGGGGCATCATAGTGGAACTATGAGGCACTCTATCATCAATGTTACCACTCCTGTGAAAGTGGCATCATAGTGGAACAATGAGGCACTCTATCATCAATGTTACCACTCCTGTGAGAGGGGCACCATAGTGGAACTATGAGGCACTCTATCATCAATGTTACCACTCCTGTGAGAGGGGCATCATTGTGGAACTATGAGGCACTCTATCATCAATGTTACCACTCCTGTGAGAGGGGCATCATTGTGGAACTATGAGGCACTCTATCATCAATGTTACCATTCCTGTGAAAGGGCATCATAGTGGAACTATGAGGCACTCTATCATCAATGTTACCACTCCTGTGAGAGGGGCATCATTGTGGAACTATGAGGCACTCTATCATCAATGTTACCACTCCTGTGAGAGGGGCATCATTGTGGAACTATGAGGCACTCTATCATCAATGTTACCACTCCTGTGAAAGGGGCATCATTGTGGAACTATGAGGCACTCTATCATCAATGTTACCACTCCTGTGAGAGGGGCATCATTGTGGAACTATGAGGCACTCTATCATCAATGTTACCACTCCTGTGAGAGGGGCATCATTGTGGAACTATGAGGCACTCTATCATCAATGTTACCATTCCTGTGAAAGGGCATCATAGTGGAACTATGAGGCACTCTATCATCAATGTTACCACTCCTGTGAGAGGGGGATCATTGTGGAACTATGAGGCACTCTATCATCAATGTTACCACTCCTGTGAGAGGGGCATCATTGTGGAACTATGAGGCATTCTATCATCAATGTTACCACTCCTGTGAGAGGGGCATCATTGTGGAACTATGAGGCACTCTATCATCAATGTTACCACTCCTGTGAGAGGGGCATCATTGTGGAACTATGAGGCTCTCTATCGTCAATGTTACAACTCCTGTGAGAGGGGCATCATTGTGGAACTATGAGGCACTCTATCATCAATGTTACTACTCCTGTGAGAGGGGCACCATAGTGGAACTATGAGGCACTCTATCATCAATGTTACCACTCATGTGAAAGGGGTATCATTGTGGAACTATGAGGCACTCTATCATCAATGTTACCACTCCTGTGAGAGGGGCATCATTGTGGAACTATGAGGCACTCTATCATCAATGTTACCACTCCTGTGAGAGGAGCATCATAGTGGAACTATGAGGCACTCTATCATCAATGTTACCACTCCTGTGAGAGGGGCATCATTGGAACTATGAGG
Source organism: Lissotriton helveticus (assembly GCF_964261635.1). Taxonomy (NCBI): domain Eukaryota; kingdom Metazoa; phylum Chordata; class Amphibia; order Caudata; family Salamandridae; genus Lissotriton; species Lissotriton helveticus. Next base: position 4,472,861 of record NW_027611651.1, on the reverse strand, counting down.
TACTTTATCATCAATGTTACCACTCCTGTGAAAGGGGCATCATTGTGAAACTATGAGGCACTCTATCATCAATGTTACCACTCCTGTGAGAGGGGCATCATTGTGGAACTATGAGGCACTCTATCATCAATGTTACCACTCCTGTGAAAGGGGCATCATTGTGGAACTATGAGGGACTCTATCATCAATGTTACCACTCCTGTGAGAGGGGCATTATTGTGGAACTATGAGGCACTCTATTATCAATGTTACCACTCCTGTGAGAGGGGCATCATTGTGGAACTATGAGGTACTCTATCATCAATGTTACCACTCCTGTGAAAGGTCAACATAGTGGAACTATGAGGCACTCTATCATCAATGTTACCACTCCTGTGAAAGAGGCATCATTGTGGAACTATGAGGTACTCTATCATCAATGTTACCTCTCATGTGAAAGGGGCATCATAGTGGAACTATGAGGCACTCTATCATCAATGTTACCACTCCTGTGAAAGGGGCATCATTGTGGAACTATGAGGCACTCTATCATAACCACTCCTGTGAGAGGGGCACCATAGTGGAACTATGAGGCACTCTATCATCAATGTTACCACTCCTGTGAAAGGGGCATCATTGTGGAACTATGAGGCACTCTATCATCAATGTTACCACTCCTGTGAAAGGGGCATCATAGTGAAACTATGAGGCACTCTATCATCAATGTTACCACTCCTGTGAGAGGGGCATCATTGTGAAACTATGAGGCACTCTATCATCAATGGTACCACTCCTGTGAGAGGGGCATCATTGTGGAACTATGAGGCACTCTATCATCAATGTTACCACTCCTGTGAGAGGGGCATCATTGTGGAACTATGAGGCACTCTATCATCAATGTTACCACTCCTGTGAGAGGGGCATCATTGTGGAACTATGAGGCACTCTATCATCAATGTTACCACTCCTGTGAGAGGGGCACCATTGTGGAACTATGAGGTACTCTTTCATCAATGTTACCACTCCCGTGAGAGGGCATCATTGTGGATCTATGAGGCACTCTATCATCAATGTTACCACTCCCGTGAAAGGGGCATCATTGTGGAACTATGAGGCACTCTATCATCAATGTTACCACTCCTGTGAGAGAGGAATCATTGTGGAACTATGAGGCACTCTATCATCAATGTTACCACTCCTGTGAGAGGGGCATCATTGTGGAACTATGAGGCACTCTATCATCAATGTTACCACTCCTGTGAGAGGGGCATCATTGTGGAACTATGAGGCACTCTATCATCAATGTTACCACTCCTGTGAGAGGGGCATCATAGTGGAACTATGAGGCACTCTATCATCAATGTTACCACTCCTGTGAAAGTGGCATCATAGTGGAACAATGAGGCACTCTATCATCAATGTTACCACTCCTGTGAGAGGGGCACCATAGTGGAACTATGAGGCACTCTATCATCAATGTTACCACTCCTGTTAGAGGGGCATCATTGTGGAACTATGAGGCACTCTATCATCAATGTTACCACTCCTGTGAGAGGGGCATCATTGTGGAACTATGAGGCACTCTATCATCAATGTTACCACTCCTGTGAAAGGGGCATCATTGTGGAACTATGAGGCACCCTATCATCAATGTTACCACTCCTGTGAGAGGGGCATCATAGTGGAACTATGAGGGACTCTATCATCAATGTTACCACTCCTGTGAGAGGGGCATCATAGTGGAACTATGAGGCACTCTATCATCAATGTTACCACTCCTGTGAAAGGGGCATCATTTTGGAACTATGAGGCACTCTATCATCAATGTTACCACTCCTGTGAGAGGGGCATCATTGTGGAACTACTATGAGGCACTCTATCATCAATGTTACCACTCCTGTGAGAGGGGCATCATAGTGGAACTATGAGGCACTCTATCATCAATGTTACCACTCCTGTGAGAGGGGCATCATAGTGGAACTATGAGGCACTCTATCATCAATGTTACCACTCCTGTGAGAGGGGCATCGTAGTGGAACTATGAGGCACTCTATCATCAATGTTACCACTCCTGTGAAAGGTCATCATTGTGGAACTATGAGGCACTCTATCATCAATGTTACCACTCCTGTGAAAGGGGCATCATTGTGGAACTATGAGGCACTCTATCATCAATGTTACCATTCCTGTGAAAGGGGCATCATAGTGGAACTATGAGGTACTCTATCATCAATGTTACCACTCCTGTGAGAGGGGCATCATAGTGGAACTATGAGGTACTCTATCATCAATGTTACCACTCCTGTGAAAGGGGCATCATTGTGGAACTATGAGGTACTCTATCATCAATGTTACCACTCCTGTGAGAGGGGCATCATAGTGGAACTATGAGGTACTCTATCATCAATGTTACCACTCCTGTGAGAGGGGCATCATAGTGGAACTATGAGGCACTCTATCATCAATGTTACCACTCCTGTGAGAGGGACATCGTAGTGGAACTATGAGGCACTCTATCATCAATGTTACCACTCCTGTGAAAGGTCATCATTGTGGAACTATGAGGCACTCTATCATCAATGTTACCACTCCTGTGAAAGGGGCAAAGTTGTGTTCATAATAACGCACTACATACCCATGAGGGTCTCAAGGCGCTGAATAATGTGTAACCATAGAGACACTGTAGACAGTTGAGAGGTACCAGAGCGTCTATTCTGCTCACTTTGGAGCCATAACTGACCTTTGAACCCCTGCCATCCGTGTGACCTCCTGCCACTCACTTTTTAGGTCTTGCCTAGGCAGCGCGCACACGCAGCGCTAGGAAAAATTACCTCTTGAAATCGCTCTGGACTTCCAGCCTATTGCTTGCTGTTATGTGCATCGGCTCGCAAGTGCTCGTGCACCACTCACGGGACTTCCGGCCTATGGTTTGCTGTAATTAGCAGCATCTCGCAAGCACTAGCGCACCACTCGCGGGACGCTGTAGCTTTATTCGTGGCCGGGCTTGTTTTAAATCAAATACCTGAATTGTTCCCACTTTGCTGTGCCTTTCTTGTCTACATGTGTAAGTGCATGCATTCCTCAAGCTAGGGAGGGCGGGCATGTCCCTTCTCACTCTTGCTTGCTTACACCAGCTGTCACAATGGAGATCACTGGGTCAGTATTCAGGGCTGGCTAATCTTCACACTTCAGCAACACTGACCGATATGTACCAGTCGGTACATGTTGAACCACCAAGTGTCCACAGATGCTGGAAAGCCGCCGTGCTTTGTTGTCCATTGACTCTCTCAAAGATGACCTGTCCTGACCAGGGAGTTACTTTTGTCCAGTGTGAGTGGTGTGTGTGCTGGAGCTCTTGCTATGGGTGTTGGGATATGCGTGTCCTATCTGTGGGAGACTGCAGCAAAGAATACAGTTCTGTCCCGGGAGATGGTCGCTCCGTGAGCAGAAAACAAAGTCCCCCGATAACACGAAACCCCTTTAATCCAGACTCTGTTCTGATTACGCACAGTTTGTTTTATTTTCTGACGTGTAAATGGCACATTTGGGATGCCATGACTTTGTACCCGTGTTCTTCAGTGTAGCACAACTTGGCAGGCGTAAAGTTCAAAAGAAAGAGCCAACTTTTGCCATTGCAAATGGTACATGTAGAGGGTGGCTTGGCAGGTGGTAAATATTGTCTAGGTGCTCCAGTGTGTTGTTTTTTTTGCATCTGTAAGAAGTGGGGGCTGGGAGATAAGCTCTTTGCTCCGAAGCCCACATTTTGGTCATGTGGAGATGAGTGGATTTGAGTCTAGATGCCCTTCGGCAGTCTTCAGTGTGGCCGCTCCACTCACTGCCTTTCTGTGTAGCCAACACATGGGTGCATGGTAATGAACCCTATCTCCATAGGCAGACCATGCAGTATGTGCCCCAGTTTTTGTGTCTGTTTTAATTTCTGGAACGGGGTTCTTTAGATATATATTAGCGACCCAGTTAGCTTGTGTCGTCGGTGACTGTCTAGTACTCTCATACGGCTGCACCACTCCCGTGTAAACCTTCATCTGGGTGATTGAACCATGAAGGCAGAAACAAGCATGGTCCTTCATAACATGAAACTTAGAATTATGTTTTTGATTGCATTTTTTTTTCTGTCTCTTGTTCCAACTAGCTTCTGTGAAGTGCCATTTTAGCTGCCTGCAGTTTAAGTGCTGGGTTAAGTGTGGTCTCGTTAACAAATGATAAAATGCCTGTGAGCACTGACAGCATTGGCATTTGTAAAACATCACTAGTAAAACAACCACGAGTTGCTGTTTTTACACTGCACATTTTTATTGCAAGCACATGGGGGCAGTGTTTATCATTTGCTTTCAGTTTGTGACACATGCTTCCAATAAAACTAAGAGTTCCACCTTCTTGCAAGGCTAGCAGCATTGGTTTTGCAAATGCTTGCTTGATCTTGTTATTAGCTCCTGTTGGTAAGAACTCCTGCAGCAAGCTAGAGCCTCGAAGGGCTGCATGAATTGAGGGATTTGTTATTTGTAGACGTGCACTGAAGTCTGTGCTGGCCAGCCTGTGGCATGTTCATGCAGACTCGAGGGGGTGCTTTTCCTACAGTCCCCACTTTGTTTCTGGAACTCAGAGTTTGTTGCTTCAGCCTGCACGGCGGCGCTCTCATGGGGTGCTGTGGATGTTAATCCCCATCCCATGTGACCCCTAAATGTACATCATTCAAGGTGATCAGTAAAAGGCGATGTTGATGAGCTGGTGTGTGAAGGGTGTGATCCAAACCTTGGCTTCTCCACTTGACCACGATTGCATGAACCTGTGACACGAATGTCTCGTCCTGCACCTCTGGCTCTCTACCTGGCGAGCACCGGCAGCAGACTGAACCTCAACTTCAAGAGTATCTGTTTGGACCAGCCACGCCTAGAAGTGTCTCCCTCGCCTAATATTGTACTAGTCTCACTATTCACCATCTGGTGAAGTGAGACCACGAGAGCTGTCTCGTCTGCTACAATAATAACCTCTATGAAGCGCTGCGCCGTTGTCTAAGCGCTGTTCATCGGGTGAGGTGCATGCTAGGTGGAGGCCACGATCATGAACGGCTTCTGCTGCGTCTTAAGAGGTTGGCGAGATGCTGCTTGCTTGCGCTGCCGCAGTCCACAGGTGACCGGCCACTTCGACGTGTACAGTAGGAGTTGTAGTCCGTGTGTGCTGTGCGGTGCATCCTGCTTTTTCCTTCCACACCGGCTGCTTTTGAGTGGAGTGGGAGTTGTAGTCTGTGTGTGCTGTGCGGTGCATCCTGCTTTTTCCTTCCACACCGGCTGCTTTTGAGTGGAGTGGGAGTTGTAGGCTGTGTGTGCTGTGCGGTGCATCCTGGTATTTCCTTCCACACCGGCTGCTTTTGAGTGGAGTGGGAGTTGTAGGCTGTGTGTGCTGTGCAGTGCATCCTGCTTTTTCCTTCCACACCGGCTGTTTTTGAGTGGAGTGGGAGTTGCAGTCCGTGTGTGCTGTGCGGTGCATCCTGCTTTTTCCTTCCACACCGGCTGCTTTTGAGTGCAGTGAGAGTTGTAGTCCCTGTGTGCTGTGCGGTGCATCCTGCTTTTTCCTTCCACACCGGCTGTTTTTGAATGGAGTGGGAGTTGTAGGCCTTGTGTGCTGTGTGGTGCATCCTGCTTTTTCCTTCCACACCGGCTGTTTTTGAGTGGAGTGGGAGTTGTCGGCCGTGTGTGCTGTGTGGTGCATCCTGCTTTTTCCTTCCACACCGGCTGCTTTTGAGTGGAGTGGGAGTTGTAGTCTGTGTGTGCTGTGCGGTGCATCCTGCTTTTTCCTTCCACACCGGCTGTTTTTGAGTAGAGTGGGAGTTGTAGGCCGTGTGTGCTGTGTGGTGCATCCTGCTTTTTCCTTCCACACCGGCTGTTTTTGAGTGGAGTGGGAGTTGTAGGCCGTGTGTGCTGTGCGGTGCATCCTGCTTTTTCCTTCCACACCGGCTGATTTTGAGTGGAGTGGGAGTTGTAGTCCGTGTGTGCAGTGCGGTGCATCCTGCTTTTTCCTTCCACACCGGCTGCTTTTGAGTGGAGTGGGAGTTGTAGTCCGTGTGTGCTGTGCGGTGCATCCTGCTTTGTCCTTCCACACTGGCTCTTTTTGAGTGGAGTGGGAGTTGTAGACAGTGTGTGCTGTGCGGTGCATCCTGCTTTTTCCTTCCACACCGGCTGTTTTTGAGTGGAGTGGGAGTTGTAGGCCGTGTGTGCTGTGCGGTGCATCTTGCTGTTTCCTTCCACACCGGCTGCTTTTGAGTGGAGTGGGAGTTGTAGTCCGTGTGTGCTGTGCGGTGCATCCTGCTTTTTCCTTCCACACCGGCTGTTTTTGAGTGGAGTGGGAGTTGTAGTCCGTGTGTGCTGTGCGGTGCATCCTGCTTTTTCCTTCCACACCGGCTGTTTTTGAGTGAAGTGGGAGTTGTAGTCCGTGTGTGCTGTGCGGTGCATCCTGCTTTTTCCTTCCACACCGGCTGCTTTTGAGTGAAGTGGGCGCCCAAGGCCTTGTAGCTACCTGCTGGTGTCCCTCCTATCCACCTGGCCCACCCCCTCCCATGCATACTGTTTGCACTACGCGCCTGCACCACTGAAATCCTTGCACTGCCCCTACCTGCCCTCCACTGCCAGGGCATCGAGCTCTGGGGTCCATTGCAGGGCAGAAAGGCAAATTCCTTTTCTTGCCACTACATCTTCACTGGATGGGGCTTGGAATAAACCAGATCCTTCTCTGCACCCCTCTTCTCAGTCAGGCATCTATTAAACTTTACTCCTCCCAGAGCAGGGTCTGCTATCCACCCCTGCTAGGGCAGCTCCTGTTTCTCCGGGGTGGACCTTACAAAGCATGTTAACAAATTGCTGTATTTAGTGCATGCCTTCGGGTCCCTCACCTCTGTCCTCAGTAGACTCTGCCATGGATGCTGTATCCTGTCCTTGCCGTCGGGTGGACAGAGTAGAGAATTTACCGTCTGTAGCCTGTCCCTGTAGAGGGTGCTTCACCGTCACGCCGGTGTGGCCCCGGTACAGCTTTACTGGCTGCCTGTAGTTAGTGTATGACATGGGTTAGTGGAGTTGTTTTTTTTCTTTACTCCTGGGTGGAGTAAACTGGAGCAATGAAATTCTGACATTTCCATTTCACTTATAATTGGTGATCATAACTAACTCACTCTCAATAACTCACTCACTAACTCTCTTACTCTCACTAACTAAATCTCACACTCTCTCACTAACACAATAACTCTCTCTCACTAACTAACTCACTCGCTAACTCTCTCACTCTCACTATCTAAATCTCACACTCTCTCACTAACTCAATAACTCTCTCTCACTAACTAACTCACTCGCTAACTCTCTCACTACCACTAACTCTCTCACTAATTTTATCACTCTTACTAACTCTCTCAATTTCTCACTAACTATCTCTCACTAATTAACTCACTAAATCTATCACTCTCACTAACTAACTAAGTACCCTTCACTCTCCTGTTATTTATACCCACCCCTTTAACAATAAACACCATAAAAAGCAACGATTAGAACAGACAGATACAAGTTGCCAGCATTCAAACATAAAAAAAACCTCAAATCATTACTTCTAATTAACAGTTTTTTATCATCGTCATTTTGTTGTACATTATACATCATAAGTAACAAAAATGCTTCTCACACTTCTTTATTATAACATTTCAGCATACTGCAGACTTCTGCATGTTAGACCTGGCATCATTGGCATGAGTCTCTCCTCCATTTTTTCTGTTTTCCTCCACTGTTTACGATGTTTTTGCTGGAATAATGCTTTGGGTACTGTGCCACTGCTGATCAGTGCCACAGTGCAAGTGCTCCCTATGTGAAATTGCTGTATTGATTGACTTCCATGTTTGGCTTATTTGGTTTACTATCAGTCCCTAGTAGCGTGCACCAGGAGTGCCAGGGCTTGTAAATACAAATGCTGCTAGTGGGCCTGCAGCACGTGTTGTGCCACCCACAAAAGCGGCCTAGTAAAAGTATGTCTGAAGGTCTACCATTGCTAGACCACGTGCAGTCTGACTGTCACGAGGACTGCGCAAGTACACCTACTTGCCAGTCCCTAAACCTTCCCTTAACTTCATGTTAGTCACCCCTATGGTAGGCCCACGGGCAGGGTGCATTGTAAGCATAAGGTAGGACAAGCCTGACAAGGTTGGCATGTCCTAATAGTGAATTACAGCCATATTTCGTTTTCACTATTGTAAGGTTACCTGCTCTCCATCAGTTAGAATGGGCTGCCAGGATTATTAATGCTATAATCCTAGCGGGCCCGGGGAGCATGGTGCAATGTCGAGTTTGGTATCCCTGAACTCAGGGTTTAATAACGCATCCGTTTGGGTGGATGGTTTTTGGACTCTGTGTTTGAAAATAGCACTTTTAGAAAGTAGCTATTTTCTTGTCTAACTGTCTACAGGTCTCTGCTGGTTCTGGTGTGCGTGTGACAGGAGCTGGGTGGCTCCAGAGTGTGGTGTTGGGTTCAAATCAGGCCTACATACTCTGCTAAACTCTCGAACACCTTAGTATAGAAGTTGGCACGGACACTGGAAAATGCAAAAGACAAGTTTATTAAGACCCCATGGGGTGGTGGTACATTCCTACAGCGCCCTTCGGCAATCTAAGAAGTAGCACACCGAACATCGGTGCGCGACCTCTTTTATACAGTTTAATGGCAATAAAAAGATAGGCGGTTAAAAGTTACACACTTTAGGTACATATAAGGTCATTTTTGGAACACAGCCAGCATGTGGGAGGAGTTCAGTAGCACTGGTCAGTTTGTGCTAACATTCCTAAAGAATGACCAGTTGATGCATAGTGCGCATGTGCGCTTGACCAGTACTAAAAATAACCTGTTGCCGAGCAGAATAGATGACCATGGGTATCGAGAAAGGACAAAAGGGCACGCTGACCACGAGGCAGCGTGTTCATATAAAATGGAGGTCGGAGGGATCCAAGATGGCCCCCGTACATTTTGGTCAAGTTAACGCAAAAAGATCGTGTAGCTGAGCTAAACGCTAACTCAGGAGCTGCCAAAACACGACAGACGGCCCTTTTAGCGTTTAGCAAAAGCTACCTCATAACGGACGTAATCAGGATTCTCGTCATCAATGTTGATGGCCATTATTTTCAACACTTCGTCGTTGACCAATTTCTCTTGCTTAATAATAGCTCGTTTAGACGGAATACAGGCTGTGATACATACAGAACATAAGGTTGGGCCACATTGAATACATAGACAAAGGAAAAACAATACTCCAATGAAAATACATAGAATGGTTAATAATTTCCAGCCCCAAGTACTAAGTAAGGTCCAGAACCAACCAGAAAAGGTCCAAGTTCCATTTTCTGGGTGGATCTCAGCAGATATCTTATGTAATTTCGTAATCGAATCATACACCGAAGGTGAATTATCTGGCACATACACACAGCAACTACTTCCGATAATGCGGCATGCTCCACCACGATCAGCTAGTATCACGTCTAGAACCATCCGGTTCTGGAGCGTCACAATTCTGGTAATTTGTAATTCTTCAGTTATATTCCCTAAAGCAGAGGCAGTTTCATTAGCGACGGCTTCCTCCACACGTGGAAGCCTCCTTATCTTTCTGCTATTCAATGCAGCTCCTACAAATGAGAATAAACCAAGATTGAAATCTACATATTGCTGTAAAGTGGTATCAGTTTGATCTATCCCATCAAGATCTAATGTTCTTTTAACTCGGTTTAGTACAAAGTCATGGTACAAAACATAATCATTATGATACATAGGAGGAGCAATAAATACAGGCGGTAATACAAAAGCTATGTAACATGTTCCCAACCATCCCAGTGGCAGCCGATGATATCCCTTATTTCCACATATGAAATATGTATTACGTGAGGCCACAAATGCAATTCCATTTGGCGTATCAAAGGTAAGTGTAACATTACATTCGCTGCGGCCTACAGGGATTGTACCTTTATTTCTAATACAAAGATCTGCTTTTGTGTCAATAACCGTTATCACATGTAAATTCGTTACATTTATAAGCCTTTGATTCGTATAAACACGAGGTGCAGATACATTGTCCGGACGATACTCTTCCCATTCAAATTTAGTTCCTTCAGCTTGTGGATAACCATCTTTGTCATTGAAACATATCTTATTCAATCGAAAGAGTAGTCCACCTTTCGTTGGCCATCGTAAAGTAAAAAGAAGAGTATACCAAGCATTGCAAGAACCATTATGAGAAAACGGGAGAGGAATGAGTGGAGTTCCTCCCCTCTTTTGATGTCCGGGCAACATTCCACACACCCAACAATTTGTTCTGTTGGTCATGTTGTGAGTGTGATGCAAAATCTGAATAAAACTGTTATTCAAATAGGTCTGTCTATGCCTCTCTTCATGATAAGGCAAAGTAAAATGAAAATGTTCGGATGGGCTCGGAGTGGTAGGCAGTAAGTGTTCTCGTGCAGGAAACAATTGTTCTATAGTCCAAGCTATTACTGCAATCACCACTATGGTCAAAACAAACAATACAGCACCAAGAATTCTCCCTTTTCGTGTCGAAGGAGATGCCATAGTTCGCAAAACAATGATCTTCAAGAGCAACACTAAACGAAAAATAAAACGATGGTTCTGGACTGAGGCTGCCGTTGGTTTGTTCTCCGAGATTCAAGACGGGTGTCGCTACACTGGACAGAACTGATCCCCCCCTTGATATTCCCGGCTTCCGTTTCACAAACCTCAGAGCGGTCACCAACCAGTTTCAAAAATGCAAAAAGAAATGATTTCCTGGGACGTAGATTGTACTTCACTCCATCAGAAACAGTGTGGTCCGGGAAGGCTCCCTCCAAATCATTGGACGTAACAGCTGGGCTCTTTTCTGCATCCAAAATCTTTCTGTAGTCGGATAGCACCACAGGGTTCACCAGATCCGGGGAAACACGACGACAATGGCTGGAATGAATCCACCGTTTCTTATTGGTGACTCTCACTGCTGTTCGGGTAGCCAGCAGCACCTGCTCTGGGCCATGCCATCTCGGTTCCAAACTGCTGGACCTTTCGAACACGCGGACCATCACGTGGTCCCCAGGATGAAGATCGTGAGCCTCTCCAGTAGAGTTATCAGGGAGCGCTTCTCGAACCTGTTGATGAATAGAAAGCAAATCATTTGTTAATCGTGCCAGATAGTCATTCATCATTATACAAGGCACATCATGTATCAAACGAGGTTTAGGAACTCCCCAAATATTCATCGGCCTTCCAAACACCACCTCATAGGGTGTGAGGCCAGATCGGGAATGTGGCACTGATCGGATAGACAGCAATGCCAAAGGCAAAGCGTCCGGCCATTTCAAAGATGTGGATGCCACGATCTTTGCTAGCTTCAGCTTCAGAGTTGCATTGTATCTTTCTACCAAACCTGCTGATTGCGGATGAAAGACAGCGTGGAATCTTTGCTTGATTCCCAATCCTTTCAGGACGTACTCCACTACTTTCCCAATAAAATGAGGACCATTATCATTCCACATAAACTTACAAACACCATAGCGCGGGAAGTACTCTTTGAGCAACACCTTAGCTGTTGTTAATGCTGTATTGTCTTTCGTAGGGTAAGCCTCGATCCATTTACTGAAGGCGCACACCACCACTAAGACATACTTGAGGTTATTACAGCGCTCCAGCTGGATGTAATCCATTTGCAGTACTTCGAATGGTGCAGTAGGTGGAACAAACCCTCCTTTAGGAGTATGAGTCCCTTGTCCAGGATTGTGCTGTAGACATATCAAACAGGTCTGCACTACTCTCTTAGCCGTACTAGCAATTTCAGGATTTTCCCAGACCCGTGTAAGCAATTTAGTAATTGCGAGAGCTCCAATATGTGCCAGCCCATGTGTCATTTGCACCATTGTTTGTAAATAGGCCATAGGTAATTTCCATATTTCCATATCTTTACTTCGCCAGCAACCCTCATCATCCAACACTCCTTCAGTGGCCCATTTCGTAAGTTCTGCTTCAGATGCTGACCTCTGTATATCTAATATTTCTTCTCTAGCATCATGCCACCGCTCGGCTTGTGATTTCACCACGTACATGGGGGAATTATTTTGTAGCATAGCGGTCTCTCTCGCAATTCGATCTGCGAAAGCATTGCCTTGTCCTATTTTATCTGTCACCTTTTTGTGTGCACTGCATTTGACTATTGCTATTTTCTTTGGACACAATAATGCATTCAGGAGATCGCGTACCAATTCTCCGTGCATAATGTCTACTCCATGTGAAGTCAAGAATCCTCGTTCCTTCCAGAGTAGGCCAAAATCATGCACTACTCCAAAAGCGTAACGACTATCCGTGTAAATGTTCACACATAGCCCAGCACTTAACTCGCATGCTTTCGTTAAGGCTATCAATTCAGCTGCTTGGGCCGATTTCTGGGGTATTCGTGCTGCTTCTACCACTGTCTTAAGTGTCGTGATCGCATAAGCTGCGGAAGTCGTACCATCTGGTAACCTCACACATGACCCATCAACCCACAGTTCCCCATCTACATCTGCAAATGGCGTATCCTGTAATTCGATACGACCCTTTGTTTGTTCCTCAGTCAGAAAAACACAGTCATGTTTTTCTTCCTTCTGGGTCTCAACAACAGGATCCGGCAATAAAGTAGCAGGGTCCAGTGTCGCACATCGCTTTAGTGTAATGTGCGGCGCCAACAACATTAGCTCATATCCTGTTAGGCGGGCACTGGTTAGATGCTGTGTTTTCGTTTGATTCAACAATGCATCTACCGCATGGGGAACTAATACCAACAATTTATGTGATAAAACTATTCCCTCACTTTGTCGTATAGCTACTGCTGTTGCTGCAACTGCTCGAAAACATCCAGGCAATCCTCGAGCCACAGGGTCGAGTACCGCCGAGAAGTATGCACAGGGTCTCTGTTTGTCTCCATGTGTCTGCACTAAGACTGACAATGCGCACCCATCCTTCTCGTGTACGTACAATGTAAAGATCTTCGTATAATCAGGTGTACCTAACACTGGTTAATCAAAAAGGGCCACCTCACAATGGGTGGGTGTATATCCGGATGTCATTGGAATACACCTTCTTTGTTAAAATACCCCTCACACACCAAAAGGGCCCTTGGTGTCATGCTTCATCATTGGGGTCTTCCCGTCCCGCTGCAGGGCGGGGCAGTGCTGCGACAAGCGGATACGCTGGAGCACCTTTAGGTGGAGGTGCTATGTGTTGGGAGTGAGTGTCAGTGGGGTCAGGAGTGATATAAGAGTGAACGTTAAAAAATACCTGGCCTAGTGGAAAAAAGAAATTTTATTAAACACTGGCTGGTATTATTAAAAGAAAAGTGAAGCGGAGAGATGGGGCTATTTAATGGGCTCTCTCTCCTATGTGGGTCAACATGTTTCGAGGCGCGGGGCCTCTTCGTCAGGACCTAGGGGAAGATCCCCCTGTCACTCACTAGTGTTTCTCCACAGAGGTAGAAAAGGTGTATATACAGGAAAAGTGAAAAAAAAGGGTTAAACTATGTGTGTAACTACAATTAATAATTACGACACAATTAAGCTTCCACACTAATAATGTAGTATGCCTGCAAGACAAGAAAAGCTAATTATAATTGCACCGATCCCAATGTGCGCTTAACTCTAAGTCACCTGTAAGGGAGAAAGAGAAACACACACAGATATACCAGTTTGTAATGTTGGGATCATGCATAAGCAGTGAAGGATAACCAAGCACATCCTGAGAAAACACACAGTCACACACAGACAGGTTACACATAGGGGATGTGAATAGCCAGGGGTTGAGGTATTCAAATTCATACTTATCAAAGGAGGAGTCAATGCCCCATGAGCCAGCTTGAGACAGAAGGGTAGGGTGGGGTCACAACTGTAGAGGGGAAGAAGAAAGACTGCATTGTAATTCTATCCCATCAGGTGTTCTCCAAATATCACCAGTAAGTGCTTGCTGGGATATAGAGTTCATCCTAATGAGGCGGCTATGCCGTACTTACTGGTCCCCTGGCCCGCTCGTGCTTCCTCCTTCGTCTGCGGCTTCCGTGAATATGTCGGAGGCTGCGGGCGGCGAGTATTTATGGACTGTGTTAATTGTTTAATTGATCAATTTGGGAAGGAGAAGCCCGCCGAGTTTACAGAGGCCCAAAAAGTAAGTAATGCGGGCGGCCATCTTAGAGTGGTAGGTAGACCCCCCTCCCGTAGCTATAAATGCATTGTCGATTGTGAGCCATTAGCCCCGCTGCTCGGAGAAATCAGGTTAAGACTTATCTTATGTGGCTGTTCGAGCCCTTTGTCCGACCGATGTAGGTTCGGTTTGCCTCAGGCTGCAACCGGGCTGGACTGCAACCGCGCCGAGAGGCAGTGTGTCCTGCCAATGCACCGCGCATGCGCCGGATCACTTAGTCACCGCCCATGTGCGCAGACGTGACGCTGTGAACGTTGCGCATGCGCACATCTTCCTTTATAGTCACAATTACAGGAAAGGTAGCGTTTTAATGGCTAGAGGCCAGTGTTACTAGATATGCGGACACATTATGGGTGTGAAAGTGTTGGGAGTAAAAATGCAGAGTGTTGGGCCGCATCTATCCTCTGGTTTGTATCCAGACATACATTTTCAGTTACTCCAGGTCTGGGAGAGGTGGAACCATGGAACAAATGCTACTAAGAAACTAAAAAAACTGGAGCCAGTTGCCTGCTGTTAATTAAACATAAATGAACATTCCAATTCACGGGGGGCTGGTAGAGGTACATGTTAGCAAGAATGGCCCTGAAAAAGTTTTCTTAAAAAATTAATTATACTGCAAACCCGGGTCAGTTGCTTAGGATATGAGTCACCCAGCAGGCCCTAGGTGTTGAGTTGGGCCCATGCAATATCATCATTCAGGCCTGTGCGGTGTGTTCCCAGACGGTACACCCACCGTTGTTCTTTCGATAGGAGATCTCTATCGTTTGCGAAAGCCTCGATGACAGTCCATTTAAGGTCATGGACACTGTGTCCTGCAGTTGCAAAATGCGCTGACATTTTTGTTGCTGTCCTGCTGCAGCGTATATTGCTGCGGTGTTCACCCATTCGAATCTTCACGGGTCTGCTGGTAATGCCCACATACTCCTTGTTGCAGGGACACGTGATTAGGTAAACCACGTTGCGGCTATTGCAATTAGTAAAGGCTCGCTGTTCCCATGTGGACTTGTTAGAGAATGTGATACTTCTGCTCTTCTGCGTGTATTGGCAGGACACACATGCACCACATGGGTGGTGTCCATTAACCCCTATGACCCTAGAGGGTCCAGTTAAATCAGTTGCTTTTGGTCTAGTATGGACAAGTAGATCCTTGAGGTTCATTCCTCTTCTATGTGAAAACATAGGTTTCGGAAAATTCAGTTTACCGCAGGATAACAATCTCCAATGTTTGTTTACGAACTTGGTGATCTGGTTGGAGTTTGTGTTGTAAGTTGTTACGCAAATGGGGCGTGGATCAGGTTCCTTCAGTTCGGTGTCATCCAGAAGCGCTTCCCTATTGTTGTTACGGGCCCATTTGAGGCCTTTACGAACAATGTTCGTAGGGTACTGCCTGTTCAAAAGTTTGCACTCCAATTCAGCCGCTTGTGTTTTAAAGTCCTCAATGTTGCTACAGTTGCGCCGTAGGCGGAGAAACTGTCCGTACGGAAGGTTCTCGCGTAGGTGGCGTGGGTGGAAGCTACTGTACAGGAGCAGACTGTTCTTGGCTGTGGGTTTAAAGTGAGTGCAAGTTGCAAGTTTACCCTCTTTGGGGTAAATGTTAAGATCGAGGAACACCAGGTTTTCATTGGAGGCGGTGTGAGTGAATTTCAGGAACTGATCCTGTAGGTTCAGCCAGTTCATGAAACGGGTAACGGAGTCTCGGTCACCTCTCCAGATGACAAAAATGTCATCTATGTACCTTTTCCATGTAAGTACATGATGCCTATAGGGATTGCTGTGATGTAGAATTTTAGCGGATTCCAGGTGGTGCACGTATAAACCGGCCAGACTGGGGGCACAGGTGCTCCCCATGCTGGTGCCATGTCTTTGGAGGTTGTACGTGTCCTCATATTGAAAAAAGTTTTTTGTAAGTGACAGGGAGATGCATTCAAGGACCACTTGTCTGGGGGTGTGGTAGTCCCATGGTGTGGAGAATAGTACTTCCTCTATTATTTCCAAGGTTTCTCTATGTGGAAGACTTGTATAGAGGCTCTCCACGTCAAGACCCACAAGGAGATCTTGTTCTGGGTCAAAGGAAACCTCTTTGACCCAGAACAAGATCTCCTTGTGGGTCTTGACGTGGAGAGACTTTTTTCAATATGAGGACACGTACTACCTCGAAAGACACGGCACCAGCATGGGGAGCACCTGTGCCCCCAGTCTGGCCGGTTTATACGTGCACCACCTGGAATCCGCTAAAATTCTACATCACAGCAATCCCTATAGGCATCATGTACTTACATGGAAAAGGTACATAGATGACATTGTTGTCATCTGGAGAGGTGACCGAGACTCCGTTACCCGTTTCATGAACTGGCTGAACCTACAGGATCAGTTCCTGAAATTCACTCACACCGCCTCCAATGAAAACCTGGTGTTCCTCGATCTTAACATTTACCCCAAAGAGGGTAAACTTGCAACTTGCACTCACTTTAAACCCACAGCCAAGAACAGTCTGCTCCTGTACAGTAGCTTCCACCCACGCCACCTACGCGAGAACCTTCCGTACGGACAGTTTCTCCGCCTACGGCGCAACTGTAGCAACATTGAGGACTTTAAAACACAAGCGGCTGAATTGGAGTGCAAACTTTTGAAAAGGCAGTACCCTACGAACATTGTTCGTAAAGGCCTCAAACGGGCCCGTAACAACAATAGGGAAGCGCTTCTGGATGACACCGAACTGAAGGAACCTGATCTACGCCCCATTTGCGTAACAACTTACAACACAAACTCCAACCAGATCACCAAGATCGTAAACAAACATTGGAGATTGTTATCCTGCGGTAAACTGAATTTTCCGAAACCTATGTTTTCACATAGAAGAGGAATGAACCTCAAGGATCTACTTGTCCATACTAGACCAAAAGCAACTGATTTAACTGGACCCTCTAGGGTCATAGGGGTTAATGGACACCACCCATGTGGTGCATGTGTGTCCTGCCAATACATGCAGAAGAGCAGAAGTATCACATTCTCTAACAAGTCAACATGGGAACAGCGAGCCTTTACTAATTGCAATAGCCGCAACGTGGTTTACCTAATCACGTGTTCCTGCAACAAGGAGTATGTGGGCATGACCAGCAGACCCGTGAAGATTCGAATGGGTGAACACCGCAGCAATATACGCTGCAGCAGGACAGCAACAAAAATGTCAGCGCATTTTGCAACTGCAGGACACAGTGTCCATGACCTTAAATAGACTGTCATCGAGGCTTTCGCAAACGATAGAGATCTCCTATCGAAAGAACAATGGTGGGTGTACCGTCTGGGAACACACCGCACAGGCCTGAATGATGATATTGCATGGGCCCAACTCAACACCTAGGGCCTGCTGGGTGACTCATATCCTAAGCAACTGACCCGGGTTTGCAGTATAATTAATTTTTTAAGAAAACTTTTTCAGGGCCATTCTTGCTAACATGTACCTCTACCAGCCCCCCGTGAATTGTAATGTTCATTTATGTTTAATTAACAGCAGGCAACTGGCTCCAGTTTTTTAGTTTCTTAGTAGCATTTGTTCCATGGTTCCACCTCTCCCAGACCTGGAGTAACTGAAAATGTATGTCTGGATACAAACCAGAGGATAGATGCGGCCCAACACTGCATTTTTACTCCCAACACTTTCACACCCATAATGTGTCCGCATATCTAGTAACACTGGCCTCTAGCCATTAAAACGCTACCTTTCCTGTAATTGTGACTATCAAGGAAGATGTGCGCATGCGCAACGTTCACAGCGTCACGTCTGCGCACATGCGCGGTGACTAAGTGATCCGGCGCATGCGCGGTGCATTGGCAGGACACACTGCCTCTCGGCGCGGTTGCAGTCCAGCCCGGTTGCAGCCTGAGGCAAACCGAACCTACATCGGTCGGACATAGGGCTCGAACAGCCACATAAGATAAGTCCTAACCTGATTTCTCCGAGCAGCGGGGCTAATGGCTCACAATCGACAATGCATTTATAGCTACCGGAGGGGGGTCTACCTACCACTCTAAGATGGCCGCCCGCATTACTTACTTTTTGGGCCTCTGTAAACTCGGCGGGCTTCTCCTTCCCAAATTGATCAATTAAACAATTAACACACTCCATAAATACTCGCCGCCCGCAGCCTCCGACATATTCACGGAAGCCGCGGACGAAGGAGGAAGCACGAGCGTGCCAGGGGACCAGTAAGTACGGCATAGCCGCCTCATTAGGATGAACTCTATATCCCAGCAAGCACTTACTGGTGATATTTGGAGAACACCTGATGGGATAGAATTACAATGCAGTCTTTCTTCTTCCCCTCTACAGTTGTGACCCCACCCTACCCTTCTGTCTCAAGCTGGCTCATGGGGCATTGACTCCTCCTTTGATAAGTATGAATTTGAATACCTCAACCCCTGGCTATTCACATCCCCTATGTGTAACCTGTCTGTGTTTGACTGTGTGTTTTCTCAGGATGTGCTTGGTTATCCTTCACTGCTTATGCATGATCCCAACATTACAAACTGGTATATGTGTGTGTGTTTCTCTTTCTCCCTTACAGGTGACTTAGAGTTAAGCGCACATTGGGATCGGCGCAATTATAATTAGCTTTTCTTGTCTTGCAGGCATACTACATTATTAGTGTGGAAGCTTAATTGTGTCGTAATTATTAATTGTAGTTACACACATAGTTTAACCCTTTTTTTCACTTTTCCTGTATATACACCTTTTCTACCTCTGTGGAGAAACACTAGTGAGTGACAGGGGGATCTTCCCCTAGGTCCTGACGAAGACGCCCCGCGCCTCGAAACATGTTGACCCACATAGGAGAGAGAGCCCATTAAATAGCTCCATCTCCCCGCTTCACTTTTCTTTCACTAATACCAGCCGGTGTTTAATAAAATTTCTTTTTTCCACTAGGCCAGGTATTTTTTAACGTTCACTCTTATATCACTCCTGACCCCACTGACACTCACTCCCAACACATAGCACCTCCACCTAAAGGTGCTCCAGCGTATCCGCTTGTCGCAGCACTGCCCCGCCCGCAGCGGGACGGGAAGACCCCGATGATGAAGCATGACACCAAGGGCCCTATTGGTGTGTGAGGGGTATTTTAACAAAGAAGGTGTATTCCAATGACATCCGGATATACACCCACCCATTGTGAGGTGGCCCTTTTTGATTAACCTGTAACCCTGATAAGAGGAGAACGTGCCCACCTCGGTGCCCAGCGGCATCACCTCTTCACTCCCCCTTTTGATTTTCTTAGTACCTAACACTGGTGCAGAACAAAGAGCTTGTCTCAATTGTTCAAAAGCATTCTGACATTCATCCGTCCATTCAATGGGAATCGGTGTATCTTTGGACAACAATGCCAACAAAGGCTTAACAATGTGTGAAAAACCCAATATCCATTGCCTACAAAAAGACGTCAAACCTATGAAGGCACGAACATCTTTCTGAGTGCGGGGGACTGGTGTGTCTAAAACTGCTTGGATTCGATCTGGTGTCAATGCACGGCCCTCCTTAGACAAAAGATGACCGAGGTAGGTCACCTTGGGTCTACAATACTGTAACTTTTTCTTCGAAACCTTATGATTATTTATGGCTAAGAAGGAAAGCAAGGAAAAGGTACTTTTCTCACATTGTTCCTGCGTGTCTGCTGCAAGTAAGATGTCATCCACATACTGAATAAGAGCCACTCCATCCTGTAATTCAAAGGAATAAAGCTGCCTTTTTAAAGCCTGGCTATAGATGCTAGGACTTTCTGTATAGCCTTGAGGAACTCGACAGAATCTATACGATTTATTATTTAATGTAAATCCAAAAAGATATCGACTATCAGGATGTACAGGAATCGAGAAAAATGCATTTTTCAAATCGATAACCGTAAAAGTAGTTGCCGTCGGTGGAACCAACGTAAGCAACGTGGTGATGTCAGACACCACCGGGTACTGAGGCACTACTATCTTGTTGATTTCCCTCAAATCAATAATAAAACGGTAAACCTTAGCATCTGTATCTCTTTTAAGGATCGGTAGAATTGGGCTGTT
This sequence comes from Lissotriton helveticus, assembly GCF_964261635.1. NCBI lineage: Eukaryota > Metazoa > Chordata > Amphibia > Caudata > Salamandridae > Lissotriton > Lissotriton helveticus. The sequence continues at coordinate 4,452,587 of NW_027611651.1, read as the reverse complement.
GCAAACATTGTAGGAAACTTCCTCAACTACTCCTGCCAAGATCAAATCATTCACAATGTGTATCAAAGCAATTTCGCCTTCTCTCGAAATTTTATATTGTGGGACACGTGGCAGAGATACTCCCTCCTTTACAGTAATACGTACTGGGGGAATACTCATCTGTCCTACGTCAGTATCAGAAGTGGCCCACAATGTTTTTGGTAGGGAGGCTAATACTTCAGATTCATGAAGAAGACACACTCGCTCAATTTCTGGATAATTTTCGTTCAACACAACTCGCACTCCTTCCGGGGCACAGCGAATAGTAGCTCGAAAATGTTTTAACATATCGAGTCCCATAATATTATCCGGTGTATTTGGAGACAGCAAAAAGGGACAAGGGGCAGCAAATTTATCAACATGAAATGCAATGGGCTAGAAGTAGGTGTTCCATCGAACCCTATAGCTGTGGTAGAGCAAGCTTCGCATCGCGACTTGCTCGAGTCATGAACCTCGCCCGTGTGTAATCAATTAATAATTTGTACGTCTTACTAATATATTTTCATATCCGACCGAAGTAGATGAAGCTTGCTTATGTGTATTTCTAATACAACTAATCCGTGTCCCTAAACATGGCCGCCGCTTTGAAATGGCTTCTGCGCATGCGTCAGTCACACTCACGTGACATGACGTAGTTATAAGTTTGGTGGGAAAGGGTGCGCATGCGTAATACGCAGCTTTGGCAATAACGTGGTGCTGCTCGTGCAGTTGCTCTTGTGACAGTGTATATTTTGCTAATTTCTAATTGCAAAGTATATTTCTATAGTAATAAGAATGAAGTACAAAATTATGACATGTAATGCATTCATTTATTTCTATGTATTAATTTGTTCTCGCTTACTTTTCATGTACCGCGGGAAATGGGGGTCTGACTGAGCCGGGAACCATCTTGAAGGTCCCTTCTGCGCAGGTTATGAAGCCTGGGGAAATTCAGCCTTGAACAGTGGAACTCAGCCAGCTGGCAGAGATGGGCAAGATGCTCCTGAGAAAATGACCTGCGACCCAGCAGGACAGAGTCATGTGTGCCCATATTGAAACAATTGTTAACAATTCATTGTATTCCACTGGTCTTTCTCATGAGAACCCCAATCTCGCTAGGCGGTACCCAGAGATGCAAAGTAGGCCTCCAAATAGTCTGTTCTGATTGGTGTGTTACCCAAATCCTACCTTAGGACCAATCCAAATTGAGGGATTCTAACACTTTGCAACATTGGGGGGTGGTACACCGTCCCAAAACAGTATATCTACCCTGGGTTCACCTAGGGAAATTGTCCGACTTGTCTGGTTTAGCTGACCTGTCACTGACCCAACGCACTCAATAGGTGACCTGATACAGAGTACTGCGGAGCACTCTGTCCGAAATTGACCATAGACTAAGGTTTTACTAAACCTTAAAGTGCTGGCGGAGCACTTTGCTGGGAGTTCGCTGACCCAATCGGGGTCTTGATCGATAGCTGCAGAGAGGGTGGAGCGCAGGCGTTGCTTCCGAACTGCGGGTGCCGGTCCTGTCCTGAGGGTTCCTGTCCTGACGGTCCTGTCCTGATCCTAATCTGGTCTTCCTGTCCTGGGTGTCCGTTCTGCACCTGCTGTCCATTGAGGGGTATCCTTCCTTGAGGGTTTCCTGTCCTTAACTGACCCGTGGCCAGGGTTTGGTTTCCACACCAGTCTAGGTAAATATCACTCTGAAAATCTGAATCTTGCACCTTTCTGAATTTCTGTCTTTTGCTTTAATAAAGACATACCTTTGCATATGTTAATTTTCCATGCTTTTCCGCAACCATTGAATCCTAAAGTCATTTGCATTTATTTCATAACGTGTTCCTATGTTACCCTACCTGCTAGAAATTATATTTTGCATTGCAGTTTGTCACTTCCTGATATGGTCTAGAACATCCTTACTTAAACTGTCTAAAGAACTTTTGCCTTGATGCATAGCTTGTTTTTCCTTATAGTCTCTCCTATAGTTATATATATGTCCCGAAATCCTGTCTCATTCCCCTGAAATAATTTCAGAATACTAGTCCTAATCAAAGACTATCCCATCTTTATTGATTCATTCTAAACATCCTAATTTCTGGTCCTTCATTTTGAATGTGCCCTGGTTCCATTAGCTTATAAATGGTTGCACTGACTTATTTGCTATTCAGCTGTGTAATTTATGTTATTCTGGTTATTGATTGCTTAATTACTGTGAATTTGATACTCTCTGAATTTTACTAAATTAGATAAAGACTTTAAAACTTCCAGTTGTCCGTGGTCATTTGCTAAAGAATTATCGAATGTTATCTGTTGGGTTTGTATTTTGCTGCCTTTCCTTTTACAGCTAGCTCCCTGATCCATTGTGGTCATAGGTACCCACATCGGTGGATGGTAAGTCGGGTACTCTAGGAATAAAGAAAAGGAACTCACACAAATATTGGTAGTAGACCGTGAGGTCATCCGATCAATGTATATGGTGATTTGAAAATATATGGGCCCGAAGCCGGAAGTGGCGAAATTATTGGTTGGGTGACCCGCGCGCTCTATCAGTATTTTTCTGGTAGCAGAGCTATGGTTAGGGAATAGTTAAAGGTTAGGTAGGACTAGTTAGGCTAGCCAAGTCGGTAGCTGCTAACATTATTGCTGCTACAAGAGCGGCCGTTTCGAGGAATTGATCACTCTCTCGAAATGTGTTGCTTTCAAATTTATGAATTGTTTTTAAATTGTTATTCTTGTTCTTATATTGTTATATGTATTAATCCATGCGTATGTAAAGCGGTTTGTTAAGTGTTGTCGGAACTCCCCGGGGAATTGAATGGCAAGTGGTGAATAGAATCCATTTGCCTTGAGGTCGCAGGCTCAAGGAAAGTTAGGTGCAGGTTAGGTAGAACCGGAAGCACTAACTAGGGTTTTTTTTCTGAATACATGTGTGAATAAATGTTAGTAACGAGGTTCATTGGCAAAATTCCAATAGTGGCGTAACCTAATAAGGGTCACATCGGAAGAGTAGCAGGTTCATCGGAGCTTGGGTGAAAGCAAAGGGGTCCGCTGGGAAACCTTAGACTCGGATATATCCCGGAAAGAGTGGATGGGTCTAGGGAAGTAACAGGTTCACTGATGCTAGAGTGAAGGGTAGGCGGAAGAGATCTACCAGCAGTGTGTGAAAAGTAAATGGAAGTAGTTTACTTGCAGTAAAACAACTCTTTCCTGTCTAGACACTTGAGCACTGTGGCAAATGTGTATTCGTTGTCAAATAACCAAGCACTAAGCACTTTAGAAAGAAAGAAAGTTTCCGTTACCTTGTGAAGGGAGGGAGTCAGTCGCGAAGCGTCTCTGACGTCACTCCGTGCCGCGCTGGGATTGGTAGAGACAGCGGGCGGGTAGCGGGGCTGGAATTGTGAAGGAGGGGTGAGCGCCGGAGCGTGAGAACTGTCTCGCGAAGGGGCCGCGCACCCATTGGTCGAAATTATTTGAGCTCGTGCATTTCATTGGCCGCACAAAATTAGAAAGCGTCCTCTGATTGGAAGTGATTAGTAAACAAGGTCGCTCACAGGAACTTATATGTGGCATACGTATACGCCATATACTAGACCTGATCCAAGACACCTCGGGTTCGAAAGAGATCAGTGGAAAGCTAATAGATACGACATTATGTACGGAAATAAGAGAAAAATGTCCCTTGTAAATAAGGTAAAGAATTACTTCAAAAAGGACAAGCCGATTAAAACTAGAGAGGGCATTGTTATTCCACCACCAAATACTCCCGCATCTTTTATGATGTTTGACAGAGGGTACAATACATGTGTGTGGTTAGAAAATTGGGTGAAATACACAAAGGATGACGGAATAATGGCTTTTCCGTTAGAAGGTACCTTTAATGGTAGGATCCTATTCAACTTAAGAACCCGAATGAATGAATTACATCCCAGACCGAGACTAACGCAGTATGAGGCATTAGAGGAATGGGAGATTGAGGCTTTTCAAAGGGATAAGCCCCGAATGGACAAAGGGCTGACAAAGTATTACCCAAAACTGAAACAAGAAACTAGAGACAAAAAGATGAAAGAATGGAGACAGAGCATGATTGTTGAGGGACTGTTTCCCATGATGCCAGCAGAAGATCCTCCTGGGGGGTGGAAAAGGACAGAGAAATCCAAACACTGGGGGCCCCTCGGAGAATCAGATGACGAATTATTAGATGACATATGCATGAGAAGTCCGCCTCCTTATAATGAAGGACACCGACCTGCAAGTGCAGGAGATATTCCCCGGAGACCTCTACAAAGGGAAGAGGTCAGGTCCGTAAGTGTAGGAGGGAATTATCTAATTCCTCCTTATACTGAGAATCTAGGACCCGTAGAAACCAGAAGTATTTACCCCCGGAGACCGGCAGGTGGGGAGATGGGATATTCACGGGAAGGAGATTTTTGCCCGCATCTCCCCTACGGAGGCGAAGTGAGGTCCTTAGGTTCAGAAATGCCGTTATTACAGCCCCAGAATGAGGAAGATCCGAGAATTCTAGGCACAGGAAGTTTGTTTCAGAAGCCTAACTATGGCGGAGGGCCGAGTGAGACTCATCCCACTGCCCCGAGTTATGCTCCCATTCTGACCCCGCAGGTGTTACATGGAAACTCCTTGGACAGGTTATTAGAAGAGAAAGAGCGAGAAGCGCTGGGAAATCAGAGAGCTGAAATAATATGGAAAATGTCACAACTAAATGCAAGTCCTGAAGCCTTGACGATCCCAGTAACTATCGGACCCGTGGTTCCGTTGTATGGGGACCGTCAAGGGAGTCCGAAACCTCCAGTAATTACTCCTGTCATTGCACCGACCAGACCAGAACCCTTAATTGTAGATGACCAGACAAGTGAGTGCGAGTCGGAGTTCTCGCTGCTAGATCTGCCCGTTAGAAAGACCGGAAAAAAGATACCGAAGCCGCACACGTTTAGTACGAGGGAAATCCAGATGGAATCGACCTCGGGTACTAGGAGTGTCACATTGGTGACTCCTGAAGAAATCGAAAGATGGAGTCAGGAATTGGAAAAGCAAACGTCCTCAACGAAACCTTTAGATCTCTACAAACTGAGAATAGAAATAGAGGAATTGATGGCAGGAAACGTAGGATTAGACAGATTAAATACCTACTCTGAAGACGAAATGCTGTTTATCTGCAAGAGTCTCACCCGAAATACCCGAGTACTTCATGAAAAACTGACAGACACTGCTGCTAGCATGGGAATAGATATTTCAAGATCGAAACCGCTACAAAAACCATATAGGGCAGATTTCTCAGACAAAGATTTGGAAAACTTGAATGTTTCAGGAAAGAAAGCACAGGTCAAAGAACTATTGACAGTATTGCAAAAATGGGGAGATGTGGAAAGATGGAAAGCCAGATGGGTAAAGAAAAAGGATGAGGCCAGGTCTAGACAGGCAACTCCCGAATTTGTTCTAAGGGAAGCTGAGAAACCAGAACAGTTATGCCCTATGCGCGAAGTACCAGGTGGAAAATATGTGCACGTTCCATGGTCCAGACAGGATATTGTGTCCTTTACTAACGATTTCCCGAAATTGCGCGAAAAGCCAGTTGACTGGTACAGGCAGGTGGAAAGGTTCGTAAAGGTGCAAAAATGCCTGTGGAAAGACCTGGATGGGTTCTTTGACATTGTAGTCCCGGTAGATCTATGGACCGAGTGTAAAATAGCCATAGCTTGGCCTAGTGAGGAATACCAGAGAGACGAAAAAACAGGGGAACCATCGAAGGAGGTAATGAGAAAATATGAGCAGGTAATACAGCATCTGAAACTAAAGGTGCCAGCAAAGGAGACTGATTGGACCAAGATAGATAGAACCACGCAGGAAAGAGACGAGACAGTGCACTCCTATTATGAAAGGCTGTTGCAGGTGTTCAAAACATACAGTGGTATAGATAACATCGAGATGAAGGATATGACACATTTTATTTACAGGTTTGTAAATGGTTTAAGACCCGAAATTTGTCAATGGATAAAGGATAACAAAATCTGTTGGCATACTAAAAAGATGGATGAGGTCCTACGGTACGCAAAGTACTGTGAGGACGAGATGGCAGAAAAGAAAAAGGCTCTCAAGGAGAAGGTTATGTGGGCTCAAGTGAAGCTCGCAGAACAGCAGGAAAAACAATTAAATAAAATGACTAAAACTACTCAGAACCAAGGTCCTGGGGGTGGGGGTGGAGGAAAGCCCCGGCCCAAAATGAGCAGGGAGGAGGCAAAGAAGAAATTTCCCTGCCATCAGCGCGGAGAAATTGGACACTGGCGAGACGAGTCTCCTTATCTGCAGGATGATAACTCCCAAACACATGATTTCACTCCACAGACGCAGAATGAAAGACCAAGAAAGACCCAACAACAGGTAAAAACGATTCAGTTGCCCCGAGCACCAAAGCCAGTATTTAAGGGAAAATCCACACAGGGTGATGACGTAGAAGTCTGGGGGAGCAATGAGAACAGAAATGCAGCAACTTCGCAGTATTTACTAAATGATACCTTCCTTTGTGATGACCAGTACTGACGGGGCCTGAGAGGGGAGGACGAGGAGTGCGTACTTGGCGCCTCTTTGCCGGTAGACCAGTCAGGGCCATACATTGAAGGAAAAGTTGACGGAAATGATGTCACTTTTCTGTTGGACACTGGCGCTACCCGTTCTACTGTGAGAACAGTGGACGTTCCAAACCTACCCCTCTCGGGAGAAGCAATCCAAGTAGTGGGGGTATCTAATCAACTAATTAGTACTCCTGTTACCGAGCCCATGGAGATCTCAATTGGAAACTTTAAAGAAATGCATAGATTTGTCGTTTGTGACACCAGTCCAGTGAACTTACTGGGACGTGATTTGCTGTGCAAAATGAACTGTACCATCTTTTGCACACCAAAGGGTGTTGAAATTCAGACCCCAGATGAAGATGGCATTTATAAATTAATGTTGATTAGACCTGACTCAGAAATTAAACGAATGACTATGCAGGATTTACCCAAAGAGCTCCAAGAAACAGTGAAGCCAGAGGTATGGGACTTTACCGGTAAAGATGTAGGATTAATGAAAAACGTAGACCCCATACAGATAGCCATCAAGGACAATGCAGTATACCCTAATACTAAACCCTACAGAATGAATGCAGAAGTGAGAGCAGGTGTTGCCCTGGAAATACAGAAATTGCTAGAAGGAAACATCATACAGGAAGTAATGAGTAGCCCCTGCAACTCACCGATTATGGGCATCAAAAAGCCTAGTGGCAAGTACAGAGTAGTGCAAGACCTAAGAAAGGTAAACAAAATAGTGGTTCCTTGTTGTCCTATTGTGCCGAACCCAGCAGTGATTCTGTACCAGATTCCCGGGGATGCTGAGTGGTTCACTGTGATAGACCTATGTCATGCATTCTTTTCCATTCCCTTGCATCCAGACAGCAAATTTCTTTTCTCATTTGCTTTCAACAGTCACGTGTATGTCTGGAATAGGGTCCCCCAGGGGTACACAGAGAGCCCCTCTATCTTTAATCAGATCTTGAAAAAATGCTTGGAAACTTTGATCTTACCTGGAAATTCTGTTTTGGTGCAATACATTGACGACCTCTTGGTGGCGTCCAAAAGTCATAAGGATTGTGTGATTGACACCATTGCCCTACTGAATCATCTGAGTGAGAAGGGACATAAAGTGGCCCCTGAAAAATTACAGTTCTGTGCAAAATCAGTGAAATATCTGGGGCACCAGATAGAGAAAGGCATCAGGAAAGTAACGTCAGAGAGAGTCAGAATAATTCAAAAGATGCAGTTACCCCGTACTCAGAAAGAAATCAGAATGTTCCTTGGAGTGATAGGATACTGCAGGCAATGGATTCTGGGATTTGCAGTCCTAGCTAGGCCTTTGATAAAAATGACCAAGAGAGGAACACCAGATATCGTAGAATGGGATGATGAAAGCTTAACAGCCTTCACAAAACTGCGAGACTGTCTGTGTACAGCCCCTGCGTTGGGAATGCCAGACTATTCCAAGGAATTTGCCCTGTTCTGTGACACTCGCGATAATTGCGCGTTGTCAGTCCTAACACAAGAACATGGCACAACCAGAAGGCCAGTGGCATATTTCTCTGCCACCCTGGATCCAGTGGCTGCTGGATTACCAGGATGTCTGAAAGCAGTAGCTGCTACTTGCACAAGTTTAGAGCAGAGTGAATCCATTATCATGGGACATCCTGTAACTGTGTATGTTCCACATGGAGTGGTGATTTTACTAACAAGAACGAAAACTCAGTATCTCACCCCTAGTCGGCTGACTAAATACGAGAGGATTCTCGTGGGTGCGGCAAATATAACAATTGTCCGGTGCAACATTCTGAACCCCGCCACTCTGCTTCCCAACTCAATGGATATGGAAGATGGGGAGGAAGATGAGCATAACTGCATTGATCTGACAGAATTTAGCACAAAACCACGCCCAGACATAAAAGAAACACCATTACCTGTACATGACAAGGAATTGTTTGTGGATGGTTCATGCCTAAGACATGAGCAAGGAGGCCTGAATGCTGCCTATGCTGTAGTCTCCTTAACCAGAATTGAAGAAGCAGGTTATTTATTTGGAGTAAAGTCTGCACAAGTAGCCGAATTGATCGCCATGATAAAAGCTTGCAAATTGGGAAAAAATGAACGCATAACAGTGTATACTGACAGTCAGTACTGTTATGGAGTTGTGCATGACTTTGGCCAATTATGGCTACAGAGGGAGTTCCTGACTTCATCAGGTACCCCTATTCGAAATGGAATAGTTGTTCAAGACCTTTTAGAGGCAATCCAGTTACCAAAGGAACTGGCAGTGGTCAAGTGTGTTGCTCATAAGCCGAGCTTTGACCCTGGCAAAATTTTGCGCAACAGATCGTCTAATAATCAACCCGAAACGGGGGGGGGGGCGGAAACAGCTGCCAACTTCGAGTGTTTGAATAAGTGCCTACATGGGATGAAGTGAGAGAATGGCAGCAGGCGACACCCTGGCAAGAGAGAGAGAAGTGGAAGGAAGAAGGTTGTAGACCAAGACGTGAGGATGGTGTCATCTTGGGCCCAAATGGTATGCCTGTGTTACCCAGACACTTGCTTGGCACAATGGCTAGACTGATACATGAGGGATCACACATTGGTAGGGATGCCATGATTCTGGTATTCCAACAGACTTGGTACAGCAAAAAGTTCAGGAAAGTAGCAGAGTCCCTCTGCCAGAGGTGCTTGTCTGTCAACAGTTCAATGCTGGCAAAAGAACAATGGTGGAACTATGGAGAATTGGGAGGTCAGGGGGTCCCTTTGTGAGAATACAAGTTGATTTCATCACCATGCCACGTTGTGAAGGGAAACGATATGTCCTTGTCATTGTCTGCCTATTTTCAAAATGCGTGGAAGCTTACCCTACTCCCCAAAATGACGCACTGACAGTAGCCAAGTGTTTACTGAAAGAACTGATACCTAGGTTCGGGGTTCCAGTCACTATTGAATCAGATAGAGGCCGACATTTTCAGAATGATGTGATCGATCAACTCTGTAAGGCTTTTAGGATCTCGCAAAAACTCCACTGTGCATATCATCCAGAGGCTTCTGGAGTAGTGGAACAAATAAACGGGACTATCAAAACAAGACTAGCAAAATTGTGTGATGCATCTGGCATGACCTGGGTGAAGGCCCTGCCTCTTGTCCTGATGGGACTCCGAAGTATTCCAGATCGGAAGACAGGCCTGAGCCCCCATGAAATCCTGATGGGAAGAGTGATGAGACAAGCGTGGGTACCAGGAAGCAAACTGTTGAGTATTACTGATGATTTGGTGCTTGAATACTGCAAGAGATTAGGTGACCAAGTGCGTTATATCTCTCGCCAGATCGGAGAAGACGCCGTCGCCAATCCAACGACTCCTCTCCACAAACTGGTTCCAGGGGACTGGGTCAAAATCAAGAAGCATACTCGGTCGAGCTGCCTGGCACCAAGGTGGGGACAGAAGCGCCAAGTAATCCTGGTAACAACCACAGCAGTGAAGTGTGCAGGTGTTCCCCATTGGATCCACGCCAGCCACACCCAGAAGGTACTACCAGACGAGGAGCCTGGAGAAGGAGGCCGTCCAGCAGAGGGGCCTGCAGAAGCAAGACCAGAAGTAACTGACGACGTACAGCCCAGTACCAGTCAAGCTGAGGGGTCCGCAGACGTTGGTCCAGCGGTAGTTGATGACGAGCTACCAAGAGTCAAGCCTGCTGAAGGGTTCCCAGAAGTTGGTCCAGAAGTAGCTGATGACGAGCTGCCGAGCATATGGCCAGATGAGTGGATACCCTTGATTGACCTCACCGAAGACCCAATCAGAACAAGAGAGCGAATTTGGGAAGGTAGAGAGTGGAATAGAGAGGAAAAGCAAGGCACAGGCGAAGAACCTCAGACTATTGAGATTCACATCAAAACTGAGGAAGGAGAAGGTCAGACAGGGACTGAGCAAATAATTGATACACCTCCCCAAACTCCAGAAATCGAAAAACAACAGATTAGACCTAGTAAAGAGATTCGAGCGGGAGAAAATCAAGAGATCGAAGTGCTTGGACAGGATCAGATAGGGTTAGAAGAACGTGTTCGGGAAACAGAAACAGAGACATTTGAAAAGCAAAGACAAAACTCTCCTGAACAAAGCCAGTTTAGTAACCAGGCAGAAGAAATAGATACAAGCCCTGGAACTAGTCAGATAGAAAGGGAAGAAAAGGAAGCAGAATTGCAACAAACTAATGAAAATAAAAGGGCAAGAGAAGAAAACGAAATCCAAGTGCCAACTAAAAGACTTAAGAAAAGAAAGCACATTGAGCCTGGCTTCGTAAAGAAATTGAGGCTGAGGATAAAAACGGTGGAAGAAAAACGTGCAGAAGAAAGGAGAAGTGCTCGCATAGCTGAGCAACAAGAAGACACTTCCAAAAGAAGGAGCGATCGAATAAAGAGACAAAACAAAAAGTACAAATCTCCTGAATGGACGCTCGTTTTGGAAGAATTTGAAGATCTTGATATCACTGACGAAAGCGACGGAGAACCAGTCACTGAATACTCTGCCGAAGAAGAAGACGAGCCACCGTGAATTTGCACAAAGTAAGCTACTCGTGCAGAGACACAAAGAGGGGTCGAGAAACTTCTTCTGAGCCAAAATGTCTGATTCAAACGTGAGTGGTAGACCTAGTCGCAGTTGTTGCAAAACATGCTGCAAGGTATGTGTATGTAGTATAATTATAGTGATATTAGTGTGGATAGGACTAACAGTTTTCATTCCTTTTGCGGTGAGCAAAAATACTAATATTGACCCTACTGAGATTGTAAATACTGACACTGAAGAGCTGACAACACAAAGTGTAGCAAGACATGAGAAAGCACTCAGACAAACAAAACGAGACCTAGAAGCATCAGATGAGGGTGTGGTATATAAATAAATAATACCGGATCTAGGTTTTACTGGACATAGCAATAACAGATAGCTCAATAAATAAGAGTCAAGATTCGAGGTAGTAGGACTTTTGCAGGTTTAATACAGCATAAAGGACAGGAACATGACAACCTGCACGGGAACAGAATGGCAGCTGCCTGGGGGCAGGATCTGGGATGGCTAGCTCTACCTTTTAATAACAATGTACAACATATATATACTAAAATAATAGCATTACAGTGAATACAGTAGGCGTAGCAGTGGGTGGAGCAGAAGGTGTGACGCGTAGCAGTCGCGAAAGATAAGGCATAAAAGAGGCGTGAACAGGGCGTATACATAGACATGTGATGCAAACGTAACAGAATATGTCATGAATAGGGCGGAAACATGGAGGGGGCTACCTAAGGAGCCGGGACCTCTGACCTAATGGTGCGCGCAAACTGACAATGACGTGTTACTAGGAGAAGCTGGGGGCTATGAACTTTGTGCTAGGAGCAGAGACTAAAGTCTGGAGAGTCAGAGCGACATGTACCTAAACCCTATCTAGTATCTAATGTTTAGGGAACATGTTGATATAAACTAGAAGTCAGGAGGGGAAAGGCTAACAGACTCTAAGACTGGAGCATGCATCATTCTACATGTAGTGCGTGATGAAGAATATTAAATGACCATTAAATGCAGTATTCCTCCTACATGGAGACGTAAAGGCTAGACAATGACGGAAACTATTGATGCGATTCAGTAGCTTAGGAATGCAGAGAAGGAGGGCTGGACTGATAACTAGAATCATAACATACTCTTGGCAGACTCGTAGGCAGAGCCAGGCTGAGCCGGGCACTGTGAGGCAGGAAGTAAGTTAAGGGTCGAGGATACAGGTGGGGGCTGTATCGCTCCTCAGCGAGGCTCAGGAGACAGGAGCTGAATCTGGTGTCCAGGCCCTTTTGAGGCCTAGAAACGGGGACTTTACAATGAAATAACGTGCACACTGAGAAACGTGGCAACGCAACCTTACATAGGCCTAATACTCGTAGCTATCACGAGAACTGGAAACTGGCATACTAGAGTTGGACACAACTGTAATTGCGTCTTTAATCAAACATGGGGAATACATATGCATATTAATCATGCACACATAACATAAGATGGAGGACACGTAGGGACACAGAACATGGCAAAATTTACTTTTCCACATTCCCTCCTTGTCACTACGTTTCCATCAGGAAACATCAATATTCATGATACCATCTATCATTTCATACAGTATCATTTGCTCGTCTCGAATTGTCTTTGAACGGGATTTAGAACGGGGCTTGGGACTAGGGATACATGATGTAGCACAAATGCCGCAAATCGCAGGGCCACATTGTAAACAGAGGCAGCAACTGAATATGATCGCTACTGCAATACCTAGGAACGACAATACTTTCCATCCCCATGCAGAAATTATACTCCAGAGCCAACCGGACCATGTCCAGGTGCCTGGATTCTGGTGTAACATATGGGCAATTTTATGGAGTCTGGTTATAGCTGAATAAACAGACGGCGCGTTATTTGGAATGAAAATGCAGCAACTAGATCCGATGACTCTACATGCCCCGCCCCTATCGGCTAGTATGACGTCAAGGACGAGACGATTCTGCAAAACTACAAATCTCATAGCAGATTGCTCTTCGGTTAAGTTACCTAGAGCAGAAGTAGTCTCATTCACTACTGCTTCAAGGGTTCTTGTTAACCTACGGATTAGCTTACTATTCTGGACAGGGCCTATGGAGAAGAAGAATCCTTTATTAAAATCTTGATACTGTTCTAGAGTGGTTTCAGTTTGATCGACAATCGGGGACTCGATCTCCCTTCTATGTCTAATGTGTACTAGATGTGTGTTTCTATGATAATCGGATGGGGCTAGGAAAACTGGTGGCAGTAGGAAGGCAATGTAACAGGTACCATCCCAATCGAGGGGCAGACGAACATATGCGGTCTGACCACAAATAAAATATGAATGACGTGAGGCTTTGAAAATAGATTTCCCACTGTCACTATAACTGACAATAGTAGTACAATCACTATGTCCTACATGTGTAGAACCATTATTTCGGACACATAATTCACCTTTGACTGGTAATACTGAAATTGCAGGTAAGTCTGGAGTAGTATCAGACTGAACATTCAAGACCATAAAATTCGAAGAATAATTACCTAAATTATAAACTTCATTTTCTAGATCTAACCCTGTTCTGTGGGGAAGACCTTGCTTGTCTGGAAAACATGTACTGTTAAGAAAAGACATATCTGTTGAGGATGACGTTAACGTGGACCATGCTCCACACGAACCATTATGTGAAAATGGATAAGGAAAGAGTGGCAGAACTCCCTTCGGTGTCTGGAAAGGGGGGAGTCGACCACACACCCAACAATTAGTGGCATTGCTGGTCTGGTGTGAATAATGTAACATGCGGATAAAGGAATTATTACGCATAGCGAGGCGGTAAGAGAGTTCATGAGGAGGCAGATCACTAAACGTGTGTTCTACTGTAACATTAGCAGACTTATTTACATGAGAAATTGGAGAATACAAATAGAATGCATAACTGGTGCAAGTAATCATAAGGCTGAGATAGAGCAGAAAACATAAAATAATAATGCAACTTTTAGAATTCTCACTAACTCTCTCTCTGTGGGGGTCTATTATATACATGTCAGAAACCGGTCTAACCGTTTCACCTAGGGGAGGACTTAGACAATCAAACTGGCTGACTTATTTTACTAGACCTCAGTTTCAATTTATACTCCTGCTGTGGAGTTTTCTCTAACAGGGAGGGTTCAGTATCATTGTCTTTTGCGGGACAGTCCTTGAAAACAGTGTTTTGGCAGTCCTTTAAATCCTCGGAAATGTTCTTAGTAACAGGTTTCAGTCCATAAAATCTTTTCACATGAGACAGGTGGACCCAGCCCTTCCTGCCTTCTAACTTGACGGCAGTACGGGTGGCCAGGAGGACCTGTCGGGGTTCCTTCCAGCGGGGCTCCAGCGGACTTGAACGATCAAAGTTTCTCACAAGAACCATGGATCCGGGAACGATTTCATGCGGTGCCACCTCGGTATTGTCTGGAAATGCGGCGGCAACCTGTGAACGACAAGAGTGTAGGGCAGACATCAAGGAAGCTAGGTAATCTGTCAGCATATTACTTGAAACATCGGTAATACTTCGGGGTCTAGGTGTACCCCACATATTAGGGGGACGGCCGAATACGACCTCGTACGGGGACAGACCTGATCTGGAATGTGCGACCATGCGCATATAAAACAAAGCAACTGGCAGAGCCACTAGCCAGTCCACACCTTTCTCTTTACATACTTTGGCGATGCGGATTTTCAGGGTCTGATTATGTCTCTCTACGAGACCTGCTGCTTCAGGATGGCGTACACAATGGAACTTCCACTGGTACCCTAACAGAAGGGACACGTGCTTCATAAGTTCAGATGAGAATGGCTGGCCGTTGTCTGAATATACGACCCTAGGGAGTCCATAACGGGGGAAGAATTCACGAACCAACTGCTTAGCAGTGGTCGTGGCTGTGTAATCTGGAACTGGATATGCCTCTGTCCATCTGGACAAAGCGCAAACAACTACAAGGACATACTTGAAACCTCGACATCGCTCCATCTGAATATAATCCATCTGGAGGACTTCAAAAGGGTGGTCAGGAGGCTGGAATCCCCCTTGTTCCACCGGGACACTTTTACCTGGATTGAACTGACAACATATCATACAGGTGCAGACTTTCTGCTTGGCTGCAGCTCGTAAATGCTTGTTGAACCAAATGTTCTGGATACTGTCTAACATAGCTTTTTCTCCTAAATGTGCTGGACTATGTGCGGTATTGATAATGACTTGAACCATAGAGTCGGGGAGAAACCATGTGGCTTTTCCCTTCGTCACCCATCCCTGATCTGTCTGGACCCCTCCTTGTTCGGACCATTTCTTGATTTCATCGGGAGTAGCATGCAACTGGATATCTATGACATCTTGAGTAGGGTCCTTAACTGTCATACATGTAGTCGGATCTGGAGTGGATGTCAGTGTCTTGCTAACTGGAATGTCTGGAGTCTGAGCTGTAAGCTTGGCTGTTCGATCTGCTAGATCGTTACCTTGGGAAATAATGTCTGTGACTTTAGTATGTGCTTTGCATTTCATGATAGCGATAGATGTCGGTAAGTGTATTGCTTCTAACAGAGCTTGAATAAGGAGACCATGCTGAATCTTGGTTCCATGAGAAGTCATGAAACCTCTCTCCTGCCAGAGCACTCCAAAGTCGTGTACGACTCCAAATGCGTAACGTGAATCTGTATATATGTTAACTTTCTGGTTCTTGGCGTGTATGCAGGCTTGTGTCAGAGCAACTAGCTCGGCTGCTTGAGCGGACAGAGTGTCAATACGATGTGTCTTTATAACTTCAGTGTCAGTAGTCACTGCATACGCGGCTACTAGATCTCCTGTACTTGTTCTCATGCATGAACCATCCACATAAAGTGTCAGGTCGGGATCTGGTAATGGGATATCTGTCAGATCTTGCCTTGGTTTTGTCATAGTGTTAACTACTTCCACACAGTCATGTGTGGCAGGATTAGAAGTAACTGATGGTAACAGTGTAGCAGGATTTAGAACGTTGCAGCGTCTGATTTCTATGTGTGGCTGGAACAGTGTCAATTCATAACCTGTTAAACGTGCAATTGTCAAGTGCTGAGTCTGTGTTCGGTTTAAAAGAACTTCCACGGAGTGTGGAACTTGTACTGTCAGGGAGTGTCCTAATACTATGGAATCACTTTGTCTGATAGCTAGTGCTGTGGCTGCAACTGACTTGAGGCACGCAGGCAGAGCCTGGGCTACAGGATCTAGTGTGCTCGAAAAATAAGCACAGGGCTTGTATTGGCCTGCTTGATCTTGTGTGAGAACGGATAATGCTGTACCTTCACGTTCTGTGACGAAAAGTGTAAAAGGCTTACTGTAGTTCGGTGTAGCTAGAACAGGAGCTTGACATAAGGCTTTCTTTAATTCATTGAAACTAAGTGTATGTTCAGATGTCCAAGGGAGGACAGTCGATACGGCTGCCTCCTGTGTCGTTAACTGTATCAGTGGCTTAGCTAGAAATGCATACTGAGGAATCCATTGTCTGCAATAAGAAGTGAGGCCGATAAAAGCACGTACCTCCTTCTGTGTCTTGGGCTGAGGAAGACTCGCAATTAACTGGATACGGTCAGGTGTCAACTGCCTACCCCTCTTGGACAGTAAGTGTCCTAAGTAGACCACTTGCTGGACACAGAATTGAAGCTTCGAAGGGGACACCTTGTGCCCCATCTCGGCTAGGAAATACAAGACTGTAAGGGATGCTCGCTCGCAAGCACGTTCAGAACGGGCTGTGATCAGTAGATCATCGACATACTGGAGCAGGGCAGTGTCGGTTGGCATGTGAATATTGTCTAGTTGTCTCTTAAGTGCTTGACTGTAAATACTAGGACTTTCTGTAAAACCTTGAGGAGCTCGTGTGAACTGGTAGCTCCTTCCATTTAAACAGAATCCGAAAAGAAACTGGCTGTCTGGATGAATGGGGACACTGAAAAACGCGTTCTTGAGGTCTATGACTGTGAAAAATGAGGCTTCAGAATCAATGGCTGTCAATAGGGAAGAGATATCTGGGACAACTGGGTACTGGGGAATGATACATTTATTAAGTTCTCGAAGGTCAATCACTAATCGATATACTGGGGGTGCATTTGGATCAGTGCGTTTCATGACTGGAATGATCGGAGAATTACATACATTGGAGTCAGTTTCTACAACCACTCCTTGAGCGGTGAGCTCGTCAATAATTTTGGATAAGGCTGCTACAGCCTCAGGTGGCAATCTGTACTGTCTAATTCGTGGTAACACTACACCTGGCTTGAGAGTCACACGATGGGGTGTGATTTGCATATAACCTACATCAGTTGGACCTTGCGCCCATAGATGCTGTGGAACATTAGACAATCTTGGATCAAAATCTCGTAATACATAGTGACCCTTGAAGTCACGTAGGAACAGACGTATTCCCTCTGGGGAACAGCAAATAACTGCACCTAATTCCTTCAGTGTTTTAATGCCTAACAAATTTTCTGGGCACGACTTTGTAAGTAACAGATCAGTAGTGCGGGACAATGGACCTACTTCTAGAGTTACTGGCTTTGATATTTCGTTCACGATAGGCTTTCCTGAAAATCCAAGGGAAACATTTCTAGAGCCTGAGAGCGGAGCCCCTGGAACTTCGGCGTGGCTAATGGTCGTCCTACTTGCCCCTGTATCAATCAAAAACTTTCTGTCTTTCCCTAATACTTGACTGTGAACATAGGGACCCTCTTGATCTACAGGTATCTCGATGAGAGGCAAGCCTACCTCCCTCTCTAGGCTGTTTCATGAATATGGCTGATACTCTGGATACTCGAATTGTGCATACTGGTACATCTGCTGTGTAACATGCTGTGTTGCTGCAATAGGCTGCGGTACTGTAACTGTCTGTGGTGCATTCTGTGGCTGAGAAGTCTGTGAAACTTGTTCTTGTCTAGGCGGACGTGGTCTTTCTTTAGTCTTACCGGTAGCTATGTTGTGTTTCAGAACTGCACACTCGTTTATATAATGACCTGGCTGTTTACAATAATTACAGGTCCCTTTAACGGGAGCTGCAGGATGACTGGCTTGATTCGGACCCCTCTTCTGACTGTCTTGTGGAACAGATTGTGCAACTAGTACTTTCATTTTCGTGTCTTTCATACGTTTCCTTTCATGATCTTGCTCTTCTCTTATTCTATTCTGGTGATATTGGAGCATCTGTAACATCTGGGACGGGGTATTAGCTTGCCAGGTACTTTCGACTTTCAAAACTCGATTCTTAACTTGGGGACTTGAATTCTCGACTAATTTAGTAACAAAAAGATGAGGATATGACTCGCTACTTGTCTTGAGGCCACTGTTTATACTAAAGCATTTCTCAAACCTAGAATAAAAATCACTAATGTCTTCGTCTTGTTTCTGTTTACAGGCTGAGATTGCGTCCCAGTCTTCCTTTTTAGTGGCTAATAATCTGGGCAAAACTTGAATTAATAGTTCAGGTAATTCTTTACATTTCTCTCCTAGACCGGTACCTGGTACACGTGACTTATCTTCAGCTTCTAGAACTGCCCAATCGATCTTTTTCTCTCCCACCTCCCATTCTTTTTCCTTTAGTTTTTCATATACCCCTGCGGGCAACAGGACCTTTAGCATTTTAATTATATCTGGATACGTGTATTCTCCCATACGGAGCATGTCTTTTAATTCTCGGTGGAACCCTGCTGGATCTTTATCGTGACAGGGAATTAATTTCTTCATCTCTAAGAGTTCCATCTTTGTAATCGGGGTGTAAACAAACACTCGTTGCATTTCACCATCTGCTGTCCTGACTGGGTGTACTTCTCGTAACGGATTCTGTCTGTCTATGTAAAAGGGTTTACTTTCTGGAGGTGAGACATGAACAAAATGCGGGTTCAGGAACGTTCTATATTTGTGGCGCTGTTCTAGAATGACACTAATTAAATCGGTACCTAGACCTTTCCATCTATACTGGAGTAACTCGTTCAGGACATCGTGTAACGGACCTGGATCAGAGTGTTGACCCTCATACAGAGTAATGAGGTGTTGGATCATATACATACCCACCAGTCGCTGCTCGGCTGGGGGCAGTTTCAGAAACATTTGTGCCACTATTTCGTCTGGAAAAGTGGCAGAATCAGTAATCCATCGGACTGCTGATCGGGCTAGTTCTTGTTCATGCATATTACTTAACTCGCTGTAACCGATTCGTGATTTCAGAATGTGATCGGTAGCTTGAAATACTTGCTCTAGAGAACCTTGTTCTGGTGCTGGATGATGAAGAACTGACTTGTGTTCTAGGCGTAAATGGCGATCTGGAAATCTAGATTTTCCTACATACGCTATTCTGGTGGGATTCTCGTCCTCTACCTCTTCCGTAGGAGAGTCATTCTCTTTCTCGCTTACCTGTGCTTCTTTGCGTTTCTCGTGTAACCTTATTATTTCTTTACGAATTTTCTTGTACATACTCTCTATGCTACTGATAGTCTTGTGCTTACCCTCGGCTATATTATCACTCCACTTTGTCAGGATTCTCATTTCGGCCGGATCTTTAGTCGGGTAATCTTGTTCTCTTATTAGACAATTAATCAGAAACTTTAATAACATAAGCTGGATTTCAGCTTTTCTTTGAGACATGGCTTCGCTAATACTTCCTGGATCATCCCCTGTACGGATGAAACGATATATTCTGTCTAGATCTTCTTTCATGTCCGGTAGGGTGTCTAAATACCCGGTCACCCGTCGTACACGGATGGAATATATTACTGTACTGTCATCGCCTGCAACTGGATCATAGCGGCATTCAGTAAGGGCTCGTCGGATATCTGCAACGGACTTATATTTGGGCGTACGCTGTAACGCACATTCGTGTAACTCGGCCAACGTTCTACGTTGGTG
Organism: Lissotriton helveticus; assembly: GCF_964261635.1. Taxonomy (NCBI): domain Eukaryota; kingdom Metazoa; phylum Chordata; class Amphibia; order Caudata; family Salamandridae; genus Lissotriton; species Lissotriton helveticus. The sequence continues at coordinate 4,432,556 of NW_027611651.1, read as the reverse complement.
TGGTGGCGGGGTACCAGGAGGACCTCCTCCTGCGGCCCCTAAACTAGAATCGTCTACTGACATTCTTCGTGCTGGCAGAGTGGGAAATTGTAATGTTGGCTGGACCGGGGGTACCGTAGCAGGTACTCCGGTGACTGGAGGAACAGGGTTTACGTTATTTACAGGGGCTGGCGGAACAGGATTTGCATATTCTGGGACTGTGTCGTCCAAATAGGACGAGATGAAAATATCAGCTGCGGTCGGTTTGTGACGTAGCTTGGTCGGAACTAATGGCGGCGGAAGATTGCTGGATGCCTCCGGGGTTGCTTTTGGCAAGCCCTCGGCAAGAAGAGGGTACATACCCTTAATAAGGGCATTCCTCTGTCTGTCTGACTGTTCGGTTTTAACTCGTTCACCTGTTTCGATCAATTCCCTTTCTTGGGCTCGTTCTAAGGATTCTCTACTTAATTCTGACTTTCTGATTTCTTTTTCGGTTCTTTTATGGGATTCTTTACGCCATAACTCGATGGCATCTTTCTGTGACTGTCTGGCTTTCTTTTTCCATAATGCCTCTTCTACTCTCATGATGCACTCGGCATCCCACGTACCTGATACGGGCCATCTATATTTTTCCTCTAACTCTTTGGTGTATTCCACCCATAAATCTAGATACAATATGGCACTTATGCCATGCTTCTGATACATAAAATGACCTGGACTGTCCCTAGGCGGGACAGGAACTGCTGCTTCCAGCAGACCTTTTCTGGTTTTTAACTGTCGTAATTTAGAAAATAAGGGCATGACTGAACTGTAATCTAGACAAAATACAATACACAATGAACACGATAATTACACCACTCTCATACCACGACATTAAAATACATGAAGAACATTTAGAATAGCAGTACGAACAGAATACTACCTGGAATACTGAAAACAGAATACACGAATTTTCTCGAGAACAGAACTGACTAGAACAGAAACTAGATGCACTGCTGAAACAGTACGAAACTTACCGGTCTCATAAAGAGACACGTCAGGACCCGCATCCACCGAAGTGGACACTTCGTTTTGGGTCTGTGTACCACCAAAACCCACGGACCAGAGACAATTAGATTGACCCTGTCTAGATACTACCCCAGCAACGGTACTCACCGGGCAGCAAGAACGGAAGGCTTTGGACTGGACTGGACTGCTACGGCGCCGGACGGACGAACTTCGGACTTCTGTTACGGGTGGGCCTCCGGATACCTCGGACCTTGGACTCTCGGCTTGGGCTCTGGTCGGGACTCGCCGCGTTCCTCCACCGCCTCGTCTGGATGCTGGACCGCCACCTCCGTCTCCTCCGTGGGCCTGAGGGATACTTGAAGCAGAAATATCTGCACGTGCACGGTATGGTTCCGTCACGGCTGCAGAGGGTCAGGGGGCCGGCGTGGCTTCACCGGCGCGTGGGGAAAGGGCAAGTCCCTGTTCGGGCGCCATTATGTGGTATATAAATAAATAATACCGGATCTAGGTTTTACTGGACATAGCAATAACAGATAGCTCAATAAATAAGAGTCAAGATTCGAGGTAGTAGGAGTTTTGCAGGTTTAATACAGCATAAAGGACAGGAACATGACAACCTGCACGGGAACAGAATGGCAGCTGCCTGGGGGCAGGATCTGGGATGGCTAGCTCTACCTTTTAATAACAATGTACAACATATATATACTAAAATAATAGCATTACAGTGAATACAGTAGGCGTAGCAGTGGGTGGAGCAGAAGGCGTGACGCGTAGCAGTCGCGAAAGATAAGGCATAAAAGAGGCGTGAACAGGGCGTATACATAGACATGTGATGCAAACGTAACAGAATATGTCATGAATAGGGCGGAAACATGGAGTGGGCTACCTAAGGAGCCGGGACCTCTGACCTAATGGTGCGCGCAAACTGACAATGACGTGTTACTAGGAGAAGCTGGGGGCTATGAACTTTGTGCTAGGAGCAGAGACTAAAGTCTGGAGAGTCAGAGCGACATGTACCTAAACCCTATCTAGTATCTAATGTTTAGGGAACATGTTGATATAAACTAGAAGTCAGGAGGGGAAAGGCTAACAGACTCTAAGACTGGAGCATGCATCATTCTACATGTAGTGCGTGATGAAGAATATTAAATGACCATTAAATGCAGTATTCCTCCTACATGGAGACGTAAAGGCTAGACAATGACGGAAACTATTGATGCGATTCAGTAGCTTAGGAATGCAGAGAAGGAGGGCTGGACTGATAACTAGAATCATAACATACTCTTGGCAGACTCGTAGGCAGAGCCAGGCTGAGCCGGGCACTGTGAGGCAGGAAGTAAGTTAAGGGTCGAGGATACAGGTGGGGGCTGTATCGCTCCTCAGCGAGGCTCAGGAGACAGGAGCTGAATCTGGTGTCCAGGCCCTTTTGAGGCCTAGAAACGGGGACTTTACAATGAAATAACGTGCACACTGAGAAACGTGGCAACGCAACCTTACATAGGCCTAATACTCGTAGCTATCACGAGAACTGGAAACTGGCATGCTAGAGTTGGACACAACTGTAATTGCGTCTTTAATCAAACATGGGGAATACATATGCATATTAATCATGCACACATAACATAAGATGGAGGACACGTAGGGACACAGAACATGGCAAAATTTACTTTTCCACAAGGGAGGACTACATTACCATGAAGTTAAGAATAAGACACATTTAAATGTTTTCGCAAACTTGTTAATACACTACGTAGAGACTATGGAAATTGAGGATTGCTATGTCTGCATGAAGCTACCTACCTCTGTGGCTGAAGGCGTAACATACCATCACCTGCCCCTGACATATGGAATATCCTGTAGCATTTTAGCAAGCTTATTTTACAAAAGAGCACCGTTACAGTACTACTACTCTAACAATGACGTGATCTTTTCTGAACTTTCTATACGTGGGAACCTGAATCCTGTACATACCAAAAGTGACGTTACTCGCTACATGGGCGAATACTTTCTGACTATAGGTAATATAGACATAGGTGACGCGCACAGAGATAACTTGACCTGTTCTTTGCGTGAGCAGGAAAAGATGTTCCTGAACATGGCAGAGAAGAGGAGAATAAAAATACAAAGAAAGGCAGATGACGAAAGACAGAAAACGCCAAAATGGGCTGAGGACATGGAAGGCACCTCAAATGGTGGGGCGGGACCTGCTCTGTTGCTGGATTTTGAAAGGAAGGGAAAGCTATGTCTTCACCGCGAGAAGACTAGCTACTATAATTACAAGGTAATTGGAGGATGGGGTTTCAAAAATGGGTCAGAGCCTGTGTTTCCTGGAATTTATTATATATGTGGAGACAAGGCTTATTTCAAATTGCCGGATCACTGGTATGGAAGCTGCTATTTTGGCATTGTCTTCCCGAAAATATACCATGTGAATGAAGTTGCTGGAAGCAGTGAAAATACTAATGGCTTAGTTCGTAGTAAAAGAGAAAGCGTAGGTGAAATAATGGGTAGTATTTTCAGTGCACTGATACCTGGAGTGGGAGTGGTTCTGAACACTCACAGAATTTGTAAATTGTCCACAATAGTAGATGTGTTGTCTACTGACACAGCTCATGGATTTCTGCTGGTCAATACCGAAATGGTTGCGATCAGATCAATGGTTTTGCAGAACAGACTTGCTCTTGACACCTTATTAGCAAAAGAGGGCGGAGTCTGCCGGATGTTGAAAGCGCAACATTGTTGCACTTACATTCCGGACAAAAGTGTGCAGCTCAAAAGATATGTGAAAAACATTACTAATTTGGAAAAGGAACTCAAACCACTCGAGGTTGATAGTGCCTGGAAGAGACTGGTAGATGGTCTATCAAATGTAGGTCATTGGCTTGCTAGTTTAGGTAAAAGCTTATTGTTTAAGGTACTGATGCCAATTGGAATTATAGGTCTTATCCTATTTTTCATATTTGTCTGTTGCAAATGTCGTAAGTACACCAGAAAGCATCAAGTGAATGCAAGAGGAGTGAAACGAAGTGTGGATGAGCTTGAATTAGAGGAAATGAATAATCAGATATACAAAAGGGTGAAAAATTCTCACCCTACCAAAAATGAGAAAGAGAAGCTGAATCGCTTGCTGGAAGAGATAGAGTTGTATAAAGTGTGAGAAGTTGGCATCTGGTTCCATTATTTTTGTGATGATAGTAAATATCATCAAAGAGGTGATTGATAGAGCAAGCTTCGCATCGCGACTTGCTCGAGTCATGAACCTCGCCCGTGTGTAATCAATTAATAATTTGTACGTCTTACTAATATATTTTCATATCCAACCGAAGTAGATGAAGCTTGCTTATGTGTATTTCTAATACAACTAATCCGTGTCCCTAAACATGGCCGCCGCTTTGAAATGGCTTCTGCGTATGCGTCAGTCACACTCACGTGACATGACGTAGTTATAAGTTTGGTGGGAAAGGGTGCGCATGCGTAATACGCAGCTTTGGCAATAACGTGGTGCTGCTCGTGCAGTTGCTCTTGTGACAGTGTATATTTTGCTAATTTCTAATTGCATAGTATATTTCTATAGTAATAAGAAAGAAGTACAAAATTATGACATGTAATGCATTCATTTATTTCTATGTATTAATTTGTTCTCGCTTACTTTTCATGTACCGCGGGAAATGGGGGTCTGACTGAGCCGGGAACCATCTTGAAGGACCCTTCTGCGCAGGTCATGAAGCCTGGGGAAATTCAGCCTTGAACAGTGGAACTCAGCCAGCTGGCAGAGATGGGCAAGATGCTCCTGAGAAAATGACCTGCGACCCAGCAGGACAGAGTCATGTGTGCCCATATTGAAACAATTGTTAACAATTCATTGTATTCCACTGGTCTTTCTCATGAGAACCCCAATCTCGCTAGGCGGTACCCAGAGATGCAAAGTAGGCCTCCAAATAGTCTGTTCTGATTGGTGTGTTACCCAAATCCTACCTTAGGACCAATCCAAATTGAGGGATTTTAACACTTTGCAACATTGGGGGGTGGTACACCGTCCCAAAACAGTATATCTACCCTGGGTTCACCTAGGGAAATTGTCTGACTTGTCTGGTTTAGCTGACCTGTCACTGACCCAACGCACTCAATAGGTGACCTGATACAGAGTACTGCGGAGCACTCTGTCCGAAATTGACCATAGACTAAGGTTTTACTAAACCTTAAAGTGCTGGCGGAGCACTTTGCTGGGAGTTCGCTGACCCAATCGGGGTCTTGATCGATAGCTGCAGAGAGGGTGGAGCGCAGGCGTTGCTTCCGAACTGTGGGTGCCGGTCCTGTCCTGAGGGTTCCTGTCCTGACGGTCCTGTCCTGATCCTAATCTGGTCTTCCTGTCCTGTCCTGGGTGTCCGTTCTGCACCTGCTGTCCATTGAGGGGTATCCTTCCTTGAGGGTTTCCTGTCCTTAACTGACCCGTGGCCAGGGTTTGGTTTCCACACCAGTCTAGGTAAATATCACTCTGAAAATCTGAATCTTGCACCTTTCTGAATTTCTGTCTTTTGCTTTAATAAAGACATACCTTTGCATATGTTAATTTTCCATGCTTTTCCGCAACCATTGAATCCTAAAGTCATTTGCATTTATTTCATAACGTGTTCCTATGTTACCCTACCTGCTAGAAATTATATTTTGCATTGCAGTTTGTCACTTCCTGATATGGTCTAGAACATCCTTACTTAAACTGTCTAAAGAACTTTTGCCTTGATGCATAGCTTGTTTTTCTTCATAGTCTCTCCTATAGTTATATATATGTCCCGAAATCCTGTCTCATTCCCTTGAAATAATTTCAGAATACTAGTCCTAATCAAAGACTATCCCATCTTTATTGATTCATTCTAAACATCCTAATTTCTGGTCCTTCATTTTGAATGTGCCCTGGTTCCATTAGCTTATAAATGGTTGCACTGACTTATTTGCTATTCAGCTGTGTAATTTATGTTATTCTGGTTATTGATTGCTTAATTACTGTGAATTTGATACTCTCTGAATTTTACTAAATTAGATAAAGACTTTAAAACTTCCAGTTGTCCGTGGTCATTTGCTAAAGAATTATCGAATGTTATCTGTTGGGTTTGTATTTTGCTGCCTTTCCTTTTACAGCTAGCTCCCTGATCCATTGTGGTCATAGGTACCCACATCGGTGGATGGTAAGTCGGGTACTCTAGGAATAAAGAAAAGGAACTCACACAAATATTGGTAGTAGACCGTGAGGTCATCCGATCAATGTATATGGTGATTTGAAAATATATGGGCCCGAAGCCGGAAGTGGCGAAATTATTGGTCGGGTGACCCGCGCGCTCTATCAGATGTAATTACCTCGCCAGACAGGGGAGCCCTTGGAACCAAGTGTTTGGACAAAGCGCTACGAGTAGCTCCTGTATCGACCAGAAATTGATCAGTGGAACCCAAGACATGTGCTTCTATGTATGGACCCCTTTGATCAACCGGTACCTCAACCGATTCCACACCCCACACCCCATCCTACGCAATCCTATGCATAGCGCTCATCACGTGGCTCGACAGAGCCACCCTCATTGATCTGATATTGATTACGATTATCGAACGTATTATAATCTGTCTGACCACTACCCCTTGCTCCATATCCTCCACGATCATTTGTCCCATAACCTCCCCGATCATTTGCCTGATAACCTCCTCGATCATTTGCTCCATATCCTCTCGGTCCTCCATAATTATTCCTAGACCTTCCACTTCCTCGTCCCCTCCAATTACACTGTTCTCAAAACACTGGACAATCTGCAATCCAATGTCCAAACTGTCTACAGTATGCACACTGATTCACTGATATGTCGGAACGAGGAGGAGGAGCATTATTATACGATCCTCGTCCCTCTCGATTGTTTCCTCTCGTAACCTGAACCTGAGCCAACATCACCTTTGTCTTCAAATCCTTCGCTTTCTTATCGCTACTTTCCTTTGCCTCCAATTCCTGTCGTTCATAATATTGAGCCATAGTCAATAAAGAAGCAGGGGTTGCCGTGGTCCACGAACTTTCACTCGCCTTTAATCATTTTGCAATCTCCGGTAGGAGATTAGCCACATATTTGTCTACAAATAAATGTCTGCCTGTATCTTCTGTTAATGATTGTCCACTGTAATCATGGAACGCTTCTTCAAAGCGAGAAAAGAAATCAGAAACCGATTCATCCGTTTTCTGCTTACAAGAGGCTAATATGGTCCAATCAATCTTTTTAGCGGGAACGAGCGATTTTAATTTATTTAGTATAGCACCTGGAAGATCCAATATTTATTGACAAGGCTTACATGCTGGTTCCCTGTCTAAGTCAGCTTGAACTATATCTTTCCAACTCGCCCCGAGAGTCGTGTGATCATCAGACTTACGAATCGCTCTCCACATATCAGGGGGCAAGATTAGCCCAAAAAACAGATCAATATCAACTAACGTCTTAATACACGAGGAAATCGCGCTTTCAACACTTTCATAAAAAGCCGCTGGATTTTTACGGGGATCAGGCAAAGCATTCTTAAGCGCCATAACATCTGCTCTATTCCAGGGCGTATAAACCCAGTTATATACAAAATACCCCTTCGCGTCTTTAGATGTTTTATCATCATCTGTGCCATCCCCTTTATGAGGGACATACAAAGGCGCAGCTTCTCGCATAGGTCTAACATTAATCGCAGCGATCTTATCTGTTTCAAAGATAGAGCATTCTTTGGATATCTCCGTCGATCCGGACGCAGGCGGACCCGATTACTTTTCCAACTCCCGTAGCCGTGTCGCCTCATTCCGTAGCTGAACCAAACATTTGAAAAATTCATCCGCATCTGAAAGAACAAAGAGACCTTTACGAAAGTTATCACGACCCTTGGATATATCCTTGGGTTCTAACTCTGTAGAATACCTTCTAAATCGTTCAACAACCTCATCCCCAAAATGATCTAAAAAATACAACCGCTCCCTATCGGACCATTCTTCCATTTGCTTACTAATGTCAGAGACAGTTACGGAATTAACATTTAGCTTTCGTGCAAACGAACGCAATTCCGCAGTTCGATCCGACGATAACCTTGTACGCTGTGCATTCTGATCGTCCTCATTCGAGTCCTTGTTCGGAGCCGTAGGTGCGACGTACGGAGGCGGACAGCGATCTAGTAATGAAAAATCATCTGTTTCATTAGTAAGGACCGGATAAAGAGGACGCCGGATGGGAAACTGACCATTAACCTGCAAATTGTGTTCTCGAGTCTCCCTCTCTTTCTGTTCCTGTAACTCCTTCTCCTGTAGCTGTAAAGCTTTGTCACGTGCAGCCTTTCGCTGCACCTTCTCCGCCAAGGCTTCCTCACGCTTCACTCGTTCACGCACCTCTTTCTCCCACATACGCACACAATCAAACATATCTTGTCTAGACCTTCGCTGAAACAAACACTGCTCTACATATTGAACCTTTCGAAGATCAAATGACCCATGTAGTGGCCACTGTAATTCACGATCGGTTTTAGTATACTTATGCCATAACGTGCTGTACATTATTGGCGGAATGCCAAATTTTACATACATCTCACGATTTGGAGTCCCCTCTGGGGGAGCCGGCTGTGATTTATTTAATCGATAACTGGTACCATTTTCAAAGCAGCACATCCTTCGGAGCGTGCTGAAAACAGGCATGTTCAAAAGTACCACAGAAACGCGATACTACATAAAATAGCACTTAATGTGCTTCATACACGATGTGCCGTTCAAATCAAATAAATCAGAGAAATATCCCTACATGCCTGCCTATGTGAGGTGCACTCCACATATAAATCAAATTCAAATTCAAAGATTCAAACGTTAGCTAACTTCAAACCAATTCAAATTCAAATTCAAATTCAAAAAGCCATAGTAAGTGTCAGTAGACTACCTCACCAATCAGAAGCTTACCGAATATCTTCAAACGTCCAAGATCCAACTGCCAAGTTCTGTGATCGAATCAGCCAAAACGGCACTACACGACAATCCAAGATCAGAATCTCAGTCGAGGACCGGCGCCACCTGGAAGGTCAGATCAGAAGGAAGGAAAGAAACACCGTTGATGCCAAGACTCGGGTCACTCAATGGCAGCGATCGCTTCCATGGCGAGTTTCCAAACCTTCGTCGCGACCTCTCCTTCGGGCATCCGAGTCGCCGATGAGTCCCTTCGTGGTCGCCAATTGTGGTGTTGGGTTCAAATCAGGCCTACATACTCTGCTAAACTCTCGAACACCTTAGTATAGAAGTTGTCACGGACACTGAAAAATGCAAAAGACAAGTTTATTAAGACCCCATGGGGTGGTGGTACATTCCTACAGCACCCTTCGGCAATGTAACAAGTAGCACACCGAACATCGGTGCGCGACCTCTTTTATACAGTTTAATGGCAATAAAAAGATAGGCGGTTACAAGTTACACACTTTAGGTACATATAAGGTCATTTTTGGAACACAGCCAGCATGTGGGAGGAGTTCAGTAGCACTGGTCAGTTTGTGCTAACATTCCTAAAGAATGACCAGTTGATGCATAGTGCGCATGTGCGCTTGACCAGTACTAAAAATAACCTGTTGCCAAGCAGAATAGATGACCATGGGTATCGAGAAAGGACAAAAGGTCACGCTGACCACGAGGCAGTGTGTTCATATAAAATGGAGGTCGGAGGGATCCAAGATGGCCCCCGTACATTTTGGTCAAGTTAACGCAAAAAGATCGTGTAGCTGAGCTAAACGCTAACTCAGGAGCTGCCAAAACACGACAAGAGGTCTGAATGAGTCAGTGTGGGATGAGTGGGGCATTTGCATTGAGAGTAGGGGAAGAGTAGCTCCTGATAGCCTGCCCTGCCTGATACAATGCTGGCTCCGCCCCCCTGCCAGGCGACTGATGACTCTGTGCCTGCCAGGGACTTTCCGGGCCCCACCTCCTACCGGGCAGCTGATGGCCCTGCCCCTGCCAGTGACAATGCTGGCTCCGCCCTGCCCAGTGAATAGGCCAGGTTCCTCGGCCTGGCAACACCCACCACAAACCCAAGATGGGGGGAAATTCCCCTGCATGGACAAAGGGATCAAAGCCAAAAAGGGGTATAAGAGAAGGACCCCTGAACCAAGAATTTAGATCACTTCTGACAAGGAAACCTGAACCACGGACAAGAAGCCTGCTGATCCAAGGACTGCCTACCCCTTCTGCCAGAGTGCTGTTTGTTGGGGGAATCCTGCAGTTGCTTCTTTATTTTTGCCAAGGAACTAGGAGAGAGGAACTGAGTGTGTACTCTCAAGCTTTGCTAAGAAAATCTCCAAGGGCTGGAAGAAGTACCAGCCTCCTGTTGAAGTCACAGGGCCAAAGGACTTCATTTATTTGCTGAAAGTGCTTGTTGCTGGAAACCTGAAATCCAGCACCTCTGAAGAATCCAGCAATCTCGACGCCGGCGGACGCCGCCGAATCCCGCTCGACATCGTGAGTAACGGCTCCAGTGTCCCGCACCTTCGACGCCGGCTGCCGGGCCCGATCGACGCCAGTAGCGACGCCAGTGAGTAGCGAGTTCGGCTCCAGGTCCAGTGACCCTGTGTCGACGACGCCGGTGATCGCATCGACTTCGAGCCCTCTCGACGCCGTGAGCGCTGCTCACTCTTGCAACATCATCATCGAATTCGACGACGACGCCGTATCCTGCTTCACCTCGTGAGCGCTGCTCCTGCCTGACTTCGGTCGACGCCGCTGCAGATCGTCCCGACTCCGAAGCCCGATCGACGCCGAAGACGCGACGCCGGACATCTCGACGCCGCTGATCATCGAGTGCTTCACTTTTCCAAGGTACTGTGTTGTTGGGGTCCGTGCGACTCCGAGCTCGACGTAGCGCTCCTCGCGGTCGACGCCGAACCTTTGGATTAACTTTGCCTCGTCGTCGTGTGACTCCCGTGTGGGTTACATTGTTGCCAAGAACTGTGTTTTAAAGAAGAAGAGTTGCTTTTGATACTAAAGACTTTGTGCTAAGAAGAAACCGTGTTTGAACTATTATTTTTCCTTCCAAGAGTATTTATTAAGACTGTGGTATATTTTTGTCGTTATTTGGTCTTGTGCTAAGCCTTATATAAAAATCCTTATTTTTATAATACTACTGTGTCGTGTCCATTTGTAGTGTATTCACTTTATTACTGTATGTGGTCATAAATGCTTAACGCACTGCCTCTGAGATAAGCCTGCCTGCTTTGCCAAGCTACCAAGGGGGTGAGCAGGGGTTATCTAAGTATGTGATCCCCTTGCCCTGACTAGAAAAGGTGTGTCCCTATTTGTCAGAAGTGTATACCTCTGCCAACTAGAGACAGCCACTTCTAACACTGCACAACACAGCTTAAAAACAAACACAAGCTCAATATCTCTGCCTTAACACTTATTAGTTCCCAAAGGCAAGACCTCTTGGCTATGCCAATGCTTGTTTTGTTCATTTCAGCAGGATTACTTCTGGTGGGACTTCTAGTGACACTTTTTGTCACTATTAAATTAGCTTCACACATTCCCTTTATTGCTGGATTTTGAGACTCTTCACTAGGGCTCAAGTCCTAAAAAAAGAAGTGGGGGGACTCTCCAACTTAGTTGCTGTCACAGGAAGTGACATCATGGCAGGAAGTGACATCACGACAGGAAGTGACATCATGGCAGGAAGTGACATCACGGCAGGAAGTGACATCACAACAGGAAGTGACATCACGGCAGGAAGTGACATCGCAGCAGGAAGTGACATCGCATGTGAGGCAGATCTATCATTTGCACATATTGCAAGATTTAACAAATGAGGCTGCCCAGTACTTAAGCCTGTAACTTAAGGTCCTTGTATGGGGGAATTAACAGCCCAAATATGGATGAAGTTTGGCATAAAACTACATTAGTCACTTTCCACTCAGTGAAAACCAAGCTACAAAGAGCAAAGTAATAGATATCCGTCATTGCACCCTATTCAGCAATGAGAAGCAATAAAGAACCTGTCTCAAAGTGATACAATAGACCTATTCCATAGCATTACACAGATCCGAAAAAGAGGTGCTACAGAGTATGTGATTACGGGCCAGCGATGCAGTAACACTGGCAGCAAAAACTGCGTGCAGTTTGATACCAGTGTTGATTGATATGAACTTGTTTACATACTAATAGGTTAGTTCACAAAATGCTAATTTGGAGTAGGTCCCAATCCTGCCTACCTCATTAATATTTATGAGATTAGTTTCACATTGTGACGCACTCTGACTGGCCACAATCATGGGGCTGGTGGCCTGTGCAAGATTCTTCCTACTTGCTGAAATAAAGCTTGAATTCCGCGGACAGGAGATGTGCACGTGTACGGACAGGAGATGTGGACTCCGTACGCGTGCACATCTCCTGTCCCCGGAGGCTGGCAGCGAGCGCATCGCGCGCTTTTAGTTTCCCTCCCCCTGTCGGCTCCACGGAGCCAGCTTGTTCATTTTTGCAATTGTGCAACAATCTTGCTGTAGCATGGACGGAAACAAAAAAATATGTTTGCTCCATTTCATTATTACACAAAAAGCAAAACGATGCTAATGTATTTCACAAGCCAAGTGGAGTTTGCTACCACCAGCAGTAACTGTTCCAACACGAAGTGTTCTGCACACCACAGACTTTCAGAAATGGGGGCCTAAGTTTTTAAAGGGAAGACTTCTTTACAAAACACGCACAGGTCAAACTTTCAAAGGGACAACACGATGAAGGGAATGATATTATTAATTCCACTTTCTTGCCTTTGCTTAGACTGCATTCCAGGTCATTGTTTTTCACACACTGTGCCATTCTAGACAGACTCCACACATATGCAAAGCCGTCTTGCCAAACACATGTTAGAGGCTAGAATGTTTGACAAAATAATATATTCAATGAACCTGTCAAGAAGCGACTAAAGCAGAGAGAATATCTAAGATTTTATTTGGGGGCATTGTTGATTAAACTGGTCAGCAGATGTAACTGATCACCGGAAGTCAAGGATGTAAAAATATATTTATTAAATATAATATATATATATATATATATATATATATATATATATATATATATATATATATATATATATATATATAGATATATATATATATATATTTATATATTACCTACTGGCGGTCGCCAGTAGGTATATATAGTTAGGATTTTTTCTCTATGGGTTTTTTGAAAATTCTATGTCTAATAACTTTGGCGTTTGTGGACGGAATCGGCTGAAATTTTCAGGAAAATGGCACATTTTGTTTCTGAGCAGCCCTTGAAAATTTGGGGGGGGTTCGTCCAGTGGGGGCCGAGAAAAAAGGGGGGTCCCAAAACGTGTTTTTAACATTGAGTTTTCCATAGGGCGGTTGGCCTCACTTTTAGCCCGAACGGCTGAATGGATTTGCACGAAACTTGGCAAAATTGTAGGGACTGGTAGCCCGATGTGCCTTTTGTAGGTCTCAATATATGTGCTCCAGTGGATTTTGAGAAATTAACGTTTAAAAAAAGATATATATCTGTAACAGCGGACCGGTTAGCGCTCTGGTTCGCGGACTTTTCGCGCAACGGAGCTTTGTGAAGCGAAGCTGATTGGTTCTCCGGCGTCTGTCAACATTCCAAACAGTCCGTAGCGGCCGCCATCTTGTCTCTCGGTAGGATCGAGAGACAAGAGGAGGTCAAAACAAAGGGGGAAATAACTATAAGGGGGCATAGTAGATCCTCGCTGACCCCCTAGGTTTGATGTGGAGGTTTTAAAAGGGCCTCGCGGGGCAAAAAAAAAACAAAATAATAATAATCGAACGGCTGAATGGATTTGCACGAAACTTGGCAAAATATTAGGGACTGGTAGCCCGATGTGCCTTTGCTAGGTCTCAATATATGTGCTCCAGTGGATTTTGAGAAATTAACGTTGAAAAAAAGATATATATCTGTAACAGCGCTCCGCTTCGCGTACTTTTCGCGTTACGGAGCTTTGCGAAGCTGATTGGTTCTCCGGCGTCTGTCAACATTCCAAACAGTCCGTAGCGGCCGCCATCTTGTCCCTCGGTAGGATTGAGAGACAAGAGGAGGCCAAAGCGAAGGGGGAAATGACCATAAGGAGGCATAGTAGATCCTTCCTGACCTCTTAGGTTTGATGTACCATTTTGCCAAGTTTGGTGTAATTCCGTTCAGCCATTCAGGCTGTAGACGTATGTAAATGTCCTATGGAAAATTGCATGGGGAAAACACATTTGAAAGTGTTGAAATTTAGAACCAATTAAAATGTTACTTTGGTTTTGTATTTGTGTGTGATGAAAGTTAATTGGTTATGTATATATGTCAAATGAGAGGAAACCACAGCCATTTTGTGATACTACTGTCTGAGGTACATTTGTGAGGAATTTTTGGTGGTGAATTTCTGGTGTTTGATTTACACAGTACTAACACTTCTGCTACTTTTAAAAAGGTGAGTTGTTAATTTGTAAGGGGAACTATGTTGTACACTTGAAGATAATTTGAAAAATGTTTTCTGTTATTTATTTGCAGTCCTTCTGTTATACTAAATACTTGATGAAGTTAGTTTTATATTATGTATTACTAAAAACGATAAATGAAAGTGATTATTTTTTTCTGCAATTTACAGCAAGCAATTTCAAAATAAAATGGCTCACAATGAAGAGACCGTGGCAATTTCTTTTGAATTGTCCACTACATTGATTGAAATTGAGAGCACCAATAATGAAATATTGTCACAAGGAGGACATGACTTGTATGATTCCATTAGATTGATTGAAATGGACAGCACCAAGAATGAAATATTGTCACAAGGAGATGACTTGAATGATTCCACTACATTGATTGAAATTGAGAGCACCAATAATGAAATATTGTCACAAGGAGGAGATGGCTTGTATGATTCCATTAGATTGATTGAAATGGACAGCACCAATAATGAAATATTGTCACAAGGAGGAGATGACTTGAATGATTCCACTACATTGATTGAAATTGAGAGCACCAATAATGAAATATTGTCACGAGGAGATGACTTGAATGATTCCACTACATTGATTGAAATGGACAGCACCAATAATGAAATATTGTCAGAAGGAGGAGATGACTTGAATGATTTTTTTGATCAATCTCTTGATGGCGAATTTATCGAGTGTTTGGAGACCATAGAGTTACAAGAATCATCATTGCAGACTTTTAATGAGGAGATTCCAGATGAGATGATTGAAGAGGAAATTACTGATGAGGACATGTTACTAGTTGTTTCAAATTTAGAAAATTCTGAAGAATAAATTTATATTTAGAAATCAAAAATTGTTTGAGACATTATTTATTTTTATTTTTAATTTATGAGGTTGTAGCGAAGTGATTGTAGTATAAAATGAGACTTATAGTATAGAGTGCAACATTTTTATGTTACATGGTAAGTTTACTCATATTTACTTCCCTTCTGCCACTATATTATCTCCAATGTGTATTTGACATGTCTTCTTCATCTCCGGCCTCCTTTCTCTCACTGTGTGTCTCCGATGCATCTTATCGCTGGTATTTTGTGTAATTACAGAAGAGAGTAAAATAAAATAGTTCGGAACGTGAAAAGGGGGCAAAGTAGAGTACTCCTCACCCCCTAGGCCTTTTTAGGCGGTCCCAAAAGGATCAGTTTCTGCTTTCCTGAGAGATTATGGTATGAGTTCCATATACCACAATAACTTGCATTACAACATGCAAGATATCTATCTCCTATTACCAACTTTTGGAGATATTCGCGCTAAGCGCGAATATCTCCAAAAAGTAACACCTGCCCTGAGCAGTTCTTAGCCATGTTATCCAATGGGAGGTGGATAACATGGCTAAGAGTATTAGCTCGGTAATGCATGAATATCGCTGAGTTTTTAGCGATATTCATGCATTGCGGCCGTTTATTATCGCATTTGCGATAAACCTTGATAATAGTAAGGTTTATCTTCGATAATTTCTGACGATGCTTAGTGGTAAAAAATTGGTTGGTAAGCATCGTTAGCGATAAATATCGCTTAACTTTGGTAATATGCCCCAACGTCTGTTAACGTTCGATTCGAAGGAAATGAGGAAGTGTTGAAAAACATTGTCTGCGCCATCTTGCCTTTTTTGAAATGCCACACTTTTGTCGTGCACGGCAGCCATTTTAGATGTCTTGACCAGACCCACTCTCTGCACGCTGTCGATTCGTAGCATGGCTCCTCACCCTCGCAAGCATCTTCCCCAGGCACTGGTCACCCCCGCTCTCTGTCTTATGCATGGGCAATAAACCTCCCCCCATCTGCGCTGCTCTTCCCTGAGAATCACACTGTGCCCGCCCGACACCTCCCTTTCGCCCTATTCACTACCGCACCCTGTGACACTCCTCTTCCTCTGTGTCCGATTGTCCAGGCTATCAGCTAGCCCTGCAGATGTAGTTTATGGCCCCAGCTGTAAAGAATCACCCCTCTTCAAAGGAGTTATAGTAGATCAAGGCCCACACCCGATGAGATCCGTCACACCACACGTGTTCCTACTATCTGAAAACTATCCTGTATTGTGATTGGGGAGGGGACCGAGCCTGAAGCGGAAGATTCCAGGAATGACTCTTTGTACATCAAAGTTTTTACAATTATGTGTCACATAAAAAATATATAGCACTGCAACAAAGTAGTAGGAATATAAAACTTTAATAACATATAAATATATACAACAAAACAAAAACAGTAAAAACATTTAAACAACGAAGAGACCGTGGCAATTTCTTTTGAATTATCCAATAGATTTATTGAAATTGACAGCACCAATAATGAAATATTCTTGTCAGTAGCGGTCTGTTGTGCGAATAGTTCCAAGGCAGCAGAACGCGCTGAAATCTGGATGTCACGAAGGTGATGTCTAGCAAGTTGCCGCCCAGCAAATAACGGCGTGGGGCGCCGCGGGGGTGAGTGAGTCCAGTAGGCACCACAGCTATTCTTACCGGCATTGCAGAATTACTGCTGGGGACAATGCCTGTGCTGGAGCAGGGTCACAGCAGAAACAAAAAGGATTCTGTTGAAGATGTTGTTGGTTTTCAATTTGAAAACAGTTCTGGTGTCAACTGCTATGCTAATGTAGTGGTTAATGTTTTGTTTTCTCTAGAAAATGTAAAAGAGGGGGAGGCAGTCCAAAGTTCCGTTAAAAGGGCAAAGGAAAGGATCGGTGGTTTGAACTATCAGTCAAAAAGGGGAGGGGGTGCAACAATTTTTCCTACCGGGTCACACTGTGCTTTCACCGGAAGTGAGGTCTGCAGGATTCTAGTAATTCAAAGTGAGGCTGGCGCCGACGTCCCGCGGATACAGTTTCGTCACTCCACGGGTGATCATGGCAGTCATTCCCCATCGGGGGTCGGAGACTCCCGCGGCTCCTCTAGAATCTTCAAGGTCGTGGAGGACTACGGTGGTGGAGTCAACCAGTGACCGGGCCATTTCTTTATGCTGGGCCCGCTCTTGCCAGGTCGACCGCCATTTTGAGAGTTCGGTAGCTACTGGCGATCGCGGGGTCAAATGAGCGGACGGGCTCCACCCTGCCGGGCGAGACGTTGCAGCATGGCCACAGTGGAAGAACTCTTTTCCGGGCGCCTGGACCGCTGAGGGTGCAGCTGGGAAGCCTCCACCTGGGGAGGCGGGAGAGGCCTGTTCGCACCGTCTCTCCCTCCCAGTGCACCCCACGGCGTCTCGCTTGAGATTTGTTATGGCCGGACCAGGCGATGAGGACGAGGGGGGGGGGTCGGAGGCATGTGCAAGACATCCCCCCCCAGGGTTGTTGCAGCAATTATACAAGAAAGAAGAAGTGTCCCGTCCGTCTTCGGGCCGGGCTTCCGGTAGATGTCGGCCGGACGCCCCTGGCTCTGGCCCCATGAACGGGTTTCTTGGTTTATCGGCTGCAGCCGGATTCCGTCGGCCTCGGCCCCCCGACCGTTGGTGGCCGGACCGGAAGAGCATGTGGCGGGACTACCTACAACTCTCAAGGGCCACCGCGGCCGGACTGGGAGAGAGAGGGGAGGGTCGAGGAGACATTCCCCCCCCCTGCAACTGTTCAGCGTTGTAAAGGCAATCCCCTGGCCGGGTCCCGTTGGTCTCGGCCTCTCCTCCGGCTACACCCTACGTTAGGATCTCCTGGCCGAGGCGTGGCAGCAGGACCTGCCTTATATGGGCTGCTCCCGGCTGGGCGTAGCCGGAACCCTGCCCCACCTTGGAAGTTTCCAGAGTGGGGGCGGATGTTCTACTGACTTGCATTTTCCCTAGTCTATCGATTTTTTTGGCGTGGCAGGCGGTGGGACAGCGAGGGGTGATTTGGTTTCTCTTACTGTTTTTCTGGTCTCTCACCACTGGCATATTTTAACGTTTTCTTGTTTCTAGGACATTAATAGGTTTTATCATTACGTTATGTTATCGTTTCTTTGTTCGTTGTTTAATAAAAGTTCATGTTCATCAGTGGCCTACTGATTTTCGTTTTCCTATTCTTTTCTTTCCAGGTTGTTTCATGCTAAAGTTTCTGTTAACAGGATACAGTGATCACTTCGTTATTATTGCATATGTCCTTTTCACTAGGGGTGCTCTCTGGTCGGGCCAGATGACGTATGTCTAGTAAATGGTCCGGGTGAAACAGGTGCATCAATCAGTGGGGAGTAGATAGGCATGACAGATTACAACGGGGGAGAAAGGTCCGCATTACGTACCCTTTCACTACTTGCAAAGATTTTCCTACGTTTATTTGCAAACAGGGAATACCTCCAAAAAGAACTAATTCCCAAACAGTCAATGTTCGGACAATCAATCAATCAATGAGGAATGAAATAGGTACGACGTGTTAAAGGCTTGCGTTACCTACCCTTCACTATCTGCAAAGGGAGAGAGAATATTCCTATTCTTCCTCGTTTGCAGGTAGAGAAGATCCTTAAGAGAATTAACATCGAACAATTCAATGCTCGATTGAAACAATCAACAAGGGGTACTGTGAACACAAATGAACGCCGCTTATGTACATACGCATTGCTATTTTCAACAGGTTGTTCCTAATGTTTCTATTTTAGCGAGGTCAAAAAGAGATCCCATTAGTGGCCTACTGATTTTGCTCGATTCCTTTTGTTTTTTTACACGATTTTTCGCTATCTGCAAAGACTAAACAGAGTATTGCGACTCTGTGCTTGTTTGTAAATAGAGAATGAACCAAAGAGAACAATCAATCAAATGGAGAGAGAAGCAGGCACGACGGATTACAAAGGGGGCAAAGGGCTGCGTTAACTACCCTTCACTATCTGCAAAGAGAGAGTACTCCTAATAGAAATGAGGGGTGGGGGGCAGCATTCAAAGCAGATCAGTGTGCATAAACACGAAAATGTTTTTACTTACCACGTACTTGACATTCGACAGCTTATGATATTTGCTATTAAAAAACCATTGAAATTCACTGAAAAAACCATAGGTTATAGACCATATATAGTTAGGAATTAGCATTTACAAAACCTTGAAAATTCACTGAAAAAACCATAGGTTATAGACCATATATAGTTAGGAATTAGCATTTAAAAAACCTTATTTTACTCACACAAAACCATTGAAATTCCATATATAGTTAGTTGCACTAACTATATATGGCGCACCCGCAATCCACTGCTGATCATGTCACATATTACATCATTCATGACATGGTCAGTGACATCACTGATGACATCACTGATGACATCTCAAATGACATCACTGATGACATCACTGATGACATCTCATTTGACATCATTCTTGTGCTAATACGATAAACCTCTTCAGACTCTAATATAACCTTAGATACACTCAGTGTATACAGACACTCACACACTGCCACTCATCCATGGAGTTACTCACACACCCAGTCAGTCATGCAAAGAAACAATCTCACCTCCATTTCTTCAACTATACAGTTAAACACACCTTACTTATTGAAACATATACTAACACATATTTACTCTCTTATACAATCCCTGATACAAGTTCACAATGATCGATACAACCACTCACTCATTCAGTGGCTCTCATGCACAGTTATTTATATATGCCAACTCTCACATGTACTGTGTTTTACATATGTACTTACTATGACATGTAGCATTGAGATATCCATTCACTCATCAATACACTCATGCACACAGTCAACTGCCCATGTAGCTGTTTCCACATGCACTCTTGAACTCATACACCTAGTGAATAAACTGCTCACACATCTATGCATAGAGTCTCACACCTTCCAGCCACCCCCACACAAACTCAATCTCCCATAGAAATACTTGGGCAACCAATTAATAACACATATAGCCTCTCGTATAGCTAATGATCAACACATGCAGCAGTTTACAGAACAACAGACATAATGATGCACAAATTAAGACAGTTTAGTCACTAACCCATGCATTCAGTGAGACACATTTAATCACTCACTCATACAGTCAGTCATGCACCTACTAAATCCTTCATCCAGACACTTATACATCCACTCAAGACATATTTTAACTTTACAGAAAAATACAGTCACTGGATGTTGTCATCAGTGATGTCATCAGTGATGTCATTTGAGATGTCATCAGTGATGTCATCAGTGATGTCACTGACCATGTCATGAATGATGTAATATGTGACATGATCAGCAGTGGATTGCGGGTGCGCCATATATAGTTAGTGCAACTAACTATATATGGAATTTCAATGGTTTTGTGTGAGTAAAATAAGGTTTTTTAAATGCTAATTCCTAACTATATATGGTCTATAACCTATGGTTTTTTCAGTGAATTTTCAAGGTTTTGTAAATGCTAATTCCTAACTATATATGGTCTATAACCTATGGTTTTTTCAGTGAATATATATATATATATATATATATATATATATTTGGGATTTTAGACATCTTGCTAACGGATATAATGGAATTCAATCCAAACTTTTGTAAAATATGTTCCTGTGTTGCATGGTCTAAGTCTTCCTCAAAAGCAAACATACAAGTTTATACTTTGCGAAGTCTAACGTCATTAAACCTGCAAGCTTTAATGACATAAGGAAAGATGGAAGCTTCCTCTTCAGGCAGAGAGACTGTGAAACACAGGGACAGGACTGCACACGGGGGATTTCGGATAAGGGGTAGGGAAAGGGTCGCACGATACTCCCTCCATCAGAGCTCCTCACCTGATTGAATAAGACATTATTTTTGAACGAGTCAAATAACGCAATCAATTGTAATGTTTTATAAGCTTGCACTGTGTATGCATAATTTGCTTTTCAATGTCTGTGGTTGAAGTCTTAGAAAAAAACAGTGTTCGAGTTTATCACTTTATCAGCTGAGGGCACAGCTACGCAGTCCCCGTCTTTTGTTATATAGACATATTAATACAAAATAATAAGGAACGCGTAATGTTTCACACAGTCGTGATGTGTTTTAGTCTTAGCGATCCTCACTCGGAAAGGGTATGTGGTAATCTGGATGAGAAGGCTGACTTCAAAGAAGTTGTTTTATTATTCAAATATGCTCCTGGCAAATACTGTTCTCGAAGATCTTAAAATTGGTCTGGCCAAAGGTTTCAGCTCACTTGACTGCACGAGAAGGCAAGTACTTGGGGTCTCATTTATGAGGCTGTGCGTCACTTTTACGCCGCCGGTGCATCACTTTTTGTGACGCACCAGTGGCATAAAAAATGCGCCTTGTTGAGTCATATTTACAAAGTGACGCATCTAGGTAGATGCGTCTCTTTGTAAACCCCTGCGCCACATTATACCTGCGCCAGGTATATGTATGCAACGGGGGGGTGTATTGACGCGAGGAAGGGTCGTAGAAGTGACGCAGTGAAATTATGAGATTTCACTGCGTCACTTTTAGGACGCCGTTGCGTCAAATTCTTGGGCCTGCCTCACAGCAGGCGTAAGACTGACGCAGGCCCTTTCACATGGGGTTTGCCCCATGTGAAAGGACGCATTGCTGGAGTTGCGTCACTTTTGTGACACACTCTAGCAATGCTTCACTTTTGCGCTTACAGATACGTCAGAAATACTGACGTATCTGTAACTCCTTGCGACATGATGCGTCATACATTAAATATGACGCATCAGGAATGTCGCAAGGAGTGCGCACTGAAAAGTGACGCATTGCTGCTTTCACGCAGCAATGCGTCATTTCTCATAAATGAGGCCCCTGCAATGGAACTCAGAATCTACGCAAGACAACAGCAGTATTTCATAGACCCTAAACCTTATCTGCAGATGAACGGGACCCCTCACTGAGTGGTATCGTTCATCTGCAGATAAGGTTTAGGGTCTATGCAACATCCATGGGGCTCACGGGGCTCCAGCCCCCCCCCGTCGTGTCTGTCAGCCCGGGCAGAGACAGCTTCGGGGGCTGGTGACCATCTCGTTGCAGCCGCACCCGAGGACTTAACAGGTCTTTAAAAGACCATTTACTTGTAAATGAGGCTTTTGTTGTGCTTTCGCCCCTTCTTTCAGTCACTCTGTCTATGGTTGGAAGAATTAGCCCCCCCCCCCCTGAAATGTAGCTCTAGTGGCCCGCCTGCCGCTCAGTATCAAGAATATAATTAGGGCTCCTGGTTTATGGCTTTGATATTTTTTAAAGGTAGTAAAAACGAGGTTTGGTAATTTTTAAAGGATAGTAAAAACGAGGTTTGGTAATTTAACTCTGATATTCTAACTCATAAACGTACACTCATCCTTCAATGTTTAGAGGGCTTTAATGAGCTGTGTAGTAGTCATACCCAACAAACAATACGCTCTTCTGAACGTGTCAGCGTCCTAGTTCTAGCGCATGGGTACTCACAAACTTTCTCTCGGGGGCCAAATTGAAAGTGTGGTTTGTGGCCGAGGGCCGCACCGGTGGGGGCGGGGCCAGTGGGGGTGGGCCAGTTGGGGCGGGGTCAGTGGGGGCAGCCCTAGATGGAGGGGAAAAAAATCACTGTCGTTTCAAAACATTACTAGACAATGCTGTATTTCCAAAGCAGTTGTGACTACATGGAGCACATGTTTATTACATTTTTATTAGCAGACAATAGCAATGTAAGAATGCAGTTTGTTGTTCTAGAAAAGATCATGCCACAGACTGTTCTGAATGGCTCATGACAACAGACATTTTCACTCTGCAACATCTGCAGTCACTTCTTGCATTTTGGTAAAAACTTGCTGTTTTTCAGGGAGAGGACATAAGTCACAGAAATAAAAACCTTTTCAGATGACCGTCTTGTACATCAGCAGACCTAAAGCAATTGTTTTGCAATGTAGCAGCGTTTTCAAAATGCATTTGCAGGGAAACAAAGGTAATGCGTCAATGTCCTTTTCATGTTAGGAATGAGGAAAGGAGTATTAACCGCTAAAAACGCCATATCTGTCCTCAATGATGATTTCAACATTTCACCACGAAAAAGAGTCGAAGTTAATCTAATATTCAGTTGCATATGGCAGGCGCATTCGAATTTTCCACACTGCAGACATTGAACAACATAATATGCTCCTACTCTTAATGTTCTCTGCAACTTGAGGACATATCAGTTGGCAAATCATTTGGCAATTAGCGGGCATAGAAACACAAACACACATATGCCCCCCAAACAGCAGAGCCAGTGCACATTGAGGATAATGAAGGTATGTGTGGCTTGACATTTATATTTAGGGCAAAACTAGCTGGCAAGCAACTGAGGGATGTCTCCTTACTGCCTTTCCACTGTTCTCTCTTCTTCATCTTATCCACCTCTCTTATTCTCTCCTGTTCCCTTTTCTCTCAACTAATCACCTCTTTCACATTCCCTCCCTTGCTCTCCTAATCCCTTCTTCTCTCCCTTATTCCTTTCTTCTCTCTCATGTTCCCTCCCTTTCTCTCCTATTCCCCAATTACCTTTGCTGTTCCCTTATTTTTTCTCTCTGTTTCCCCCTTCCACCTCAAGCTGTTTTCTCTTCCCCCATGCTTCTCCTCTATTCTCTTTGCTTCCTTTCTTTTCCCTCATTTTGTGTCTCCTGTTCTTGCCATCCCTTTGAGTGCCCTCTTTTATTCCCCGATTTCCTAGTTTCTGTTCCCTCATTTGCTCTTCCAATCTCACTTTGCTCCTCCACTCCTCTCTCCTTCATCCGTCTTCTCCTGAACATACAATGAAGCAGATTTGCAGTGATATAATTTCGATGCAATCTATCAGCAAAACAGATTCTACAACTGCTGGAATATATATTAAATGCATATGTTTCTTCATGGCATTTTGGAGTGTGCCAGAAAACAAGACCCAGGAAAAATCTCTGAAGCTGCCGCGGCATTGGCTCTGTGAAGTAATAAGGCCTGTATGATTGTTGCTTGAACTAATATGACATGAAATATTTCACATTACAAACGCCCGGGACTTCTGGAACTAACTGCACATACAATGTGTGGCCGCTCGTGGACGGCGGCGCGTGGCGGGTGCCTCTCACCACAAATCACCCAACCTGCGGGTCAGGCTTTGCATTAACACAGTGCAGGTTATCTCCTGTGCTCGGAGTGAGGGGTCAGAGGCCTGTGAGGTGAGGCGCAGCCCATACATCTAACAGCGCTAGTTACAGCTGACTTTTAAAGGGTCTGTGCTTCGCGCCGTGCGCCGTGTGTGACGTCTCTGAAGCTCAGGCCAATGAGAAGCAAGCATAAACAGAGAAGATGGTCGCAGGAGCAAACGTTGTGAATACGTATTGAATACGTATGCCCCTGCGTTCGGCCACCTTCTCTGTTTACAGGTAGGAACTCCTGCACATACACGAGTATGTGTATGACTCATATGGCAAAGAGGTCCGTGGGCCGCCAGTGAAGGCCAGGCGGGCCGCCAGTGGCCCGCGGGCCGTACTATGAGTACCCCTGTTCTAGCGCATACTATTTAAGCTTCTTTAGGGAATTTTATCTATTTTTATCTCCCTGTGCTGTCACTTCCAGGCAGTCATGATTCTCACGGAGAGACCTTCAAAGCATCTCCTTTATGTAAACCTCTGTTTTATAATATACACAGTCAAAGACATTGTTCAGAAATTAGAAGATACACAGTCAAAGAAATTGTTCAGAATTAGAAGATACACA
This sequence comes from Lissotriton helveticus, assembly GCF_964261635.1. Lineage (NCBI taxonomy): Eukaryota > Metazoa > Chordata > Amphibia > Caudata > Salamandridae > Lissotriton > Lissotriton helveticus. Next base: position 4,407,484 of record NW_027611651.1, on the reverse strand, counting down.
GTAAAAGAAATTGTTCAGAATTAGAAGGTACACAGTCAAAGAAATTGTTCAGAATTAGAAGATACACAGTAAAAGAAATTGTTCAGACTTAGAAGGTACACAGTCAAAGAAATTGTTCAGAATTAGAAGATACACAGTCAAAGAAATTGTTCAGAATTAGAAGATACACAGTCAAAGAAATTGTTCAGAATTAGAAGATACACAGTCAAAGAAATTGTTCAGAATTAGAAGATACACAGTAAAAGAAATTGTTCAGAATTAGAAGATACACAGTCAAAGAAATTGTTCAGAATTAGAAGATAAACAGTAAAAGAAATTGTTCAGAATTAAAAGAAATTGTTCAGAATTAGAAGATACACAGTAAAAGAAATTGTTCAGAATTAGAAGATACACAGTCAAAGAAATTGTTCAGAATTAGAAGATACACAGTCAAAGAAATTGTTCAGAATTAAAAGAAATTGTTCAGAATTAGAAGATACACAGTAAAAGAAATTGTTCAGAATTAGAAGATACACAGTAAAAGAAATTGTTCAGAATTAGAAGATACACAGTCAAAGAAATTGTTCAGAATTAGAAGATACACAGTAAAAGAAATTGTTCAGAATTAGAAGATACACAGTCAAAGAAATTGTTCAGAATTAGAAGATAAACAGTAAAAGAAATTGTTCAGAATTAAAAGAAATTGTTCAGAATTAGAAGATACACAGTAAAAGAAATTGTTCAGAATTAGAAGATACACAGTAAAAGAAATTGTTCAGAATTAGAAGATACACAGTCAAAGAAATTGTTCAGAATTAAAAGAAATTGTTCAGAATTAGAAGATACACAGTAAAAGAAATTGTTCAGAATTAGAAGATACACAGTAAAAGAAATTGTTCAGAATTAGAAGATACACAGTCCAAGAAATTGTTCAGAAATGACGCCCTGACCAGGAAGGAAACAAATGAAGTGCATCCCTCCCTCCCCCATTGCTGGAAACGACTCTAGACGGAGAATATACATTTGAGACCCAAGAGCACAAGAAACCCTGGGGCTGGGGGGGCGTGGCTATCCAGTTATTTGCATACCCAGAAGCCTCTGCGGCAAACACCCGATTCAGGTGACACAGGCCTCTGTTTAACAGCAGAAGGAGCGCCTGTAGGTGTGCACACAGAGGCATTCATGAGAGTGACTGCCACGTCACCGTTGTAAAGTCACCCTACCAGTGGGAAGTGATATTTTCTATCGTCATTGCGCGGACAGATCAGCTTCTAAAGTTCTTTAGACAGTTCCGCGGGTCACGCGCACTCCGAGGGGCCGTGAGAAGCGGTAACGTAATAATTTATGGAGTGTTTCTGTGCAAGAAACTCCATGATTGGTCGAAATGTGAGTGAGATTCCTGGGGGGTCGGGCCTCCCAGCTGCCGGGGAGAGAAGGCGTCCGAAGGCGTCACAGGGTCACGTGACGCAGTACGAGGCACCTGCGCTAAGGAGCGGGAGCTGCACCGCTCCCTCCTGTCGCTAGAGGTCGGGAGGCTCGAGAGGAAGAGTCAGCGCGTCACTCCTTATCTGCATACCCACAATCCTGTGCGCGCCTCATAATGCTGCTTTACTTTCATTCTAAATGCAGGGCTCTTTGCGGCATTGAAACGATAAAGAGCGGACATTTAAGAAGGAGGGGCAGAGTATCAGCCCGCTAGAAGGAAGGCACGGAAATGGGCACACTACGTTTCTAAGGGAAATTCCGGGTTATTATTGCATTGTAACTGTAGGTATTATCAACGACGCATTGGCAAAGCCAAATCGAAGTCAGAAATGACGTCCTGACCAGGAAGGAAACAAATGAAGTGCGTCCGCTCCCCCCACCCCCCATTGCTGGAAACCTTGTATAGGAAACCAGCTCTAGACGTAGATTATACATTCGGGATCCCAAGAGCTGCAGGAGCCTTGCTGTCACTGAAGGGGGCGGGGCCTGACACAGACATTTGCATACCCAGAAGCCTCTGCGGCAAACACCCGATTCATCACTGCAGGTGATACAGGCATTTGTTTAATAGGAGAAGAAGCGCCCGTAAAGTCACCCTACCAGTGGGAGGACATTTCAATTCTATGTCAGTCCACGGAGGCTCAGATTATGCTTCTCTTTACTTTACTGACATAAACAGCAGCCAACAAAAACTTTAAACTGGCATGACCCTGGAAGAGGCTCAGATTATGCTTCTCTTTACTTTACTGACATAAACAGCAGCCAATAAAAACTTTAAACTGGCATGACCCCGGAAGGACAACCCCCTCCAACAGTCTGCACCAATCACTATCCAGTCCACTGTATAATTGTCCATGCACATAATACGACCTCCTCTTTCTTTGCTGCTGCAGCAGCGAGTTAAGTGCCCTTCTATGTTACTTCTTTTCTTGGGGGTAATGTGTATTGGGGCGGTGGTTGTTGACGGCGCCCGCGCGCCAGTGATTTGATGGTACTGAGCGAGTCCTCTCTCGCGATTTGGTTTGTTTGTGGAACTTTGTGATTGATAATTATTGTTTTTTGACAGATCTTGTCCCCGTTTCGTTATTTATGCCCGCGTGTGTGTTTTCTTTGTTTTGGCGCGCGAACCGAGGCATGCTGTGCGCTCGGTAGGGGGCGGTGGAGCAGGAGGAGGCAGACGCGAGACGCTCGCGCTCAGGAGGCAGTCGAGCCCGGCCCCACACGCGACGCGCATGCGCGAGGAGCCGGCTTTCGTTTTGCTCGCATTACCGGCTCCTCACACATCGCGCGTCCCTGAGACTGCATAAATCCTGGCCTCATAGAACGCTAGACGGAGCTCTAGGGGAGCTTTCAGTGTGTTAAGGGGTCTCCTTCCACCTGGTATTCAGCCTCATTGCCTGTAGTGGTTTTAGTTGCTTGTGTTTGTGTGTGTGTTAGAGGCACCCCTGGGCTACTCCCCCCCTTGAAGTTCCTCCACACCTCCCTGCTTTAGAGCTATGGCGTACTACGCCGAGGAGGATAACCAGTGGGCAGAATATGATGAGTATGTAGACTATGAGCCGCAAGAAGAGCATTTGGAGGAAAATGTGGTCGAGGCCCTGGATTCCCACGTCCAAGGGTCGGTGAAGAGTGCACTAGTCAAGGCTCTTAAGCCTTTTGCTAAACCCCTTCAGAATTACGGAAAGAGAAAGTTCAAATCGGCCAGGAAGGGCGGTACCTCTTCTCAGTCCTCAGCCCAAGTGTTGGCCCGAATGGCCAGGAATGTCCTGAAGGATCATGGCTCAATGGCGAACGAGACGTCTGGGGATTCTTCCCCGACTCCGCCGGATTCCTCTGATTCGGAGGTGGAATCGGTGGCTCCCAGAAAGAGATCTAGGAAGATGAGACACGCCCAAAAGGCAGACGATGGTCAGGTACCCAAGAATCTTCTTTTTAACCCAAACAATATTGTGCATCCTAGATCAACTGAATGGATACCGTGCCCTGAGGTGGCGCATTATGTGAGCAACAACCTGCGTCAGGGTTTCGACAATGGGGTGAGAGCCACATTGCGTTCCGAATGCCCCAGGCCATCCTTGACGGGGAAGGTGGCTGACACACCAGATTTAGATCCCACAATGGCGGCATTTATGCGCAAGTTTGCGAAGGATCCAAAGAAGGGGCTGGATAGAGCGTGGAGAGGTGTTCAAGACAAAATGTTGGATGTCACCGGACCCCTCACGAAGATTCTAGACGCGGCGGTGATGGCTAAGGATAAAAATATGCCGCTGGATGTGTCGGAGGTTCTGGAATGGGCACAGCGTGCCATGTGCTTTTTAGGAAATGCGAATGTGGCCGTGTCTACAGAGCGGAGGCGCTCTTTTCTTATGAGACTAGACTCCCAGCTGGCGGAGATGGCCCCTTCCGAACCAGGTCCTCTAGCTAATGGTATGCTTTTCGGAGACAAATTTGTCAGGGAAATGGGCAAATATGTTGCCACGTTCTCCGCATTGGACAAGGCCCAGTCCAACATCAAGAGGGTTCTCCATGGTGGTGTTTTTGATAGGGCCGGACGCCCACGAGGTCGAGGGTCCGGCCGAGGTTATGCACAGACCTCGCGTGGAGCAGAGCAGAGAGGCAGAGGTAACCGACGCCCCAATTTCTACCCCTCCCGTGATAGAGGAGGTCGTGGCAAGGGGCAGAGAGGAAACTATCGTGGACAACAGGCGAATTCAGGAGACTACTCCTATTCAGGTACGACTTCTATGTCCGTCAGAACATATGGTGGGTGGCAGACTGTCTCTTTTTATCCACAGGTGGCGCCAACTCACAAACGACCCTTGGGTGTTGCAAACTGTACAGGGTTTCCACATAGAGTTTTATGCCTCCCCGATACAGCGGCGGAGACCAGATCCACTATATTTTTCCCAAAAAGAGCAGAGTTTCATTGACGCAGAGATATGCTCCTTGCTCCAGAAATGGGCGATAGTGGAATCCTCCCCACACGAACTAGGCTTCGTCAGCACCGTCTTTGTGGTCCCGAAAAAGGACCAAGGGTATCGACTGGTGTTGAACCTCAAGGAGTTCAATGGCTGGGTGGTGTATCGACACTTCAAAATGGAAGGGATACACCTCCTGAGAGATATACTATTGGCACAGGATTGGATGGTGCGTCTGGACTTAAAGGACGCCTACTTGGCAGTGGCCATTTATCCTCCGCACAGGCGGTTCCTGCAGTTTCAATGGCACGACCGGTGGTTCGAGTTTTCCGCCATGCCCTTTGGACTGTCGTCCGCCCCGTGGTGTTTCACCAAGTTGATGAAACCCATCGTACAGAGGTTGAGGGAACGGGGTGTTCGCCTCATTATTTACCTCGACGACATCTTGATTTTAGGTCAGTCGCCGGAGGTGGCGTCACTCCATCTGTCTTGGACGATCCACCTCCTTCAGGACTTGGGCTTCCTCCTGAACATACAGAAGTCGATCTTGCAACCTTCTCAGGTGATGGAGTTCCTGGGTTTCCAGGTGGACTCGGTGAAAGCTCAATTACTCTTGCCCCTCAAGAAGAGGGTGGCGGTGAGGAAGGAGTTGAGGAGAGCGCTTGCCTCTCCGACAATCTCCTTGAGGACGTTGGCACGCCTGGTAGGGCTTCTGGCTTCTTCGATCCAGGCGATCTTTCCGGGTCCCTTACATTACAGGGCCCTGCAGCGTTTGAAGGCCTTGCATTTGCGCAAGGGCCTGTCCTATGCCCAACAGATTTCCCTTTCTGCGGAGGCACGTACGGAGATAAACTGGTGGTTAGAGCATATGGATGCGTGGAACGGCAGAGCCATTTTCGCAGCCACCCCGGAGGTGGTGATAGAGTCGGATGCCAGCCGGTGGGGCTGGGGAGCCCGTTGCGGCTCGGTGGAGACCGGGGGCCGGTGGTCCCGCGAAGAGCTGAGTCTCCACATCAACTGTCTGGAACTCCTGGCGGGTTCTTCTGCGATCCGCACTCTGTCCCCTCAGGGAGTTTCGTGTTGTATTCTCCTTCGCATGGACAATGTGTCCGCGGTACGTTACATAAATCGCCTGGGAGGCACCAGGTCGCGTCTCCTGGCGGAGATAGCCAAGGATTTTTGGCATTATTGCCTGGCCCATCAAATTTCGGTGACGGCAGAGTATATACCGGGATCCGCCAATGTGACGGCGGATTGGAACTCTCGATACTTGAGAGATGCCAGCGATTGGAGGTTGCATCCCCGGATCTTCAAGGCACTGGACCACAAATGGGGTCCGTGTGTGGTGGATCTGTTTGCCTCGCGGCTCAACAGACAAGTGCCCCAGTTTTACAGTTGGCGACCGGATCCGTTGGCGATCAGCTCGGACGCCTTTCTTCAGTCATGGACGACGGGCATTCTATATGCATTTCCTCCATTTATCATGATCCCGAGGGTTCTGGATCAGGTTCGGAGGCAGAAGGCGGAGGTGGTATTGATCTCCCCGTGTTGGAAGGCACAAGCATGGTTCCCAGAAGCGATGAGTCTCGCCTGTGCATCGCCGGTGCGGATCTCGTCGTTTCCGGATCTTCTGACGGACCCGGTGGGTCTTTACCATCCGCTGGTCCTTCAGGAGCAGTTGTCTCTTATGGCGTGGAGACTTTCCGGCGCCGTTGGCAAGTGCCGGGAGTTTCGCAAGACGCTCTCTTTTTCTTATCTCAGGCATGGGCACCTTCCACTCACAAGCGATATGAGTCAGCTTGGAGACGGTGGGTCGGTTTGTGGAAAAGTAAATTTTGCCATGTTATATGTGCCTACGTGTTCCCCATGTTATGTCATATGTGCATGATCGATATGCATGTATTCCCTTATGATCGATTAAAGACGCAATTACAGTTGTGTCCATCTCTAGTATGCCAGTTTTCAGTCTTCGTGAATACAACGAATATTAGGCCTATGTAAAGCTACGTTGCCACGTTTCACAGTGTGCACGTTAATTCATTGAAAAGTCCCCGTTTCTAGGCCTCAAAAGGGCCCGGACTCAGATTCAGCTCCTGTTTCCTGAACCCTCTCCGAGGAGCGATACAGCCCCCACCTGTATCCCTGACCCTTAGCTTACTTTCATGCCTCGCAGTGCCCGGCTCGGCCTGGCTCTGCCTCTTAGTCTGCCAAGAGTATGTTATGTTTCTAGTTATCAGTCCAGCCCTCCTTCTCTGCATTCCTAAGATACTGAATCGCATCAATAGTTTCCGTCATGGTCTAGCCTTTATGTCTCCATGTAAGAGAAATACTGTATTAATATTCATAGAATATTCCCCGCACACGCACTACATGTAGGATTATGTATGCACCAGTCTTAATGTCTGTTAGCCTTTACTCTGATAACTTTTGGATTCTATCAACATGTTCTCTAAACACTAGATACTAGATAGGCTTTAGGTACATGTCGCTCTGACACTCCAGACTTTAGTCTCCTCTTCTAGCGCAGAAGTCATAGCCCCCCAGTTCTCCCTAGTAACACGGCATTGCCAGTTTGCGCGCACCATTAGGTTAGAGGTCCCAGCTGCTCAGGTAGCCCCCTCCATCTTTCCGCCCAGTTTATGACATATTCTGTTACGTTTGCATCACATGTCTATGTATACGCCCTGTACACGCCTTCTTGTTGCATCAGTTATGCCTTATCTTTCGCGACTGTTACAAACTCCGCCTACTGCTACGCCTACTGTATTGAATGCCATGTATTTTGTTTAACTATATATACTAATGTACTGTTATTAAAAGTTATCCTTTTCCTTTCCCTGCATCCTGCCCCCAGATGCGCATCTTACCCAGATCCCGTACAGGCTGTCCTGTTCTTGTCCTTTATGCTTAATTAAAGCCTGTCAACTCTAGCTACCTCGTATCTTGACTCTTATTTATTGAGCTAACCGTTTATTGATTATTGTCAAAAATAGTACCGGTAATTAATTATTTATTTACCACATAATGGCGCCCGAATAGGGACTTGCCCTTTCCCCACGCGCCGGAGAAGCCACGCAGGCCCCCTGATCCTCTGCAGCCGTGACGGAACCATACCGTGCACGTGCAGATATTTCTGCTTCAAGTATCCCTCAGGCCCACGGAGGAGACGGAGGTTGCGGTCCAGCGTCCAGACGAGGCGGTGGAGGAACGCGGCGAGTCCCGACCAGAGCCCAAGCCGAGAGTCCAAGGTCCGAGGTATCCGGAGGCCCACCTGTAACTGAAGTCCGAAGTTTGTCCGTCCGTCGTCGTAGCAGTCCAGTCCAGTCCGAGGCCATCCGTTCTTGCTGCCCGGTGAGTACCGTTGCTGGGGTAGTATCTAGACAGGGTCAATTGATTTGTCTCTGGTCCGTGGGTTTGGGTACACAGATCCAACACGAAGTGTCCACTTAGGTGGATGCGGGTCCTGAGGTGTCTCTTTAGGGGACCGGTAAGTTCGTACTGTTTCAGCAGTGCATCTAGTCATTCTAGTAAGTTTTGTTTCTCGAGAAAATTCATGTATTCTGTTTTCAGTATTTCAGGTAGTGTTCTGTCCGAACCGTTATTTTTAAATGTTATTCCATGTGTTTTCAATGTCGTGGTATGAATGATTTGTATTCAAGTAATTATTGTGTTCATTGTGTATTGTATTGTGTCTAGACTCCAGCCTAGTTATGCCTTGGTTCTCAAAGTTACGTCAGTTAAGAACTAGAAAAGGTCTGCTCGAAGAAGCAGTTCTTGTCCCGCCTAGGGACAGTCCAGGTCATTTTATGTATCAAAAGCATGGCATAAGTGCCATATTATATCTAGATTTATGGGTGGAATACACCAAACAATTAGAGGAAAAGTATAGATGGCCCGTATCAGGTACGTGGGATGCCGAGTGCATCATGCGAGTAGAAGAAGTATTATGGAAAAAGAAAGCCAGACAGTCCCAGAAAGATGCCATCGAGTTATGGCGCAAAGAATCTCATAAAAGAACCGAAAAAGAAATCAGAAAGTCAGAATTAAGTAGAGAATCCTCAGAAAGAGCCCAAGAAAGGGAATTAATCAAAGTAGGTGAACGAGTTAAAGCCGAACAGTCAGACAGACAGAGAAATGCCCTCATTAAGGGTATGTATCCTCTTCTTGCTGAGGGCTTGCCAAAAGCAAACCCGGAAGCACCATGTAATTTTCCGCCGCCATTAGTTCCGATTAAGCTACGTCACAAACCGACCGCAGCTGATATTTTTCTCTCGTCCTATTTGGACGACACAGTCCCAGAATATGCGAATCCTGCTCCGCCAGCTCCTGTAAATAATGTAATTCCTGTTCCTCCAGCCACCGGGGCACCTGCTACAGCACCTGTTACGGTACCCCCGGTCCAGCCCGTAATACAAGTTCCCGCTACATCGGTCACTCTGCCAGCACGAAGAGTATCAGTCGACGATTCCAGTTTAGGGGCCGCGGGAGGAGGTCCTCCTGGCACCCCGCCGCCAAACAAGCGTATAACGTTAGTCGAGTTACATGAACGTGCGTTACAGCGTATGCCCAAACATCAGTCTGTTGCAGAAATCAGGCGAGCTCTTACCGAATGCTGTTATGATCCAGTCCCAGGCGATGATAATATGGTTTTATATTCATTGCGTGTAAGACGGGTGACCGAGTATTTGGACACCCTACCGAACATGAAAGAAGATCTAGACAGAATGTATCGATTCATCCGTACAGGAGAAGATCCAGAAAGTATTGGCGAAATCATGTCTTTAAGGAAAGCTGAGACCCAGCTCATGCTATTAAAGTTTCTAATCAATTGTTTAATAAGGGAACAAGATTATCCGACTAAAGATCCGACCGAAATGAAAGTTCAGACAAGGTGGAGTGATAATATAGCCGAGGGTAGACACAAGACACTCAGTAGTATAGAGAGTATGTACAAGAAAATCCGTAAGGAAATAATAAGGTTACACGAAAATCGCAAAACAGTACAAGTAAGCGAGAAAGAAAACGAATCTGATACCGAAGAAGTAGAAGACGAGAACACCGCCAGAATAGCGTATGTAGGTAAATCTAGATTTCCAGACCGACATTTACGCCTAGAACACAAGAAAGTCTTTCATCATCCAGCACCAGAACAAGGTTCTCTAGAACAAGTATTTCAAGCTACCGATCACATTCTGAAATTACGAATCGGTTATAGTGAACTTAGTACCATGCATGAACAAGAACTAGCCCGATCAGCAGTCCGATGGATTACTGATTCTACCACTTTTCCAGACGAAATAGTGGCACAAATGTTTCTGAAACTGCCCCCAGCCGAGCAGCGACTGGTGGGTATGTATATGATCCAGCACCTCATTACATTGTATGAGGGTCAGCATTCTGATCCAGGTCCGTTACATGATATCTTGAACGAGTTACTCCAGTATAAATGGAAAGGTTTAGGTACAGATTTAATTAGTGTCATTCTAGAACAGCGCCACAAATATAGAACGTTTTTGAACCCGCATTTTGTTCACGTCTCACCTCCAGAAAGTAAACCATTTTACATAGATAGACAGCATCCGTTACGAGAAGTACATCCAGTTAGGACACCGGATGGTGAAATGCAACGAGTATTTGTTTATACTCCTGTCACAAAGATGGAACTCTTAGAGATGAAGAAATTAATTCCCTGTCACGACAAAGATCCAGCAGGGTTCCATCGAGAATTAAAAGACATGCTCCGTATGGGAGAATACACGTATCCAGATATTATTAAAATGTTAAAAGTCCTGTTGCCCGCAGGGGTATATGAAAAACTCAAGGAAAAAGAATGGGAGGTGGGAGAGAAAAAGATTGATTGGACAGCTCTAGAAGCTGAAGATAAAATACGAGTACCAGGTACCGGTCTTGGAGAGAAATGTAAAGAATTGCCAGAGTTATTGATTCAGGTTTTGCCTAGGTTATTAGCCACGAAAAAGGAAGATTGGGATGCAATCTCAGCATGCAAACAGAAACAGGATGAAGATACTAGTGATTTTTATTCTAGATTCGAGAAATGTTTCATTATCAACAGTGGTTTGAAGACAGGTAGCGAGTCATACCCTCATCTCTTTGTTACTAAACTAGTCGAGAATTCAAGTCCACAAGTTAAAAATCGAGTTTTGAAAGTCGAAAGTACTTGGCAAGCTAGTACCCCGTCACAGATGCTTCAGATGCTCCAGTATCACCAGAATAGAATCAGGGAAGAGCAAGAACACGAAAGGAGACGTATGAAAGACACGAAAATGAAAGTACTAGTTGCACAATCTGTTCCACAAGACAGTCAGAAGAGGGGTCCGAATCAAGCCAGTCATCCTGCAGCTCCCGTTAAAGGGACATGCAATTATTGTAAACAGCCAGGTCATTTTATAAACGAATGTGCAGTTCTGAAACACAACATAGCTACTGGTAAGACCAAAGAAAGACCACGTCCGCCTAGACAAGAACAAGTTTCACAGACTTCTCAGTCACCACAGAATGCACAACAGACAGTTCCAGCACCGCAGCCTATTGCTGCAACACAGCATGTTACACAGCAGATGTACCAGTATGCCCAGACAGAGTATCCAGATTATCAACCGTATTCATGAAACAGCCTAGAGAGGGAGGTAGGCTTGCCTCTCATCGAGATACCTGTAGATCAAGAGGGTCCCTATGTACACAGTCAAGTATTAGGGAAAGACAGAAAGTTTTTGATTGATACAGGGGCAAGTAGGACTACTATCAGTCATGACGAGGTTCCAGGGGCTCCGCTCTCAGGCTCTAGAAATGTTTCCCTTGGATTTTCAGGAAAGCCTATTGTAAACGAGATATCAAAGCCAGTTACTCTAGAAGTTGGTCCATTGTCCCGAACTACTGATTTGTTACTTACGAAATCATGTCCAGAGAATTTGTTAGGTATTAAAACATTGAAAGAATTAGGTGCAGTTATTTGCTGTTCTCCAGAAGGAATACGTATGTTCTTGAGAGATTTTAAAGGTCACTATGTATTACGAGATTTTGATCCAAGATTGTCAAATGTTCCGCAGCATTTATGGGCGCAAGGTCCAACTGATGTAGGTTTTATGCAAATCACACCCCATCGTGTGACTCTCAAGCAAGGTATAGTCCTGCCACGAATCAGACAGTACAGATTGCCACCTGAGGCTGTAGCAGCCTTATCCAAAATTATTGACGAGCTCATGGCTCAAGGAGTAGTTGTAGAAACTGACTCCAATGTATGTAATTCTCCTATCATTCCAGTCATGAAACGTACAGATCCAAATGCACCCCCAGTATATCGATTAGTGATTGACCTTCGAGAACTTAATAAGTGTATCATACCCCAGTATCCAGTAGTCCCAGATATTTCATCCCTATTGACAGCTATTGATTCTGAAGCTACATTTTTTACTGTAATAGACCTCAAGAATGCATTTTTCAGTGTTCCAATTCATCCAGATAGTCAGTACCTTTTCGGTTTTTGTTTAAATGGAAGGAGCTATAAATTCACACGAGCTCCTCAAGGTTTCACAGAAAGTCCTAGCATTTACAGTCAAGCACTTAAAAGACAACTAGACAATATTCACATGCCGACTGACACTGCCCTGCTCCAGTATGTCGATGATCTACTGATCACAGCCCGTTCTGAACGTGACTGCGAGCGAGCGTCACTTACAGTTCTGTATTTCCTAGCCGAGATGGGGCACAAGGTGTCCCCTTCAAAGCTTCAGTTCTGTGTCCAGCAAGTGATCTACTTAGGCCACTTACTGTCCAAGTGGGGTAGGCAGTTGACACCAGACCGTATCCAGTTAATAGCGAGTCTTCCACAGCCCAAGACACAGAAGGAGGTACGTGCTTTTATCGGCCTTACTTCTTACTGCAGACAATGGATTCCTCAGTACGCATTTGTAGCAAAGCCACTGATACAGTTAACGACACAGGAGGCAGCCGTATCGACTGTTCTCCCTTGGACATCTGAACATACACTTAGTTTTAATGAATTAAAGAAAGCTTTATGCCAAGCACCTGTTCTAGCTACACCGAACTACAGTAAGCCTTTTACACTTTTTGTCACAGAACGTGATGGTACTGCATTATCTGTTCTCACACAAGATCAAGCCGGACAGTACAAGCCTTGTGCTTATTTTTCGAGCACATTAGATCCAGTAGCCCAGGCTTTGCCTGCGTGCCTCAAGTCAGTTGCAGCCACAGCTCTAGCAATCAGACAAAGTGATTCCATAGTATTAGGACACTCCCTGACAGTACAAGTTCCACACTCCGTGGAAGTTCTTTTAAACCGAACACAGACTCAGCACTTGACCATTGCACGTTTAACAGGTTATGAACTGGCACTGTTCCAGCCACACATAGAAATCAGATGCTGCAACGTTCTAAATCCTGCTACACTGTTACCGTCAGTTACTTCAAATCCTGCCACGCATGACTGTGTGGAAGTCATTAACACTATGACTAAGCCAAGACAAGATCTGACAGACATTGCCTTACCTGATCCCGACCTGACACTTTATGTGGATGGTTCATGTATGAGAACTAGTACAGGAGAACTAGTAGCTGCGTATGCAGTGACTACTGACACTAAAGTTATTGAAACACACCGTATTGACACCCTGTCTGCTCAAGCAGCAGAGCTGGTTGCTCTGACCCAAGCCTGCATACGTGCCAAGAACCTGAAAGTAAACATATATACAGATTCACGTTACGCATTCGGAGTTGTACACGACTTCGGAGTGCTCTGGCAGGAGAGAGGTTTCATGACTTCTCATGGAACCAAGATTCAGCATGGTCTCCTCATTCAAGCTCTGTTAGATGCAATACATTTACCGACAGCTATCGCTATCATGAAGTGCAAGGCACATACGAAAGTTACTGATATCATTTCCCAAGGTAACGATCTAGCAGATCGAACAGCCAAGCTTACAGCACAGACACCAGACATTCCAGTTAACAAGACACAGACATCCACTCCAGAACAGACTACTTGTAAGACAGTTAAGGATCCTACACAAGATGTCATAGACATACAGTTACATGCTACTCCTGAAGAAATCAAGAAATGGTCCGAACAAGGAGGGGTCCAGACAGATCAGGGATGGGTGACGAAGGGAAAAGCCACATGGTTTCTCCCCGACTCTATGGTTCAAGTCATAATCAATACCGCACATAGTCCAGCACATCTAGGAGAAAAAGCCATGTTAGACAGTATCCAGAACCTTTGGTTTAACAAGCATTTACGAGCTGCAGCCAAGCAGAAAGTCCGTACTTGTATGATATGTTGCCAGTTCAATCCAGGTAAAAGTGTCCCGGTGGAACAAGGTGGATTCCAGCCCCCTGACCACCCTTTTGAGGTCCTCCAGATGGATTATATTCAGATGGAGCGATGTCGAGGTTTCAAGTATGTCCTTGTAGTTGTATGCGCTTTGTCCAGGTGGACAGAAGCATATCCAGTTCCAGATTACACAGCAGCGACCACTGCCAGGCAGTTGGTTCGTGAATTCTTCCCCCGTTATGGACTCCCTAGGGTCGTGTATTCTGATAACGGCCAGCCATTCTCGTCTGAACTCATGAAGCATGTTTCCCTCTTGTTAGGGTACCAGTGGAAGTTCCATTGTGTGCGCCATCCTGAAGCAGCCGGTCTCGTAGAGAGACATAATCAGACCCTGAAAATCCGTATTGCTAAGACATGTAAAGAGAAAGGTGTAGACTGGCTAGTTGCCCTGCCAGTTGCTTTATTCTTTATGCGCATGCTTGCACACTCCAGATCAGGTCTGTCTAGGTGTCGCCCCCCAAATATGTGGGGTACACCTAGACCCCGCAGTATTACAGATGTTTCCAGTAATATGCTGACAGATTACCTAGCTTCCTTGATGTCTGCCCTACACTCTTGTCGTTCACAGGTTGCCGCTGCATTTCCAGACAATACTGAAGTGAAACCGCACGAGGTCATCCCAGGGGATCTAGTAGTCATAAGGAACTTTGATCGTTCAAGTCCGCTGGAGCCTCGTTGGAAGGAGCCGCGACTAGTCCTTCTGACCACCCGTACGGCCGTGAAGTTGGAAGGCCGCAAGGGTTGGGTCCATCTGTCGCATATCAAGAAATTTCATGGAATCCGGAAAAAGACTTTGTTAAATGACAATTCCAAAGACTGTTCCATTTCTAAAGACTGCCTGAAACCAGACTCTAAATCAGACATTAATCTCAATCCCGAATTGAAAGTTCCTCTGTTAGAGAAAACTCCGCAGCAGGAGTATAAATTAAAACTCCGGTCTAGTAAAATAAGTCAGCCAGTTTAATTGTCTAAGTCCCCCTCGGGTGAAACGGTTAGACAGGTATCTGACATGTATGAGATAGACCCCCATAGTGAGAGAGTTAGTCAAAACTCTATCCGATGTATCGTTTTTCTAAGTTTTCTATTGTTTCTAAGTTTGATTGTTACCTGCACAAGTTATGCATTGCATTTATGTTTTCCAATTTCTCATGTAAATAAGTTTTCTAATGCTACAGTAGAGCACACGTTTAGTGATCTGCATCCTCACGAGTTATCCTATCGTCTTGCTATGCGCAATAATACATTCATTAGAATGTTGCATTATTCACACCAGACCAGCAATGCTACTAATTGTTGGGTGTGTGGTCGACTCCCCCCTTTCCAGACACCGAAGGGAGTTCTGCCACTCTTTCCTTATCCGTTTTCACATAATGGTTCGTGTGGAGCATGGTCCATGTTAACGTCATCTTCAAATGATATGTCCCTTCTGAATAGAACATGTTTTCCAGACAAGCAAGGTCTCTCCCATAGAACAGGGTTAGATCTAGAAAATGAAGTTTATAATTTAGGTAATTATTCTTCGAATTTTATGGTCCTGAATGTTCAGTCTGATACTACTCCAGACTTACCTGCTATTTCAGTACTACCAGTCAAAGGCGAATTGTGTGTCAGAAATAATGGTTCCGTACATGTAGGACATAGTGATTGTACTACTACTGTCGAGTATAGTGACAGTGGGAAATCTATTTTCAAAGCTTCACGTCATTCTTATTTTGTTTGTGGTCAGACCGCATATGTTCGTCTGCCCCTCGATTGGGATGGAACATGTTACATTGCCTTCCTACTGCCACCAGTTTTTCTAGCCCCATCTGATTATCACAGAAACACACATCTAGTACACGTCAGACATAGAAGAGAGATTGAGTCCCCAATTGTCGATCAAACTGAAACTGCTCTAGAACAGTATACAGATTTCAATAGAGGTTTCTTTTTCTTCATAGGACCTGTCCAGAATAGTAAGTTAATCCGTAGATTAACCAGAACCCTTGAAGCAGTAGTGAATGAGACTACTTCTGCTCTAGGTAACTTAACTGAAGAGCAATCTGCTATGAGATTTGTCGTGCTCCAGAATCGTCTCGTTCTTGACGTCATACTGGCCGATAGAGGAGGAGCATGTAGAGTCATCGGATCTAGTTGCTGCATTTTCATTCCTAATAACGCGCCGTCTGTTTATTCAGCTATAACCAGACTTCACAAAATTGCCCATCAGTTACACCAGAATCCAGGCACCTGGACATGGTCCGGTTGGCTCTGGAGTATTATATCTGCTTGGGGATGGAAAGTATTGTCATTCCTAGGTATTGCAGTAATGATCATATTCAGTTGCTGCCTCTGTATACAATGTGGCCCTGCGATTTGCGGCATTTGTGCTACCTCTTGTATTCCTAGTCCTAAGTCCCGCTCTAAGTCCCGTTCCAAGACAATTCGAGACGAGCAAATGATGCTGTATGAAATGATAGATGGTATCATGAATATAGATGTTTCCTGATGGAAACGTAGGGCACAAGGAGGGAATGTGGAAAAGTAAATTTTGCCATGTTATATGTGCCTACGTGTTCCCCATGTTATGTCATATGTGCATGATCGATATGCATGTATTCCCTTATGATCGATTAAAGACGCAATTACAGTTGTGTCCATCTCTAGTATGCCAGTTTTCAGTCTTCGTGAATACAACGAATATTAGGCCTATGTAAAGCTACGTTGCCACGTTTCACAGTGTGCACGTTAATTCATTGAAAAGTCCCCGTTTCTAGGCCTCAAAAGGGCCCGGACTCAGATTCAGCTCCTGTTTCCTGAACCCTCTCCGAGGAGCGATACAGCCCCCACCTGTATCCCTGACCCTTAGCTTACTTTCATGCCTCGCAGTGCCCGGCTCGGCCTGGCTCTGCCTCTTAGTCTGCCAAGAGTATGTTATGTTTCTAGTTATCAGTCCAGCCCTCCTTCTCTGCATTCCTAAGCTACTGAATCGCATCAATAGTTTCCGTCATGGTCTAGCCTTTATGTCTCCATGTAAGAGAAATACTGTATTAATATTCATAGAATATTCCCCGCACACGCACTACATGTAGGATTATGTATGCACCAGTCTTAATGTCTGTTAGCCTTTACTCTGATAACTTTTGGATTCTATCAACATGTTCTCTAAACACTAGATACTAGATAGGCTTTAGGTACATGTCGCTCTGACACTCCAGACTTTAGTCTCCTCTTCTAGCACAGAAGTCATAGCCCCCCAGTTCTCCCTAGTAACACGTCATTGCCAGTTTGCGCGCACCATTAGGTTAGAGGTCCCAGCTGCTCAGGTAGCCCCCTCCATGTTTCCGCCCCGTTTATGACATATTCTGTTACGTTTGCATCACATGTCTATGTATACGCCCTGTACACGCCTTCTTGTTGCATCAGTTATGCCTTATCTTTCGCGACTGTTACAAACTCCGCCTACTGCTACGCCTACTGTATTGAATGCCATGTATTTTGTTTAACTATATATACTAATGTACTGTTATTAAAAGTTATCCTTTTCCTTTCCCTGCATCCTGCCCCCAGATGCGCATCTTACCCAGATCCCGTACAGGCTGTCCTGTTCTTGTCCTTTATGCTTAATTAAAGCCTGTCAACTCTAGCTACCTCGTATCTTGACTCTTATTTATTGAGCTAACCGTTTATTGATTATTGTCAAAAATAGTACCGGTAATTAATTATTTATTTACCACAGGTTGGTGTAACGAGTGGCAGGGTGATCCGATGGGATCCGATATCACTGTGATAGTGAATTTTCTATCTGAATTGGCACGGTCAGGAATGGCTTACAGATCGGTTAATAATTTCCGGTCGGCTATTTCGGCGGGACATCCGCATGTTGAGGGCAAACCGGTGGGGGAGCATCCCCTGGTTTGTAAAGTGGTTAGGGGGATTCGCTTGGTGAATCCCCCTCAGCCACGATACACTGCACTTTGGGATGTTTCAGTGGTCCTTCGTTTTTTGACGGCCTGGCCGGCTAATGAGGGACTGTCTCGCAAACAGCTCTCAGCGAAGCTTACACTTTTGCTCTGTTTGATCTCGTGCAGGCGAGTATCGGATATTCGCGCCTTGGATTTGGCAGGTAGAGTATTCACTCCCTCGAGGGTTTCTTTTACGATTTCTAAGCGTACTAAGACTCATACAAAATGTATTGCTTACCCTGCTTTTCCTCATCATAGTAAATTGTATGTTGTTCAATGTCTTAAGGTATATGAGGATTGTATTAGAGAGTTTAGGACTGGTTTTGGTCAATTGTTAATTTCCTTGCAGAGACCTTTCCGCCCAGTCGCCTGTGTGACTCTGGCCAGGTGGGTTACCTGGTTGCTGGACCTTGCTGGTATTGATACCTCTAAATTTGGAGCTCATTCTGTGAGGGGAGCTATGGCATCTAAGTCATTTGGGGCTGGTTCTCGGCTTCAGGATATTATGACTGCGGCAGATTGGTCATCTGAATCCACGTTCAAGACATTTTATCATAAGCCTATTGTGGATGTAGCCTCAGTGGTGGTGGAGAAACTTTAAACTAGCATAATCTGAGCCTCCGTGGACTGACATAGAATGAAAAATTGTCTAACAGACGCGACAAAGAATTTTCAATTCTATTAAGGACACGGAGGCGAGGATTATCCCACCCGGGCTTGCAGAATTGTGATTTCATGCATTATTGGGTGATTATATGATGTACTGTACCCACCCGAATGTTTATGATGGCTTGCTTGTATTTCCAGTTTGAGGAATAGCCATTACGACATATATTCTTGTTTCAGGTGATCAACAGAAGCAGACTTGAGTCGACCAGCCTATGATCTGGAATGTTTGCAGTTATGCAGGGGATGATTTCCTCGACGTTGGATGCGATGGTTGCCGTGTTGGCCTCCGGTCTCGTTGGACGGATGATGTATTCGCAAAGAAAGAGGAGGTCGTATTATGTGCATGGACAATTATACAGTGGACTGGATAGTGATTGGTGCAGACTGTTGGAGGGGGTTGTCCTTCCGGGGTCATGCCAGTTTAAAGTTTTTATTGGCTGCTGTTTATGTCAGTAAAGTAAAGTGAAGCATAATCCTCGCCTCCGTGTCCTTAATAAAATTGAAAATTCTTTGTCGCGTCTGCTAGACAATTTTTCACTCTCTACCAATAAAATAGAAATTGGTGCTCCGTGGGTCACGCGCACCTCCAGAGGGCGTGAGAAGCGGAAGTTGTTGAAACGTTTGGAGGATTTCTGTTAAAGAAGCTCCGTGATTGGATGAAAATGTACTTATCCTGGGGCGGTTTGGCCTCGTGAGGAGAGAGGTGCACCGCTCCTTCCTGTCGCTAGAGGTCAGGATGCCCGAGAGGAAGAGTCAGCGCGTCACCATCACTCTGCATACCCACAATCCTGTGCGCGCCTCATAATGCTGCTTTACTTTCATACTAAAAGCAGGGCTCTTTAGGCATTGAAAACCATAAAGAGCGGACAGGCTCCGTGGGGTTAGAGTACTTCCACAATGTACTCGTGAGTATACCATGGACCAACAGACCTGAGTGAGACAGGACAGGCCAGACTGAGACTGCAGCTTCATCGATGCGGAAATGCATTGAGCCTGGCAAGTGCCACGCATCAGGAGTGAGAGTATGGAGTTCTTTCTGAATTTGTCTCAACCCCAGTATGGCCTTAAATACTTAGGTTTAGGTTCTTGATAGAAAATAAATCTTTTTATAATTTCCAAAAATTATATTAGAAGAATTTTGTAAGTACAGTACAGATATGGGGACGGCAATTTTGGTTTTGGTGTCGGTGTACGCCAGTGAGGGTACAGTAGGCGTCACTATGTCCTGCTTGATCTCGCAATCGCTAGATAGACAGTGTCGCGAGCTAGGCGTACTTGCAATTGGCATTGTTATATATTGCCCTCAAAAGGGAAGAAGGAAAGTAAAGTAAGAGAGGACAGGGTGGATGGCGCAGACAACTTTCATAGTCTTCATTCTGGGATAAAAACATGAAGCCGGTAGGATCTGTCGTCTCAGCCTCTGTCTCTTTGACACTTATAGGCAGATTTACAAGGCACTTGCACCACGTTTATGCCGCCGTCACGCAACGGCGGCGTAAACGTGGCGCATCCCTGTGACCCATTTACAACGTGACGCATCTAGGCAGATGCGTCACGTTGTAAAGCCCTGCGCCACATGTGGGCATTCCGGCGCAGGGTGGGCGTTCCGGGGCAGGTGCGCCTCGCAAAAGTGCCTGCGTGAAATCTACAAGATTTCACGCAGGCACTTGTGCGACGCTGCTTCGTCAATTCCTTACGCCTGCTTGAAGCAGGCATAAGGACTGACGCAGCACGTTAAGTATAGGGCACACCCGAGCATTGCTGAAGTCGCGCCTCGCTTGCGACGCGAATGCAGCGATGCCCTTACGTCACAAGATGCGTCACGCATCTGCCTACCCTTGCACCACAGCGTGCCGCATTGTAAATGCGGCGCATCCGCCGTGCCACAAGGGTAGTTTTGCGTGACGCATTTGTTCTGGCGCATCCCTGCTGATTTACAGAGATGCGCCAGAACTCATAAATATGCCCCTTACTTCTTTCATGCGGCGACTTGATTGTGGGTGGGGGTATTGGTACCGCACCGTCTTTGTACAACATGGCACTAAACCTGCAAAGACACCGTTAGTTTTAGCCTGAGTTGTGAGCTTTCATGCAAATTGTGTAACATTGTTCAATTCATGGGCATTCTGTATTACAAATGACTGGAACTGCTATTTCAGCTGCTTTCAATGCATTGAGGGTCAATGTTTTTGATACACTAAGGGGCGGATTTACAAGCCCCTTGCGCCACTTTTGCATCACTTTGAACATGGGAAAAGTGACGCAAAAAGTGGCGCAAGGGACTTGTAAATCTGCCCCTAAGTCTTTGATGATTTATCAGTACATTCTCTGAGCATGACGGATCGTGAATTGAATTGTGACGTTGCCGCCGAGCTGGACCCCACTAGAAGAGGCAGCAGTTGAACTGATTCCACTGCTTCCGCCCTTGCGTGCTTCCTGTCGTTCCACCCCGAAGGGTCTTCACTTAAACCTTTCCACAGACTGTTGCGAGTCCCCAAAGGGCCCACTGTCAAGTTCAAGAAATACTTTATTCGGTTCAATTACAAAAACCATAAAAGTACAAGAACACACAAAAACGGTCCATGGGTCACCAGGCGACATAAAGACATAAAAATACAATATGAAAAGGGAGGGAGTACCCATTAAAATATGCAGCGCATGATGCCAAAATTTAAAAACAACAATATATACATCATTCTATAGTTAAAAAGAGCAACATGAGAGAATGTAAATCAAGACTTGATTCAAGTTACAATGGTCAATATTTACAGTAGATCATCTAGGACCAGTTAATCTTTTTACTAAGTCTCACCGCTATGGTTAAAAATTTAGCTACATTGTAAATTTCCCATATATCTACTAATAGTTGGAGATGCAATAAAGCTGGCTTGACTTGCCTAAACCCTTTCCCCTTTAGCAAGGGTATAATAAACTTTTTCCTGATGTCCTTAAAATAATCACAAAAAACCAGAAAGTGAACAGTATCCATAATCGAACAACCGTCACATTTGCACAAATCTAGATCAAGTGGCTTGGTCCAACCAGGACGGCCTGAAATTAACAGGTGGATTTTATCCAATCGGAACTTGGTTAGAAGATACCTATGGTTTGAGTTGTTGACAACCTTTAGGTAGAGTTCCAGATCATGACCAGAGGAAACAATCAGTTGGTGAGTCCTAACAGACGGCTTTAACAGCTCCAAGTCTTCTCTGTCCGTCCCTCGATTCATCAGAAAAGTGCTTTTGACCCACTTCAGATCTCCTTTCACTAAGTTAGATGGTTTATTAAACAATTCGGGCCGACCCAACTTTACACACATTTGCTGTACGTATTTCAGCCAGGGGATCTTGTCCCAGTGATCTAGCATTAGACAATCTTTAAAAATTTTGTGATTCACTTCAAGTTACGAGTTAAGCCAGACTGATATCCATTTTAATAGGGGGGCCATGGCGATTCGATCCTCCAGATAATCCACACCGCATTCCTGATGGACTATGAAGCTGGCCGTGGATCTTTGCAGGGAAAGAATAATTTTAAGGAAGTTATCTTCTGTTACCTGAAGCGTTTTAACTGGCCTAAAACCCCACAGGTCAGCGTCATACATAGCGATGGCAATACATTTAGCAGCATATACCTTTAAGACTGCCTCCAGAGGTTTCACCCATAATTTACGTGAAAAGCCCATCACCGCAGAGATAGAGCGCGCCAGGACCTTTTTTTTCTCCAGCATTTGGGGGTGTCACGTAGAGCAATCATCGAAAACAACCCCCAAGTAGGGAAATCTGGAGACTCTTGTCAATTTGTGTCCATTACAATGCAGTGTCATTACATTTTTCTTGGCCTTCCCTTTCTGGGCCACCACCATAACATGGGATTTACCATAGTTAACACTTAAGTCAAGATTTATCATGAAATCAAAAAATGAGTTCAACAGGCTTTGGAGACCCACTGCAGTTCTAGCTAGGAGAGCAGCGTCGTCCGCATATAATAATGCGGGCAATAGGTACTTCCCTGCCCTCGGGATGTCCTTACACGCTGCACCCAGAACTCCACCCAGATCGTTTATATATAGTGTAAAAAGCAGGGGAGCAAGAATGCATCCCTGCCTTACACCATTGGGAATACTGATTTTACCAGTGCAGTTACCTTTTCTGTCATATCGTACCGTGGCTGTAAGGTCCCTATGGAGGTATGCTAAAAAATACACAATGTTAGGGTCTATTCCAATACTATTGCTGGCCCAACAACTTGGATCTGTTTACTCAATCAAATGCCGAGGACAGATCCATGAAGGCGATATACAGAGAACCTTGCTTCGCTATTGTGTACTTCCTAATAAGCATAAGCAATTGTAAATTCAGACTTTGGTCAATGGTACTACGCCCCTTTCTGAAACCGTACTGTAGAGGAGAGAGGGTATTGGTCTCCTCTAACCAATCAGTAAGTTTGCATAGGACCACACTCCCTAAGACCTTTACTGCGGAATCGATAAGAGATATGGGGCGGTAATTGCCAGGGTCACCCCTGTCCCCTTTCTTATAGATGGGGACGATCACTGACTGGGACCATGTCTCTGGAATTCCTGTTTTTGAAATTCTATTAAAAACAATTGCTAAAACTTTGGACCAGAAAGAAATATCAACTTTAAAAAGGTCGGAGGGAACGCCATCTGGCCCGGGGGCCTTATTACTAGTCATTTTACCAATGGCCACGGCCACCTCACCCTCTTCTACAGTTAAAGTGTAAGGCGATCTGGAAAAGGTGGTCAAGCCCTCTGCCCCCAAAAACTCCTGTTCATAGACAGACTTAAAGTGCAAGTGCCATTGGTCTTCTTGAATTCCACAATCCAGTTCATTATTGCTAGAGTCAGCAAAATAGGGTTGGTTGACCACGGCCCAAAACTTGGCACTACTTTTCAACACATCAATTGATGTCAACTCAGCCCAAGCGTCCTCTCTAATCTCACGCCGCCTTCTTTCAACGACTGTCTTATATTCTTTCCTAAGGGTAGCCACAAGCGATCTATCTACTGGTTTGGATTTAAGGGCCACTTTAAGTTTATGATTGGCCATAGAACAATTCTTATCAAACCAGCCTTCCTTCCCTTGTGCTTTGCCTTTACCCTGACGAGTCAGGTTGGAGACAATGTCGAGGCAAACCTTTCTATACGCCTCCACTACTTCACTGTCCCCCGCCTGGTCGTCCATACAAAGCTTTAGTTCCTCCCGGCTACTATTACAAAGATTACAAAAGAACTCCTCTGGAATTATCTTGCACCACTTGATTCTACGGGCTTGGTCAGTCAGCCGCATGTCGCATTTGTCCACCAAATTTAACCTGCTTTCCATAGCAACAATTACATTTTTAACCCTTAATACAACTGGGTTATGGTCGCTAAAATGGGACCACGCAACTGAATAACTAGTAATATGGCTTCCACAACTACTACTTAAAAAAATATAATCAATGACAGACCCGCTGCCATGTCCTGTAAATGTCGGAATGTCCTCATCACACCCATTGGGTAGTATCAGCCCATTTTCGGCCAACATGGTTTCCAAGAAAATACCCTGGTCTGAGTGCTCAAAATGAGTATTTTCCTCGTCCGGAGGACCAAATAGAACATTAGAAGGACATTTGTCCTGACAGCCATGGGCGTTAAAATCCCCCATTAATATGATGGTACACTCAGACTCTGATGACTCTTTAAAGTTAAACAAAAAAGAATTTAACATCAACAGAATGATCCCTATCAAAGGAGTTATAAAAACTCACTACCAGCACGTTATGAAAACACCTGTGGGTAATTTGGACCGCGAGGCAATAGGGACAGGCAGTAACTATTTCCGTATATGTACCCGGGATTTTAGCGGATATCAAAGTGACCAGGCCCCCTCTTGCTCGCCCCTGCGTAGAACTAACGGCTGGTAGAAAAAAAGTGGTAAAACCATCAACAGTAAGTGTGTTTTGTGTGTCCCAGGTTTCCTGTATGGCTATTATATCCATAGTGCCTATAAAATCCCTCCAGAAGGGGTCATCCACTTTACTCTTGAGACCAGCAATGTTCCATGTTGTCACAATTATCTCCCCCATTCCCAATACTTTATCCATTTTTTCGTGCGGTGAGGCCCCTTCTCCAACACCCTGATCATTAAATAAAATGTGATCAGTGTTTAACTCCTGCACAACCTGGATACTGTTTTCATTTTGTAAGGGAATAGGGGGAATATTTCGCATCAGACTGAGCGGTGTGCCCTGTTTTTGTCAATCAACCCAGTCCAAGTTTGACAAACACTCATATCGGTTAACCATTGGGATGTTAAAGTGGTTTTCATACCCATTCGCAGTCTGGGGGTAATAGTGTGGATGGCCATTTTGTAACCCTGTGGCAAACCCCCCTTGAATGGGTCTACCTCTTCTTATCTTGGCCAAGTTCCAGCCGTCCTCTCCGCCCTCATCCCACTCATAAGGTTGCATCTCCCATGGGGAATTAGACCTCCGTCTAGTTTTTTGTTCATGTGAGCCCCTTAACCAGCTCCATCTTTTGTCCACTTGGTTCACAGGCAGGTAGAAATAAGAGAGAGGCCTAGCAGTAACAGTACTCGCTTGATAGCGAGAGGTTCCTCTGCAGATATGTTCTACCACCTGTGGATTCTCGAAGGTTACCACGATACAGTCACCTTGTAAGTTTTTTCTATTCCCTCCCACCCATGGGGTTCTCTCCACCATTAAGATGTTGCTTGGGATATTTGGCGGTAGGGGGTGGTGATTTGATAACCAGTGGCACACTCTGTTTTTTAATGTCTGGAAGGATTCTACATCAGTAGGTGAAATTTCCGTAACCCAGTCAAGATCACTACATAGGGGCAGGCATCAGGAGGGAGATGGATATTTCTTCGGGCCTCTACCTTGTCTCTTGGAGCCGAATCCAGATTTGGAATCAAAGGTATAGGGTCTTTAAATTTGACTTGGGGGGTTATCTTGGGCTTAGCTGGGATCTGTGTTTCTTTAGGGTCAGGAGTCTCGGCTTTTGCACCTCCTGGGTTTGAGATATTACTAGGGTTCTTTGGCAGCATATTGTTGGCCGGGGCGACACTTTTATCAGCCAAGGGTAGCTTATTTACTGTGCTCGCCACATGGGAGACCTTATTATTCAGGCTGAAACTAGGGGCACTTATATCCTTATGGATATTTTTCAACACTGTTTCTAGACAGCGTAGTCTAACCTCTATAGGTTCAAGGAGGGCCTTTAACATTTCAAAAATGTTATTGTTCGTCAAGCTTATCCCACTTCCATCCTGGTTAATTTTGGCCAGATTGATTTCTGCACCACTTAGTTCCAAAATTTCCTCCAAACTACTGTCTACAATTGTATCTTCCGGGAGGTTTAATGGTAGGCCAGCATTTACCGGATATGCCCCCCCCTTTGTCATTGACACATACTGCCAGGTCCCCGCTCACAGCCACAGGATCTAAGATGGTTGTATCCTGGTTATAGGTGGTTTTTACTTTCCTGCCTTTATGGGTGGTCGATTTGTTGGTCTTTTGTTTAGGAATTGCCCCCTCTTTCAACCCTCTTTGATTTATATCAGTGGCCACAGGTGGGTTATCCATCACTTCACTAACTATACTACCCTCTTTTAACAAAATGGGGTTAGGGGTGACCTCCAAACCCTGTTGACCCTGTTGGGAACTTGAAACATCATAATCCCCAGCGTAATCTACTCTGGCAAGGGTATTTGGGCGAGTCACGGTGTTTGGCGTACGTGCCTGGGCAATAAGACCTAAGGAGGATCTCTTAGCCGTAGCTAAATCTTGGGACACCCTTCTGTCCATTAAAACAATCCCTTCATCAATTAGGGCATTAGTGCGAACAATAAAATCGTCCAGGGTGCCAGTCAACTTTTTTGCTCCCCCTGCAGCCATACTTCTAGTCTCTCGACAATTCATAACAGACCTTGCTGCTACACGTTACTATAGCAGTTAAATGGGTCAACACTATGTTATGTTTGCCAGCCCTTAGTCATTAAAAAATAAACAACAGTGACAGGAAAAATCAGAATGCACCCCAGTTAGTTAGGATAAATGTATATAGGGGGCAAACAGCTTACGGTTCAGATGTCCAATAGTCCAATAGTCAGTGGGTTAACGGAAATCGAGCAGGGTGTATGGCCCAGGCCAGGCTCCTCAGGCCTCTGAGGGCCACAGAGGGCCCGCCCTTTGCCCGGGCTTAGCCCCGCACTGTGTCCCGCTCGCGTCCCGCTACGCGGAGGGGGTGATGGTGTTTTATGCGCCTCCGGGCGCCTGTTGCGGCGTCACTGGGAGCGCCCCCGCAAAGGCTCCTGGGGGTTGAAGTCCCCCCACTCGGCGGCCGCTCTGGTGGAGAAAGGCGGCGGCGGGGGGGACTCGGCTCCTGCTGCTGGTCTCGTTTTGGTCTCGTTCCCCGGTCCTGGCAGCACGGACACAGTGGCAAGAAATGTGTGGCAAGTTTAAAATGTTGCGTTTGGGCCCACTGTCATTTTCCCCTATGGTAGCCTAACTACACATGTTGTCGGCTGCTTTTGCTTTGCACACCTTACGAGGTAACACGCTTGTTTTTGTGCCTT
Source organism: Lissotriton helveticus (assembly GCF_964261635.1). Taxonomy (NCBI): domain Eukaryota; kingdom Metazoa; phylum Chordata; class Amphibia; order Caudata; family Salamandridae; genus Lissotriton; species Lissotriton helveticus. The sequence continues at coordinate 4,380,516 of NW_027611651.1, read as the reverse complement.
TCTGTTATTTTAGAAAAAGGTTGCACATGTTTTATTAGCCAGCTCTTCTGCTGGGAGTCAGTCTGAACGTTTCGTCCAAGGCCGAGACTTGCCATTTTCAAAATAGAGAGAAGAATTTCTAGCAGGTGAAAGGTCCGGGAACGAGCTCACCAGCTCTGCACAATTTGAGATGCAGACCAGCTAACGGCAAATGCCAGGTATGACACGTAGTATCATCCGAGAGATCACTGATATATTATTGTGAGGCCAGGCTTATGCAGATGCACCGTTAACCATGATAGGGCTTTTCATTGTGTACGGTTAATTAGTGATGCTAATTACACTACTAAGTTTTGTATGCTTTCTAGTTACAGCACGGTTGCTTCATAATAGTGCACAATAGTTTCAATAGATATTGTAAACTGTTGTTGTGTCTTATTTATGTTTATTATGGACATGCCGGAGTGAGAGAATGAGAGGTGATGACCTGTTACCGTGGGTCCCTGAGGGGACTAGAGTGTTGTGTTCTAGAGTGCCAACTTACCTGTTACCATCATCATTCAAAACTTTATTTCGGTTCGATTAAACCATAAAAGCACATGTAATTTACACAATTTACAATTTCAGATATGGCAATATGAGCAGGAATATCCACTCATCTCATTATCAGTGCAATCATTCATTGTAAAAATTCATCGTCATGGGAAAAAGATTTACTAAAATTAGATACAAGTTAAAAATTTAAATTAAATATTGCATTTAAAACAATTACATTTCCCTTAGTCTACACATCTCGTGAAAATGGCGCAAGACCATCTCCTCTAGAACTAACAAAAGGTCTACAGCTTAAACTTAACTTCATAATTATAGTGCTCTAATCTTTAGGAAGCAGCTTCTTACGAATATGTCACATAAAAAACAAGAACTTGGCTACAGCAGTCACATACAGTACTCCATAGCCTCCGCCAGTAAAGTAATGGGCGGGAGGCAATTACATCCGCAATTGGACGAATGTTTAAATCCATTCTTAATGGCACTAAAGAAATGTTTCTAGGAAGACTCAAGATTTGCCTAATAAAGTTATTTTCAATAATTGTTAAGTCATTCGATGTGGTATGCCCCCAAAGTTCTGCCCCATATAACGATGCTGACCTTGCTTGAATATTGTACATTTCTAGAGGACGGCTTAACATTTTTCAAACACAACTTTTAAAATACCCCCCACAGCCTGTGTTAGTTTTAAATTTACTCTGGTCTTCTGTGGACCCCACCTCATTTTGTCATTCAGAGATAAACCCAAATACTCGAAGATCGGCACCCTTTCGAGGGGTCTACCCTCCATCATCGGGATGGGGCAATTGGTGGTGCTGGCATTAAAGACCTGGGGGCATATTTACAAGCCCCTTGCGTCGCTTTTACGCCACCGTGGCAGCGCAAAAGATGCACCATGGTGCGGGGTATTTACAATGTGACGCAACTCCCAGATGCATCACGTTGTAAAGCCCTGCGCCAGAAGAGGCGTACCATCACAGGGGGAGGCGTTCCGGTGCAGGAACGCCTCCCAAAAGTGGCTGAGTGAAATCTACAAGATTTCACTCAGTCACTTTTGGGCCCATGTTGCGTCAAAACCCTGCGCCTGCTTGAAGCAGGTGTAAGGATTGACGCAGCATTATGAACATAGGGCCCCCCTGATCATTGCTGCAGCAATGCACCGCTTTGATGGCACAGATGCATCACGCATCTGTGCCGTTTTTGCCCCATGGTACGCCGCATTGTAAATGCGGCACACCATGAGTGGCGGAGCTGCGGCGCACAATAACTGGTGCATTCCTGGGGATGCGCCAGTTATTGTAAATCTGCCCCCATATACTTAGTCTTGTTGATGTTGAAAACTAGGCTCCTTTTCTTACAGAACTGGACAAACTGGTTTAACACCCGCTGCATACCCACCGCTGACCTTGAGAGCAGCAGGGTGTCGTCCGCAAACATAAGAGTGGGAAATCTTTGGGAGGCCAGTTTTGGAGAGTCTATATCTTTGATGGTAAGGAGGTCTTCTATCAAGCCATTAAGGAAGAGGGAAAAGAATGTCGGGACGAGTACACAGCCCTGCCACACCCCCTTCACGACCGGGGACGGGGCTGTAAGCTGGCCATTCTTGCCATATCTCACTCTCGCAAAACTCCCTTCGTGGAGTCTTTTTAGCTGATAGCATAGGTATGGCGGAACCCCCATATCAAGCAATATACTCGATAGTTGGTTTCGGTCCACCATATCAAATGCTGATTTTAAGTCCACGAAAGTTAGGTACAAACTATCCCCTTCCAGAACAATGGGGCATATTACCAACGTTAAGCGATATTTATCGCTAACGATGCTTAGCAACACATTTTTTAACGCTAAGCATCGTCAGAAATTATCGCAGATAAGCCTTGCTATTATCAAGGTTTATCGCAAATGCGATAAAAAACGGGCGCAATGCATGAATATCGCTGAAAAGTCAGCGATATTCATGCATTACCGAGCTAATGCTCTTAGCCATGTTATCCACCTCCCATTGGATAACATGGCTAAGAACTGCTCAGGGCAGGTGTTAGTTTTTGGATAGATTTTTTGCGATACATCGATAAGGTTAATAGGCCTATAGTTAGCAGGTTCCAGCGGTGATCCCTTTTTAAAAATAGGGATAATCTCCGCCCCAAACCACGTGCAGGGTAATCATAGAGCACGGAAAATTGCATTGAATAATAATAAAAGGTAGGGTATCCATACCACCTGTTCATCTCTGAAGAGATCACCCAGTATCTTATCTAAGCCAGGTGCTTTGTTCATTTGAAGCTTAGACAGGGCAGTCTGGACCTCAGCTGTTGTACATGGCGGTATACACCACGTGGGGTCCGATATTAAAAGGCTTGGCGGGAGTTCACTTGCCTCAGATACTAAATTTGAGTACAAGTCTCTAAAATAAAGGCGCCATGCTTCCTCAGAGATATTTATATCAATGGTAGACTTGCCCTCTGATTTCCCTGTATGGACAAGGTTCCAGAAGGTCCGCGGGTCCTTCGCTTCAAAGGCAGACTTAATTGCCTGCCAACGTTCTACTTCCCACTCCGATTTTGCGTTAAAAATAATTCGTTTGTAGGCATGCCTTGCTTCTACAACGCATGCCCTATTTCCTTGTTTGAGAGCCATGAGCAATTCGCACTTTGCTTTCATACAACCCCTGTTATACCAGGGGCTCCTATCACCCAAAGATTTGTGCTTAAGAGGCTTTGTGTTATAAAAGAAAGCCTTGAGGGATACCCCTAAATCCTGATGAAGTTCACCTAAGTCCACACATACCCCACTTCGGATGGAGTTCCCTTGCGCTTGTGCTTTACTCGCTTTTTCGAGAAAAGGGATTATATTTTCATATAGTTTTGCCATATTATCCCCAGAATGTTTGATGGTCGCCCAACGTATACACCTCCCTCCATCTACAATTCTAATTTCCCTACTTGGGGAGCTTTCCATACTTTGTTCTGCTTCTGGCATGAAGTAATCCATCAGAATAACTAGTGGATTATGGCCACTTTCCATTCACTGGGTAACACAGAAATCTAAGATTTTTTGCCACACCTCTATACTAACTAAGATGTAGTCAATAACTGATGCATGACCCAGTCCTCTGTACGTTGTCTGACCTGGGTTATCACCCTGAAACCTCCCATTACACGCCCTTAAGGAGAACATGTGGGTAAGGGAAATCATTTGCAGTACCAGTGGGGACCAGCTCTTTACTGGATACACATTTGAGGCTGGGACGAACCAGGTTTCGCCTTCTTCAGTAGTGATCGGTTGCACGCCGTTTAAAGGCTCATAATGACAGTTAAAATCTCCACCGATCATGAATACAACATCACCCGGGAGAGAGTTCAGAAGCAATGTCAGGGAATCCAGGGTTTGAGAGGTACCAGCATACCGTGTTGACCGAGAGTAGATGTTAATAAGTGCTAGTTTCTGAATGTTATTGTGGGTCAACAGGATACATTTTATATCGGGGGAGTTAGTAACAACTCTTTTTGCGTGAATCCTAGATGTGTCCCTACCCAGATACAAAGGTCTACCTTTTGGGCACTTAGTAGCTGGCTCGTGGAAAGATAGATATCCCATTCTATGGATAGGAGTTACAGCCCATGTCTCCTGGAATAAACAGATCCCATGGAGGTCGACAAAAGCACACCACTCCGGTGAATCTAGTTTTGCCGACAACCCAGCGATGTTCCAGGACAACACTTTAAGGCCCCCTGTTGGCCCCCCGGGCCCAATCCCCTCAGTTAACTGTATAACCTAGCTCTCTGGTCTACCCTTTAGATTACTTAGCAAGCGCAGGAGGTGATAGTTGAGGGCTGCCTCCAGTGACAGTGGGTACTATAGATTTATCCGCCAATGTCACTTGGCCATCATAATCAACATCTGCATCGCTAGCACCCATATAGAAACTTCCTTTAACATTCTCACCTTCCTCTCTAGACACTAAAAGTTCTTTAGATCCAACGATCCCACCTTTATTTTCAATCCTCACCATCTCCTGAATAGTGTGTACAGGTTTAGATGGAAGCGATAATGGTCAGTCCACCTGTTCCAGTCCACTAAACCTATTACTTACAGGGAACCCCAACTGATACTCATTACCCCGCCTCTACCATGTCCTCCTGCTTCATTCCTAGTTCCAGATTGAATTTGCCAAGCACCATGATTATCAGGACAGAAAGGGATAGGGATGAAAGTTGGACGAGGGTAAAAATAACCTAGCCCCAATGATTGAATTGTCGTATCGGAATTCCTAAGGGAACCCCTACAAACATGATCAACTGCCCTACAATCCTTGAAATTAATCTCAATACAATCCCCATCCACGTCTTTTGGTCTACATCCAACCCAGCTGACTCTTCTAGCAAACAGAATCTGGCTTCGTACATTACTTGGCAGGGGCCTGGTTATATTCAGCCAATGGATTACTTTGTTTTTTAATTCCATATAAGTTTCAGTTCTGTTTGTATCCAGTTTGGGGACCCCAACTAATGCAATGACATAGGGTGTACTTTCTGGCGGAAGATCTGTCCGTTGCAAGTCTAAGTTAGGATTGCCATCCTTCAGTTGGCTTGAGGAGATTTTAACTGGAGATTTCGATTTTAGCACTCCTGCACGTCGCAGTTCGTCAGCGGTGTCTTTGTCGTAGTTACAAGGTCCTACCAATCTGGGTAGTTGCATTGGACTTGCCACGGGGTTTGAGGGACAGATCATTGGATGTGTAGGGCTAGTAGCGACTACTGCAGTTCTTACCATGGGTTGTACTGTTTTAGTCATCACATTTTCCATATAGGCCTTGCTCTTTTTTGCCAGCTCCTCTATATTCACTAGCCTTTGTTCAATCGAGGACAGTCTTCCTTCTAGGGGCTGAAGCATAGAAGCCATTAGGACACTTAGTTTTTCCAAAAGCAATTCTTCATTAAAGGGAAATATGGGTGTAGTACTAGCATCTACTCTGGGAGGTGTTCATTTTCTATTGGCTCTGGGGTGGAAGCCCTTTGAGAAATGTTGGGTTTGGACTGCTTTGGTCTTCTACCCCGTAGTGGGGCCCCCGTCCGCTTCCCTTTTGGGATGGCTCCTTCTTTGAGGGTATTAGACTCCAAAATGGTACTTGAGTCTTCCCCAGCAATTACTGCCTTCTCAAGTATCACAATATTCGTTAGACAGTCGTTCCCACCTTCCAAATTTGTCAGGTTCCCATTCAACGGTTTTAACGCTCCTGGTTGCCCTGCATTGACCCCAGTGTGGGGAACAAATTCTGGAGTACGGGCTTGAGCCAAAGGACCCCGCGAGGATCTCTTAGAGAAAGCCGGATCCAGAGAAAGACGGCGTTCTGTGATAGCTATTTCTTTTTCCAGAACCGAAGATGCCCGCAAAATGAATTGGTCCAAGTTCCCGGCTACATGCCCTGCCGTTGTTGGTTTCATACCTCGACGACTCGCCATTACCCCCAATGGTGGAATAGAAGATCATCAAATACTTACACCTCCCAGAGTAGGCGTTAGACAGTAGGCCCGGTCCGGTCTCGTACGGGCAACAACGGGCTTAAACGGGCCCGCCCTTGGCCCGTGATTAGCCTGACGCGACCCGCGCGTGGTCCCGCGACGCGGGGTCTCCCGTCACTTTTAAGCGCCTCCGGGCGCAGAATTGGCAGCAACCTCTGGAAAGGTTAGGAGGGAAAGTTAGGCACTATGGGCTAGTCTGGATTGATGTCCAGAGGTACTGATGTGGTATGGTGACTCAGGGGCATATTATCAAGAACTGTCCAGGGAGGACCTGGCCTGGCAGTTCGGCTGGACTGTTCCCATGAACACAGGGTCAATACTGATTTGCATATGGTTGAGTCCAAACTGGAATGGCATGGAGAGCAAATAAATGATGGATTCGGATCTGTGTCCTGGGGTGAATGTATGACATTGTTTTGAATTCCATCTGTCATTTGCCCATTTTGCACTCGGTGAGGGGACCAGGTCTCAATTGGTCACCTGAGGGAGCCCACATGGTAGTGCGCCCTCATCATCGGTTGTTATGTGGGACTCCATTCCTCCTCCTCCTACCGCCCCATGCCCCAAGGCATGGATTCCAGGGCTCCAGATGGGCAGTGGCATGGGTTGGGGCATTCTTCCCTCCTTGTAGCCCCAAACAACCTCCCCCACCACACTCACAAAAAAAAAAAAAAAAAAAAAGACATCAATCCAGACTAGCCCATAGTGCCTCACTTGCCCTCCTATCCTTTCCAGAGGTTGCTGCCAATTCTGCGCCCGAGGCGCTTAAAAGTGACGAGAGCCCCCGCGTCGCGGGACCACGCGCGGGTCGCGTCGGGCCAAGGGTGGGCCCGTTTAAGCCCGTTGTTGCCCGTAGGAGACCGAACTGGGCCTACTGTCTAACGCCTACTCTGGGAGGTGTAAGTATTTGATGACCTTATATTCCACCATTGGGGGTAATGGCGAGTCGTCGAGGTATGAAACCAACAACGGCAGGGCATGTAGCCGGGAACTTGAACCAATTCATTTTGCGGGCATCTTCGGTTCTGGAAAAAGAAATAGCTATCACAGAACGCCGTCTTTCTCTGGATCCGGCTTTCTCTAAGAGATCCTCGCGGGGTCCTTTGGCTCAAGCCCGTACTCCAGAATTTGTTCCCCACACTGGGGTCAATGCAGGGCAACCAGGAGCGTTAAAACCGTTGAGTGGGAACCTGACAAATTTGGAAGGTGGGAACGACTGTCTAACGAATATTGTGATACTTGAGAAGGCAGTAATTGCTGGGGAAGATTCAAGTACCATTTTGGAGTCTAATACCCTCAAAGAAGGAGCCATCCCAAAAGGGAAGCGGACGGGGGCCCCACTACGGGGTAGAAGACCAAAGCAGTCCAAACCCAACATTTCTCAAAGGGCTTCCACCCCAGAGCCAATAGAAAATGAACACCTCCCTTTAAGTGATCCCAGAGTAGATGCTAGTACTACACCCATATTTCCCTTTAATGAAGAATTGCTTTTGGAAAAACTAAGTGTCCTAATGGCTTCTATGCTTCTGCCCCTAGAAGGAAGTCTGTCCTCGATTGAACAAAGGCTAGTGAATATAGAGGAGCTGGCAAAAAAGAGCAAGGCCTATATGGAAAATGTGATGACTAAAACGGTACAACCCATGGTAAGAACTGCAGTAGTCGCTTCTAGCCCTACACATCCAATGATCTGTCCCTCAAACCCCGTGGCAAGTCCAATGCAAGTACCCAGATTGGTAGGACCTTGTAACTACGACAAAGACACCGCTGACGAACTGCGACGTGCTGGAGTGCTAAAATCGAAATCTCCAGTTAAAATCTCCTCAAGCCAACTGAAGGATGGCAATCCTAACTTAGACTTGCAACGGACAGATCTTCCGCCAGAAAGTACACCCTATGTCATTGCATTAGTTGGGGTCCCCAAACTGGATACAAACAGAACTGAAACTTATATGGAATTAAAAAACAAAGTAATCCATTGGCTGAATATAACCAGGCCCCTGCCAAGTAATGTACGAAGCCAGATTCTGTTTGCTAGAAGAGTCAGCTGGGTTGGATGTAGACCAAAAGACGTGGATGGGGATTGTATTGTGATTAATTTCATGGATTGTAGGGCAGTTGATCATGTTTGTAGGGGTTCCTTAAGGAATTCCGATACGACAATTCAATCATTGGGGCTAGGTTATTTTTACCCTCGTCCAACTTTCATCCCTATCCCTTTCTGTCCTGATAATCATGGTGCTTGGCAAATTCAATCTGGAACTAGGGATGAAGCAGGAGGACATGGTAGGAGGCGGGGTAATGAGTATCAGTTGGGGTTCCCTGTCAGTAATAGGTTTAGTGGACTGGAACAGGTGGACTGACCATTATCGCTTCCATCTAAACCTGTACACACTATTCAGGAGATGGTGAGGATTGAAAATAAAGGTGAGATCGTTGGATCTAAAGAACTTTGTCTAGAGAGGAAGGTGAGAATGTTAAAGGAAGTTTCTATCTGGGTGCTAGCGATGCAGATGTTGATTATGATGGCCAAGTGACATTGGCGGATAAATCTATAGTACCCACTGCCACTGGAGGCAGCCCTCAACTATCACCTCCTGCGCGCATGCTAAGTAATCTAAAGGGTAGACCGGAGAGCCCGGTTATACAGTTAACTGAGGGAATTGGGCCTGGGGGGCCAACAGGGGGCCTTAAAGTGTTGTCATGGAACATCGCTGGGTTGTCGGCAAAACTAGATTCACCGGAGTGGTGTGCTTTTGTCGACCTCCATGGGATCTGTTTATTCCAGGAGACATGGGCTGTTACTCCTATCCATAGAATGGGATATCTATCTTTCCATGAGCCAGGTACTAAGGGCCCAAAAGGTAGACCTTCGTTGAGCCTGTGTATCTGGGTAGGAACACATCTAGGATTCACGGCAAAAAGAGTTGTTACTAACTCCCCCGATATAAAATGTATCCTGTTGACCCACAATAACATTCAGAAACTAGCACTTATTAATATCTACTCTCGGTCAACACGGTATGCCGGTACCTCTCAAACCCTGGATTCCCTGACATTGCTTCTGAACTCTCTCCCGGGTGACGTTGTATTCATGATCGGTGGAGATTTAAACTGTCATTATGAGCCTTTAAACGGCGTGCAACCGATCACTACTGAAGAAGGCGAAACCTGGTTCGTCCCAGCCTCAAATATGTATCCAGTAAAGAGCTGGTCCCCACTGGTACTGCAAATGATTTCCCTTACCCACATGTTCTCCTTAAGGGCGTGTAATGGGACGTTTCAGGGTGATAACCCAGGTCAAACAACGTACAGAGGACTGGGTCATGCATCAGTTATTCACTACATCTTAGTTAGTATAGAGGTGTGGCAAAAAATCTTAGATTTCTGTGTTACCCAGTGAATGGAAAGTGGCCATAATCCACTAGTTGTTCTGATGGATTTCTGCATGCCAGAAGCAGAACAAAGTATGGAAAGCTCCCCAAGTAGGGAAATTAGAATTGTAGATGGAGGGAGGTGTATACGTTGGGCGACCATCAAACATTCTGGGGATAATATGGCAAAACTATATGAAAATATAATCCCTTTTCTCGAAGAAGCGAGTAAAGCACAAGCGCAAGGGAACTCCATCCGAAGTGGGGTATGTGTGGACATAGGTGAACTTCATCAGGATTTAGTGGTATCCCTCAAGGCTTTCTTTTATAACACAAAGCCTCTTAAGCACAAATCTTAGGGCGATAGGAGCCCCTGGTATAACAGGGGTTGTAGGAAAGCAAAGTGCGAATTGCTCATGGCTCTCAAACAAGGAAATAGGGCATGCGTTGTAGAAGCAAGGCATGCCTACAAACGAATTATTTTTAACGCAAAATCGGAGTGGGAAGTAGAACGTTGGCAGGCAATTAAGTCTGCCTTTGAAGCGAAGGACCCGCTGACCTTCTGGAACCTTGTCCATACAGGGAAATCAGAGGGCAAGTCTACCATTGATATAAATATCTCTGAGGAAGCATGGCGCCTTTATTTTAGAGACTTGTACTCAAATTTAGTATCTGAGGCAAGTGAACTCCCGCCAAGCCTTTTAATATCAGACCCCACGTGGTGTATACCGCCATGTACAACAGCTGAGGTCCAGACTGCCCTGTCTAAGCTTCAAATGAACAAAGCACCTGGCTTAGATAAGATACTGGGTGATCTCTTCAGAGATGAACAGGTGGTATGGATACCCTACCTTTTATTATTATTCAATGCAATTTTCCGTGCTCTATGATTACCCTGCACGTGGTTGGGGGCGGAGATTATCCCTATTTTTAAAAAGGGATCACCGCTGGAACCTGCTAACTAAAGGCCTATTAACCTTATCGATGTATCGCAAAAAATCTATGCAAGGGTCCTTCTTCAACGTTTACAGGACTGGATTAGTGACAATAACATTCTGACTACGCTACAAGCGGGATTTCGGGCCAGAACATCAACAATAGATCAACTATTTAGGCTCCAGATATTGTGCTGGAAGCATATTGGGGCATATTATCAAGGGGGTTTATCTCCGCTTTTTTGGCTTTAAAAGCCAAGAAAGCGGAGATAAAATTATCTCCCTATTACCTAGCTGTCACTAACACCAGTTAGCGACAGCTAGTAGGAGATAGCGACCATCTTGGGCCCCACTTTGCATGTCAGTGATATTTATCACTAGTGACATGCAAAGTGGGCGTGCCAAGATGTTAGCGACTGGAAACAGTCGCTAACATCGCTATCTCCTATTACCAACTTTTGGAGATATTCGCGCTAAGCGCGAATATCTCCAAAAACTAACACCTGCCCTGAGCAGTTCTTAGCCATGTTATCCAATGGGAGGTGGATAACATGGCTAAGAGCATTACTTTTCAGCGATATTCATGCATTGAGGCCGTTTTTTATCGCATTTGCGATAAACCTTGATAATAGCAAGGTTTATCTGCAATAATTTCTGACGATGCTTAGCGTTAAAAAATTCGTTGCTAAGCATCGTTAGCGATAAATATCGCTTAACGTTGGTAATATGCCCCATTGTTCTGGAAGGGGATAGTTTGTACCTAACTTTCGTGGACTTAAAATCAGCATTTGATATGGTGGACCGAAACCAACTATGGAGTATATTGCTTGATATGGGGGTTCCGCCATACCTATGCTATCAGCTAAAAAGACTCCACGAAGGGACTTTTGCGAGAGTGAGATATGGCAAGAATGGCCAGCTTACAGCCCCGTTCCCGGTCGTGAAGGGGGTGAGGCAGGGCTGTGTACTCTTCCCGACACTCTTTTCCCTCTTCCTTAATGGCTTGATAGAAGACCTCCTTACCATCAAGGATATAGACTCTCCAAAACTGGCCTCCCAAAGATTTCCCACTCTTATGTTTGCGGAGGACACCCTGCTGCTCTCAAGGTCAGCGATGGGTATGCAGCGGGTGTTAAACCAGTTTGTCCAGTTCTGTAAGAAAAAGAGCCTAGTTATCAACATCAACAAGACTAAGTATATGGCGGCAGATTTACAATAACTGGCGCATCCCCAGGGATGCACCAGTTATTGTGCGCCGCAGCTCCGCCACCCATGGTGCGCCGCATTTACAATGCGGCGTACCATGGGGCAAAAACGTCACAGATGCGTGATGCATCTGTGCCATCAAAGCGGTGCATTGCTGCAGCAATGATCAGGGGGGCCCTATGTTCATAATGCTGCGTCAATCCTTACGCCTGCTTCAAGCAGGCGCAGGGTTTTGACGCAGCATGGCCCCAAAAGTGACTGAGTGAAATCTTGTAGATTTCACTCAGCCACTTTTGGGAGGCGTTCCTGCACCGGAACGCCTCCCCCTGCGATGGTACGCCTCTTCTGGCGCAGGGCTTTACAACGTGATGCATCTGGGAGTTGCGTCACATTGTAAATACCCCGCACCATGGTGCATCTTTTGCGCTGCCACGGTGGCGTAAAAGCGACGCAAGGGGCTTGTAAATATGCCCCCAGGTCTTTAATGCCAGCACCACCAATTGCCCCATCCCGATGATGGAGGGTAGACCCCTCGAAAGGGTGCCGATCTTCGAGTATTTGGGTTTATCTCTGAATGACAAAATGAGGTGGGGTCCACAGAAGACCAGAGTAAATTTAAAACTAACACAGGCTGTGGGGGGTATTTTAAAAGTTGTGTTTGAAAAATGTTAAGCCCTCCTCTAGAAATGTACAATATTCAAGCAAGGTCAGCATCGTTATATGGGGCAGGACTTTGGGGGCATACCACATCGAATGACTTAACAATTATTGAAAATAACTTTATTAGGCAAGTCTTGAGTCTTCCTAGAAACATTTCTTTAGTGCCATTAAGAATGGATTTAAACATTCGGCCAATTGCGGATGTAATTGCCTCTCGCCCATTACTTTACTGGCGAAGGCTATGGAGTACTGTATGTGACTGCTGTAGCCAAGTTCTTGTTTTTTATGTGACATATTCGTAAGAAGCTGCTTCCTAAAGATTAGAGCACTATAATTATGAAGTTAAGTTTAAGCTGTAGACCTTTTGTTAGTTCTAGAGGAGATGGTCTTGCGCCATTTTCACGAGATGTGTAGACTAAGGGAAATGTAATTGTTTTAAATGCAATATTTAATTTAAATTTTTAACTTGTATCTAATTTTAGTAAATCTTTTTCCCATGACGATGAATTTTTACAATGAATGATTGCACTGATAATGAGATGAGTGGATATTCCTGCTCATATTGCCATATCTGAAATTGTAAATTGTGTAAATTACATGTGCTTTTATGGTTTAATCAAACCGAAATAAAGTTTTGAATGATGATGGTAACAGGTAAGTTGGCACTCTAGAACACAACACTCTAGTCCCCTCAGGGACCCACGGTAACAGGTCATCACCTCTCATTCTCTCACTCAGGCATGTCCATAATAAACATAAATAAGACACAAGAACAGTGTCCAATATCTATTGAAACTATTGTGCACTATTATGAAGCAACCGTGCTGCAACTAGAAAGCATACAAAACTTAGTAGTGTAATTAGCATCACTAATTAACCGTACACAATGAAAAGCCCTATCATGGTTAACGGTGCATCTGCGTAAGCCTGGCCTCACAATAATATATCTGTGATCTCTCGGATGATACTACGTGTCATACCTGGCATTTGCCGTTAGCTGGTCTGCATCTCAAATTGTGCAGAGCTGGTGAGCTCGTTCCCGGACCTTTCACCTGCTAGAAATTCTTCTCTCTATTTTGAAAATGGCAAGTCTCGGCCTTGGACGAAACGTTCAGACTGACTCCCAGCAGAAGAGCTGGCTAATAAAACATGTGCAACCTTTTTCTAAAATAACAGAAAGGCACAAAAACAAGCGTGTTACCTCGTGACGTGTGCAAAGCAAAAGCAGCCAACAACATGTGTAGTTAGGCTACCATAGGGGGAAATGACAGTGGGCCCTAACGCAACATTTTAAACTTGCCACACATTTCTTGCCACTGTGTCCGTGCTGCCAGGACCGGGGAACAAGACCAAAACGAGACCAGCAGCAGGAGCCGAGTCCCCCCCGCCGCCGCCTTTCTCCACCAGAGCGGCCGCCGAGTGGGGGGACTTAAACCCCCAGGAGCCTTTGCGTGGGCGCTCCCAGTGACGCCGCAACAGGCGCCCGGAGGCGCATAAAACACCATCACCCCCTCCGCGTAGCGGGACGCGAGCGGGACACAGCGCGGGGCTAAGCCCGGGCAAAGGGCGGGCCCTCTGTGGCCCTCAGAGGCCTGAGGAGCCTGGCCTGGGCCATACACCCTGCTCGATTTCCATTAACCCACTGACTATTGGACTATTGGACATCTGAACCGTAAGCTGTTTGCCCCCTATATACATTTATCCTAACTAACTGGGGTGCATTCTGATTTTTCCTGTCACTGTTGTTTATTTTTTAATGACTAAGGGCTGGCAAACATAACATAGTGTTGACCCATGTTGGACCCGGCCTCGTGGCGTGGCCCGTCTCTGTCCCTCAGAACCCTGCGAGCGTAGGCCTGCACCCTGAGCCCCTGCGCAGCGTCCCCGCAAGAATAGCCTGCACCCAGCAGCCTGGTCGCCTCACCCCCGATGAGCCCGAACCCCCGTAAAACCACAACCAGGCCGCATGTCCCCGTCCCGCTCCCGGCTCCGAGCGCCTAACATTGCATGCCCCACAAGGCCCGGACGCCATCTTCCCTTCCCGACATCCCTGTCTCCCTGGGCCTAGCGGAACCCCGGCCCCAGTGAAACCCAGCCTCCAACGGCGCGCCAGTCCCGGCTGGGGGGTAAAGGGCTCCCGAGTGAGATAAGCCAGGGAGTTTCGATGGCACCTCCGGCCTCCCCTGAGGGGCTGGTATCTGTCACACCTTTGGCCCTCCCCTGTGGCCCAATTTCGATCCTCCCTCTGGCCTCCCCGAGGGCGGGCTCCAGACCCGCTGGGCGTCTGGGAATTCCCGGACCCATCTTTCAAAGGGATCAAAGAGCCTACCGCCGGACCTCGCCAACGACCAGCCCCCTGGGCTTGAGACCTCCGCCTGCGAGGGTCCGGAGATCAAAGAGCCGAAGGACTATAACTGGGCCCGCCCGACAACTAGCGGGCAGTTGTATCATGGACCTAAAGCCCTGCTGATCTGATCGCGGCTGACCCTAAGAAGACTCATCCTGAACATCGGAGCCCTGCTGACGCTGTCGCGGCCCGAGCTGAACTAGTAACCATCGGAGCCCGGCTGACGCGGTCGCGGCTCAAGCTGAACTGAACCATCGGAGCCCTGCTGACGCTGTCGCGGCTCAAGCTGAACTGAACCATCGGAGCCCTGCTGACGCTGTCGCGGCTCAAGCTGAACTGAATCATCCGAGCCCTGCTGACGCTGTCGCGACTCAAGCTGAACTGAACCATCGGAGCCCTGCTGACGCTGACGCGGCTCAAGCTGAACTAAGACCATCGGAGCCCTGCTGACGCTGTCGCGGCTCTTCACGAACTTCTCCAGATCGAGTCCTGCTGACCTCGTCGCGGCTCGAGGAGTACTCTGGTCCGGCCGGACCATCGAGAGCACTATCACGACCGAGCCGACTCGACGGAGGTGAAGCAGCCCGTACGACCATCAACCCGTACCCCCTGGCTCGAGGATTGAGAGCTGTGCGTAGGGTACGCCTCGTACTGTCCCAGAGACTAAAAGACTGTCCCGCTTCCCCCTTTCCGAATCCTCCAAGACTTTGTGGTCCCTTGACCCCTGTGTACATAAGAGTGCTACCTCGCTATTTGCTTATATAAAGATCTTGTTACTAAAACCCACCGGTGTGGTGTCTGTTCATAGTGTGGTGTGAGCTCAGTGTGTACGATCCTAGACCCGAAGTCCTCCCCGGTGAGGACCTCACAATCAAGACTCGGCAAGTTCTGTGGGAGAGGTGGATCTTGGGGTGTCCGGGTGAGCACAACCTGGCCCTCTGAGATTGCCCCTTCCAACATTGGTGGCAGCGTCGCGATAAGAACCTATGTCTAGGGATCGTACAGTATTGACACACTACCCGAACGAAGAAGCAGCCATGAGCGTCACGACCGACAAGACCACCTTCCAGATGGAGCTTCTGGGAGACTATTCGCACCGAGAGCTCAAGCAATTCTGCAAAGATCTCCGTATCCCGTCAACGGGATTAAACACCAAAGAGGACTTCCAACAAGCTCTAACAGCCTGGGTGGAGGCCGGAGCACAACCTCCAGCACCGACAGAAGCCGATGGAGGGGGAGCCCCCCTGATCGAAACCCACGCCCCAGAGCGAGAAAGAACAGAGTCCCCGACGCGGACTCCCAGCACGGAGAGAGGTCTGTCTCGAGAAGAAATGACCGACCGAGAACGCGACCGAAACCACGAACTAGAACTAGCCCGTCTGAAAATGGAAGGAGAACTCAAGCTGGCCGAGAAAAAGCTAGCCATCGAGCAGCTGCGGCTGCAAGGAGAACTGGAAGAGAAGAAGCTCCAACGAGAACACGACGGAAAGAAGCTCCAGCTGGAGCACGAGCGCAGCATATTGGAAATAGAACTAAAAGCCCGGAACGAAGGCAACAAAACAGCAGCGACCCGAGAGTCTGTTCCCCCGGTGGAACCCAAGGTCCACATCCCCAAGGATGTTGTCAAAGAATATTATAAGAACGATGACATCCAGCAATGGTTCAAGGCCTACGAGGTCGCCATGACCTCCCACCGAGTTCCGCAGAAAGATTGGGGAGCCAGGCTGTGGGGTCGATTCCTGAGTGAGGGGAGAGACACCCTACTCGACCTACCGTCTACCGAACAGACCTCCTACAGCCACATGAAAGAGGCCCTCCTCACAAGGTACGGGCTCACCCCAGAAATGTACCGCCAACGCTTCAGAGACTGTAAGAAGATCCCTGGCACCACCTGGGTGGAATATGTCAATTTCTACAGCCGGGCCCTGGAAGGGTGGATCAAGGGCAGCAAAGTATCCACCTTCGAGGGGCTAATCGACCTCATTGCATATGAGCATTTGTCCCTGAATTGCTTTGTGGAACTCCGACAGCACCTCCTGGACAGCAAGTTGGCTGACCCCCGGAAACTGGCCGTCGCGGCCGATCGCTGGGTGAGCACCAGAGTCCCCCGGGGGCCCGGGGGAGATCCTGGCCGAAATGAACAGGGGTCGTCCCGCCAGAGGGGAGGGGGGAATCAGAACAGACAGAGGGGTTCCCAGGTAGGGTCTCCGCGTAGTCCCCCCAGAAACCAGCCCGGCACCTCGCCTCCCACAGCGCGCGCAGGGTTTCCCCCAGCTAAGCCAGGGCCCCGAGTCAGCCAAGCCTGCTACCATTGCCAACAACCAGGGCACTATGCCAATGACCCCCGCTGCCCTTTGTTCAAGAAACCTGCCGCTGCAGGCCCCCCAGCGCGCCACATCACCTCAGTCATAAAGCGCAGAGATACTCCTGGCGGAGTGATTCAAGCGCTATACAAACTCATAAATAAATAAATAAAATAAAGTAGCCCTAGAAGAAGAGGAGGGAGAAGAGGAGTTTGAGGGGGCTGACCCCGCGGCTATGATGTTAGTCTCCCTGGGTAATAGGGAAATGGTCCCCGGAGCTCCCCTACCCGACAATACAGAGAAGTACCGACAGCAGGTGACTGTCAATGGCCATCACATAGGGGCGCTCCGAGACACTGGGGCCAGCATCACCGCCGTCAAACGGCACCTCGTCACCGAGGCCCAGATTGTTCCCCACATCTCCTGCAGGGTGATCGCAACTGATAACTCCGTCCGCACCTGCCGGATACCTCAAGTCCCGTTCAAATGGGGGGGCGTCTCTGGGGAGTTACGAGTGGCAGTCCGCTCAGACATGCCTGTGGACTGCCTGCTCGGCAACGATCTCGAGAGCTCCCCATGGCAGCGGGTTGAGAAAAGGACCCACCTGGAGATGGTGGGCCTGCCCGAGTGGGCCTGTGTGAGCACCCGGTCAATGACCGCCCGAAGGGGCGACCTTAGAGGCAGCACTGGCGACCCCTGAGGACCCCGAGGTCCCTGAACCCTCCGAGATCCCTGAGCGGTTCCCCGGAGAGAGCTTCCCCCCCGACGCAGGCCCCCTCAGCCCTGGCGTCGAACCAACTCCGAGCCTGGATGACCTTCCTGAGCTGGCCCAATGGCGCCAGGAAGGGGGCCCGTCCCGAGAAGAATTCTGCCTAGAGCAGACCTCCTGTCCCTCCTTGGTTGGGCCGCGGCAGCCGGCCGCCGCCCAGGCCGCCGGTGACCAGTCCGGCTCCCACTTTGTCTATTGGGAAAACGGCCTATTGTATAGCGAACAAAAGTCCGCCGAACTAGGGTCCGGCCGAGTGCTGGTGGTCCCCCTACGCTTCCGCGGCTTTCTCCTGAACCTGGCCCATGACGTACCCCTGGCGGGACACTTGGGACAAGACAAAACGTACCATCGCCTGGTCACCCACTTCTATTGGCCGGGCATGCGCTCCGATGTAGAAGGCCACTGCAAGTCCACAATTTGCATGAAAGCTCACAACTCAGGCTAAAACTAACGGTGTCTTTGCAGGTTTAGTGCCATGTTGTACAAAGACGGTGCGGTACCAATACCCCCACCCACAATCAAGTCGCCGCATGAAAGAAGTAAGGGGCATATTTATGAGTTCTGGCGCATCTCTGTAAATCAGCAAGGATGCGCCAGAACAAATGCGTCACTCAAAACTACCCTTGCGGCACGGCGGATGCGCCGCATTTACAATGCGGCACGCTGTGGCGCAAGGGTAGGCAGATGCGTGACGCATCTTGTGACGTAAGGGCGGCGCATCGCTGGATTCGCGTTGCAAGCGAGGCGCGACTTCAGCAATGCTCGGGTGTGCCCTATACTTAACGTGCTGCGTCAGTCCTTATGCCTGCTTCAAGCAGGCGTAAGGAATTGACGAAGCAGCGTCGCACAAGTGCCTTGCATGAAATCTTGTAGATTTCACGCAGGCACTTTTGCGAGGCGCACCTGCCCCGGAACGCCCACCCTGCGCCGGAATGCCCACATGTGGCGCAGGGCTTTACAACGTGACGCATCTGCCTAGATGCGTCACGTTGTAAATGGGTCACAGGGATGCGCCACGTTTACGCCGCCGTTGCGTGACGGCGGCATAAACGTGGTGCAAGTGCCTTGTAAATCTGCCTATAAGTGTCAAAGAGACTGAGGCTGAGACGACAGATCCTACCGGCTTCATGTTTTTATCCCAGAATGAAGACTATGAAAGTTGTCTGCGCCATCCACCCTGTCCTCTCTCTTACTTTACTTTCCTCCTTCCCTTTTGAGGGCAATATATAACAATGCCAATTGCAAGTACGCCTAGCTCGCGATACTGTCTATCTAACGATTGCGAGATCAAGCAGGACATAGTGACGCCTACTGTACCCTCACTGGCGTACACCGACACCAAAATTGCCGTCACCATATCTGTACTGTACTTACACAATTCTTCTAATATAATTTTTGGAAATTAAAAAAAGAATTATTTTCCATCAAGAACCTAAACCTAAGTATTTAAGGCCATACTGGATCCAGAGCCCTTCCTGACGGTTGAGACAAATTCAGAAAGAACTCCATACTTCCACTTCCCAGATCTTGGGATGAGTATTCTCACTCCTGATGCGTGGCACTCGGCAGGGCTAGATGCATTTCCGCATCGATGAAGCTGCAGTCTCAGTCTGGCCTGTCCTGTCTCACTCAGGCCTGTTGGTCCATGGTATACTCACGAGTACATTGAGGAAGTACCCTAACCCCACGGAGCCTGTCCGCTCTTTATGGTTTTCAATGCCACAAAGAGCCCTGCTTTTCGGATGAAGGTATAGCAGCATTATGAGGCGCGCACAGGATTGTGGGTATGCAGAGTGATGGTGACGCGCTGACTCTTCCTCTCGGCCATCCTGACCTCTAGCGACAGGAGGGAGCGGTGCACCTCTCTCCTCACGAGGCCAAACCGCCCCAGGATAAGAAAATGTTCATCCAATCACGGAGCTTCTTTAATAGAAATCTTCCAAACATTTCAACAACTTCCGCTTGTCACGCCCTCTGGAGGTGCGCGTGACCCACGGAATGCCAATTTCTATTTTGATGGTAGTAATCTGAAATGTCCGCGCAGTGACAATAAAAATTCATCTTACTACTGGTAGGGTGACTTTTCACCGGTGACGTGTCAGTCATTCTCATAAATGCTTCTGTGTGCACACCTACAGAGGCTCCTTAAAATATAAAACAAACGCCTGTGTCGCCTGCAGTGTTGAATCGGGTGTTTGCCGCAGAGGCTCCTGGGTATGCAAATGATTGTGGCCGGCCACGCCCCCTCTAGCGACAGCCAGGCTCCTGCAGCAGCCCCATGGGGACTTGTGCTCTGAATTCCAAATGTATTATTTCCGTCTCGAGTCGGTTTCCAGCAATGGGGGAGCAGATACACATCATTTGTTGCGTCATTTCAGACTCCGACCCGTCAGTAACACTTATTATTCAAGGTCCCTCTATTGGGCACCATTGGCTTGACCAATGCTTCGTTTTTAGTGACATATAGTAATACACTAAAACCCGGAATTTCCCTTAGAAACCTAGTGTACCTTCCCACTAGGGGCTGATACTCTGCCCCTTTCTTCTTAAATGTCCGCTCTTTATCATATTTAAGGCCACAAAGAGCCCGGCATTAACATGAAAGTAAAGCAGCATTATGAAGCGCGCACAGGATTGTGGGTATGCAGAGTGCTGGTGACGCGCACGATGGCGCCTTCCTGAGAGAAGGTGCGGGCGTTCTTCTCCTCAAAGAGGACCCCGTAAAACTCACATTTCAACCAATCACAGAGTTTCTTGTACAGAAACCCTCCAAAAATTAGTTTGTTACCGCTTCTCACGGCCCCTCGGAGTGCGCGTGATCTGCGGGCACGTTTAGTTTCGTGTTGTCGTAACAACATGTCCTGTCCGCGCAGTCACAATAATAATATCACTTCGTACTGGTAGGGTGACTTTACACCGGTGACGTGTCAGTCACCCTCATGAGTGCCTCTGCGCGCAAAGGTACAGACGCCTCTTCTCCTGTTAAACAAATGCCTGTGTTGCAGTGATAAATCGGCTGTTAGCCGCAGAGGCGTCTGGGTATGCAAATGTAAGTGGCTGGCCACGCCCCCTCCAGTGACAGCCCCTGATCCTGGAGGCAGCACCTTGCCTGTTGTTCATTCCCGGCACCGCACCCGCCCCACTGTGACCTCGCACGGGCTGATTCACCAGAGTCACAAATTTGCTAGCATTCGCGACAAGAATTTGCAATTCTATTAAGGACACGGAGGCGAGGATTATGCTTCTCAATCTTTACTGCATAAAACACAGCAGCCAATGAAAATGTATATTTTCAGTAAACAATAACAATAAAACTTCATTACCCATGAACACCCATGAGTATAGGCACGCCCCCACAGTCCATAAGAACCCCTTGCGTGCTCCCATCATCCTCTTTCTTTGAGGCGAAACAAGTCCAACAAAACTTGAACAATCACAATCCTCCAACGTGGAAGAACAGCTTCAGGCGGAACATCCTGACCTCCGGAGTCGATTAGTCCGACTTCTTATCAGAACCTGAAATAAAGGAAACAACACCACCGTAATTCTTGCATAAAAGGGTGGGTAAGCTTAATACATACAGTACATTAAGCCGGGTGGGATAATCCTCGCCTCCGTGTCCTTAATAGAATTGCAAATTCTTGTCGCGAATGCTAGCAAATTTGTGATTCTATGGCAGGACCGGAGGCTTCAGATTATGCTAGTTTAACGCTGATTAAATACCACAGAAGTAATGTCTCCCACCGGCTTGTAATAAAACGTCTTAAACGTTGAATCAGAGGACCAATCTGCACAATGCATAATATCTTGGATACTGGATCCTAAACCATATGACTTGGACGCCATCGCGCCTCTAACTGAATGAGCACCAAAAACATTTGTATCAACACCTGCTTCCTTCATAATGAACCGAAGCCATCTAGCAATAGTGGCAGCCGCCACTGGTTTAAAGGGCTTCTGAATAGCAATCAATAATTGTGAACAGCCCTGCGGCCGCAAGGCCTTTGTACATTCCTCGTAGGTCTTCAAACAATGGACCACACATAGTTTTTCATTGTCAGGAAAAGCATTATAAGATATATGTCTAGACATTGTTTTAGTACGACCTGTAATATGAAAGGAGACCCCTTCCGGGGTAAACACTCTACCTGTTACGTCGAGCGCTCTGACGTCTGAAGATCTTCTGCAAGAGGATAGACAAAGCAACATGGCTAATTTAGCCCACAATTGCTTCCTGGACAGGAGAGAATTAACCGGCCATCTGTCGAGCAAAGAAATCACAACTGAGACATCCCACAAACCCGTATATTTGGGTTTGGGAGGGTTAGCCACCCTGATGCCTTTCAACAACTTACAAACTACCGGATGCATGCCCACCGGTTTACCATCCACCAGGGCATGCCCCGCTGAGATGGCTGAGCGAAAGTTGTTGACCGAACGATACGCTAGGCCACCTGTCGCCTTCTCGGATAAAAAATTCAACACTTGGGATAACTCTGCCCCCACGGGATCCAGATGTCGTCCCACGCACCAATCCACCCAGTTCTTCCAGGCAGCGGAGTATCGTTTCCTGGTGGAAGGTGCCCAAGCCTGCTTGATAAAGTCTGCAGTCTTGTCCGAAATTCCAGGCATTTGCCACTGTTCCCTGAAAGCCTCCATGCCATCAGGGATAACCTGCCCTCCAACAGCAATGGGTGCTGTTCCTGACGAGGGCCCTGCAACAACCACTTCAAATCCGGCAGCAGCCGGGGGCGGTCGCAGCTCCACTGCAACAACTTGGGAAACCACGCTTGTGATGTCCACCACGGAGTCACCATGACAATCTCCGCCGCTTGCCGTATCACATGAGTCATAACTCTGGGAATCAACAGGAAGGGGGGAAACGCATATTGGATCCCCACCGACCAATCCTGGAGAAACGCGTCCGTCGCTGCCGCCATCGGATCCGGTCTCCAGCTGAAGAACCGGGGAAGTTGACATGTCAACCTGGACGCGAACAGGTCCGTCTGAAACGGACCCCAAACCGCCTGCAACCAGAGGAAGACCTGGGGAAGCAGCTTCCAGTCGCTGTAATCCCTCAAGTGTCTGGAATGCCAATCCGCCACTTGGTTGGCCTGACCCGGGATGTACTCTGCTATGACAGATATCTGGTTCTGTAGACAGTAATGCCAAAACTCTTTGGCTATCTGGACCAGAAGAGACGACCTCGTGCCGCCCAACTTGTTGATATACCTCACTGCGGACACGTTGTCCAGGCGCAGGAGGATGCAACATGATGTCTGCTTCGGGGATAACGTGCGGACCGCGAACGATCCTGCCAGTAATTCCAAACAGTTTATGTGGAGTTCCAGATCCTGAGATGACCATCTGCCGCCTGTGGAAACCTCTCCACAGCGCGCGCCCCAGCCCCATCTGCTGGCGTCCGACTCGATTACCACATCTGGTCGCGACCCGAAGATCGCTCTGCCGTTCCAGGCATCCACGTGGCCTAGCCACCATTGGAGTTCGTGCCGAACCTCGTCCGTAAGCGGAACCGAGTCCGTATACGAGAGACCCTTCTGAAGATGTCTGATCTTCAGACGTTGGAGGGCTCTGTAGTGCAAAGGACCTGGAAATATCGCCTGGATAGAAGACGCCAGGACTCCTACAATCCTGGCCAGGGTTCTGAGCGAGACCAATTGACTGTCCAGTAGTTTCCTGATCTCCTTCTTCAGGTCCCTCAACTTCGCTTGCGGAAGAAGCAGCTGCGCCGTGAGGGAATTGACCGTGAACCCCAGAAAATCTATCACCTGAGCCGGGGTCACCACTGACTTTGCTAGATTTATCACAAACCCCAGGCTTTGTAACAAGGATATAGTCATGGTCAAGTGTTGCTGCAACACTGACCTGTCCTGCGCCATGATCAGAATGTCGTCTAGGTAAATGATCATGCGCACTCCCCTCTCCCTGAGGAAAGCTACCACTGGCTTCATTACCTTGGTGAAACACCAGGGAGCCGAGGAGAGACCGAAAGGAAGAGCTAAATACTCGTACCACCGGCCGTTCCACTGAAACTGCAGGAATCTGCGGTGTGGAGGAAAAATAGGAATAGAAAGATAAGCATCTTTCAGATCTAAACGCACTAACCAATCTCCTTCTTGTAACAAATCCGCTAACATGTGGATACCCTCCATTTTGAAATGGTTGTACACCAGATGCTGGTTGAAGTCCCTGAGGTTGAGTACAAGCCTGTTGCCACCTCCCTTCTTTTGGACCAGAAAGACATTGCTGGCGAAGCCGCGAGGACTTCTTTGACAAAAAGCGATCGCGCCCTTCCTCAGCAAGTCTGCCACCTCTGCCTCTATAAAACTGTGATCTAGTTGGGAAAAATGGAGAGGTGGCGGGGGAAACGCTTGCGCCGGCTGGGAGTAGAAATCCAGCCTGAATCCCTGAACAGTCTGCAAGACCCAAACATCCTGGGTCAACACTCGCCACTGAGGCAGGCAATGTTGCGTGCGACCCCCCAAAGGAAGGAAAGACACATTTGTCAGACTCACCGGAACTTTGATGGGCCTTGAAATTCGCCCTGTTGTTTCCCGACTGGAAACGGCCCTTGTTGAAGCCTCTTCTCGATGGGTAGAAGGTTCCTCCGCGGGTAGAGTCCCACTCGCCGCGGCCACGGCCGAAATCACCTCTCTGGGAGCCTCTCTGGAACCCTCGGCCTGACGAGCGACCCCCGCCTCGCCCGGCCCGGTTGAAAACACCCTGCGTTAGAGCTCGTTTAATACCACTCTGGGCCTTATCCAATGCGGTGAAGGTGCCTACATATTTGGTGACATCCTTCACGAACCTGTCTCCGAAGAGACACCCCCCCGCCAGAGGGCCCGGTTCTGCCTCCGCCAGCTCCGTTAAATTGCTATCCATGCGCATCAGCAAGGACTTGCGCCGCTCCGAAGAAACAGCGCAATTCGCATTGCCCAGGAAACAAATGGCGCGCTGAGTCCATTCCGCCAGGATGTCAGGATCTACTGGATCCGCCCCTTGTTTGGCCGCCAAGGCCATTTCTAGGATCTTCGCTAGGGGCCCTATGACATCGAGCATCTTGTCCTGACAGCCCCGCCAGGCCCTGTCGAGCCCTCTTTTAGGATCCTTTGAAAATTTTTTGAGGAATGTCAGCATACTTGCGTCAATTTCCGGCGTGTCAGCGACGCAGTCCGGAATATCAGGACGCGGGCATTCCGACCGCAGCCGGTTGCGCACCTCCCGGGTGAAGCTCTTCCGGAGGTGGTCATGAATATAATCCGACACATCCGGTGGAGGAACCCAGTCCGAAGACCGAGGGTGAACAATATTCGAAGGATCGAAGTGAAAAGCCTTAGGGGTCTTATCCTCCACCACTTTGGGAGCCGGTCTGGCCTTCTTAGGGGGCGGAGGTTGCTCCTCCGAAGTATCAGTATCCGTATCGGTACCTGTAGTCGTGGTGGTGGTGGTATCCGTGTCCACCACTACCCGGCGCTTACTAGTAGCCTTGCCTCCAGAACTTGGCTGGCTAGGGACATCTTTGACCGGCAGGGCAGCTAAGGACTGCGCATGCGGCCACATCTGCCGCTCCTCAGGAACTGAAGCCGAGGTAGAGGGAACATCGCGTTTCTGCTGCTTGCGCTTCCCATACCCATGGCGCTTAGCAAAGCCTTTCAATTGCTTTTGAATGGGGCGTAGGGCCACTGCCAGTGCCTGCTGCACAGTCTGGGGGACCTTCCGGTCCAAGGCCTTATCCACAGAAGCTTGGACCGAGGCATCCAAGGCTTCTACAATGTTATCTTCGAGGACAGCCTCCTGCTGCCCCTCATTAGTTACCTCCCCATCTGCCTCACCATCTTCAGGGTACTGAACCCATTCTTCCATGGTGTTGAAAAATAAGATAACAGGGAACAACCCTGGCAGTATATGGGGGTGGTGGGGGGGGTCAGCCCACTGCACACAACTAGATAATATCACCACCTGTACCCAAACCCCCTCAGCAAAGCTGTAGTCAAGGCAGCCAGTGGCCAAAGTCCTTAATCTAGAGAGCGTGTGCTCACTCTGGACGCTCAAAACAATACACCCAGCACAGGCGATCAAACGTGAGGCAAACCGGTGTGTAGAACGCGCAAAACGCGCGCTCTAGAAAGTCAGGGAGACGTGCCGAGGCGCGCCGCCCAAAACGCGACCAAATCCAACTAAAAACCAGCCCAAATGGTCAGCGTTTCTGGGCGCGCGCGTCGGCCGTGAGCCACCCGGCCTGAACGCAGGGCGCATTAGGGAAGCCTCCGCGCGCCCTCAGGCAGCCGGTACCGGGCCCCAGTGGAGTAAGCGGAATGCCCCTCGCCGGTCAAAGACCGTGAAAACACGCGCTGAAAGTCGCGCACTCCCCAGGGAAGCCGCGCGCTGACAGGCGCTCGCTCCACCGCGGGAGCAGCCCCTTGGAAAAGACGGCCCAATCGAGGGAGCGCAAGGTGAGCGCTCGAACCTGCTAAAGCACAAAATTAAATAAAAATCACACCAGAGAGCACCCCAGTCCTCAATCCATAAGCGGAACCACCCGCATCAGTCAGTCAACACATACACGTCTCCCAAGACACCCCCAAAGCGACAAGCAGAGTGAGGGGACAGGGAAGGTACACTTAACTCTGGCTTGTGAGCAGCAAAGAAAGAGGATGATGGGAGCACGCAAGGGGTTCTTATGGACTGTGGGGGCGTGCCTATACTCATGGGTGTTCATGGGTAATGAAGTTTTATTGTTATTGTTTACTGAAAATATACATTTTCATTGGCTGCTGTGTTTTATGCAGTAAAGATTGAGAAGCATAATCTGAAGCCTCCGGTCCTGCCATAGAATCAGACACCTCCAGGCAGCAGCTTTATTTTAAGTTGCCGCAGCAGCAAATTAAACCCAGAAATCACCGGCCTTCACCCGCGCTCAAATGAAGCCTACCTGCTGAGGGTTTCAGATTGCTATGAGTAAAATTTTAATAAATTCAGTGTTGTTATGAGTGACATTCCAACGGCTATGAGTGACACTTACTCAAGAGCAATATCAAGCAATGAAGACGAGGGAAACATATAAATATCAGAAGTTACACCCATTTGAGCAACGAGAAACTCTAAGAAGATCTTAAAACTGCTGCAAAGCAGCAGAAATGGAAGGGCAATAACCAGAGACAGACTGCACTTCTCAGTCACATAGGGCAGGGGGCACTACAGCTGCTCAGAAGATGGTCTCATTGGTCTGATCATTCATGGCCATGCACTATCCTAAAAAGCACATTTAATGGTATAGCATAGCAAGTGCAACTAGGGGACTATACCATGAGGCCCGAGCACAGGCATATTTGTTATTATCCCACCATATTGCAGAATCCATCACTCAAGTCTTAAGCCCACATAGATATATTGATGTGTGTAAGTAAACACTGTAAAAACCCTGTGACTGATACACCCATACCTTTACATTCTGTCATTGCATCTCCTGGCTCCAAGGACAAGGTATGTGCTCTGCAGTGTTTGCTGGTTACCCCTGCATTTAGTAATTGAATAATGTGATGTTCACAGCGTGTCTGCGTCTCCTCTTCCACCGCGCACTCACCTTGAGCAATGCAGTGCTGCGTACTTATGCGTGGGTGCACATTAAACACACTATTAACAGTTTCCTGAACACATACAACAGTGCAGTGTGTGGAGGCTCGGTGTCATACTGTGGTGATAATACACGGTGCACTGCAAGTTAAGGACGACTCCACCTCCGATAGGTAATATTAACTTCAAAGTGTATATTCATGGGTTCCTGGTTCCTCATACATAGAGAGTGATGCCAGCAAGCCCCAGCACAACAGCTACTCCTGGCCAACTGACCCCAATGTTCCTATTCTAATACCCGATCATGTCCCTCACCAACCTTCCACTCACAACACTCCAATGTCCTACACACCTTCCCCTCTAGACAAATAACTAACACAACAAAACAACAATAGATAAATGACACATGCCCTTTCCCTCCTTAGAACACCAACTACCAGGAAATAAATATGCACACTGTAAATAACTAAAATATAATATTATTCCATCACAAACTCTTTAACATGACCAGGCAATTTACTGTCTCTTGCACATAGAAGTACTCTCACATCTGGATCACTCTGACCTCCACCATTTGCCCCCTCACAACTCCCACACATCTCACTCACCCTAGAGTTTGCTTCAACCTTTGACCACACCTCATCACCCATCAAGTATCCACTTAGTGTCATGCATGCCACACTGCGGACCATTATGTCCGCTAACTCTCTTACATTCACTCACATGGCATAAATTCCGCACTCTCCCATCTTCAAGTTTCACTGCACCTTCCAACACCTAAGCAATTTTAAGCTTTTTTAAGCAATTGTACTGAAAGTTTTAACCTTCTCAACGGTCCGATGGATCGGAGATGACGGGCAGATTTACAAGCCCTTTGCACCACTTTTGCGTCACTTTTAACATTTAAAAATTGACGCAAGGGGCTTGTAAATCTGCCCTGAGATGTTTAAAGTAACTCTTAAGTTCATCTAAGCAACGTTATCTTCCCCATTGTTATTGAATGGCATTTTTGCAGGAAGCTAAATCCCTTAATTCACTGCATAGAACGTGACTAGGAGAGTCGTCACCGGAAACAAAGTCACAGTCGCTTTAGGAACAGCGAGCAAAAGCGTCATAGGCGGTAGAGATACATGTGGGAGAGACCAGAGAAATGGCTCCCTTGACCGCAGACATCACAGGTATGGGTGTGCCGTTTGTTAGCTTGCACCAGTGAATAGATGGGGCAGCCACTTTATGTTTCAGTGTTTCATACCAATTTATGTGAGATATCAGATTTTTCTTTTTACACCTGTCAGAAGCAAGATTTTCTCGGCGGGCTTTAAACCGCTATCAACTTTGATGTGCAGAAGTCCAGTTGGTGTTCTAGAGCGTCTATCCGAGAAGCTGTTATATTTCTTCTGTAGTAGTCTTTTCCCATTTACTATACACCATGTGTGAAACAGTAACAATGATGGCACTGAAGAACCAAGACCCCGGTGCTTTGCCAACAAACATTGGCACCTGAGTGCCAATGTGAATCTAGGGTGTCAGTTTTCGAGGACGGGGCCTCCTCCTCCCTTAAACGACTCGAAAGAATGGAAAAGATCCTTAAAGATGTGGCTATAAAGAACGAGGATTTGGAGGCTGTTCGAGCAGTAGCGGACCCCCTCTCCCCTAGCGCCTTGAGACCCTCCGGGTGAGTAGTGCGCTATACAAATGCTGTGATTGATTGATTGATTGATTGATTGAGGCCAGGGGGCGCCGCAATAACATTTGTATTCTCGGCGTGCCGGAGATGACAGCCACTGGCAGACTGGACACATTTGAGATAATTTCAGTGATCCTCTGCTGACTTAATCTGTTTTCATCCAAAAGGCAATCTCATAATAGAACATCCTTAGGGGGTGTGGCTACGGAGGCGACTAAGATGGCCGTACCCGCTTAGAGCTCCGCCGGTCGGGCGATTACACCCGCCCCGATCCCGCGATGTGAGAGCCTTTCCTGGGGTGCCTTCCAGTTCCCAAAGACCGCAAAGCCCTGCTGCAGCGACTGATGCCTCCATAGCCGCTAGGTCCAGCTCCAGCCACCGCCGGTGCCCGATACCATCTGGGTCCGGCCCGGGCCTACCATCCGCCATCCTGGTGTTGTGAGGCCGAGGTGAGTCCGCGCCCCTTGCCACCCCCTTCCCGATCTCCCTCCCCGCTCCCGCCCAGTCTGTTGCCTGCTCCGGTGAGCCGCTCATTGCTTGCCGCTCCCCCACCCGGTCCCCGCTGCAGGCACGGGTATTTTGGCCCTTGGGCCTACCGCGCTGCTATGAGCCGGGGCCTTGGGTGGGTGGGCTGGCCGGCCTCGTGCTCCGGTCCCGGAGGTGGTGTTGCAGGTCGTGAGTGGTAGTGCGGGTGGGGTTGGGGTTCGGTGTGGGTGGGTGGGTGACTGGGCTCCCCCTCCCCTTGGTGCCTGGTGGGTGCTCCGTGGCTGGCTGAACGGTAGGGACCCTCCAGGTCCCACTCCCTTCCGGCATGGGGCCTCGCTCGGTTCACCAGAGGCCTTGCCCGCCCAGCTAAGCTGACGACTGCCTTCGCTGCGTGTGTCCCGTCTTTTCCAGATGGATGGGCCTACCTGCTCTTCTTGCCTTCCCGATCTGGCCGCTGCATGACTTGGTCTTCTTGTGTCAGGGGGACTGCTGGCCACAGTCTTCCACCGTGAGCTGCCATGTGAGCTTCTCCTGGATGTCCAGCCATTGCTCTGCTGGTGAATCCTGACCCAGTGTGCCGCGTCTTTCCTGTCTCCTTGCTACTCCCCTCTGGTGGCATCAGGTCGGCCCTGGTGCGGCAACGTCCTGGAGTCACACAGTGAGATCCTATAGTTTGGTCACCTTCATTGCTGTTGCGACCATCCTGCCACGATGGTCAAGAAAGACCCTTGACAGCCTAAGCTCCAATTCGACAAGAGCCCTGGGGCCATGGCGGACCCCACCGCAGGCTCGACAGCGGAGGCTGACCCTCCTCATGAGACGCCTAGCTCAGATGCCCTGGCCACCGCCATGCTCACCAAAATGAGGGTGGGCTTCAAGGCCCTGGACACTCCGTTTGATGATCTGGACAAAAAGCTGGCTGATATGAACTCCAAGATCCAGGGTCACGATCGCAGGCTTGATGTGGTGGAATCTAGGGTGTCAGATATCGAGGACGGGGCCTCCTACTCCCTTAAACGACTCGTAAGAATGGAAAAGATCCTTAAAGATGTGGCTATAAAGAACGAGGATTTGGAGGCCAGGGGGCGCCGCAATAACATTTGTATTCTCGGCGTGCCGGAGATGACAGCCACTGGCAGACTGGACACATTTGTGGAACAGCTCCTCTCTGATTTGTTTGGCAGGGAATCTTTCACCCAGGGTTTTGTTGTTGAACGTGCACACCGATCCTTAGGCCCTCGCCCCAGACCGGGGTTGCCTCCCAGACCAATTGTGGCCAGGCTCATGAACTTTAGAGATCGGGACACTGCCCTTCGAGCGGCACGTGAGAGGGGTGAGATCCAGTGGCAGGGCAGCAACCTCTCCTTCTTCCCAGATTTTACTGTCATGGTCCAGGAGGCCCGGCGCAAATATCAAAGTGTTAAGGCCATGCTTAGCAACCTGGGCCTTCGATACGGCATGCTCTATCCTGCGCGTCTCAAGGTGGACATTGATGGCCGTCCCAAAATCTTTGACACTCCAAATGCGGCTCAGGAGTTTTTCCGTGACTTTAAGAACAACTCGGGCGGGGCATCGAACAAATCCCGGCCCAATTCCCCGCCGCAGCAGGCTTCACAATCCAGCGTTGATCTTTTATCCCCAACTGGGAATGGTTGATAACAGTCTCTTTGCTTTCTCCTTTTTTCTTCCGCTCCTTTGATTGTTCATTAAAAGTAGCACTGTTGTCTGGTTTAGGCTCTTTGCATATGCTAATACATTCAGTTTTTTTTTTTGTTGATATTTCACTGCTGGTTTGCCCGTCCGGCGTGGCGTCGCCATGCCCCATGGTGGATGGCTCCATGGTTTATTTTTTGGGTTGAGATGTAGGGATATTCCTCTTATGGGTATATGAGAGGTTGGGTGGTGGGTGGAGGGGGGGTTTTGTTTCTTTTTTTATTGGATGTTTCAATTTGCCAAAGATGAGATTTGCTTTGTGTGATGTGATGCTTTTTTGCACTGATTTGTGTTTTTTGGTACAACATAGATGGTACGGTTAGGAAATGTGCCCGGTCCTTCCGGGCTTTCATTATTAACATGGAATGCGCGTGGATTGAATAATAACAGGAAACGTAGGCAGGTTTTAAATTATGTTATGCGTCATCATGCTGATGTCCTTTTTATGCAGGAGACCCATTTGCTGGCTCGGAAGGTGATTTGATGGCTTCTGCTTGGGGACTGCACAGATTTTTTTCTAAATACAGCTCATATTCCAGGGGTGTTGCCCTTTTGATACATAAGAGACTTCAGTTTGCACACTGTTTTACACACCGGGACCCTGAGGGACGGTTTTTGATAGTAACAGGTTTATTGATGGGCCACAAGGTCTCCTTTGTATGTATTTATGGTCCGAATACCGATTCTCCTTCCTTTTATCACTCCCTCTCGAACCATCTCCTAGCTGCAGACACTGTGCTTCTGATCATTGGTGGGGACTTTAATCTCCTTTTGAATCATACTAGAGACAGCACCGCCTCTACACCTGACTCCAAGCCCCATTCCAGACTGGCCCTTCGTGAGATTTGCACACACTACTCCTTGGTGGATGTTGAGGCCCATCTAAACATACACCATCCTTCCTTCACCCATTATTCAGGCTTTCACAACACATGGACAAGGTTAGACTACTGGCTGGTCTCTCCTGACGTGGCTGGCTGGTTGGGGGAAGTCCAGACTCTTCCACGCACTCTTTCTGATCATTCCCCGGTTCTCCTTCAGCTTTGAATTCCCCACGAGGGAGGTTATGAGCGGCAATGGCGCTTTCCCGGTCGGGCCTTATTGGACCCCGTCTTCACTGAGGACGTTAGGCAGGCCATAGAGGATTATTTTGATCTCAACACTGGCTCAGTTGACACCTGGGAAGTTCTGTGGGATGGTTTTAAGGCATATATTAGAGGGGTCTGCATCTCGAAACATGCCGAGGTGCTTCGGGATCTTCGTTCCACTTTGGACCGGGTGGAGGAGAAAATTGCAGCACTAGACCGGGAATTGCTTAGCTCCCCTTCTGATTCCCTGGCCGCGCGCCGGCTGGAGTTGTGCGTTGAATTTCATGATGCCGCTGAGAGGGAATTGCTTTTCCTCTCTAAACAATGCGTGGCTCGGCGGTACGGGGAAGGTGAGCGAACGGGCCGGTTATTGGCTAACACGCTGTGTCCCCCCAGAGGCCCCACGTACATCATTGCAATGTCCGGAATGCACGGCTCTCCAGTCCACTCCACCCCCGCGGTGTGCGACCTGTTTCTCACTTATTATAAAGAACTTTATACCTCTCGTCTCTCCGGGGATTCCAGCGGGCAGGAAGATTACTTATCTGAGGTGGCTCTGGTCTACCTCGAACATTACATGCAGGAGTTCCTTCTAACCCCCATCACGTCAGACAGTATAGTGGAGGCGATAGACGCTCTTCGCGCCTCTTCGGCTCCTGGGCTAGACGGCTTCTCTGCGGACTTTTATAAAGCATACAAAGACCTGTTGGTTCCGAGATTAGTAGAGGTATATGCCGAGGCTCTTGAGGCGAGAGTCCTCCCTCCGACATTGCGCGAAACGGTAATCATCTTATTACCCAAACCGGGGAACATCCTATGCAATGTGGCTCGTATCGGCCTCTTTCCTTATTAAACTTAGATTATAAAATCCTAGCCAAAGTCATCGCCATTAGACTTTCACTGTTGATGGAGTCCATCATTTCCCCGGTGCAATCGGGCTTTGTTCCACACTGGTCTACCTCGCTTAACCTTCGCACGCTGTTCATGGTTTTGCATCGCATGGATCTCTCCACGCCTGCCGCCCCCATTTTGTTGGAGGCCGAGAAACCCTTTGACTCTCTTGAGTGGCCTTTTTTCCTATTGGTAATGCGCCAAATGGGCATGCCGAAGTGCTTCGTAGCTACAGTGGCCCTTTTATATAATAAGCCCACTGCCCGGTTGCGTCTGAATGGCACTCTCTCTGACCCTTTCCCTCTGCACCGTGGCACAAGGCAGGGATGCCCCTTATCCCCTCTCCTTTTTATTTTAGCCATGGACCCCCTAGCTATACAGTTTCAAGAGAATCATCTCCAGCGTGGCCTGCAGTTTCGCACAGGACCTCTGCTGCTTTCCATGTACGCTGATGATATGGCATTGTATGTCCGCCTGCCTCAAGATAACCTATCGCCTCTTATTCGGGAAATCATACGTTTCGGTAATTTTTCTGGACTTCATATTAATTGGCACAAGTCTGTCATATTTCCACTGATGGCCAGCACTGTGCTTTGGGCATTTGACTTTCCGTTAGAATGGTGTGCGGATTCTGTTAAGTATTTGGGTATCCATATTCATCTTGACACTGCCTCGGTCATTCGTCTCAATTATGGCACCGCGGTTGCTGCGCTGGAGGCGCAGGTCACCTGATGGCTATGCTTACCCCTGTCCATGGCGGGCAGAATTGCAATCATCAAAATGATTGTTTTGCCCCGGTATTTATATCTTTTCAACAACATTCCGTTGACTAAAGTCTTTTTTTCGCAACTTCGCTCACACCTGATCCTCTTGGTTTGGGGAGACAAGACTCCTCGAGTCAGCTGGAAGGTCTTAATTTTACCCCCTGAGAGGGGAGGGCTGGGAGTACCAGATCTATATTTGTATTATTTAGTGGCTCAATGCTGTTATGCATACGCCTAGTTCCATCCGGATGCCCGCATCCCCTATTTGCGACCAGAGGCCGATCTGGTCTTACCTAGACAACTTTTCACGATTCTTCCAACGGGCTTCCCTAGGGACCACCGGGACATTCCGACCGTTTCCACCACCTGTTGGGCTTGGATTAGACTGCGTAGAAAGCTGGGTTTGGATCTGTTATATTCCCCAGCTTTACCTCTGCCCAACTCCTCCCTGTTTCCTATTACTGGCGAAACTTTGGTGATGCGTACACTGGCGAAATTCAATATTAGCCCCAACTGGCGATTTGTTCCCAGATGGACACGTCTTCTCTTTGTCGGAGGAGGCCAGATTTAATGATCGGTCCTTCATGGACACTTTCATACTTACCCGGTTGCGCTCGGCATTGCGGGCTGAGTATTCCTCTTTCCCATTGGCGCCTTCGGAGCTCACTCCCCTCTCCTTATTGATTCAAAGCCCGAATAACGCACATTTGATTTCTAAACTGTATAAACAGTGCGGTGCACTCAAGCGGATGCTCGACTCCAGGCTCCGTGCTGCTTGGGAGGGTGACCTGGGTGGGCCCATCTCTGACGATCAGTGGGCTTTCTGCTGCAGGGCCACATCTGACATTTCTCTGAACAGCCGTCACAAGCTTCTACATTTCAAATTCCTTCGGCGGGTGTATTTCACCCCGCCCATGCGTACCGGATTGACAATTCTAGGCCTCACTATTGCCGCAAATGTCTTGCCCCATTCGTGGACTTTGCACACTTAACCTGGACCTTCCCTAAAATACATGACTATTGGCTTGATATTCATTCCACCTTAGGAGACATATTATCCTTACCCCTTTCTCCTTTGCCTGAAATCGCTCTTTTGGGGTTTGTACTAAATTTCACTAAGAAGGTACGCCGACTGGCGGCCTTGGGCTTCCGTTTGGCTAAACGTGAGATTGCACTGCTATGGGGTAGTAAACACGCCCCTACTCTCTGCGCCTGGTTAAATAGTATGGCGTTTTGTAGCGTGAATAGCGAGGAATATAGCACTTTACTTCCTACTTCCTCCCGGCCCATCGACATTTGGGGCCCATACAGAGATTACATATCCCGACGCCAGCTAACAAGTGAGTCTCTGACACAAGCCGGCATAACCCCCTCAGGAGTAGGATAGTCTCATTCTGTCTCACATAATGATTAGGATAATGGTGTATGCTGTACATTTAATTGTTTTTTCGATTTTCTGTTTTTGTCTTTGTTTCTGGATGCATAGGTCAGCTTTTCCACATGATCATTTCACATTGTATATTTATTATTATTGTTGGTGCAAATGTATCACGTCTCCTTGTTCTCATAATAGAACATCCTGTATATCTTGTTCTTTTTTGGTTCCTCCCATGGAGCACCGGCCAAGTACTGTAACATTATGCTTTAGGTGTTTATGTGTTCCTTTGGGGACTCCTTTTTTATTTCTTGCCTGCTCATGTTTAACTGTGGGTGCATGTTCTCTACTCTGACTGCCAGAAGCACTTCTTATAAGTGTTCTGTTTTGCCTTTTGTTCTCCTGGCTCATCGCGCGCTCACTTCACGTCTGCCTCGCTTATTTTTTTTGTGTGCTCATGCCCAGCACACTGCACACTTCAAGTCTGCTGTGCTTTACGTTCGTTTTGTGTTCCTAATCCTTTACATGCTCGTGTTACACTGAGGGTGCGTGTTAAGCTTTTGTGCCTGCCGCAATTCACTTAAT
This sequence comes from Lissotriton helveticus, assembly GCF_964261635.1. Taxonomy (NCBI): domain Eukaryota; kingdom Metazoa; phylum Chordata; class Amphibia; order Caudata; family Salamandridae; genus Lissotriton; species Lissotriton helveticus. Next base: position 4,344,689 of record NW_027611651.1, on the reverse strand, counting down.
CTCGACCGTGCTGCCCTCCCACCACCACCTCCTCCCGCCCGGATTAGATCTAAATTAATCCCAGCTGCACAATGTTTGTAGCTTATTTGGAGAACAAACCCTACTGTGTGGTTCGCTAATAAACCCGCCATCTTGAAACTGCCAATATTCTCACTTTCAAAAAACACTAAAGCAGGAAAAGTGCATTCCTAAATAAAATGAATAGGATTTAGACAATCATAATAAAACGTTCTTATATTTATTCATCAGAGTTTTGTGATTTATGGCACTTTTTTTCATACAATATATCTGCCACTAAACCAGAAAAAAAGGATTCATAAAAATAGTTATAAAAAATATAGACGCATATTTTCTAATTATGCGTTGGCAGCAGGCATTAATAACAGCCATATAGTGAAGGAACAAGGTACACATCTTACTGGCTAGACGTCCAATGTCAGAATTACATTGGTGGGAGTGCACTTTCGAGGCGGGCTAGGAGTGAGGTCCGTTCGGCAGTTTCCTTGCACTTTCTTGGTGCTGCAATGCTGCAGAAACTTGCCCTGGAATTGATCTAGCGGTACAATGGGGTATTTGGAGCCTTTCGGCACTGCTCAAAACAAACAAATTCTACAACCTAACAAGTGAGCATCTGGTGCTTGTGTAAGCAGAGGACGCGATTTGTAAATGTGGGGTTAGTTTTAGGGTTTGATTAACTGGTGTGGTTGAAGTGGAATATAGGTAACTTGTTTATAACACTTCTTGCCACTTGGTGCTCCCTCTTTATGCATCTGTAGCATGCTCTCCCCTTCTTTCTCTCTCCCTCACACACTTTCTGCTACTCCATCTAGAGTTCATTCATCACTTCTTGCATAAAATACCTTTCCCTCTATATCTTAATTTCTATCTATTCTATACAGCTCTCACCCACGTATTCAACATGTGACGTAATTGCACGACATAAATATTCTGCACACCACACAATTCCACCCCATAAAATTCCACAACTAAGAATTCCAATTCAGCCCAAATAGCTCCACTCCAAACCATATACATCCACTCCACTCCAAACCAAAACACATAGATAAAATACATTGTCATTTTCAGTAAGCACGGGCCAAAAATTCGTTACGCTCGCAAAATTTGCGGATTTTTGGCAATTTCGCGATCAGCGAATCTCGCGAAATTGCCGAAAATTCACAAACTCGCGAGCCGTTAGATTTTTTTTTATTTTTTATGAACAGCTAACTCAAGGGACCCCTGCGCCCTTCGGCGCGATGGCATAGTAACACACACATGGTCACTGGAGACAACTCTTCTGGCACTTTACGCAGCTGTAGTGTAGGAAAAGCACTATACATTTACCCAACGAGGTAGCACTTACTGTTAGCCACTGTAGACAGTGGGAAACAGTCTTTTGGGAAAATCCACGAGTTCGCAAATTTTTTAGCGAACTCGCGGATTTTTTTGCCGATTTCGCGCGAATTGGCAGATCGCAAATCCGCAAAATTCGCCCATACTTAATTTTCAGTGCCAATAGCTCTCTCACAAATGCAAGACCTATTGCATTGTAAAGGCTTGTTTAAATAGTGAAAGATTTTACTAAACCATTCGCATTATCTAGCATGATTCCCCATACTCAGGAACTTCTTTCAAGATAAAATGTTAGACATTTACTCTACGTTCGGCCCTACTCTGGATTGCCCGGTTCAAAACTCAGTGGTAACCAATAGTGAGCCATTCGCCACCTTTCACCCGATCTCCACTCATTTAGCACTCCAGAAATTGCTTGCCTGTAAATCAAGCTCCACAAAGGACCCCTGCCTGGCATTAATATTTAGCTCTTTAGCCCCCCTCATTATCTCTCCTTTGAACTTGATTTGGAACACCTCCCTGTGAACTGGGGCTTTCCCTCTTTCCCTTGACCTGGAAACAGGCCATGCTAATACCTATTTTGAAAAAAACGGATGCGGATCCTTCCGTTTTTAAAAATTACCGCCCCATTTCCCTGCTACCTAAACCAGCCAAAGTCCTGGAAAAAGTAGTTCAGGAGCAAGTATCGAGCTATCTTGAGACGTGCCATCATGTACACAACTCACAATCCGGGTTTCGATCCGGATATAGCACAGAGACTGCACTGCTGGAGGTTTCTGAAACCATTTGTGAATGTTTGGACGCAGATGAGGCAGCGATGCTGGTGCTTCTCGACCTGTCCGCGGCATTCAATACGGTCTCTCATGATATTTTGCTTGAGAGACTATACAGTCTCGGGATTCAGGGTACCTCTCTATCCTGGATCAGATCCTTTCAAGATCGCCGCACTCAACAGGTCTCCCTTCAGCCATTTGTTTCCGAGGAGAAACCACTGAACTGTGGAGTCCCTCAGGGCTCCAAGCTAGGCCCGCTATTTTTTAATGTATATCTCTCTCCTCTGGCCTCAGTGGTAGAATCTTGTGGTGTCAGAGTGATTTCTTATGATGACAACACACAATTGGTGTTCTCATTTAAGGATCACTCTGAAGCAGCTTTCTCTAATTTTAGACACTGCTTGTGCAACATCTCCACCCGGTTGGCATCAAACACGCTTAGGTTCAGCTCTGATAAAACTGAGGTGCTGTTTTTTCATCAAAAAACCCTCCTGCACCTCTTTGATGGTAGCCATTGGAGTTGAACCCCCTCTGGCACCTGTGGACTCAGCCAGGAATCTTGGATTCCGGTTCAACAACGAGTTATTATGTAAATCTCAATTCAACCAGGTTTCCTCAGTGGGTTTCGGTAAATTGCACATGATTCTCAAAATTCTCCCTTTTCTCCCTAGGGCATCTTGCCGGACCATTGTTCACGCCCTGATCGCCTCACATCTGGACTATGCAAACAGTCTGTACGCTGGGGCTCCTGCCTCCCTGATCAAACGCTTAGAGAGTGTTCAGAACGCGCGCGGCCAGGTTGATCGATAACATCCCAAATTGCTACTCGATTTCTCCCCAACTGAAGAAGCTTCACTGGCTTTCAGTGACCAAGTGCATTCAGTTTAAGTCACTGGTTTTAGCTTTTAGAGCAATGCTGGGTCAGGGACCGGCCTACTTTAGAGCCTGACCCAAGCATGCTCAGTCTAACCGCTCACTCAGATCAAACCATCTCCGCCTTTTGGTGACTCCCCGTTCGCCGCTCCAGAATGGATGCAGAGCTTTCGCAGTGGTCACGGCCAAAGCCTGGAACAGCCTGCCAATGTCCTTGCGGATGGCTGAATCCAATTCTATTTTCCGATGCCACTTGAAGACCTGGCTGTTTTCCCACTCTTAGCCCTCTATGAGTACCCGCACCTGCCGCCTGTCTTAGAGCCGGGATACGCCCGCTGGGGGTAGCTGTGCGCTTTACAAGCTTCAAATAATAATAATAATAATGATGTTGATTCTGTTAATGACCTGAGTTTGACTCCGTTCCACCTTCTTCTTCATCAGAAGCTCAACCTCTGACTTCCCTTTTTCTTCCTTCTTAATGCTCAACAAGCAAGGTACAAGTTTTGAAGAAGGTGTCCTTCCTCTTAACACCATATATGGCATTCTACCTGTTATTGAATGAGGTGTAATCGTGTTTGATAACAACATACTTTGAAGCGCTTTCTTCCATTATAGCCCAAACTTAAGTGCCAATTGTATTGCCTCTTTGACAATTCCATTGAACCGCTCAACCTGGCCATTACTTTTGGGATAATCCAATGACGTGCTTACATAATTAACACCACACTTTTACAGAAGCAACTGCATATTACTTGATGTAAGCTCCACCCCATTATCAGACACCAACGACTCTGGTACACCTTCCCTGCAAAAGACATCCTCCAAAAAAACAATAACCCCCTCCGTGGTCACACTGCCATTCATATGAACTTCTTCCCACTTATAGAAATGCCCAATGAGAACAATGGCATATGCCTCCTTGGATGGTAATGTGGTAAATGGCCCCATAATATCAATTGTTACTTTCCACCATGGCCCATCACATAAATGTACTGTTTGCAAAGGTACCACCACTAGTTTAATCACGTTGTCACTTGACATGCATGCATTAGATTCCCTCACCCAGCGATCCACCATACCATCCAAACCTGACCTCCAAATTTCTTCTTAAACTTTCCACCTCATGCTTGACATCCTCCAATGGCCTTCATGTCCTAACTTGATAATGTTCTCGCGCTTCCCAATAAGCGGTTCAAACCTATCTCCTCTTAGGATAATACCATTACAAAAGGATAATTCCTCCTTTACCTTCCAAAATGTGCTAAATTCAGCTTGCAATTCCAAGTCCAATGGTCACCCATTTACAATTTTTTTTTACATCCAACAGCACCACATCTTTTTTCATTTCCTCTATCCATTTCACCTCAGGCAACTCCAATCCATTCACCACATCTCTGTTCCTACAACACATCACATCTTCATACATGTATCCCACATCACGTCCACTCTCATCCACTTCCTGTGCGTTGCACGATTCCACTGGTAACTGTGACAACCTATCAGCACCACAAGTATTTTTGTCTGGAACACATACAATATCATAATAATACATTTGCAACTTTGAAGCCAATCGTGCTAACTGTGCTCTTATATTTTTACCACCTCCTGTTTTTGAAATATTCACTAAAGAGTTATGGTTTGCACAGATTTTGAATTTCCTGTCCCGAACATACACCCTGAAACACTCAAGCTGGAGTGAGTAATTCTTTCCCTATCATTGAAAATCTTCGGGCCAATTGTGTCAGGGTGCGAGATGCATATACAACCACCCACTCATTGCCATCCTTCTTTAGTGATAGAACAGCTCCTACTCGGTAACCACTGGCACCCACAGATTTTTTTGTTGTAAAAATATATCTTTATTTATAAAGATTTTGGTGCACAATACATTTTAACCAATCCCTTGTAGGGTGGTGTACTTTTTACCAGTCCAAAGTGTGGTGCTCGCAGGCATGTACTTTGGTGGTTTCCATCTAGATTCATTAATATATTAAGACTTACCTCATGTTGGGGGTCTTTTATGATGCTTTTATTAGCCATTTGGCCCACTCTTTATATTTCCATATTTGGCTAGCTTCCGCCTGGCCTAAATTTTTAATGTCATACATTACATATATCATTGCTTTATTGAAACACAACTTTAATCATTCATTTGTGGTCAGTTGTTTGTGCAAGAAAAGTAATAGGTTTGTGGAGAGCTACAGGGTTTCTTTCCCCGCGTTGATTATTTTCCATGCGGTCTCTTTGTCTGCGGAGGATAGATCCAGGCCGTAGAGAATGGAATGTTCTCATGTTGTCGGTTTGTCATGGAGGTGATGTGTTTTAGGAGCTTGCCCAGCTTCTTCCATGGTTTCTGTGCATATGGGCAGTTCCACATCAGATGAGTTGTGGTTTCTTTGTGTAGGCAGCTTTCTCTGGGGCATTTTTGTGCTCTCGCCATCCCTCTGCGGTGTTGGAACTGTCTGGTGGGGAGGCATTCGTGGACATCCATCCAGGTTAAGTCTCTTTGCTCATTGGTCAGGCGTTTCCAGCTTACTTGTTTCCACATTTCAACTGTCTTTTTTTCCGGCCAGTTGGCGATAGTGTTCATTGTTGTTTGATTTTCAATGTCTGTGGTCAGTTGTCTTGCCGTAGTTTTCTCCCCAATGTCTTGCAGTAGAGCTTTGTTTTTCACCATGAGGGGTTCTCGGCATATGTACATTGGGGGTGTGATGAGGTCAAAGACTTTGTTTGTTACTGAGTAGAGTTTGAAACGGTGGAACAAAAAGCCTGCGTGAAATTTGATGTACGCTGCACTTTTTGTGTTCTTGCTGTGCAGGCTTCGGTAGCATAGCATGAAATATTTAGTGAGCAAAAAGTCTCTGACACTTGGCATTTTCCTCCCTCCTTTGTCGTGGGATTTGCTGATGAGTTCTCTTTTCAGTTTTTCTGCTGAAGAGTTCCAAAGAAAGGTGAAAGCTATGTATAAAAGGATTGGTGGTATAACTGCTTTTGTGACCAAGATTTCCCCTTCCAGGGTTAGCTTTCTTGCGCGCCAAAGGTCTAGTTTGTTTGTGACTTTCTTTGTTGCTTCTTGACAGTTTTTCCCACTTTGTGTCTTGGAAGAAGTGGATACCTAAGATTTTCGTGGGCTCTGTGGTGGTCTTGACTGGTAGCTTGGTTAGGTTGTCCCATTGGCCCATGGTGAGAACAGTTGTTTTCTCCTCGTTTAGGGTTAGTCCGGATGCTTGGCTGAAGATTTGTCCTTGCAAAATAGTTCTCCTCACTGCTTGTGGTGTTTTGCAGATTACTGTGAGGTCGTCCATGTAAGCAATGCATTTGGCCTCCAGCCCTTTGGCTCCTGGTATTAGTGTCCCTCTGATGAGTTTGTCTTTTCTGATTTGTATCAGTAAAGGTTCCAGGGCACATATGAAGAGGGCTGGGGATAGGGGGCAGCCTTGACGTACTCCTGTCTGGATGCAAAAGGGGTTAGACAGTGATCCATTTATATTTACACAGCTAGTTGCGTTTGTATATTGCATTTCAATTGTTTGTATGAAGACGTGGGGGAACCCCATCTTCTTTAGTACTTGTAGGACGAAAGTGTGTGCTACTCTGTCAAAGGCTTTATTGAAGTCTATTGCAAGGATGCCGACTGCTTCTTTCCTGTCTTTGGCTGAGCCAATTGTATCCCTCAGTGTTATAAGGTTGTCCCAGATTTGTCTGCCTGGGACTGCGCAGGTTTGATCTTCGTGTATTACGGTTTGTAATACTTTCTTCATCCTGTTGGCTAGAACCTTTGTGAAAAGCTTGTAGTCCACGTTTAAAAGGGAGATTGGTCTCCAGTTACCAATGATTTTTTCTGGTACTTTTATGTGTATCAGAGATATTATCCCATGACAAAAAACGTCTGGGATGGAGTTGACCCTTACACATTCATTAAACATTTCTATTACATCGGTGGCTATGATTGGCCAGCAAACTTTGTAGAAATCCCATGGGAGCCCATCCACCCCCGGCTAGATAGCTTGTTACATTCTTCTACCCATATGTTCATTTCTTATTTGGCCTTTGTCATTTATTGTTCTACTTTCATCCCTAGGTCATCTAACTTGTGAAGGAGGGCTATTCTATCTTGCAGGATGTCAAATTGTTCTGCCTTATGTGCGCTTCTTTCTCTCCCTATGGTTTTGAAATGGGAGGCTATGTATTGTTTTGTTTGCACCCACCAGTCTGCCACAGATGTGTGATGTGGTTTGTTGTCTCTTAGGTCTTTGTATATTGCCTCAAAATCCTTCAGTGTGCCTTCTTCTTGGAGGAGGGCAACATTCAGTGTCCAATACCCTTTCCCTCTTTTCGTGTTTGCTTGTATCTGGTGGTTGGCGGTTATTAAGGAGTGGTCTGAGAAGGATGTGGCGGTGATGTGGTATTGTGTGGTGCTGATGTTTTTGGTGCAGAAGATGAAATCAATACGTGATTTAGTGGTGCCTTTGTCTGAGTGCCTGTAAAATGTGAGCCAGGCTTGTGTTTGTCTCTGTATGTGTCTTTTAGGTTTATGTCTTTGAGGAGAGCGTGCAGTGTTTTTGCTGATATGTCTAAGTTGTAGTTGGTTGCTTTTCCTATCCTGTCTTTTTCTTTTAAGATGCAATTAAAAGAATGCAATTCCGTCGGTGGCCCCCACCGACGGAAGCCGACCCGACGAACCTACAGCGCCGCCGACCTCATCGCACTCAACACCGGCCACATCCCAGGATGTCACCGAGCCGCCCCGAAGCACACCCACGGACCTTTCAGCTGCCACGCCTGCAAGTTCACCTGCATCCGGACCTTCCCTGCACCCGCCAAGCCGAACTCCAGCAGCACCCACCTCAAGTGTATCCTGCTCAACACCCGCTCCGTCCACAGACACGCCGTAGAACTCTGGAACCTGCTCGACACCACCGCCCCCGACGTTGCCTTCATCACCGAGACCTGGATGAACGCCTCCTCAGCCCCAGACATCGCCATCGCCATCCCAGAAGGCTACAAGATCGTCCGGAGGGACCGAGACAACCAGACCGGAGGAGGCATCGCCATCATCCACAGAGACACCATCCGCATCACTACCAACACCGATGACACCCTCACCACCGCCGAACACCTGCACTTCCAGATCCACACCAACCCGAAGACCACCCTCAGAGGCACCCTGATCTACCGACCCCCGGGACCACGCACACGATTCAGCGAGGACATCGCCGACTTCGTCAGCCCGCACGCTCTCCCCTCCGCCGACTACATCCTCCTGGGGGACCTCAACTTCCACCTGGAGAACAACAACGACCGCAACACCATCACCCTGCTCGACAACCTCGACAACCTCGGACTCAAGCAACTGGTGACCACCCCCACCCACCTCGCCGGACACACTCTCGACGCCGTCTTCTCATCCAGCAAAGACGTCACCTTCAGCCACGCAACAGGACTCCACTGGACGGACCACAGCTGCGTCCACTTCACCTTCAGAAGAACGACGATCCACCACCTCCAGCAACAGGTTGCTCGAAGAAGCTGGAACAAGATCACAGCCGACCAGCTCACCGCCTCCCTGAGCCAGCACCCTCCCGCCAACTCAGCGAACCCCAGCCAGGCCGCCGACAACCTCACGAAATGGATCAACGACTGCGCGGACGAACTCGCCCCTCTGAGAACCCCACCCAGCAGATCCTGCAGCAGAAAAACACCATGGTTCACCGACGAACTCAAGAGCTCCAAGAAGAACTGTCGAGCCCTCGAGAAAGCCTGGAGAAGGGAACCAACGACGGACAACATGACCACCCTCAAGCTCGCCACCCGGAAACACCACCAACTGATCCGCGCCACCAAGAAAAATGCATACAAGGACCGGCTGGACAACAACGCACACAACTGCAAGGAACTCTTCAACATCGTGAAAGAGCTCTCCAACCCCAGCGCCGGAAACAACGACATCACCCCATCGCAAGACCTCTGCAACTCCCTCGCGTCCTACTTCCACAACAAGATCACGGACATACACAACAGCTTCAACAACCAACCAACGCAAGCCACAACCGCAACGACGCCACCCACCACCACCCTCCGCACCTGGACCCCGATCAGCACCGAAGACACCATCCGCACCATGAACTCCATCCATTCCGGATCTCCGACTGACCCCTGCCCTCACCACATCTTCAACAAGGCCGACGCTGTCCTCGCACCCCACCTGCGGGACATCATCAACACCTCCTTCGACTCCGCCACCTTCCCTGAGAGCTGGAAGCACGCCGAACTCAGCGCTCTCCTCAAGAAACCAACAGCAAACCCCACCGACCTCAAGAACTACCGTCCCATCTCGCTCCTCCCGTTCCCGGCCAAAGTCATCGAGAAGACCGTCAACAAACAGCTGGCCGCCTTCCTCGAGACGAATGGATCCCTCGACCCCTCACAGTCCGGCTTCCGAGCGAACCACAGCACCGAGACCGCCCTCATCGCCGCCACCGACGACCTTCGAACCCTGATGGACAACGGAGAAACAGCGGCCCTCATCCTCCTGGACCTCTCCGCGGCTTTCGACACGGTCTGCCACCGCACCCTAGTACAGCGCCTCAGCAACATCGGAATCCAGGAGAAGGCACTGGAATGGATCACCTCCTTCCTCGACGGAAGAACACAAAGAGTCCGCCTACCACCGTACAAGTCAGAGGCCACCAAAGTCATCTGCGGCGTCCCTCAAGGATCCTCACTGAGCCCCACCCTCTTCAACGTCTACATGAGCCCCCTCGCGACCATCGCACGCCAACACAACCTCAACATCATCTCCTACGCTGACGACACCCAGCTGATCCTCTCCCTGACCAACGACCCCGACACCGCCAGAGCCAACCTGCACGAAGGGATGAGAGACGTAGCCGAATGGATGACGACCAGCCGCCTGAAACTGAACTCAGACAAGACGGAGGTCCTCATCCTGGGCTCCACGCCCTCCGCCTGGGACGACTCCTGGTGGCCCCCCGCCCTGGGCACCGCACCCAAACCGACGGACCACGCACGCAACCTGGGCTTCATCCTGGACTCCTCCCTCTCCATGACCAGACAAGTCAACGCCGTCTCCTCGTCATGCTTCAACATCCTGCGCATGCTACGTAAGATCTTCCGGTGGATCCCCACCGAGACGAGGAAGACGGTCACCCAAGCCCTCGTCACCAGCCGACTGGACTACGGCAACGCCCTCTACGCCGGAACCACCGCCAAACTCCAGAAGAGACTCCAGCGGATCCAGAACGCCTCGGCGAGACTCATCCTCGACATCCCCCGACGCAGCCACATCTCCGGACACCTGAGAGATCTGCACTGGCTCCCGGTCAACAAGAGAATCACCTTCCGGCTCCTCACCCACGCGCACAAAGCCCTACACGACCAAGGCCCGAGCTACCTCAACAACCGGATCAACTTCTACACTCCCAAGCGCCTCCTCAGATCAACCAACCACGCCCTCGCCGCCGTCCCCCGCATCCGAAGAGCGACAACAGGAGGAAGATCCTTCTCCTACCTGGCCGCCAAGACCTGGAACTCACTTCCGACCAATCTGCGCCTGACCCAAGACCACCTCTCCTTCAGGAAGAAGCTCAAGACCTGGCTGTTCGAGCAGTAGCGGCACCCCCCCCCCCTCCCAGCGCCTTGAGACCCTACGGGTGAGTAGTGCGCTCTACAAATGACCTGATTGATTGATTGATTGATTGATTAAAATCCCCTTCTAGGAAGGTAGGGTGTGAACCGGTAAGGAAAAATTTGATTATGTTAAACAATTCTTCCCTTTCTTATTTGTCTGGTGATGCATACACATTAAATGTTTGGAACCGTTTCAGCATGCAAGTTAATTGTGGTAAGCATTGCCCTTCCTGCACTTATAATAGTTTCCTTGGTTATTTGTGTATTACTGGTTTTGCAGAGGATCGCTATGCCAGCATTTCTGTTCCCTCCCCCGGAGCAGGCAGCTGGACCTAGTGTCCGCCAGTTTTTTTCCTCTGCATAGTCTTTTTTTAGGTCCAAAGAACATACTTGCAAGCATATGATATCCGCATCAAAATTTTTGCAGTATTCCATTACTGTCAGTTTCTTTGAGTGTAGCCCAAATCCTCTGATGTTTAAAGGAGCGAGTGCGATCGCCTTTCGTATTATTTGTGTACTCATCATGATGTGTGTTTTTTTATGAGGGTGACCACGGTGAATCCCACCATTCATTATGGGGGTTAGTGGACCATATTCCTCTGTTATCCCCAAGAATGGAGAAAAGATGGCGTTGTTTGTGTCCTGTGATTTGGCTGGTAATTGAGATTCCTGGGTTTCTGGGATCTCAGTTTCCTCCTGAACCTCCTCAGGTTTTGTAGCACCTTGAACTGCCCCTTTACTACTATCTCTTTTCCTTTGGGGAATTGTTTTTTTTGGGGCGTGATTTGGAGTTTTCCTGTTATGGTTTCTGTGGCCTTTCTCTTGTGGCCTTTTGGGAGTTGCCACCCTTCATCGCCCATGCCGTTTTGAGCATTAAGCTCTGTTTGCTCTTCTTTCCCTCGTGCTATTTTTTCTATGACTGACTCCATCTGTTGAACTGCTAGCACAATTTGGGTTCTTGGGTTGTGTTGTTTGTTTTGGTCTCTTGCCTTTGAGAGTTATTTTCTTGTTGCTGTTCTGTGTTATTGCTTTCACTGTTCATGGGATCTGCTTGTTGGTTTTGTTCTGTGTTTTTTATGATTTCTTCTCTGAGTTTCTCAAGAGCTTCCAGATGGTCAGAGTCTATGTCTAATTCTTGATCTTGTTTGGACCCTTCTGTTTGATCTTTTAGTTTGAAGGGGTAGTTGTTTTTGGTTGTTGATGCGCTCTCTCCTTTGTCTTTTGTTACCTGGGCGTAGGAGTTTTTCCTCATGGGGCATGAGTTGAATAAGTTTTTGTCGCTCCCACACATATTGCATCTCTTTGGTTTGGGGCATTCAAAGGTTGTGTGCCCGGTTTCATTGCAGTCTGTGCACCTCTTTGTTGCAATTTTCTTTGGTGTGTCCAAATGTTTAGCAGGATCTACAGAAGGTGGGTTGGTTGGGATAGTTGAGAAACCCTTTGTTTGCCCCTATAGAGAAGGTAGCGGGTGGGTGTCTGAGGTTCCCCATGCCTGTTTCATCTTGTTTACGTGTGCATAGGTACCTCCATTTTCCATTCCACCCTCCCAAGGAATCTTTCAGGTGCCACCCCCCTCTCTGATTTTTTCACAGTATTTACGTAAGAAAAGCTCGACATCTTGATCAGGGACATATGGGTTATACATGTGGATTGTTATTGGGATTTCCTTTATCACAGTTGCATTGGTCATGGTTATTCCTTTCATGGCCTCTTCATTTAAAAAAAAAATTTGTGCCATACATTATGTTGCTTACTGTTGCTTCATTAGTGAAATTAAATTCATACACTCCCCTACTGGGATATTCTTGAAAACATCTTAATTGATATATTCCCACTTTAAACACTTTTCGAGTATTTCAAAAACAATGTATTGTAAACCTTTCACATTTCTTTCCTCCTCCTGGACTTCAATTTTAATTGTGTGTGTCCTTGCTTTGGCACACTGTTATGATAGTGCGAGTCTGAGCCCATTGCGCTCCATGCTGGTGCCATCTCCCAGGGAGAAATAGTTTCCTGTGTATGTGCTTGTTTGGTCAGCCCCTGCACGGACGTGCGTTCGATTTTGCAGTGGGGGGGGGGGGGGCAAAATCCAGCGATCTTACGCTGGAGCGGTATTCTTCCTACACTGGGCAGTCTGGTCCTGCGGGTCAAGGGCAGCTATATGGTTGCATCTGCGGGATGGAATTAATCAAAGAGCTGTCGTACATTGCCCTCCGATTCCTTTAACTTGCTTTAATTCTCCATGAAAGGCGTATGTTACATTTTCTACGTATTTACCTTAAGATGAAAGATAAACAAAATATTGAAAAAAAAAATTTGCCACGTCACTGGCCCCGCCTCCTCATTCCATACTTTTGTTATGCACTTCAACCGCTTGCTGGGTTATCATACGTCAGAACCACGTAGCAGTTTCTAGGTGGGCGTCCTTTGGAGCCCCTCCCCCTCACACTCCACCTCCTTTGCAGAAGTTCTCTAGTTTCCAAGGGCCAACCAAGTGCAACTAGCTCCAGTGTTTGCCTTCTGGCACTTGCACTGTCCTTATGGCACCAATAGAACAACTAATCCCATGACACAGATAAAACATTCCGGACGGGATAAGTAAAGCATGTATCTGTAAAAAACTTGAAAGAATTCTTTTTTTTGTAGGGGTCTCCCGCTGTCTCTCTATTCAAGCTTAAGGTACACCTGCAACCACAATGTGCGCTTGCAACCAGTGCTGAGACATAACTCCCTGATTTCCAACAAAACGGCTTTTCGGAAAGATTGTCAACTCTCAACGCCACTCAGCTCTCCAACATCAGAGCTAATGTTGCACTCTTAATCGGAGGGGTACATCGCCAGAGACAGATGCTAGGGGAAGCTCATAGAAACATATGTGTAAGGCACCTCGGGTTACTTCGTTCCAGCCGCCTGTTTGTGTTCATCCTTTTAAGGTCACGCGTAAGCTATTCCTGCTGTAGCTGCCTTGAGAGCCTGGCTGACGCGCTCCCAATCTTGTTTTACATACTCCTCTGCTCGTCACGTGGTCTGATCGCGCGTACTGTAGTGCATGATTTGGACATTATTTTGTGGCAGGGTGGGATGGGTTAAGTACACTTGATGCAGAGTGTAGCAGAGAGTCTGTAGCTCAAGTTTGAATCTTAATAAGGGGAGAGAAGTTGGCATAACGGCTAAGGCGCTCGACCTCGGACCTGGGGAACCCGCTTTGAGTCTCGGTAATGTCGCCAAACCTCCTGTGATTCTGGGCACATTACTTAATCTCCCCGTGCCTAACAAAATGAATGTGTGTCCTTGTGTAAAGTAACTGGTGCTATGTAAAGCGCTCTGATACCCGGTTCGGGTCAAGTTCACGCTATATAAAACTCTGAAAAAAAATAAAAATAAAAAAAATAAGATAGTCCAGAGAATCTTATTGTCCTTTGCAGAGGTCTTTGTGAAACCCAAAAGCCAAAAGTTACCATCCTCCTAAATGGTTCATTTTTAATAGGCTTGCTGCAATCATCTAAATATAACTAGCAAGACGAAAGCGTGCATCTTTGGAGAACGTATGTATTGTTACAGTGTTTTCCTCCCAACACTACAAACGTACTAAAACGTTAATGTTTCTGAAGTCGATAATATGAGCAGAGGTGGACGAGCCAGCAAATTAAGGACCGTAGAACCTGTAAACGAGCCAAGCCCTGAAATTATTTGCTATGCAAAAAACAAACCACGTAAAATATAATACATTCTATTTAAAATTAAACAAGCACTAGCAAAGGCAATATGTCTTGCCGACGCAAGAGCTTTTGGCTTTGCCAATATATTTTAGCCATGTTATACACCAGTGTGCTTACTGTTCAGCATGACTAAAAGTTAGGGGCATATTATCAAGGTAGGCAATATGAAATTATTGCCGCTTTTGCGGCTGTTTTCAGCCGCAAAGCGGCGATAATTTCATCACCCTATTAGCAAGCTGTCGCTAACATCAGTTAGCGACAGTTTTGAGGTGATAGCTAGTGGTTTGGGGCTCGCTTTGCATGTCAGAGATATTTATTGCTAATGACATGCAAAGTGAGCGAACCCAACCTGTTAGCGACTGAAACCAGTCGCTAACATCACTATCGCCTATTATCAACGCAGGCGTAGCGATGAAAAAATTTGCGCTAAGCGCGAATATCGCTGAAAACTAATGCCTGCTCAGACCACTTCATAACCTGTTTATTCAATGGGAGTTGAATTTTCAGGTTAAGACCCTATTGCCTTTAATGCCTGAATATCGCTGGATTTCCAGCGATATTCACGCATTAAGCAGCTATCACCGGATATTTTATCGCATTTGAGATAAACGTTGCTAATAGCACGTTATCTCTCCGATAAAATCCAGCGATGCACGGCGATAAAAAAATATCACTAAGCTCATTTAGCGATAAATATCGCTAGTTGTTGATAATATGCCCCTCAGTGTGACAGAGAAAGCGGAGTCTGAGCGTATGTTTGTGTCCTTTAGTGACAAGAACAGCTGTAGTCCTTTCTCTCTTTCGCATGTATCTGCTCTCTGCTAATTATCTGTACTGGCGACACTGGACCTCAGAGAGATGTTCGGTTGGGCTGGAGGCAGCCGACGTGACAGACCTCTATAGCATCCATACACCGTGGCACTACGGCTCCCTGGGACTCCGAGCCTCCGTCACAGGTGTGAGGGGGGTCATAGTAACGCAGCCGGCAGCCACAGACAGACCTTCTCTGAGAAGGGGGTTCTGAGGCAGAGATATTGATACGAGCAACAAGTGTGTGAGTGGGTTAATGCAACATATAAAGTATAGGTAAAGGGGCGTCAATGATCTCAAAGCTCTAATAATCCCAATTCACTTGTTTGTTCATTTACGAAGCTGACTCTCTTGGTTAAAGCATTAGCGTTAATAAAAACTGTATGTGAAGCTTTAGTAAGATTCTTCATTTAAGTGTTTCTAAATTCATCAGTCCTGCGGCGGTTCAAAGGCTGAGTTGGGATACGAGATTCAGATGGTACATTATCAGCGAGCTGCTTCCCCTTTCATCTCCAATCAAAGGACATTCGCGTCCCATAAACTTAAATCTGGATAAAACAATTGTTATTCGAAGAAACACATTAATTTATGCGACTTCATCTTTTTGATGCGATCCCCTAAATAATCACAGCGGGGTGGGTCTCTGGGAGCGTAGTCAATTGCTGCAGTTATTAAATATGTTTATTTCATCTACCTACTATGAATGCACAGCTGGGTTAATTGATGAAGTGGAGATGAAAGGGGAGGCCTCAGGCTGGTTTCTCTCCCTCACCCATTCTTCAGTTCCATTGCCCTGCCGGGACTCCATGCCCTCTATGTTTGTTTTTAAATCTTTTCTGTCCCCCATGCAATTGCACAAGCTGGGACCGCCCAGGCTCTCACTGCTATTGTGCTTTGCACGCTATGCACTGGGTAAAAGTGAACTTTGGTGCAGTGTTAGCTGCAGAACACGGCCCCCATCTCTCCCTGCCGTCTGCATGTTCAAACAGCCTCCATCATTAACTTTTAGGCCTCTTGATTAGTTAATTAAATATTCATTAAATACTAACATTTTGTATTTTCCCCGATTACAGCTAGTTATAACAAACATCTGGCGACAGTATCAAGCCAGCCCATTCTACAGAGAGAGCCCCGGAGGCGAAGCTTATCCTTATTATATTATAAACTACTCCAGGTGAGGTGGGACCGGCTGACTCACTCCATTGCTGTATCTGAAGAGGAACATCCAGGCGCCCTGTGCATAGAAACAGCTGCCTCTGCCCGCTTTCACTCCACCCTGTGCATAGAAACAGCTGCCTCTGCCCGCTTTCACTCCAACCTGTGCATAGAAACAGCTGCCTCTGCCCGCTTTCACTCCCCCTGTGCATAGAAACTGCTGCCTCTGCCCGCTTTCACTCCACCCTGTGCATAGAAACAGCTGCCTCTGCCCACTTTCACTCCACCCTGTGCATAGAAACAGCTGCCTCTGCCCGCTTTCACTCCACCCTGTGCATAGAAACAGCTGCCTCTGCCCGCTTTCACTCCACCATGTGCATAGAAACAGCTGCCTTTGCCCGCTTTCACTCCCCCCTGTGCATAGAAACAGCTGCCTCTGCCCGCTTTCACTCCACCCTGTGCATAGGAACAGCTGCCTTTGCCCACTTTCACTCCACCCTGTCCATAGAAACAGCTGCCTTTGCCCGCTTTCAATCCACTCTGTGCATAGAAACAGCTGCCTCTGCCCGCTCTCACTCCACCCTGTGCATAGGAACAGCTACCTCTGCCCGCTTTCACTCCACCCTGTCACCTGCTAACTCTCTCTGTGCCCACCTCCCTCTCTGTGCCCACCTCCCTCTCTGTACCCACCTCTCTCTCTGTGCCCACCTCCCTCTCTGTGCCCACCTCTCTCTCTGTGCCGACCTCCCTCTCTGTGCCCACCTCCCTCTCTGTGCCCACCTCTCTCTCTGTGCCCACCTCTCTCTCTGTGCCCACCTCTCTCTCTGTACCCACCTCTCTCTCTGTGCCCACCTCCCTCTCTGTGCCCTCCTCCCTCTCTGTGCCCACCTCTCTCTCTGTGCCCACCTCCCTCTCTGTGCCCACCTCTCTCTCTGTACTCACCTCTCTCTCTGTGCCCACCTCCCTCTCTGTGCCCACCTCTCTCTCTATGTCCACCTCCCTCTCTGTGCCCACCTCTCTCTCTGTGCCCACCTCCCTCTCTGTGCCCACCTCTCTCTCTGTACCCACCTCACTCTCTGTTTCCACCTCTCTCTCTGTGCCCACCTCTCTCTCTGTGCCCACCTCCCTCTCTGTGCCCCCTTCCCTCTCTGTGCCCCCCTCCCTCTCTGTGCCCCCCTCCCTCTCTGTGCCCACCTCCCTCTCTGCCCCTTTCATTGTTATCACATCTCTCAACTCCCATGCACATTCCAAAAGGATGGTGGAGTGCATACACAGACATAAAACCAAATCATATTTATAGTTTAATATCTACAAAGTTGCTAACAATACAGCATGTTTACAATACAAAGCAATGACACTGTTTGTCCTTCCTTGACAGGGGTCGTTTCTGGCTCAGATACATCAATTGCACCAAGGTCTCTGTATTGAGCTCAATTGGCTTTGCCAGTGCTTCATTTCTATTAACATCTAGCACAATACTTTTTTTTTTTTTTTTGTTTCAACGGGCTTTATTTAAAACTTTACATATTTACATGTTAGCCAATCCAATATGGTGGCATCATTTCGGATTTTGCATTCATGTTAGAGACGCAGCTCAGTCATGTGCAAAATGTACATCGAGATTATTTTATTTGCTAACAGCAAGGTTTATCTGCGATACAAATCGCCGATTTGCGGCGATAATTTTTGTCTCTAAACAAGTTAGAGACAAAAATTATATCTATTGGTTGGTAATATGCCCCTCAGTCTTTTGTGCATTTAGTTTCAGATTATTGCTGGTCAGCCAGCTTAGTGTATTTTTTAAGGCCTCATTCATTAGAAAGATATCTTCCAGGGATGCGATCTTGATGTAAATCTGTGTATCATCTGCATACATATGATACGAAATGTTTGCGTCCCGAAGAATTTCTGTGAGAGGTTCGACATAGAGGTTGAAGAGTGATGGGGATAGTGTGGACCCTTGAGGGACTCCGATCTCATTAGGGTATGATGGAGATAGAGATTGATTAACTAAAAATCTTTGAGCTCTGTTCTGAAGGAAGGATTCAAACCATTTCAGCACCTTTCCCGACGTTCCCATCCTGTTATTCAATCTGCTTAGCAATTTTACATGGTTTACCGTGTCAAACGCAGAGGACAGATCTAGAAGTACTAGTAGACATGTTCTGTTCCTGTCTAGAGCCTGTAATGCATCATCAACGATATGAAGGATTGCCGTTTCTGTGCTGTGTCCGGATCTGAAACCCGATTGGCAGTCGTCTAATAGCTTAAAATTCGTGATGTGGAGGTTCAATTGGTTTAGTACGCATTTCTCCATTACTTTTGCCAGAAGGGGAATATTGGTTACTGGGCGAAAATTATTCGGATCCGCAGAATCTGCTGTTGGTTTCTTGATGATAGGAACAACTTGTCCTGTTTTTAAGCAATCTGGTAGGATCCCTTGTGCGAGCGAGGCATTTATTATTTTGGTCCATATTGTGATGATGATGTGATTTATCCTTTGTAGACATTTTGCCGGGAGTGGGTCATTGTAGTGGTTGTTTGGTCTAGTATCCGATAATATCTTGGCTATCGCAATCTGATCGTATAATTCAAAGGTGTCCCAATGTGCTTCCTTTTTTGCTTCTTCTTGGTTCTTTGTTAGGGTATTATTGCACCTTGTGTTTTGTTCGGTTGGCAGGTTGTCTGCTGCCGTCTTGAGTTCTATTTCCAAAGTGTTCGCTTTGTTGGTGAAGAAGGTAGCAAATTCTTCACAGCTCAGCTGAGTTTTTGTTGTTTCTTGGGCCGATTTGGCCAGTTGGTTGGATTGCTGTTTTAAAATTTCGAATAGTTTCCGCTGCCTGTTTTTGGCATTTTCTAGCTCTGATCTGATGAATTATTTTTTGGATTTGAGGATCTTTTTGTTGTACTCGTTCCTGATTTTTCAGAGCGATTTAAGTTCTGGGGTTGCAGGGTTTTGTCTCCATCTTTTTTCTGCAAGCCTTAGTTTTTGCCTGTCATCGTTCAGCGTTTCGTTGAACCAGGGTTTTTTGTCCGTTCCTCTTGTTCTTTTCAGCTTTAGTGGCATGGTCGTACTGACTATTTTTGTTATAGTCGCCGTGTAGTGTTCCGTCAGATCATTAACATTCCGTAAGTTGCTTGGTGGGTTCAGATCTTTCTCACAGCCTTCCACTAGCTGTTCCACATTCGAGTCTTTGATGTCCTGTGTCCACTTTTTGAGTTTAATCGGTTGCACGGTCTTTTTCCTATTTACTGTGGGTATTAGGAAGGTTATGGCATGATGGTCGGACCAGTCACATGGCACAACTGAATGGATCTGTATGTTCTCTTTTCTTGAAATTATCCAGTCTAATGTTGCTCCTTTGGCGTGTGTTGCCTGATTACAGGCTTGGGTGAGATTTAGTTCATCCAAAAAGTCATTGAGAGCGCAGATCTGTTTGTCCTTTTTGTTGTCCCAGTGTAAATTAAAATTCCCCAAGAATACGTCGTTTGAGTGACTGTTCGAGTTGACCGTGATGATCTCCATCAGTTGGTCGATAAAAGTAGCATTATTTCCCGGAGGATGGTATACCACATGTAAGTTGCATCTTTGTTTGTCTGCTGATCGGATGTTCAGACCTAAGTATTCGCAGGCTTCTTGCGAGTCGGACTGTATTTGGTGTGTTTCTATGTCCGACCGGTGTATGCAGGCTATGCCACCTCCTATCCTTTTTGGTCTGTCTAGTCTTACTATGTTGTATTCGGGGGGGCACTAACAGATCCATGATTGGAGACGATAACTCAGTTAGCCATGTTTCTGTTAGGATTGCAATGTCAATTTCTTGGCTAATTATATGGGCCGCGATTGCTGATGCATGTTTTACTGCCGACCTACAGTTGATCAAAAAGCATTTCAGAGGTTTTCTAGTGATTTTAGGGTTTTGTTCACTCGGGTTGTTGGATAACTGGATTTTTTGTAAGTTGTTAAGATTGAGTTTCCTTTCTCTGTGTCTGGATGATCTATTAGCATCGATCAGAACTGTCCTTATCTCTTCCCCTCGCCTGCGCTCAGGGGGCTCGTAAGTCTGTAGCAGTGCCAGGATATCGTCTTCTGATAAATAACTGGTGATTCTGTTTGGTCGCTTGTGTCTATTGAGTAATGGCATGGCTATCTCACTCCACTTTCTTTGCAAATTATGTATTAGCTTTAGGATGTATTCGACTTCGGAGTGTGTGCTTACTGTGATTTCCATTGACTTTTCCAGTGCTTTCAGCTTGTTTAATATATCTAGTGCCATATTATCAATTTGTTGCTGTAGACCGTTGATATCTCTCCGGGTCTGTGGTGATTTGTAATATGTGTTCCTCCTCTCCTTTTGGAGTTTACCGTTTGTGATCCTGTGTCTAGAGTCGAATCTTTGCCCAGAGTTCCATTTCTTATTGTCATCATTACTGTTGCCAGCGTCTCTGTTCTGTGGGCTGTGTGAGGTGGTATCTGAGTCATAGGTTCTTTCCGTCACTTCTTGGTGCATAGAGTTTCGTGTGGTCCTGTCTTGGGTTTGTGACGAGTAAGGGGAGGTTAATGGAAGGGAAGTCTCTTCCTTGTCTGAGGAGGTTACCGAAGGGGTGCCCTCTCCCGTATCAAATCTTCCAAGACGAATCTTACTGTGTGATGTACTGGAAGGCGAGGTCTTCTCCTGTGAGCGCGGCATTGATGCTTTCCTTTGTGCTTGCTCTGTGGTGGAGTTGCCCAACATCGTCGGTGATTTAGTTCTCTTTGTCTCCTCTTCCTCCAGACTTTCCTCATTCTCCATTATTTCTTCTTGTGCTGTTGTTCGTTGTGGATCCATCTCCTGGTCGAGTCTCGCTGGTTCACTTATCATTCTATTTGTTGTTGGGGTATTATCGAATATTATAGGTGTTGTTATGCTCTCTGAGTCCTCTCCGTCCCGACTGGTTTCTGGATCCGTTGTATCACTTGGAGGAGTTGATTGTAGGGGACGTTGGGGTTCTCTAGATAGTCAACAAAAACAAAACGGTAGGAGGGGACCTAGGGGAATTTTACAGACCACGCTCTGGATACAATCCCCAGGAAAGCCTATAAAGAACAAAGGTACCAGAGGGTCTCAAGAAAATGTGCCCAAAAGGAATAGAGAATCAACCAAACCCTAAAAAACCAAAGTGATGCGTCACAGAGAAACCTCAACCGGATGAGGAAAAATACCCATCAGTCACCATACGAATCCGCCCTTCATCATTTGGGATTTTATCCGTACCACCAGTCTGGGAAGCTCGGTGCCACACTTAGAGGTCAACCCGGTGGTAAGGGGGTTCCTCACAAGGTAAAGGCAATGACAGTGTGGTATACCACTCGGTGTTTATGAGTGGCCCAAGATATGGGACTGGGGTGTGCAGTGCTAGAAATAGTGAAAGAAAGAACAAAACCAAAAGAAAGTGTTATAAAATTGGTTTGAAAAGGCACTTGACAACAAGTTTATTCGGTGTGTGCCTAACATACCAAAGTTAAAATCAATGCAACCTAAGGCTGTCTCGTAATGTAGCCAGCTTAAGGTAGAAAAGGTCAACTAGTTTCTGCAATATTGGGGCTCTAGTACCCTTGCATTCATCAGGACCAATAAACAATAAAGACTACTGCACCAAGTGAAATAAATAAAGTGAAGGGTGACACCGGGATAACAAAAACAAGTGCATAAAGTCACCTGAATGCTCCAGATGCCCTTACAGTCTGTGTTGATCACTAAGGAAAAAAGAAGGGTTAAGTAAAGCTGTTGTGATTTAATGGGCTGATCAGAGAGTCCATTATATATGGATCAAACGTTACATCACACTCAGAGTATTGACATGTAGGCACCTATTATTAATATGGCCCGGTTTTAAGTTATTTGGAAAGACAAATTCATAAGCCAAACAACTAGCAGTCCTTACCTCGATCTGTAAGGTGGACATTGCTATTATCAAGCGTCCACCTTACAGATCGAGGTAAGGACTGCTAGTTGTTTGGCTTATGAATTTGTCTTTCCAAATAACTTAAAACCGGGCCATATTAATAATAGGTGCCTACATGTCAATACTCTGAGTGTGATGTAACGTTTGATCCATATATAATGGACTCTCTGATCAGCCCATTAAATCACGACAGCTTTACTTAACCCTTCTTTTTTCCTTAGTGATCAACACAGACTGTAAGGGCATCTGGAGCATTCAGGTGACTTTATGCACTTGTTTTTGTTATCCCGGTGTCACCCTTCACTTTATTTATTTCACTTGGTGCAGTAGTCTTTATTGTTTATTGGTCCTGATGAATGCAAGGGTACTAGAGCCCCAATATTGCAGAAACTAGTTGACCTTTTCTACCTTAAGCTGGCTACATTACGAGACAGCCTTAGGTTGCATTGATTTTAACTTTGGTATGTTAGGCACACACCGAATAAACTTGTTGTCAAGTGCCTTTTCAAACCAATTTTATAACACTTTCTTTTGGTTTTGTTCTTTCTTTCACTATTTCTAGCACTGCACACCCCAGTCCCATATCTTGGGCCACTCATAAACACCGAGTGGTATACCACACTGTCATTGCCTTTACCTTGTGAGGAACCCCCTTACCACCGGGTTGACCTCTAAGTGTGGCACCGAGCTTCCCAGACGGGTGGTACGGATAAAATCCCAAATGATGAAGGGCGGATTCGTATGGTGACTGATGGGTATTTTTCCTCATCCGGTTGAGGTTTCTCTGTGACGCATCACTTTGGTTTTTTAGGGTTTGGTTGGTTCTCTATTCCTTTTGGGCACATTTTCTTGAGACCCTCTGGTACCTTTGTTGTTTATAGGTTCTCTAGATAGTAACATTTCTGGGACTCTTGTTGTTGTTTCGTGCTGTTGATCTTGCGATTCTCTGGGTATAATTCCAGCTATGGCGATAGAGTAGGTAGTGGTTAGGGTGTCCGCTTGTGTATTCTGCCGAAGTTGAACCTTTAGCTTCTCTACTCTTTCTTTAAATTTTGTGAATATGTTATCAAATTTTACTAAATCGTTGTTGGCTGCTTGTATAAGCACTATTCCGTTCTTGTACAAGGTTATGCAAAGGTCTTCTCCTAGCCTTGTAGAAGGTGTGGTCACTAGTTTTGTGCCATGTGGGATATTGCTAATGGTTTTTATGTTAAGCATCTCTGTGATGACGGTGCGCCATTTGGCTGTTCTTCTGGTGAAGAATATTAGGTCGTTTATGATCCTGCCTTTGTCCATGTTGAAGGAGGGGTCAGATATCAATATGTCGGGATTTTTCCTCATTAGATTGTGCTTGTATTTCTTATTTGCGGTCTTGGATAGGTGGGTTGGATATTTTATGATATGTGCGTTGCAGCCCACCGTTTCTAGATTGTAATCGGTCATCTTTGCAATTTGAGTTACTTCACCCTGTGTTAAAGCTTCTCAAGTGATGTGCGTTATCTATACGTTGTTATTCTTTTCTCGTTGTATCATCAGTCAGGTCAGATGTTTAGAGTTAAGGGATTGCAGTTATGAGCGCCGATTAAAACGCTCTAGCCACCATTCTCGCTTCAGTTAAAGGTAGGTCCTGGATTTTCTGGTTTGTTGTCTGGTTTGTTGTCCTCACTTGTCTTATATTTCTCTAGTCCGGTCAGGTGTTTAGAGTAAGGGATTACAGTTATGATCGCAGATTAAAACGCTCTAGCCACAATTCTCGATTCAGGAAAGGTGGATCATGTTTTTCTGGTTTGCTGTCCATATTTGCCACTCTTAACGTCTGCGACGGCCGCCATCTTAGGATCAGGCAGGGCTGGCCCTAATTTACCACTTGAATTAAGTTCCCTGCCGTAGCTTATGTTTCTCTCCTGGGTACTTATTCCATTATCTCATGGGCCTCTGGAGGGAGAGCTGTAGCCCTCCTAAATGTTGTCCTAGTTATTGTTTATATTGTTCCGAACTCCTTTGTTTGTTCGAAGTTGGCTGCCGTATTTGAGTCAGGCAGGGCAGTTCTATCTATCCTGTCTGCTGTTTTCACCGTTTAAGGTGTATGTCCCCATTTTTCAACAGTTCCTGTTCTGTTGCACTCCTTTCCTCCTCATCTTGGGATGGGAACGGTCAGTTTGCTGCTCTCCCCTGTAGAATAACCAAAACTCAGTATCCTATGTCTGTAGCGGTCGCCATCTTAGGGTCAGGCGCGGCGGGTCGTTTCTCCCTATATCGTTTCTTCAACCCAAACTATTCACAATATTCAGGCATTGTTCCGCGGCTCATCAATGTGCTCTTTGTGTCCCCCTCTCTTCAATCTACTCACCGGAGGGAGTGAGATCCGTTCGGGGCAGCGATGTTGAACTCTCGCGGTTCCTCCGCTCTAGATTTTCAGTTTCCCGGTGCTCATTGATCGCGCTCTCCTGACTCGTCCAGCGTTCCTCACTGTGGTTCGTTCGCACACTGCTCCTTCTGATATGCTAATCCCGCCGCTCTCTCCGCTCCGGTGTCCCTCCCAGATCTGGCGGTGTTCCGGACCGCCAAATGCGATATCCCACGTCAAAGGAGATCGGGCATATTTCCAGAAGGGCAGCTACTTGAGTGTTGGCATTCAGCGATGTAGTCCCCGCAACAGCTCAGGTCGTGCATGCGGCAGTCCGTTCTCCGTGGCCCAAGCAGTCTTCTTGTTATGTGGGTTAGTTGATCGGGGGTCCAGTGATCAGTGTTCGTTGTTCTGGTGTCAGTGTTTGGTGCTGTTTCTCGATGACCGGATGTCCCAGGTATGTTCCGGTGTCCGGTGGTCGGTTCCGGTGTCCGGTGGTCGGTACTGGGGTTATTACCTGGGATTTAAACCAATTTGGTGATGCCTAACCCAAGAGCTCCTACACAGAGCTCCCACTCCGCAGCCATCTTAGCATCGGTGAATCGTATGAGGTGAAGTGTATGAGAAGGGTTTCGTGGTCTGTAAGTGCGCTGGTCTCTGTGTGTGCAGTAACATCCTGGACGCCTCCCTCTCGATGACCAGACAAGTCAACGCCGTTTCCTCATCATGCTTCAACATCCTACGCACGCTAAAAAATATATATTCCGTTGGATCCCCACCGAAACAAGAAAAACGGTCACCCACGCACTAGTCACTAGCCGGCGGGATTTCGGAAACACCCTTTACGCCGGAACGACAGCTAAACTACAGAAA
The DNA here is from genome assembly GCF_964261635.1 of Lissotriton helveticus. Taxonomy (NCBI): domain Eukaryota; kingdom Metazoa; phylum Chordata; class Amphibia; order Caudata; family Salamandridae; genus Lissotriton; species Lissotriton helveticus. Next base: position 4,319,190 of record NW_027611651.1, on the reverse strand, counting down.
AAACTCCAACGCATCCAAAACGCCTCAGCCAGACTCATCCTAGACATCCCCCGCCAAGCTCACATCTCCGGTCACCTGAAAGACCTCCACTGGCTCCCCGTCAACAAGAGAATAACGTTCCGTCTCCTCACCCACGCACACAAAGCCCTATACGACCTAGGACCCAAATACCTCAACACGTGCCTGTCCTTTTACACCCCCACCCGCCAACTTCGTTCGTCCAATCAAGCCCTTGCCGCAATCCCACGCATCAACAGATCCACCATGGGGGGAAGATCCTTCTCCTACTTAGCGGCCAAAACCTGGAACTCTCTCCCCACCCACCTCCGCCTCACTCAGAACCACCTCTCCTTCAGAAAACAACTAAAAACTTGGATATTCGATAAGTAAAGTACCCCCCCCTCCTCACCCAAGCGCCTCTGGGTGAGTAGTGCGCTATACAAATCTATGAACTTGAACTTGAACTACGTGTACACGTATACAGTCATTTCCGCGGGTGCGGACAGCGAGGTGATTTTATAGCCCTTTGTCTTTTCAGAGTTAAACATCACATTTTGCATGAAAGTGTTGCATGTTTCTTCTTTGGCGAAGGTGAAGTCATAGATTCCCTGCTTGTTATATTCAGCCATGCGTTTCAGATCTCTAGCCTGTACATTCAATTGTTTAACTAGCACATCATTCATAAGTATTTTTAAGTGATCTTTGAGAATTTCTCCTTCGATTTCGAATTTCACTGTATTTTTTGTTGCGTCATCTTTGCGCGCAGAGTCGGCCACATACTCTGGCCCATTGTAGGCGGCCAAGTCTAAGCCTATGTTGTTGTTTTTTTAGGGGTGCCGGGGAACCGGGGGTCTCTGCCTAAACAAATACATTGCTAAGCATTTTGAAATACATGTAAAGTGCCGTAGGTTATTGGGATCCTACGAGTACCTTTGTAGCCTGATTGTAAATTATTTCAACATTTTCACCATGTTGCTGTAGACAGTGTAAACATTTCAAAACATTTGAACGATCTGTGCGGGGGTAAAAAAAATACTGATCATACATACTGGGTCGTGTCCACCTTTGGTAATGGCAGGCAGGTGTGGCACTTTAGTGTCCACCTTTGGTAATGGCAGGCAGGTGTGGCCCTTTAGTGTCCACCTTTGGTAATGGCAGGCAGGTGTGGCACTTTAGTGTCCACCTTTGGTAATGGCAGGCAGGGGTGGCACTTTAGTGTCCACCTTTGGTAATGGCAGGCAGATGTGGCACTTTAGTGTCCACCTTTGGTAATGGCAGGCAGGTGTGGCACTTTAGTGTCCACCTTTGGTAATGGCAGGCAGGTGTGGCACTTTAGTGTCCACCTTTGGTATAGGCAGGCCGGTGTGGCACTTTAGTGTCCACCTTTGGTAACGGCAGGCAGGTGTGGCACTTTAGTGTTCACCTTTGGTAGTGGCAGGCAGGTGTGGCACTTTAGTGTCCACCTTTGGTAATGGCAGGCAGATGTGGCCCTTTAGTGTCCACCTTTGGTAGTGGCAGGCAGGTGTGGCACTTTAGTGTCCACCTTTGGTAGTGGCAGGCAGGTGTGGCCCTTTAGTGTCCACCTTTGGTAGTGGCAGGCAGGTGTGGCCCTTTAGTGTCCACCTTTGGTAATGGCAGGCAGATGTGGCACTTTAGTGTCCACCTTTGGTATAGGCAGGCAGGTGTGGCCCTTTAGTGTCCACCTTTGGTAATGGCAGGCAGATGTGGCACTTTAGTGTCCACCTTTGGTATAGGCAGGCAGATGTGGCCCTTTAGTGTCCACCTTTGGTAGTGGCAGGCAGGTGTGGCACTTTAGTGTCCACCTTTGGTAGTGGCAGGCAGGTGTGGCCCTTTAGTGTCCACCTTTGGTAATGGCAGGCAGATGTGGCCCTTTAGTGTCCACCTTTGGTAATGGCAGGCAGGTGTGGCACTTTAGTGTCCACCTTTGGTAATGGCAGGCAGGTGTGGCACTTTAGTGTCCACCTTTGGTATAGGCAGGCAGGTGTGGCACTTTAGTGTCCACCTTTGGTAATGGCAGGCAGGGGTGGCACTTTAGTGTCCACCTTTGGTAATGGCAGGCAGGTGTGGCACTTTAGTGTCCACCTTTGGTAATGGCAGGCAGATGTGGCACTTTAGTGTTAACCTTTGGTAATGGCAGGCAGGGGTGGCACTTTAGTGTCCACCTTTGGTAATGGCAGGCAGATGTGGCACTTTAGTGTCCACCTTTGGTAATGGCAGGCAGGTGTGGCACTTTAGTGTCCACCTTTGGTAATGGCAGGCAGGTGTGGCACTTTAGTGTCCACCTTTGGTATAGGCAGGCCGGTGTGGCACTTTAGTGTCCACCTTTGGTAATGGCAGGCAGGTGTGGCACTTTAGTGTCCACCTTGGGTATAGGCAGGCCGGTGTGGCACTTTAGTGTCCACCTTTGGTAATGGCAGGCAGGTGTGGCACTTTAGTGTTCACCTTTGGTAGTGGCAGGCAGGTGTGGCACTTTAGTGTCCACCTTTGGTAATGGCAGGCAGATGTGGCCCTTTAGTGTCCATCTTTGGTAGTGGCAGGCAGGTGTGGCACTTTAGTGTCCACCTTTGGTAATGGCAGGCAGGTGTGGCACTTTAGTGTCCACCTTTGGTATAGGCAGGCCGGTGTGGCACTTTAGTGTCCACCTTTGGTAACGGCAGGCAGGTGTGGCACTTTAGTGTTCACCTTTGGTAGTGGCAGGCAGGTGTGGCACTTTAGTGTCCACCTTTGGTAATGGCAGGCAGATGTGGCCCTTTAGTGTCCATCTTTGGTAGTGGCAGGCAGGTGTGGCACTTTAGTGTCCACCTTTGGTAGTGGCAGGCAGGTGTGGCACTTTAGTGTCCACCTTTGGTAGTGGCAGGCAGGTGTGGCCCTTTAGTGTCCACCTTTGGTAATGGCAGGCAGATGTGGCACTTTAGTGTCCACCTTTGGTAATGGCAGGCAGATGTGGCCCTTTAGTGTCCATCTTTGGTAGTGGCAGGCAGGTGTGGCACTTTAGTGTCCACCTTTGGTAATGGCAGGCAGGTGTGGCACTTTAGTGTCCACCTTTGGTATAGGCAGGCCGGTGTGGCACTTTAGTGTCCACCTTTGGTAATGGCAGGCAGGTGTGGCACTTTAGTGTTCACCTTTGGTAGTGGCAGGCAGGTGTGGCACTTTAGTGTCCACCTTTGGTGATGGCAGGCAGATGTGGCCCTTTAGTGTCCATCTTTGGTAGTGGCAGGCAGGTGTGGCACTTTAGTGTCCACCTTTGGTAGTGGCAGGCAGGTGTGGCACTTTAGTGTCCACCTTTGGTAGTGACAGGCAGGTGTGGCACTTTAGTGTCCACCTTTGGTATAGGCAGGCCGGTGTGGCACTTTAGTGTCCTCCTTTGGTAATGGCAGGCAGGTGTGGCACTTTAGAGTCCACCTCTGGTAATGGCAGGCAGATGTGGCCCTTTAGTGTCCACCTTTGGTAATGGCAGGCAGGGGTGGCACTTTAGTGTCCACCTTTGGTAGTGGCAGGCAGGTGTGGCACTTTAGTGTCCACCTTTGGTAATGGCAGGCAGGTGTGGCCCTTTAGTGTCCACCTTTGGTAATGGCAGGCAGATGTGGCACTTTAGTGTCCACCTTTGGTATAGGCAGGCAGGTGTGGCACTTTAGTGTCCACCTTTGGTAATGGCAGGCAGGTGTGGCACTTTAGTGTCCACCTTTGGTAATGGCAGGCAGGTGTGGCACTTTAGTGTCCACCTTTGGTAATGGCAGGCTGGTGTGGCACTTTAGTGTCCACCTTTGGTAGTGGCAGGCAGGTGTGGCACTTTAGTGTCCACCTTTGGTAATGGCAGGCAGGTGTGGCACTTTAGTGTCCACCTTTGGTAATGGCAGGCAGGTGTGGCACTTTAGAGTCCACCTCTGGTAATGGCAGGCAGATGTGGCCCTTTAGTGTCCACCTTTGGTAATGGCAGGCAGGGGTGGCACTTTAGTGTCCATCTTTGGTAGTGGCAGGCAGGTGTGGCACTTTAGTGTCCACCTTTGGTAGTGGCAGGCAGGTGTGGCACTTTAGTGTCCACCTTTGGTAATGGCAGGCAGGTGTGGCACTTTAGTGTCCACCTTTGGTAATGGCAGGCAGGTGTGGCACTTTAGTGTCCACCTTTGGTAATGGCAGGCAGGTGTGGCACTTTAGTGTCCACCTTTGGTAGTGGCAGGCAGGTGTGGCACTTTAGTGTCCACCTTTGGTAATGGCAGGCAGATGTGGCACTTTAGTGTCCACCTTCGGCAATGGCAGGCAGGTGTGGCACTTTAGAGTCCACCTCTGGTAATGGCAGGCAGGTGTGGCACTTTAGTGTCCACCTTTGGTAATGGCAGGCAGGTGTGGCACTTTAGTGTCCATCTTTGGTAGTGGCAGGCAGGTGTGGCACTTTAGTGTCCACCTTTGGTAATGGCAGGCAGGTGTGGCACTTTAGTGTCCACCTTTGGTAATGGCAGGCAGGTGTGGCACTTTAGTGTCCATCTTTGGTAGTGGCAGGCAGATGTGGCCCTTTAGTGTCCACCTTTGGTAATGGCAGGCAGGTGTGGCACTTTAGTGTCCATCTTTGGTAGTGGCAGGCAGGTGTGGCACTTTAGTGTCCACCTTTGGTAATGGCAGGCAGGTGTGGCACTTTAGTGTCCACCTTTGGTAATGGCAGGCAGGTGTGGCACTTTAGTGTCCACCTTTGGTAGTGGCAGGCAGGTGTGGCACTTTAGTGTCCACCTTTGGTAATGGCAGGCAGGGGTGGCACTTTAGTGTCCACCTTTGGTAATGGCAGGCAGGTGTGGCACTTTAAGCTTGGCAGAGCCCAATAAAGTGCTCCTGTGATGCTTAGGCCTTGAACCTTGAACCTAGAACCTTGGAAGGGCTGGGGCTGGAGCCCCATTGTTTGCAGGAGTGTCCTTTAGGACAAGTTTGTGGGGGGAGGCCAGGGGAATGGTATTCTCTCCTGCTCCTACCCTTGCTAGGATATGGCATAGAACGAGTATGCTGGCTGGGGTTCAGGGAGCTCTGGGTTGTAAAGGAGCCCCGAGGTCAGGGGTGTCAGGTGGGAGGAGGGGGCGCAGACCCCCCTTGATCTTTGGGGTCCTTCCTTTTCTTTTCAGGCTGCAGTGCCTGCGTCGGTCGCTGGGTGGCGCTGGTGTGGGAATGCTTCTCGAGCTGAGATGCCCCTCTCCCTGCTCTGCCCAGGAGGGCCTCGGCTCGAGGGGCTTGTGCTGGTCTCTTTGTCTTCAGGACGGATGAAGGTGGAAAAGGCCCCTCGTCGGGGGCACCCTTTGTGTGCCAGGCACGGAACAGCGGCTTGAAGCCGCCTGGGGGTGGGCGACGGGCGCGCTCCACTGCTGCAGGGGGGCAGCAGTGACACTCCTTGTGGTGGGGGCTTCAAAGGGACCCGCGTGCAGGCTGGCCGCGCCAGGTGCACCTTTGACGTAGGAGGTCAAAGGTCAGAGAGTAATCAGGCTGGCAGCGCTGGGCAATTCTGGCGATCAGGAACTGGTCAGGCTGGCATAAACCCGTAAACAATCTACTGATATTACCACTAGTTAAGAAAGACACATTAGAAGCAAATTACTCAGAAACTTTCCTTAGAAAAGTAGTGTGCCTAACTATGGTTCGTGTCTTCCTACTTGAGGACTGATACTCTGCCCCTTCGTTCTTAAATGTCCGCCCTTTATCCTATTCAATGCCACAAAGCCCGGCATTTATATGAAAGTAAAGCAGCATTTTGAGGCGCGCACAGGATTGTGGGTATGCAGATTAGGAGTGACGCGCTGAAGGTTCCTCTGGAGCCTCCCGACCTCTAGCGCCAGGAAGCTGCGGTGCACGCGTCAGTCCTTCAGGCGCCTCGTACTGAGTCACGTGACCCTGTGACACCTTCCGGTGGCGCCTGCGGGAGCCTCCTCTCCTCAGCATCCGAGGAGGCCCGACCCCCCCCCAGGAAACTCACACTTTAAAGCAATCTCGGAGTTTCTTGTACAGAACGCCTCCAAAAATTAACTAAAAGGGCTTCCGCTTCTCACGGCCCCTCGGAGTGCGCGTGACCCGCGAAAGGGAATTAAGCAAAAGTTCCATGAAGTTTGTGATCTGTCGTCAGATCACGATAAAAAATATCACTTTCTACTGGTAGGGCGACTTTACACCGGTGACGTGTTAGTCACCATCATGATTGCCTGTGAGTGCACAGCTACAGGCGCTCCTTCTACGGTTAAACAAACTGTACTGATGTGTTTGCCTCAGAGGCTTCTGGGTATGCAAATATATGTGGCTGGCCACGCCCCCTCCAGTGACACTCCCCGCAAGCACAGGGGGGATGAGTGATAATGGCCCCGCGGTGAAACCGAGGCATGTGTCCACCCCGATCCCCCACAGCCCTGTTTGCATTTTCGGATTTCTGTCTAGTATTAGCCCCCACCCCACACTGACTTGCACATCTGATGTTAAAAACAATAAACCCCCATTTGTAGGCATTCTCTGTTCTTCCTTTTTGACATCATTTCAATTTAAAAGAATCGAATGGAGAAACTTTTAAAATAGGTCGAATCCGCCTGCAGCCTGGGGGGGGGGGGCAGATGAAACACTCATCAATGCAAATCTTTCCATATTTATTCCTGCCCAATGTAAACAAGTTATGGATCAAACTATGCACCCATATTTACACCAGGTGTAAAAGTGTGCACTGATGGGGTCAGGGTGCAGTTTCATATCCTCCTGTGTTCCTTTCATACATGTAAATGTGTGCACTGATGGGGTCAGGGTGCAGTTTAATATCCTCCTGTGTTCCTTTCATACATGTAACAGTGTGCACTGATGGGGTCAGGGTGCAGTTTAATATCCTCCTGTGTTCCTTTCATACATGTAACAGTGTGCACTAATGGGGTCAGGGTGCAGTGTCATATCCTCCTGTGTTCCTTTCATACATGTAAAAGTGTGCACTGATGGGGTCAGGGTGCAGTTTAATGTCCTCCTGTGTTCCTTTCATACATGTAAAAGTGTGCACTGATGGGGTCAGGGTGCAGTTTCATATCCTCCTGTGTTCCTTTCATACATGTAAAAGTGTGCACTAATGGGGTCAGGGTGCAGTTTAATATCCTCCTGTGTTCCTTTCATACATGTAAAAGTGTGCACTAATGGGGTCAGGGTGCAGTTTCATATCCTCCTGTGTTCCTTTCATACATGTAAAAGTGTGCACTAATGGGGTCAGGGTGCAGTTTAATATCCTCCTGTGTTCCTTTCATACATGTAAAAGTGTGCACTAATGGGGTCAGGGTGCAGTTTCATATCCTCCTGTGTTCCTTTCATACATGTAAAAGTGTGCACTAATGGGGTCAGGGTGCAGTTTCATATCCTCCTGTGTTCCTTTCATACATGTAAAAGTGTGCACTAATGGGGTCAGGGTGCAGTTTAATGTCCTCCTGTGTTCCTTTCATACATGTAAAAGTGTGCACTAATAGGGTCAGGGTGCAGTTTAATATCCCCCTGTGTTCCTTTCATACATGTAAAACTGTGCACTGATGGGGTCAGGGTGCAGTTTAATGTCCTCCTGTGTTCCTTTCATACATGTAAAAGTGTGCACTGATGGGGTCAGGGTGCAGTTTAATATCCCCCTGTGTTCCTTTCATACATGTAAATGTGTGCACTGATGGGGTCAGGGTGCAGTTTAATGTCCTCCTGTGTTCCTTTCATACATGTAAAAGTGTGCACTGATGGGGTCAGGGTGCAGTGTCATATCCACCTGTGTTCCTTTCATACATGTAAAAGTGTGCACTGATGGGGTCAGGGTGCAGTTTAATATCCTCCTGTGTTCCTTTCATACATGTAACAGTGTGCACTAATGGGGTCAGGGTGCAGTGTCATATCCTCCTGTGTTCCTTTCATACATGTAAAAGTGTGCACTGATGGGGTCAGGGTGCAGTTTAATGTCCTCCTGTGTTCCTTTCATACATGTAAAAGTGTGCACTGATGGGGTCAGGGTGCAGTTTCATATCCTCCTGTGTTCCTTTCATACATGTAAAAGTGTGCACTAATGGGGTCAGGGTGCAGTTTAATATCCTCCTGTGTTCCTTTCATACATGTAAAAGTGTGCACTAATGGGGTCAGGGTGCAGTTTCATATCCTCCTGTGTTCCTTTCATACATGTAAAAGTGTGCACTAATGGGGTCAGGGTGCAGTTTAATATCCTCCTGTGTTCCTTTCATACATGTAAAAGTGTGCACTAATGGGGTCAGGGTGCAGTTTCATATCCTCCTGTGTTCCTTTCATACATGTAAAAGTGTGCACTAATGGGGTCAGGGTGCAGTTTCATATCCTCCTGTGTTCCTTTCATACATGTAAAAGTGTGCACTAATGGGGTCAGGGTGCAGTTTAATGTCCTCCTGTGTTCCTTTCATACATGTAAAAGTGTGCACTAATAGGGTCAGGGTGCAGTTTAATATCCCCCTGTGTTCCTTTCATACATGTAAAACTGTGCACTGATGGGGTCAGGGTGCAGTTTAATGTCCTCCTGTGTTCCTTTCATACATGTAAAAGTGTGCACTGATGGGGTCAGGGTGCAGTTTAATATCCCCCTGTGTTCCTTTCATACATGTAAAACTGTGCACTGATGGGGTCAGGGTGCAGTTTAATGTCCTCCTGTGTTCCTTTCATACATGTAAAAGTGTGCACTGATGGGGTCAGGGTGCAGTGTCATATCCACCTGTGTTCCTTTCATACATGTAAAAGTGTGCACTGATGGGGTCAGGGTGCAGTTTAATGTCCTCCTGTGTTCCTTTCATACATGTAAAAGTGTGCACTGATGGGGTCAGGGTGCAGTTTAATGTCCTCCTGTGTTCCTTTCATTCATGTAAAAGTGTGCACTGATGGTGTCAGGGTGCAGTTTAATGTCCTCCTGTGTTCCTTCCATACATGTAACAGTGTGCACTGATGGGGTCAGGGTGCAGTTTCGTGTCCTCCTGTGTTCCTTTCATACATGTAAAAGTGTGCCCTAATAGGGTCAGGGTGCAGTTTAATATCCTCCTGTGTTCCTTTCATACATGTAAAAGTGTGCACTGAAGGAGTCAGGGTGCAGTTTAATATCCTCCTGTGTTCCTTTCATACATGTAAAAGTGTGCACTAATGGGGTCAGGGTGCAGTTTCATATCCTCCTGTGTTCCTTTCATACATGTAAAAGTGTGCACTAATGGGGTCAGGGTGCAGTTTAATATCCTCCTGTGTTCCTTTCATACATGTAAAAGTGTGCACTAATGGGGTCAGGGTGCAGTTTCATATCCTCCTGTGTTCCTTTCATACATGTAAAAGTGTGCACTAATGGGGTCAGGGTGCAGTTTCATATCCTCCTGTGTTCCTTTCATACATGTAAAAGTGTGCACTAATGGGGTCAGGGTGCAGTTTAATATCCCCCTGTGTTCCTTTCATACATGTAAAACTGTGCACTGATGGGGTCAGGGTGCAGTTTAATGTCCTCCTGTGTTCCTTTCATACATGTAAAAGTGTGCACTGATGGGGTCAGGGTGCAGTTTCATATCCTCCTGTGTTCCTTTCATACATGTAAAAGTGTGCACTAATGGGATCAGGGTGCAGTTTCATATCCTCCTGTGTTCCTTTCATACATGTAAAAGTGTGCACTGATGGGGTCAGGGTGCAGTTTCATATCCTCCTGTGTTCCTTTCATACATGTAAAAGTGTGCACTGATGGGGTCAGGGTGCATTTTAATATCCCCTGTGTTCCTTTCATACATGTAAAACTGTGCACTGATGGGGTCAGGGTGCAGTTTAATATCCTCCTGTGTTCCTTTCATACATGTAAAAGTGTGCACTGATGGGGTCAGGGTGCAGTGTCATATCCTCCTGTGTTCCTTTCATACATACCTATTGTCCAGGCCTCCCCTGCCGGAGTTTCGTCCAGCAGCAGGAGGGCATACTCGTGTCTGTGGCTGCAGCATCCATTTGGGATGCTGGGGCTCTGTTTAACTTTAACTGGGTTTCACAGTAAATACATGTGTTCTCCCTCTAGAAGGGTGGAATGCTACCCCCGATGCCAGAACTGGTAGGGAGGGGGGGGGTAGTATTCCAAAGTGTTTGACGCCTTACATGACATGTTTTGATTAAGCAAACCAAAGTTAGCATTAACCGCGAGGATTATAATGCACTTAAGAGTATATAGTATGGCTATATCATAGAATAGCTATAAGGAGATGGTTCCGAAAGCTGCAGAGGGCCTCAGCTCATGCTATGGCACCCTCTCACACAAAACCAAGCACTCTGCCTCCAGGATTGTCAAGGCCTGCCATAGGAGTGACTTATATGTTAATATATGTCTATATATCTACACATATATATATATATATATATATATATATATATATATATATATATATATATATATATATATATATATATATATATTCACTGAAAAAACCATGGGTTTCACCCATGTTATAGTTAGCTGGACATTTCTCTCATACAAAACCATTGATATTCCCTCGTTATAGTTAGTTCAGCTAACTATAACTTGCGCGCGTGCAATGCACTGCTGATGACGTCACATATTACATCACTCATGACATGGTCGGTGACATCACTCATGACATCACTGATGACATCTCAAATGACATCACTGATGACATCATCCTTGTGAACGAGTGGCAGACCTCCCCTCACCGTAATATAACCTTTGATACACACATTCAAAAATAGAAACTAACATTTTTAAAAAAATGGAGATACCAATACCAGTTACAATAACCTATTCAGTAATTCCAACATCTACATACACATCCACCCATTCACCAACAGTACTATATAGTCACTCATACATGTACTCGCTCATCATATGTACTCATACACCTATACATCCTGTTACACACCGACACTCATCCATAGAATTACTCACACACATACTCACACATGCCATTAAACTATCAAACATCCATTTACTTGCACGGCTATACACAAACCACTACATTTACATCTACAGAAACGTACACATACTTACTCTTTTAAACAATCACTTATAGAAACATATACTTATGTTCCTGCACAGGAACGCCTCCTCATGTAGGAATGTGTCCTTCTGGTACAGGGATTTACAATGTGACGTACCTCCCAGATACGTCACATTCTAAATACCACATATCGTGGTGCATCTTTTGCACCACTGCTACATCAGAAAAGTAATGCAACGGTGGTGTAAAAGAGGCATAAGGGTGTTGTAAATCTGCCTCTAACAAACACTTACAAGTTCACTGAGGCAGTTTCACTAGCAGTGCATTCTTTTTGAATTTACTTTTGTTATTATTTTACAATAAAAATATGAAATGTTACTTTAAAAATAAAATAAATATAAGTATTTATAATAAAAATGTAGGAAATTACACAACCATTCAACCATAAAGGCCCCATGATTTTTGCTGCACAGAGTTAGTAGCCACGAATGCACTGCGTACTGCATGGGCCTACCTCCATGGGCCGCTGACTTGCGGTGCACTGGGGCAGGGTCACAGGTGCAGAGCAGGTTCATGGGATGACAAGGGGCCTTGTCGCAGAGTGTAGCGATGGACAGTGGAACGTGTACCCCCAGGGCAGGATGCAGAGGGCAGGCCCACGCTGATACAGTCACCATTGTGGAGATAAATGGAACAGACACATGTCGGACACCAAGTCCAGTCCAGCCAGAAGAAGATGCAGAAAGCCACCAGGCCACGGGCTCTGATGCCACAAAGGTCAAACCAGATGGTGCTCATGAGTCATCATTGCACACAGAGTTAGTGACACCAGTACTGTTAGGGGATGCCTCCTGCAATGTGGCAAGCCCAATTGTGTGGAGTACTCCACATCTTACCCAAGACACAGTTCCACATGTGTGACCTATTGGACCGCAGTGTAGGCCTGTGGCAACGGTCAGCACAGGCCATTCACCGAGTGTCGCCAGCATAGGTTGGATCGACCCACCAGCCGGCGTAGTTCTGCTTCAGTGGCACCACGGGATGCAGACTTGCGAAAACAGGGTTGATGACACCAGGTCAGTTGTTGATAGTGTTCGGTACCCTCCGTGACTGTGACCCGGCTTTCATCCGGACTGAGCCGCATCTTCCTCTTACTCCTCTCCGTGCGACCACTGGTGTGGACTCTGCCATTCGTGATTTGCCACTAGGTGCTGGATGTGGGTCCTACTGGTCTGCAGGGTCGTCCTGGTCCTTCATCTACGTGTTGCCGGGTTGCGTTGAACAGGGTTAGTGGCACCACGTGTCTCAAGATGCCCATATGGAACTATACCTCACTGATCCAGGGGGTCTGGTGCTGTGGCCACTGCCCCGGCTTTGGGGTCACTGCCATTCAGGCCTCAGGACACAGCTTCACATATGGTACCTACTGGCCTGAAGATGATGCCGGTGTAGTATATGAATGAGGCTGGAGAAATGTGGGCCAGCGTCGGGGGGCCAGCAATGGTCTGAAAGGCTGCCAGGGTTGCGGCCCTCGGGCTTGGAGCTTTCACCTGCATGTGGTCGGCCCTACGTGACACACACTGGTGTCTGGAGGTAATTAGAGTGGCCTGGCTGCGCAGGGGGGAGCCTGACTGGTTTGGAGTCCAGCTGCCCGGGGTACGGCAGGTGCACAGGATCGCAGGCAACTCCGCTCACCTGGATGGCATCGGCCGTGTGGAGCGGCACCACCCTGGCAGAGACATTGGGCTTTCCGGAAGAGGACCACGCCCAGGGCTACGTGCTATTTATTCACACCCCTACGCTGACCTGCCATATGCCGGGCCATCCCACTCTGCGCATGCTTAAGGGGAGGATATAACAGGCAACATTTCTGCGTACTCCCCCACTGGCCAGGATGACATAGTTGCGTCAACTGTCCACTACACTACATACACCAGAGGTGTATGTCTCCATGGATATGGGTGTGTTCTGCATACTGCAGTCTGTATAGCATATCTATCCCACACTTGGCATTGTGTGCTTTCCCAATCATAGTTCTTGTGTCTCCTTCACACATGCCTGGTTGCCACCTCTCAACATATTCGGCTAGTGTGAGGCTGAGGTGCCATGCCGTTGATGGCTCATGTGCAGGGCTTGCCCAGGTTACCATTTTGAGTTGTTCTGTCGTTTCTGGTGGGTGGGCATGTTGTTTTGCATGTTGGTTGTGAATTTGTGATGTGTGCATTGCAAGGGTTGTGGGTTGCATGGCTGTGGAGTTGAGGTGAATGGAGTGTTAATTTGGAATCTGTCAAGGGGCTGTGCATTTCCCTTGGTGCCATCCTGGAAACGCTGATTGCTGATGGACTGTCGGGAGGATAGAGGAATCATGCACACTGGCTGGGTAGTTGGAGGCAACATTGGTGGAGGTTCCACAGTTTTCTGTTATTGCCTGCACATTGATTTGAGACGTGTGCATTCTGTTGTGGCGATTGTGTGCTGTGTTGGCAGGGGGCACCGGTATCACATGTGTGCTGTTGATTGCCTCAAGACGTGCGTGCATCCAGCTAAGGCGTATGGTCCCTGCTTGGTGTCCATCGGAAACTGCGCATTGTATTGGACTTATAGGGACTGGGGTACCAGGCTGTGCTGATGTCAAGGACAGGTGTGAGGTACTTGGATGTGGCTGGCTGTGTGACTTCTCCGACTCTTGCAGGTGTTGGTTGGGGGTACCAGGGGCCAACAGGTGCAGCACAGCCAGCAGCTTTGTGTAGAGTGGGATGTTGGTTGTCCGCTGTGTTGGTTCAGTCGGCCTGTTGGACCTTGTTGGCCAAGATGCGTAGGATGTCTGTTCTTTTGGGCCTGTCGTGGGCAATGACATTGTCAGGTGTTGGGTCTGTGAGGCTGGTGCATTTCCTGGGGGTCCGTTGTGTTTGCCACCGCTGCCTCTGTGGTGTTATGGAGGAGTGTTCCGGGTGTGCGTTGGGTTCCTGTGGTGGTGGCGGTGGGTGTTGTGGCCCTCTTGGGTGTCCAGGCAGCATGACCATTGGCTCCATGGCATCTGTTGCCCTTCCGATGTGGCTGTGGGCTGTTCTCCCTTTTGTGGTGCAGGCTGTGGTCCGACTTTGCACCAGGTCAGAGCAGGTGTTATTTTCCTGGTGCTAATGCGCCTTATTGCATGTTTTGTGTTCTTATTGCAGTTCTGTCTGGTCGTATTGAATGTTGTGGAGTGGTGTTGTCGTGGCTTTGGGCACAGGAACGCCTACTCTGCATCTCATTAGCGATAGTTGCAGGAGTCATCTGTGTTGATGCTATCACGGTTGAACTGGTACTGTGGGCTGTTAACACTGGCTTGTAAATGGAGAGATACATTTATCACTACTATGGCAGCGATAAAGTGACGTTAACTCCGCAATAGCTCCTTGAGAATATGCCCTCAGTGTTGCAGATAGATGCTGCGGCTGCCCACCGCACTCTATTGAGAACCCACTGAATACACCCCGACACTGATGCCAGGATGATGACCTGCTATACTAACATGCAAGCCGGCCCACTGCAAAAAGTACAAAAGAGGGGGCTTTGAATCTGAGTTTGAGCAACAGACCTGACGAGGTTGGGTCTTGCAAAGACCAGAGACCGGCCGAAGAGGAAGCCGAAGAGGGACGGGCAAGGCCCCTTATAACTCCTTCTAAGACACAACATCTCTTTGAGGGGACAGAGGTCCGGCAGCGCACCCTGATGGGGCTGCACTTGAGGAAAAGCTGACTCTCATTGCACCGAGAGCCCGGGGCAGAGAGCATACACTTTCCTGTGGCCCCCCTCCCTGGGAGCGCAGGCCCCGTGGAACTCTGGGACGGCCCCCGGATGAGACAGAGATCGATCAGAACAATGGCGCTAGCACACCAAACTCAACCTGCGAAACTTGAGTGTCCGTGGGAGCCCCCTGCTGATCTTCATACAAAAAGACGCGATACCTGCTGCGCTGGAAAGTGAAAGCAATAACTAGAATCTTCAACCACAAGGGCAATCCTGACACTAGACAGACCAAACTCCCTTTCGAAAGGGAAAAAAAGACAGGATAAGTGAACAACCACAACCCGCGACCAGCCTAGACAACCCCCAGGAGGAAGGAGGAAGACGCCCAAGATGTCGACATCAAAGCAAACTTGGTGGAAGTTATGTCCAGTCTCTGCAACATAGACGCCAAACTAGACCTCGTGGCAAGTCACCTCAAGAGAATGAAGGAACAGGTGGATAAATACAATAATTGAATAGAGCACCTTGAAACTAGAGTCTCTGACGAAGAGAATGACCAAACAAAGTGGAATGATCAACTACTCCAGATAGAGAAAATACCTGAGGGAATAAGAGCCAAGAACGAAGACCTAGAGGCACAATCTAGATGAAATAACCTGAGAATTATTTTTGGAGTCCCGGAGTCCACGGCAAAAATGAACATGTTCAGAGAAGGGCTCTCTCCTGATTCATAATAGAGCGGGCTCACAGAACTCTGGACCCCAGACCACTCCCAGGTGCACTAGCCCACCCCATAATATCGTGAATCCTAAACATCAAGGATTGAGACACAGTACTGCGACTTTCAAGTGAACACGGCAACCTATAATACAAAGGAAATACGATCTCCTTTTACCTGGACTTCACGATTATAGTTCAGACTGACCGTAAGGAATTTTTACCAGCTAAAAAATTACTCCAAAAAGCTGAGATAAAATCTGCTCCTCTCTACCCAGCCAAACGACGCAAAACACATGGTGGCAGAGCTCATCAGTTCACTGACGCCAAACCAGCGCTAAAATGTCCTAATTTGCTGATTGCAAAGTTGTCCAGACACTCTCCAAGGGATCAAGATCATGGGAATCTGGACGAAAATGACTGAACTTTAAACTCAAACTTCTCTGATCCACTTCGAAAAATCACCACAGTACAAAGCGGCACTGTAACTGGCGTGAAAGACCTGTGCAGAGCCCACTTCAGGGTTCCTTAATACAGTTTATGTGATCTACCGCCGATGGAGCCATCCACAAGGCGTGAGCCACTGTTTCACGAAGCTGGAGGAAGGCTGGTGTGTACGCGAGGCTCTTCTTCGCCCCCAGGAATGAGTCCCACGCTCTTCTATTCAGACCGGGGAGGCGGTGGGGATGGATTACTAAACCAAGTTCAGGGATTGGAGGGGGAGGGAGGGGAGGGGTCTTTCATTATTCTACTGTTTTGAGAGTGTTAGATTTTGTCTAAGTTTTAGAGGAGGCCCCTGTCAAATACACATAGGTAAGACACTGAAGCAGACAGTCTATAGGACAGATCCCATACTACTGCCCTACAGTAACATGGTAGACACCAGACTGAGCTCACAACGACCCCAACCAAGTAGACGGCGCACCAAGAAGATGACCCTGCATACCAGCACCCAGATACCCATAACATACCAATGGCACACAGAGGACTTAGGCTCCTAACGTGGAATGTTAGACGGCTCATCAACCCCAGGAAAGCTCGCCTTGTCCACACATACCTCAATAGACACCACACAGATATCGGCTTCCTTCAGGAAATACACCTGACCCCACCCACCTCCACTCGCCTAGAGGTGCGCTGGTGTGCAGAGGTACACCTCTCCCCGAATCCCAGCTATGCCAGGGGCACTGCAATACTTATAAGGAGAGATATCCCATGGATGCTCAGTCAGAATAAAAAGGATACTGAGGGGCGGTATGTTATAGCGGCAGGACAACTCCAACAGCAACCTCTCATACTGGTTTGCATATATGGCCCTAACATAGATGACCCAGACTTTTACACTGAGCTGTGGCACCAAATAGTGAAAATGGGACACGGAGCTATAACCTGGGGGGGAGATTTTAATGTAATCCTAGATCTGAACTAGACAGATCGGGAGCTGCTCGGCGGCCCCACCCTAAAGCAGTGCAGGGAAGGCGAAGATGCTAGCAAACTCCTGGGAGATATGCTGCGCAGACCTGGAGCGCAACACTATATTACGGAACTCCAGGATGAGCAATCAACAAACCAGACTTCCCCACTGGCCATACTCGATACGATGACCTCCATCTACTCTAATCTCTACCATACCACGGAAGAGATACCAGAGGAAATGCTAATAGAATACTTTGATACCCTTGAACTGCTGTGGCTTGACGATGTGAGGTGACAGTACTTTGATTCACCCTTCACTGAAGAGGAAGTCCTGCAAGTCAACCGCAGTCTCCAGAACGACAAAGCCCCTGGTCTGGACGGCCTAACTGCCTCTTTTTATAAAGAATATGCCACCCTGCTAGTTCCCCATATGGTAGTTATATACCAAGGATCATTAGAGGCCCAAATGCTGCCACCCACCTTAGGAGAAACAATGATCATTTCCATACCGAAACCCGGGAACTCACCACATTTATGTGACTCTTATCACCCTGTGTCAGTGATTAACATTGATAACAAAATCCTAGCTAAACTGATATCCAATCGAATATGGCCCGTTTTATCAGACATAATTCTCCCCGACCAATCGGGCTTTGTCGATAGCACATAATCTCAGAACACAGTTCACAGTCATACAATGTGTGGAGCCCACATTAGTGACAGGCGATGCCCTCCTAGGCGCCACAAAGGCGTTTGAGTCACTGGAATGGCCTTGCCTGTTTGGTCTCCTCTGGCGATTAGGATTTTACCCCCAATTCATCCGTCTTATAACTTTGCTATATCAGTCCCCGATGGCACCCTAACGCTTTAACGGAATGACATCAGCCCCATTTCAAGAGGTACCCGACAGTGAAGTCCTATTTCTCAAATTCTGTTTGCCATGGCAATGGAACCACTAGCAGCCCGACTACGACAACACCACACACACAAATGGCTTAACTTCAGACTCCGCAGAGTGCTGGTCTCCAAGTATGCACATGACATAGCCCTTTACGTTCTAGAACCCCATATTAACCTTGATGCGGTTACCTGAGAGGTAAAACACATCGGGGAATTGTGGGGCGTCAAAATTAATTGGACTAAGTCCATTATCTTCCCCCTCGCGGAAAACTCCCCACAAATTGAATCGGAATACTCACTAACATGGGTGACCGAATCAGTCAAATATCTGGGGTTATGGCTCAGCCACAACAGCGTAGACCTGTGGACCGCAAACTATGGTAGAGCAATCACCTGTCTAGAGGACAGACTCTACCACGCTCCCTCTCGGGAATGTTGGCAATAGCCAAGATGGTGGTTCTGCCAAAATTCCTGTATCAATTTGTCAACCTTATTCTATCCTCCAAATTCCTAAAGCACCTAAGATCACTATTAATAACATTTGCATGGGCTGGGAAACAGCCCACTATAGCATCAGAAGTCCTCACCTTCCCCTACGGCAGGGTGGATTAAACGCCCTAGATATGACATTATATGTTTTGGCACCCATAAAATGCTAAAGAAAACCTTGGACAATCTTCCCGCCTCTGCAAGCAAAACTCTAGTCCGCACTCTGGTGACCTCGCAGCTGGCCTATGGGATTGTCCAATAATTGGGAGCATCAAAATGAAGCCTGCAACGGTTGCAAGACATTCAGAATGCAGCGGTAACCCTAATTCTCTATCTACCTAGACGGGCTTCAGCGACGAAAGCTCTGGACTTCCTTCACTGGCTGCCAATCAGTATAAGAATTCTCTTCAAAGCTTTATGTTCCTGTCACCGGAGTCTACAGGGGAAAGACCCGAGCTACCTGTATGATCTCCTGACCCACTACAAGCCTAATCGGTAGTTGAGATCGACAGGAGCACATGTGCTCAAAGTACCGAAAATTAAAAGGGCAAGGATGGGTGCACGCTCATTTGGCTATCTGGCAGACAAAAATTGGAACACTCTGCCACCTTTGCTGCGTGTAGAAAAATCTGAGAACATCTTCCGCAGAGGCCTAAAAACCTGGCTTTACCGGTTATAAGCTGCACCTCTCGGTTTGACTCCTGCATATAACAGTTTCCATACCGCGGGGACACACCAGTCGGTGTAGCCAGGCGCTTTACAAATTACTTAATTATCATTATTATATGCACTATGTGCGCAGGCTCAATATGCCCACAACTGGACATATCCCATCAAATTTCAACCGCACGTGGCGGTGGAGGCAGACCTGGTACATCACACCCTATCCATGGCACTTTATCACCCACCCGTACAGAAGAACAGAAGTTACCATGACTGACTGTGCGATGGGCATGGGATGGCCTAAGACGTCGGGCATGGCTTCCATGCTTTTAAGCTCCTTCTATTCTGATAATCAATAACCCACTGATACCGGCATAGTGATCTTAGGTGCTTTAGGAATTTGGAGGATAGAATAAGGTTGACAAATTGATACAGGAATTTTGGCAGAACCACCATCTTGCAAATGCTTGTCTCCCTAGGCAGCGGTGCTTCTTGTGAAGATTATTATTTTGTCTCAGCTGTGAGCTATTGTCATCCCTCCTTCTTTTTTTAGGTCGAGCCTAGACATCGCAGCTGCCAGGTGATCGGTTGTTTGAACTTTGTGGGGTCTGATCCATCCCACGGTTCGGATTGGCTTATGTCTGTGTCATTCCAAAATCATAGCCTACAATTTAATTGGTTAATGGTTGGAACATGCCCTACAGTTTCTTGCAAATTAATTCCCATGGAGTATTGCCTCTGGAACGAGCAGCGCCATGCTTGCTGCTTGAATGCCTTTATCTCCTTTCCTTTCTTTGTCCTTACGAAGTGCTCATATTTTAAAGTGTTTTATTGTTATCCTAGCCACGAATCCTCAAAGCTTTCTTTGCTATTTGGGGACTTGGAACCCCTTTTTTGTCTCTTGTTATTTTCTGTGTGCACATTTTGGGAATAGCACTTCAAGCACATACGAAAACATGCAGTTTACTGCTGTTCTGAACATTATGTTGTGGATAATTACCTTTGATGCTACTTAAAACACTCTCAAATGGGCCTGTCGACACCCTCAGCACCGCCGAACACCTGCACTTCCAGATCCACACTGATCCCAACACCACCTTCAGAGGAACCCTAGACTACAGACCCCCCGGACCCGACCATAGTTCAGCGACTCCATTGCCGACTTCGTCAGTTCACACGCACTCGCCTCCACAGACTACATCCTCCTCTGGGTCCTGAACTTCCACCTCGAGAACAACAACGACACCAACTCCACCACCATGATTGACAACCTTGCCAACCTCGGACTTAGACAACTCGTCACAACACCCACCTACTTTGCCAGCCACACGCTTGAGCCCATCTTCTCTGCAAGCTCCCTTGTCTCTTTCAACCACACCACCGAACTCCACTGGACCAACCATTGCTGCATCCACTTCACCTTCCGGAAACCCACCACGCACCACAGCACCCAACAGATCCCCCGACGCTGCTGGAGCAAAGTCCCTGAAGACCAGCTAACCACCACCCTCGCCCGGAGCCCACCTAGTGGCCCCACCGACCCCGACACCACTGCTTGCAACCTCAGAAAATGGCTCGACGACTGCGCCAACAGCCTTGCCCCGATCAAGAAACCCTCCAACAGACACACCGGCAAGGAAGCCAGTTGGTTCACTGAATACCTCCAGGCCTCCAAGCAAACCTGCCGAAAGTTAGAGAAGAAATGGCACCGCGAACAGACACCGGACTGCTACGCAGCCCACAAGAACGTCACCTGCAGACACCATCTCCTCATCAGATCCGCCAAAAGGACCTCCTTCAAAGACCGCCTAGACAGCAACGCACACAACAGCAAAGAACTCATCAACTTCATGAAAGGATTCTCCAACCCCAGCTCCAACACCAACGATATACCACCCTCGCAAGACCTGTGCAATTCCCTTGCCACCTTCTTCCATTGCAAGATTGCAGACATCCATGACAGCTTCAATGCCACGACCACCCCGAAAACCGCTGAGACCTCCATCCCCAAGGTCACCATCCACACCGACCCCCTGTTCACCTGGACTAACATAACCGACGACGACACCATCAAAATCATGAACTCCATCCACTCTGGATCTCCATCAGATCCATGCCCACACCACATCTTCAAAAGAGCCTGCACCACCATCGCACCGCATCTCCAGAAAACCATCAACCTCTCCTTCGAGACAGCGACCTTCCTGGAGAGCTGGAAGCACGCAGAGATCAAAGCCTTACTCAAAAAATCCAAGGCTGACCCCAAGGACCTGAAAAACGTCCGGCCCATCTCCCTCCTCCTATTCACGGCTAAGGTCATCGAGAAGACCTTCAGCAGACAACTGACCCTCTACCTTGAGGAGAACAGTATCCTGGACCCTTCTCATTCCGGGTTCCGCAGCAACCACAGCACCGAAACTGCCCTCATCGCCGCCACTGATGACATCAGGGCCCTGCTGGACAATGGAGAAACCACAGCCCTCATCCTCCCGGACCTGTCAGCTGCCTTCGACACCATCTGCCACCGTACCCTACGCACACGCCTCTACGATGCTGGGATCCAAGACAAGGCTCTGGACTGGACCACCTCCATCCTCTCCGGAAAAACCCAGAGCGTCTGCCTCCCCCCTTCCGCTCCGAAGCCACTAAGATCATCTGCGACATACCCCAAGGCTCATCCATCAGCCTGATATTGTTCAACATCTACATGGCACCGCTCCCCTACGTCGCCTGAGTACATGACCTCAACATCATCTCCTACGCTGACGACACTCAGCTGATCCTCTCCCTCACCAAGGACCCCCTCACCGCCAAAACCAACCTCCACGAAGGGATAAAAGTCATCGCCGAGTGGATGAAGAATGGCCGACCGAAGCTAAACTCAGACAAGATGGAAGTCCTCATCCTCTGTTCCACCACCTCAGCCTGGGACGACTCCTGGTGGCCAACCGCACTGGGAGCAGCACCAACACCCACCGACCATGTACGTAACCTGGGACTCCACACTTCCATGACAAAGCAGGTCAATGACATCTCATCCTCTTGCTTCATCACCCTCCGCATGCTCCTCAAGATCTACAGGTGGATCCCCACCGAAACAAGAAGAACAGTCACCCAGGCCCTCGTCAGCAGCAGGCAGGACTACGGAAACACCCTCTACACAGGAGCCTCGGACAAACTTCTGAAACGACTTCAGCGCATTCAAAACGCCTCTGTATGTCTGATCCTCGACATCCCTCACTGCAGCCACACCTGAGAGACCTGCACTGGCTACCCAACAAGAGGATCGCCTTTAAGCTCCTCACCCACGCACCCAAGGCACTCCACAACACCGGACCAGCATGCCTCAACAGGCGACTCAACTTCTACACCCCGAACGGACAGCTCCGCTCCGCTGACCTCGCCCTCGCCACCGTCTCCCACATCCGAAGAGCGACCTCCGGTGGCAGATCGTTCCCCACCTCACCGCCAAGACCTGGAACACCCTCCCCATCCTCCTACGGCAGACCCAGGACCTGCTAACCTTCAGAAGACTCCTCAAGACCTGACTATTCAAGCAGTAGTAGCGCCCCCCCAGCGCCATGAGACCCTCACGGGTAAGTAGTGCGCTCTACAAATGTTCTGATTGATTGATTGATTGTCGGAAATCACAGAGGCCAAGCCTCGGTTTTATAGCTTTAGAAGACCAAGGGCCACATGCATCAAGCATTGAATCAGCCCATTTGCGAGGGCAAAAAGGACTTTTCTAAAGCATTAAAAGCCTTGGCATTTGCAAACTGGGTAATTGCAAATTTTTGCGATTACCTATATTGTGAATGTATTTAGGGAATTGCAATTTGTCATTCCCTAATGCGCTGCAAGTTGCCTTTCCTAGATGCGAACTGTGCATTTAGAAAATGCTGATTACCATCAGCTTCAAATTGATGGTAATTTGCAAATGCATTGAAAAAGCCCCCAAAATGCATTTTTCAAAGTGCTATTAGGTAATATTAACCCCTTGCGTGCTTCAGTCACCAACGGCCGTCGCACGCACTACTTTCGTAGTGCTGCGCACATCCCTAGGCTGGTGCGGCCCCGCCCACTCATTAAACCCGCCGCACCTTGGCTGAATCGCCGCCGCGGTAAACGGGTTAAGGAATCACAATTTATTTTGCGATTCCTACATGCATTAGGATTTGCAATTCCCAAATTGCGATTCCTTAAAAATCGCTATTTAGGAATCGCAAATCCTAATGTTGATGCATGTGGCAGCCAATTAGGAAAAAAAGAATTAAAAAAGAAAAAAAGATGTAAATCTTTCAGAAACGTTTAAAGTTTCCGTTTGAGCAAGCATTAATGCGCAGAAAGAAAGACAAGCGGCGTTTTTAGATCATTTCCGAAATGTGATGCTTTTTCTTTGAGGAGGCCAATGTGAGAATTGTCAAACATAAGACCACCAGAAAGTTTCTCCGAAAATGCAATATTATCTTGAATAGCGTTGACTAATGCCCCATCTTTTTTTTCTGTTTGGTGTTTTTATCAGGACGGAAAACATGATAAAACTGATTTGACTCCGTTTGACTTTATTGCCCCAATAAGTTCCCCAGGGGCCAGGCTTCTCGCTGCCTTCACACTTCCGTCCACTTTAGAGAATTCATGCTGCTTGTTCCCCTTTGAAGTGGAATGGGGGAGCAGCTTCACTGGGTATTACTTTTGAGCCTTGGCTCAGTGAAGGCTTTTAAGCGTGTGCCGCTGTGTTGCGTGTTATGAGGTGATGCCTAGGCTGCTTCTTGTAGCGTCCTTGAGGACTGGATAGTCGGTGCTTATTGATTTTACTCTTCAGTGGGATGGGGAGGTTTATTCGTTTTACTGGGAGACCCGCACCTTAGCTCTGTTTCTCTTCTGCATCTCTTCGGTTACTGTGTGAGAGTGATGGGAGAAGAGGTTAAACCGCTGCGGCCCTAACACAAGCCCCTGTAGCTCATGGGGTTCCACATTCCTGCAGGACCCTCTACTGTCATGGAGGCCCCTACTGAGGCCAAGTTAAATAAATAGCTGTGAAATACGGGATACTCTGGGGCACCTCATTACATTCTGCAGGGGTGGCCCTCCCGCAGCATGCTTGGCCAGTGCTTACTTCCCTTCTCCCTCAGTGCATGCTTCCCGTCTCACTCAGTGCATACTTCCTGTCTCACTCAGTGCATACTTCCCATCTCACTCAAGGACATACGCACATCAAAGGAAGCAGCGACTGAAGCAAAAATCAATTCTCCAGTTTTACAATCTCGTCTCTAAAATGGCCTCAACAGTTCCTGTGTTTGATAATGAAGGGAAGGACCTGATTATCCCCTTCAACCAAGCTTCAGCTTGAGGTTGGTCGCTGGCAGCTCCTTCCTGTGAGCTCTTTTAGACCTTGGTATTCCCTAGTGGTGCAGAGTCCTGGAGGCAGGTGTGAGGCATTGAGACATTTCCATCAATGCCACGCCTTACGGTAGAGGAAGGTCTCGTGATCATCATATCAAACAACACCGAGAGGGCACGAAGGGCATTTTCTTGAGTGCAGTCTGATCAGTGCGCACCTATCTAGCTCTGTTTGGTGCTGAATGAGTTCAGTTGGGTGACTAAGGTCTTACTAGGTGTTGTGTTATTACACTCGTCTTTCATGTTATATTTGTCAGTGTGGAGGAGTGCCTTTTGCATACTACAGTTACGGATGTGTGATGTATCCTTACCTTGTCACTCCAGTCCTAAACAAGAGAACTCAAGATGCTATTGAGGCTTATAATCCCCCCTTCGCATACACACATTCTTTTTCCAGTTGGGGCCCGAGGCACCATCCATTTCAGTGCCATTGGGGTCCCAGTTCAGTCCATCCCTAATTAACATACTAAGCCCTGAACAGCATTTAATTAATGATATCAGAAATGATTCTGTTATCTAACGGTGTAATATCTGAAATTAGTTTTTGTCCATTTTAATCCAGAAAATCCTAGCCACGGGCAGTCGGTGGATCACTCCTGAATCTCCAAAACTCACTGGGTGTAAATCTCCTAATGAAAAGGTTACAGGGATGGATTACAGCTCGGCGAATCAGCAGCAAGGTTTGCTAAGCCATAGTGGTGGCCACATCTCCCCTACTGTCAAGATCATTTGCTCGACCAATCCACCTCCCTCCACAGTAACATACATTTTGTGCAAAAGGTTCCATCAAATGTACATTGTTCTTGCTATTTGTGCGTGCACTCAGGGATCTCAGTGGGGCAGCAACACATATTTCTGCTCTTTCTGTGCTGCACATTGTTCCTTTCCATACCCTGTCCAGCTGGTGGTAGTCTGCTAAGGACATCACTGATTCTTCTGTCCACATGTGTTGCAGACTTTTACTTCTTACTGAATAGTTATTTTTTGTAAATCAACACCCATTGACATTTTAAAGGCAGGCCGTAGATGAAATGGTAAAGTAAACTTTTCTTTCCTTAAGTGACTGACAATAAATCTTGAAACTCTTTGCGAGTTGTTAGAGCGTGCAGAGTGAATACTTTATCTCGTCTAACTGAGGTGCAGCAGGAGAGCCCAGTTCGAGCTGTGCATTTGGTTACTGTATTCATCATTGATCTTCATTAGAGCCAGAGATAGGTCCCTCCTGCTTCTGTTCTCTGCATCCATTCTTTATCTTCATTAGATCAGAGGTAGGTCCCTCCTGCTTCTGTCTTCTGCATCCATTCTATATCTTCATTAGATCCAGAGGTAGGTCCCTCCTGCTTCTGTCCTCTGCATCCATTCGTTCTCTTCATTAGAGAGCCAGCGGTAGATCCCTCCCGCTTTTGTCCTCTGCGTTCAGTCGTTATCTTCATTAGAGCCAGAAGTAGGTACCTCCCGCTTCTGTATTCTGCATTTATTTGTTATCTTCATTAGAGCGCAGAGGTAGGTCCCTCCCACTTCTGTCCTCTATGTTCATTCGTTATCTTGGTTAGAGCCAGAGGTAGGTCCCTCCCACTTCTGTCCTCAATGTTCATTCGTTATCTTGGTTAGAGCCAGAGGTAGGTCCCGCCTGCTTCTATCCTTGTTATCCATTCGTTATCTTCGTTAGAGCCAACAGTAGATATCTCCTGCTTCTGTCCTCTGCATCCGTTCGCTCTCTTCATTAAAGAGTCAGCGGTAGGTCCCTCCCGCTTCTGTCCTCTGCGTTCATTCGTTATCTTCATTAGAGCCAGAGATCGGTCCCTCCAGCTTCTGTCCTCTGCATCCATTTGTTCTCTTCATTAGAGCCAGAGGTAGGTCTCTCCGGCTTCTGTCCTCTGCCTTTGTTCGTTATCTTCATTAGAGCCAGCGGTTGGTCCCTCCCACTTCTGTACTCTGAATTCATTCGCTATCTTCATTAGAGCCAGACCAAGGTTCCTCCCGCTTCTGTCCTCTGCATCCATTTGTTATCTTCATTCGAGCCATAGGTAGGTCCCTCCCGTTTCTGTCCTCTGCATCTGTTTGTTCTCTTCATCAGAGCCATAGGTAGGTCCCTCCCGCTTCTGTCTTCTGCATCCATTTGTTCACTTCATTAGAGCCAGAGGTAGGTCCCTCCTGCTTCTGTCCTCTGAATTCATTTTTTCTCTTCTTCAGAGCCATTTGTTATCTTTATTAGAGCCAGAGGTAGGTTGTTGTAACGACTTGCGTTGTGAAAACCGCGATGTAATAGCATTGCTATGTAATCCCCGCGCTGTAAACGATGTTTCCTTTGTGTTGCATGTAGAATTGTTTTGTGCAGGAAGTTGCTTCCTGCACAAAAACAATTTTGAGAACAGTGACAGCTCACCGGGGGAGTGCTGCGTGCGTTTGGCGGGGCGTGGGAGGGGCAGGGTGGGGGTGTGGTGGAGTCGGACATACAATGGCAAGGAGTAAAGTAAGTAAGTAATTAAATACAACTATTCACTTTGCGCTCGCTGTATCGCCAACTCATATGTCCGACTCCACTACACCCTCACCCTGCCCCTCCCCTGCCCAACTGCCCCGCAGCACTCCCTTTGTGGCCGCCACTGCCTGAGAGGCATTGTGTGCTGCAGAATGAGGACAAAGAAAAAGATACACCTCACCTGGGAAGGCATAGCATTTTGGCATGTTACCAGGTCTACCACTTTTAGAAAATCTAGTAATGCATCAAAATCCATGGAAGTTGAAAGGAAAACACCCATGCAACACCTTCTTAGGGCAGCTGCGTGATTTGCTCTGAATTTATGAAGCAACTCAGGGCCACGCAAGGTGGCCATTCTTGGCTTCATAAATTGCATTTTGGGCTTGCATTGCGCATGCACCACATTGCGTGCTGCATGCACGACGCAAAACCACACATAAATGTGCCCCATAATTACGTGCACAAAGAGGGCTTTTATTAATATTAGTCCCATTAGAATGGCATAACAGCTTTGTTCTACTCACAATGAAGTGTCACTCTAAGTGTCACACATACGGGATGGCAATATCACACATAAACACACAGAACACGTGAAGAAGTCAATCAATCAATCATTTGTAAAGCGCACTACATACCCACGAGGGTCACATGGCGCCGGGGGGCTGCTACTGATCGAACAGCCAGGTCTTGAGTATCCTCCTGAAGGTCAGCAGGTCTTGGGTCTCTCCTAGGCTCAGTGGGAGGGTGTTCCATGTCTTGGCGGCGAGGTGGGAGAAGGATCTCCCACGGTAGTTGTTCTTCAGGTGCGTGGGACGGTGGCGAATGAGAGGTCTGCGGAGCGGAGCTGGCGGTTGGGGATGTAGAAGGAGAGCCGTCTGTTGAGGTAGGCTGGGCCAGTCTTGTGGAGTGCCTTGTGTGCGTGGATGAGGAGCTTGAAGGATATTCTCTTGTTGACGGAGAGCCAGTGCAGGTTTCTCAGGTGGGGGTGATATGGCCGTAGCGTGGTACGTCGAGGATCAGTCATGCCGAGGCGTTTTGGATGCGTTGTAGTCGTTTGATGAGCTAGGTCGGGCCTCCCGCATAGAGGGCGTTTCCGTAGTCGAGTCTGCTGCTGAAGAGGGCCTGGGTGACTGTCTTTTTGTATCTGTCGGGATCCATCTGTAGATCTTGCGGAGCATGCGGAGGGTGTTGAAGCAGGAGGAGACGGCGTTGACTTGCTTAGTCATTCAGAGCATTGAGTTGAGGATGATTCCCAGGTTGCGTGCGTGGTCGGTGGGTGTTGGGGCTGCCCCCAGTGCCGTCGGCCACCAGGAGTCCCCCGAGGCTGAAGGGTTGGAGCCGAGAATAAGGACCCCCGTCTTGTCTGGGTTCAGCTTCAGACAGTTGGTTTTCATCCAGTCGGCGATGGCCTTCATTCCTTCGTGGAGGTTGGCTTTGGCTGTGATGGGGTACTTGGTAAGGGAGAGGATCAGCTGAGTGTCGTCGGCATAGGAGGGTATGCTGAGGTCGTGCTGTCGGACTACCTGTGCAAGAGGGCCAAGTAAATGTTGAACAGTGTCGGGCTGAGGAAGGATCCCTTGGGTACGCCGCAGATGCTCTCGGAGGCTTTGGAACGGAATGGGGGAGGCGGACGCTCTGGGTTCTGCCAGAGAGGAAGGACGTAGTCCAATCCAGAGCCTTGTCTCGAATCCCTGTGGCGTGGAGGCGTGCGCGTAGTGTGCGGTGGCAGACGGTGTCGAAGGCAGTAGAGAGGTCTAGGAGGATGAGTGCTGCGGTCTCGCCGTTGTCCAGCTGGGTCCTGATGTCGTCGATGGCGGCAATGAGGGCAGTCTTGGTGCTGTGGTTGCTGCGGAACCCTGACTGGGCAGGGTCCAGGATTCTGTTTTCTTTGAGGTATCGGGTTAGCTGTCTGTCACACATAATCAAACTGAAACCTTGGCGGCTATACAAGGGCCCCTTTTTACAGCCTGTAGGGAGTTCGGCCATTTAGTGTTTTGCCACCGCTCGCCCACTTAATGGGAAACCTAACGGGGAACTGGCAAACACAAGGGGGCTGCAAGTACTTGACTCAAGCAAGTCTTGTCTCCTGATCTTTCTGGACCCATCCGCAGCCTTTGACACTGTTAATCTTATCTCTCTTCTGAACACATTAAAACATACAATCTGATTTGAAGCCGCGGTGCTTTAATGGTTTGAATCATACCTCTCAGGCAGACCTTAGAAGATTGAAATAGCAAACTGTCTCCCTGGTTGTATGTTTATACAACGCATTCCGTTGCAACGCATGCTTTAACCACGCATGCGTTACAACGGAATGATTTTTTAAGGCATAACCTTTTCCTCTAATTCTTGCGTGGTGACGTTGTACGTCGTTAAGAGGAAACAGAAGTTTTTTCCCGTTTCCTCTTAAATGACAACGATTGCCTGCATAATATGACGTGATTTCAGGTGAGGGTTTTATTTGGGGGGGAGACCCCCCCAAGCCCCACTTGTTTATTTTGAACCTTTACCACATATGCCTTTACTACATACCTCGTAGTAAAGGTATGCGTGGTAAAGGCTTTCGTGTTAACCACGCATGCGTTGTAATGCATGCGTGGTTAATGTATTCGTGGAAACGGCCGTGTTGTAGTGGCCGTTTCCCTGTCTCCCTACATCAAAGGCTGTGGATCAAGGTGCCCCTCAAGGCTCGATCTTCGCACCCACCCGTTTCAATCTTTACATGGAACCGCTGGGAAACCTTCTAAAAAAGTCTGGGATTATTACCCCTATGCAGATGACACTCAACTCTCCCTAAGGGTGTCTTCTGTACACAGCATTTAAATCCTCAACACCACCCTAAACTCCATCCAAGACTAGACTTCATCTCATCATCTAATTCTGAATCCATCCAAAACCGAGTTCATTCTTTTCTCAACCTTTAACTCTCTACCGTCTGTTCAATCATGGATGGACAGTCTGAACATTCTTAACATCAAACCTAACATCGTTGACAGTCTCAAATCCCTAGGTGTCATCCTGGACAAAAGACTCAGCTTACATTCCCAAATCAACACCATGGCCAAGAAGGCATGCTGCGAACTGCGCCACCTCTGGGGGGTTCAGTGTTTCATTCCTGGGCTATACCTAACAACTCTTGTCCAATCTTTGGTTCTCTGCAGACTGAACTACTGTCATTCTCTCCTTACAGGCTTCTCCAAAACCCACCTATCCCCTCTAAAATCCATCCTCCATTCAGCAGCACCTTTCATCTATTGAGCCAAAAGAAAAGATCATATTACACCCATACTGATTTCTCTTCGCTGACTTCCCATTGAAGCTGGGTCTATTTACAAGACTGCCTGCACCACCCATAAAGCCTTGTACACTTCCGCCCCTCGCTACCTGGCCTATAAACTCAAAATACCAGGCGGCTCCAGACCTTCACACAAAGCTGAAAATGCACTGCTCGAACCTCCAACTTTCAAAAGGGAAAGACTCACGGTGCAGTCCTTTCCAGGAAACGCGACCAGAATTTGGAACTCGCTACCTACAATTCTCCGGACCACGTCCTATTTCCGGACTTTCAAAACAGAACTTAAAACTCATCACTTCCAAAGACACTTCTAATAATTCACCTCATCACAGGTCATGACCCTGATTGCCACCTGACACTCATGAGAGCTCAATTTTGTAAATTTGTATTTAGTGCTTGTGTAACCCTAATCGCGCCATCTTTTCGTATTTTGTAATCCTGAATGTATCTGTAAGTTGTTAATATGTAACTTTCAACACAAGTACCTATAAGTAGTGTTACCGACCTTCGTGCTACTCTCATTCCTTATGTAATTTACCTGCTCTATTGTAAAGCGCTCTGACACCTCGGGGTAAAGTTTGCGCTATATAAAAATATATAAATAAACAAACGGATGGAGGAGCACGGGGCTTGGGGCAGGCTGTCCTGAGAGGGTGGTTCGATCGAGGGCGGGCATACACCTGGAGACAGGGATGCACTTCTATACTAAGTGGGGCCCCTTACAGAAAAAAGTGAGTTAAAAAACCATTACAGATGTCAAATTAAGTTTAATATTGCTTGCATCTATATGGTGTTTTAAAAATGTGGTCGGTGAGTTGGGGATGTATTTGTCCTCCCACCGATGTCAAAGGGTCGACATGTTTCTGCCTGGTGGCCCAGTAGGGTCCGCAGCAGTCATCAGGACCTAAGTGATAGATATTGTGGGCTCCACTCTTACCAAACTGTGGTGAGAGGGTATACACGGTGTGGGGTGAGCAGGATCACACTCCACTGCGAGGTGGCCTTGGTAACTAAAGTCCTAAGGATGGGACCAAGAGCCCCATAGGAGGGTGAGGGCAGGGGATGAAGGCTACATCGAGGAGAGGAGGTGCCAACACATAGGTGTAGCAGCGGAGATCGCATCACGTTACACTCTGGACCCAATGGGTCTCCTGCCCTCACCCTCCGATGGACAGCTGCAGCCGAGCCACAATGCTGCTTGTCAGGCTGTCTCCCTTGGGCAGTCCTCCATGAGGTCTCAGTCAGGGGTCTTGTCCAGGATAGATACCGTCCTCATAGAGGGGTCCTTCTCCTTGACCTAGTACGGGCAGCACCTTCATCCTTCTCTGATCCAAGGTGCACCACAAACCTCCTGTTTTGAAGTGGTAGATCCCGCACACGAAAGCCTTATCTGGACCTCGCTCAGCTGGAAACGGAGGGGTAGTCACTGATGCAAAAAATATCTGTGGCTGGAGAAGCTTCTGCTGGTGAAGGAAGAGCCTCTCAGATGGACTGACGGAGGTCAGGATGCTGCGGAAGCTGCGTCCACTCTGAGGGACGACAGAAGCATCTTGGCATGCATCGAGCCCACATAGAGCGTAGAGCAGGAGGAAGCGCTCCCACTCAGGTCTCACTACTGCGCAACCAGTGGGTACAATCACAGTGCGAGAGCTCGAACGAGTACACTGAGTTTAGGCCCTGTCAGGGCTGATGATGTCAGACCCGGATACCGCCAGGTCCCAGTCTCGGGGATTGACTGATGCTCCTTGGCACTAGAACCATACACCATGACCTCCGCCTGCTAAAGGCACTGCGTATGAAATGCTTATTGTTATCGATATTGTGATGTAAGGTGCTGGTATTGTTGCAGGGATTCTGTTTGGGACCAGAACTATGCCTGGGATCACAGAACGTCAGTATGTAGGGATTGAGGGGCATATTATCAACAAATAGCGATATTTATCGCTAAGTAGGGTTAGCAGTAAGTTTTTTTTTTTGCCGCGCATCACCGGATTTTATCGCTGAGATAACGTGCTATTAGCAACGTTTATCTCAAAAGCGATAATATTTCCGGCGATAGCGGCGAAATCCGTGAATATCAGTGATATTCATGCATTATCGCTAACAGGTTCTTAGCCATTATATCCACCTCCCATTGGATATAATGGCTAAGAACTGGTCTGAGCAGGCGATAGTTTTTGGAGATATTTGCGCTTAGTGCGAATATTTCCATTGCTTCGCCTGTGTTGGTAATAGGCGATAGCGATGTTAGCGACTGCTTTCAGTCGCTAACAAATTGGGTATGCCCACTTTGCATGTCATTAGCGATAAATATCGCTGACATGCAAAGCGGGCCCCAAACCGCTCGCTATCGCCTACAAGCTGTCGCTAACTGCTGTTAGCAACAGCTTGCTAATAGGGCGATAGAAATATCGCCGCTTAGCGGCCAAAAATGGCGCTAATTGTCTATCGCCCCCCTTGATAATATGCCCCTGAGTCACCATACCACATCAGTACCTCTGGGCCTCACTCCAGACTAGCCCATAGTGCCTCACTTGCCCTCCTAACCTTTCGCGAGTAACAGGTAAGTTGGCACTCTAGAACACAACACTCTAGTCCCCTCAGGGACCCACGGTAACAGGTCATCACCTCTCATTCTCTCACTCCGGCATGTCCATAATAAACATAAATAAGACACAACAACAGTTTACAATATCTGTTGAAACTATTGTGCACTATTATGAAGCAACCGTGCTGTAACTAGAAAGCATACAAAACCTAGTAGTGTAATTAGCATCACTAATTAACTGTACTCAATGAAAAGTCCTATCATGGTTAACGGTGCATCTGCATAAGCCGGCCTCACAATATTATATCAGTGATTTCTCGGATGATACTGCGCGTCATACCTGGCATTTTACCGTTAGCTGGTCTGCATCTCAAACTGTGCAGAGCTGGTGAGCTCGTCCCCGGACCTTTCACCTGCTAGAAATTCTTCTCTCTATTTTGAAAATGGCAAGTCTCGGCCTTGGACGAAACGTTCAGACTGACTTCCAGCAGAAGAGCTGGCTAATAAAACATGTGCAACCTATTTCTAAAATCACAAAAAGGCACAAAAACAAGCGTGTTACCTCGTAACGTGTGCAAAGCAAAAGCAGCCGACAACATGTGTAGTTAGGCTACTATAGGGGAAAATGACAGTGGGCCCTATGGGGACTCGCAACAGTCTGTGGAAAGGTTTAAGTGAAGACCCTTCGGGGTGGAACGACAGGAAGCAAGCAAGGGTGGAAGCAGTGGAATCAGTTCAACTGCTGCCTCTTCCAGTGGGGTCCAGCTCGGCGGCAACGTCACAATTCAATTCACGATCCGTCATACTCAGAAAATGTACTGATAAATCATCAAAGACTTAGGGGCAGATTTACAAGCCCCTTGCGCCACTTATGCGTCACTTTAAACATGGAAAAAGTGACGCAAAAGTGGCTCTCCGCGCAATCACTATAATAATATAACTGCCGACTGGTAGGGTGACTTTACAGCGGTGACAAGTGACGTATCAGTCACCCTCATGAATGCCTGTGTGTGCACAGCTACAGATACTCCTTAAACTATTAAACAAACACCTGCGTCGCCTGTAGTAATGAATCAGGTGTTTCCCGCAGAGGCTTCTGGGTATGCTAATGTCTGTGGCTGGGCACGCCCCCTCCAGAGACAGCAAGGCTCCTGCAGCAGCCCCATGGGGACTTGTATAATTTTCGTCTAGAGCCGGTTTCCACCAATGGGGGGGAAGGGGCGGATATACTTCATTTGCTTCCTTCCTTCTCTGGGCTTAATTTCCGACTCCAATCCATCAGTTACACTTATTATTCAAGGTCCCACTATTCGCTTTGTTAATTCTAGAAGAATACACTAATCACCCGGAATTTCTCTTAGAAACGTAGTGTGCCTAATTTCGTGCCTTCCCTCTAGCGGGCTTATACTCTGCCCCCTCGTTCTTAAATGTGCGCTCTTTATCGTTTTCAATGCCACAAAGAGCCTTGCATTTATATGAAAGTAAAGCAGCATTGTGAGGCGCGCACAGGATTGTGGGTATGCAGATTAAGAGTGACGCACTGAATGTTCCTCTGCAGCATCCCGACCTCTAGCGGCAAGAAGGAGCGGTGCACCTCACGAACGCGCCTCGTCCTGCGTCACGTGACCCTGCGACGCCTCACGCCCGAGGAGGCCCGACCGCCCCAGAAAGCTCACCTCTCACATTTCAACCAATCACGGAGTTTCTTGGACAGAAACCCTCCAAAAATTGGAACGAATTCCGCTTCTCACGGCCCCTCGTAGTGCGCGTGACCCGCGGATTAATGTAACTTTGAAATGTAGGGCGTTCATCTGTTCGCGCAATCACGATAAAAAAATATAACTTGCTACTGGTAGGGTGACTTTACACCGATGACGTGTCAATCACTCTCATGAATGCCTGTGAGTGCACACCTACCGGCGCTCCTTTTATTGGTAAACAAACGCCTGTGTCGGCTGCAGTGATGAATCGGGTGTTTGCCGCAGAGGCTTCTGGGTATGCAAATATTTGTGGCTGGCCACGCCCCCTCCCGTGCTAGCAAGTCTCCTGCAGCAGCCCCATGGTTTCTTGTGCTCTGGATCCAGGCTGGGAAGAGTCTCAAAGTCCAGCAATAAGGGGAATGTGTGAAGCTAATTTAATAGTGACAAAAAGTGACACTAGAAGTCCCACCAGAAGTAATCCTGCTGAAGTAAACCAAACAAGCATTGGCATAGCCAATAGGTCTTGCCTTTCGGAGCTAATAAGTGTTAAGGCCGTTCGAGAGCGAGGACTTTGTCTGCTGGTGCTCTGATTCCCGAGAGACGCCGCTTACCAGAACTTCTTTGTCCACCATTGGGGAGTTCACTTGCTGCATTGCGGGACTGCGAGGACCAGGTAGCCAAGCGCCAGGAACACCGGCCGCACCTGGGTCCTCTTCCCACCATGCCCATCAGCCCTACATTACGCCTCACGGCCCCCGCTTCGCAGGAGCCGTTCGAGAGCGAGGACTTTGCCTGCTGGTGCTCTGATTCCCGAGAGACGCCACTTACCAGAACTTCTTTGTCCACCATTGGGGAGTTCACTTGCTGCATTGGGGACTGCGAGGACTAGGTAGCCAAGCGCCAGGAACACCAACCGCACCTGGGTCCTCTTCCCGCCACGCCCACCAGTATTCCCTATTTAGCCAGACATACAAACGAGCACGCGGGACGAGCGCGGGATGCACACGGGATGCGCGCGGGCGGCTGCTGGGCAAGCCCGAACAAGACCGGACCGGGCCCCCCCTCATTTGCTCCACATATACTGTATGTTTAAATCGCAAAGTCTACCTATTGTTTTGTGGTTGTGGCATAAGTAATACAGGGAGATGTCAACCCGAGAAACTAGAAGTAAGACTGCACTAGGAGGCCCGAAGCTGATAGGCACCTTGGACAATTTCATTATACGTACAAACTCATTAATCGACCAAGGAATTGTCTTGATGGAACGAAGGGTGTCCCAAGATCTAGCACTAGCCAAAAGATTGTCTATGGGACATATTGCGTCTGTAAGTACACCCGATAACACTAAAAATAGATCTAATCTCCAACAGACCCAAGTTGAGATGCATAATACTCCTAGTGCCCAATTAGATCCTCAAAATGCGAACCCATCCGACTCTCAGGCCTTGACTACCCCGGAACCTACCCCGGAGCCCACCCCAGAAATTATACCAGTAGATATGCAGGACGGGAATAGTAGTGGGTTAACGAGAGGGAGGCGGGAGGGCGCAATCCCTAAGTGTAAGCGACCCAATACTAATGTCCTAGGTTCCAGAAAAGCAAAATTATTAAAGGCAGCGCAGGCTAACGATATGGGTAGCAAAGAGATGACGAGTGTAACTATTGGGCAGAAAGCAGGGCAGGAGGAGGCACTGCCTGAAACCTTAGCTCTAAGAATTTTTGATGATACCATCTTAGATGATTCTATTGCTGATATCATGGTCGATAGTAGTGTAGCCGACAGTATGAGTACTGGAGAAGAATTAGGGGACCCCCTTGTAGACACCCCGAGGAAGCTATTTGAAACTTTTCTTACACCATTGAAAGTAAGGCTCCAAGGCATAGAAAATCAGCTTAACGAACTGCAGAAGGATATAAGATCCCTGAATAGTAATCAGCAGAAAGAGGCTGCTCTAGCAGTTCCATCGGTTAGTAAACCTCAGGCATCGAATTCACTTCCAGCAGCTCCAAAAAAACAATTCCTAAGACCCCAAAACCGAATCCCCCCAATACCGAAGTTAGCAAAGCATATGCCAAACCCCCTGTAATTAATGAACGTAACATCCAAAAACCAGTCGGCCCTAAAACTGCCACTCTAATTTCTGATAAAACCCCAATAGAGCGAGCCCAAAAACGCAGAAGTATTAATTTACCTCCAGAAGCTAGCCCCTATTTGTTGATCCTGACAGGGGTTCCGGAACTGGTTCCCTCAATTACGGAACCATCATGGGCATTGAAAAACAAGGTATTCCACTGGCTAAATACTAACCACCCTTTACCACCAAACACAATGAGTAACATCCTAACAGTACGGAGGGTTCCCTGGGTGGGATACAACAGAAAAAGATCAGAGGGAGATTGTGTGGTTGTAAATTTTAAGGATCCACGATCGGTGACCCACATTTGCTTGGGGGTACCTCGGATTAATGGCAATATGATCGTGGCTAGACCTTTTTCTTACTTCTATACACCAGAGGAACAACCTGATAATGGGTGGAGTTGGACCAGGGCCACTAATCATGCTAGGGGAGGGCTGGGACATGAGCACTATAGGCCTTTGAATGCTAACAGTTAGGGAGGGGTCGATGAAGATGGATGGACTCTAATACAACGGAGAGCAGGGAGACCCAATTTTGGAAGTAACTGGAACTGTGGCGGTTGGTCAGGTCTTCAGCTTGTTCCAGCTTCTATCCCTTGCCAAAACCGGTATAGTGGACTGGAAGCTGTCGAATGACTCCCGGCACAGGTAGTGGCTTCTGGGCTTCTCCTGTCTCATTTGCCCCTACTAGAACCTCTGATAACAGTCCCCTCGGGTTATAAGAGACTATTGATAGCCCACTTCCATTCTCTGCTATTAATACACCAGGGTGTATTAGGGACAACGCTCATGCCCCATATTCCCCTTTGGACCCGACGACCTCCTTGGACAATGCTGTTCGGGAAGGATATGGCAAACACGGGGAAACTGAGCCCATAGTGTCTGCCAAGATTTGCGATTATTTTCCAACTGAGAGTAGCGGCACAGGCTCTGATCTGGGGTTAGTCTCGGCATATGCTGGTGGTCTCAAGGGTAATAATGGTAACCTCAACATCATTTCATGGAATGTTGCGGACTTGTGTAAAAAAGTATCACTTCCTGATTGGAATAACCTCATAGATAAATATGACTTGTGTATATTTCAGGAAACTTGGTGTCTAGAACCAATGCACAAGTCGGGCTATTCCACTTTTTATGTCACAGCTATCTCTTCAGGGCGAGGTCGCCCGTCGGGCGGCCTGTTAATCTGGGTAAAGATTGCATTAAATTGTAGAATAACCCATCACAATAGCACATCAATGGACCTGATGAGGCTAACGATCAGAGATCCCCAGGCTACAGTGACCCTGGAGCTTTTTAACGTTTATGCCAGAGGTCTGCAAGGGGGGGCAAATTCCCCGATTATCTCTGCATTAGCTGACTCACTCCTAAGTTATCCAACCGACTCACTTCCCATAGTTGCCGGCGATTTTAACTGTACTTTTGAACCGCTGGCGGTGGGTGGAGCGGGAGGTCTTTATGATGAGGATGCGAGATGGGGAATATCGCAACTGACAATCGCGCCAATCAAAAAATGGACACCGATTGTCATCCAAATGAATGCCTTGCTAATGGAACATGCCCTGGTAGCTGTGAATGGGCGCACACCATCAGATTTTGCGGGAGCTTATACTTACAATAGAGTCACCTGTCCTAGCAGAATAGATTACATTCTGGTCGACAAAAGATTATGGAAATATGTGAGTGACATGGTTGTCACTCCATCTATCCATAGCGACCACAACCCACTATCCCTTTATATGCAGAACCAGTTGTTTAGTGGGAAACCTCAATCTAGGAATAGACTGAGGTTGGTGACAAGAGAAATTATCCCCTCAAATTGTAAAAGATTTATTAAATGGCATAAATTCGCCCTCGACAAACACAAAATAAGCACTCTCGGGTTGATTTAAGAGACCAGACCGAGAAGCTTTCTGCAAGTTGCACTAACGATCCAGGCTTCCCCCAGGTGGATGTGATCTATGCCGAAACAATTGATAGGATGGCCGCTGTGAGAAGTTGGCCTGATAGGTGATGTTTCCAATTCTGGAACCACCTATTATCAGACCAAACAATCCCTTATGGTGTCTGGTTGTAAGTCAACCTTATTAGACAAGCTATCCTAGGGGTAGCATGGACTAAGCAGCCTAAAGGCTTAACTTAAGAGGTCGTGTTAAGCAAGCTGTTTTACCACATACAATCCTGTAATATCAAATGAAAGGACACCACACAAGTATATATTATAAAAATATATGTGTTTATTACTAAAAACAATCCCCAGTATTCTTTATGAATAAAGGGGCACAAGCGTTAAATCAAAAGCACTGTTTAAACATACAAAGTTGCACAATTATGGATGAGGGCGGGGGGCCACTCAAACCATATACTAAACAAGTGGTATAAGAGATGCCACTCGAGCAGTGGTTAGGCCTAGGGCCTAGGGAATCGCTGGGAGCAGTCGGGACAAGCAATGCTGAAGTCGGGAACGGCCCACGGGATTCGGGAGCAGTGCGGAAAGCGCACGCATGCACCAATGTTAACCAATGGTGCGTAAAAAGTGTAAAGTTAGAGTTTAAGGACACTTCCGCTGAACCTAGAGGAACAAAACTTAAGACACAGACCCTAGAGACGTGTACCAGTGTGGGAACACCGGCGGAGCAAAGTTACCTCACCCACAGGAAGCGGGTGCACAGGGTCGAAGTTGAGTCGGGTTTCGTCACGCAGGCTCTTGGTGCTTGAAGCTGAAAGGGCTGCAGGCGGGGTGAAAGTGAAGTGCCCGGTGGAGTCCAAGGGTGGACTCAAGTCGAAGAGTACCTGAAAGCAGAGGGGACAGAGTCTGGGTCACTCAGCAGTGACCAGGGTGGAACCAGGACGGAACCAGGCAATGTCGGGCGCAATCAGGTGGTCGTCGAGGAGCTTCTCTCCGCTGTCACGTGGGCTCTGGGGCATCTGCGACGTCCAGGAGCAGGTCACGA
This sequence comes from Lissotriton helveticus, assembly GCF_964261635.1. Lineage (NCBI taxonomy): Eukaryota > Metazoa > Chordata > Amphibia > Caudata > Salamandridae > Lissotriton > Lissotriton helveticus. The sequence goes on along the minus strand of NW_027611651.1, from coordinate 4,279,796 downwards.
TCTGTCCCACGCAGGCTCTCGCCGTCGGCGCTGTCGGCTTCAAGATTGGAGCAAACAACACTTGGCAAAAGCAATCCACGCAGAACCGGGAGATTGCTTCTCACTCGAACCAGGAAGGTCAGAGTGGGTGCTCCTTTTCAGGGGAGCTGGTGTATATCTAGAGCAACCAGATTCACAAGTCGTATTTGTAGTTTCGTCGGCACAGGGACCACTAGCCAGCTGGCAAGTGACCGGGCCAACGCGTTGAGCCAAATGGAGCAGAAGGGCCCCACGCAGCACTCGTCAAGGGTGGAGGGCTGGACTTCGTTGCAAGAGTGGCTCAGGGTGGGGGCTTCTCAAACCCCAGTGCACAGCTTCGAGGGTCACTCGTGGGCTGCACGGTCAGCGTCTCGTGGTCAATTCAAGATGGCGAGCCCCACGCTTCCGGTCGCCTCCACGGGTCTCAGCTCTGCAGGGACTGTGGATCGGGCTGTTGGAAGGCAGGCAAGCTTGATCTCGTTGATCTCTGTTGCTCGAGTTCCGGCGGGAACTGCAACAAAGTAGACGTCGAGGGCTGGATGGTGCCTGCTTACGCAGGGTGGTCACTCCTTGACCACAAGGGAGATTCTTCGGGCTTCCATGTTGAGTAGGAGGTCCAAGGGTCCAGAGTTTCGTTTCTTATGTTTCTTTCAGGAAATCTGAAGTGCATTGGCACTGCTCCCACTCTTATTCGAATCTGGGGGGCATGATTACCTGCTAGGTCCCCCCCTATGGGAGGGACTCAGGAAGTGGGTGGATACACCCCCTTCCTTTGATCCAGGCCACCCTGGCACGAGGGCTGGAGTGCCCCAGAACCGGTTTGGCCGGATTATGCAAGGGGCAGCCTTGTGCGCCCCAAGCAGTGTCTGGTTTCTTTCAAACCTCCCTGCTACAATCCACTATCTCCTGTCTGGAGGGTGGTGACACCCTCCTGCGACAGGAAACCCTTTGTCCAGTCCCCATTTGGCTGAGTTTCGGTCAGCTGCAGGGGTCCAGACTCTTGTCTGTGGCAGGGGCATCCATTTTGTGGATCTAAGGTCCTTTTAGAAATTAACCGCATTTAAGTAAAGTAACATGTCTTACCCCTCTAGAGGGGTGGAATGCTATCCCCGTCGCCAGAACTGGCGAGGGGATAGTATTCCAAATCGTATGACACCTTACACGACATGTTTTGATCAAGCCAAACCAGAGTTGCTATATAACCGCGAGGATTATAAGGCACTTAAGAGTATATGGTATGGCATTATCCTGAAACAGCTTAGGGAGTTGTTCCCGACAGCTGCAGACAGGCTCAGCTCATGCTAGGGCTCCATCTCACATTAAACCACGCACTCTGCCTCCAGGATTGATGAGGCCTTCCATAGGAGTGGCTCACAGGTTTATATGTGTCCAGATATAGGTTTAGATATAGGTATACTATATCTAAGTAAGGGGTGATTACACCATCTTACCCCAGCTGAGTGATCAGCCAGTTGTGTCAATTTAAGAACCAGCCAGGGGTGGCAAAAGATATGCTGCAGCCCCTGGTAGGCCTTGGTGGCCCCTATGCCCTGGGCACCTATAGTGCATTAGACAGGGGCTGACAAGGAGTCCATTTCCAATTGTGGTATGTACCTAGGGTACATGGAATCCATTTTACAGAGAGAGCAGATGGCCTGGGGCCCTGATTAGCAGGGAACCAGGTCAACTAAGTCAATAAAACCAGCTAAACACAGGCAAAAAATCTGGGGTAACCATAGTCAGGTAGCCACCTTCCTACATAACCCCCCCCAAACGAAAGGAGATAAGGCTATCCTTGGCCAGGTAAGCCTATATTGCCTGAGTGGCCATATAAGGAAGTACCTGCACTAGCATGGGTAACCCCTGTCTCATGGTCCACTAAGCAGTCCCTCACCCTTGGGGTATTAGAGGGTCTCCACCATAGGGAATCACTACCTTGGGTGTGTTTATGCAAAGTTAAAGGCTGGTTTGGATATGGAGTATTGAAGTGAGGCTCTACTAATTTAGGGCTTAGCTTCCTCCAATTATCTTCCACCATGTGTGCCTTTCTTTCTTTAACTGAGTTGCACTGTGCTCTCAGGGTCAACCTCTGGCTACCTAAAGCTGGAGGCTGGGTCCCTCTGTTTGGCTTGCTGGAGGGACAGTTCAGGTTTGGGCCCTTGGGGTCCCAGGTTTGGCTGTGCCCAACAGAATCCATCTGTGGGAGGTCCCTAACTGTTTTTAAGGGGGCTCCCTCAGGAGTTTGTAAAGTTTTCACCTCACTAGGGCTACTAGTTTTGGTGCCCCTAATCTGTTGATGGGGGTGCTTTATTTGACAGGGGGCCCTCTGGGTCTCACTGTCCTTCTTGTCCTCTGCAGCCCTGGGCTGGCTAAGGCAAGGTAGAGAGGGGCAGGTTACCTGCTCCAGACTGGGTCCCACCTGAGAAGGGTCCACCGCCATCAGAGGCTCTGTCAGGCCAGGCCTAAAAACCTCTGGGGCAGTTCCTTCATCAGGGGTAAGATCAGTTCCCTGAGGAGGCTGATCCTGTCCTACAGTCTGGTGAGGGGGAGATTTCTCTTCCTCCTCCATGCTCTCAGTTTGTGTGGAGTTATCCATCCTTTCAGGCTTCACAACACACATATCAGTTTGAGTTTGGGCTGTGGCCATCACAGCCCCACCAACCTTTTCAGGAGGAGACTCAGTTTGGGTTTCTGCTGTTATCATAACAGCTTTGCTATTCTGTTCAGGAAGAGCTTTTGCTAGAGATGGGGCAGAGAGTTTCTCAGCCCTACCAACCTTTTCAGGAAGGACATCTTGGATTGGGGCAGTAGCCATTACAGCCCCACTAACCTTTCCATTGGAATTTACCATTCTAGAATGGATTTCCTGTTCAACCTCAGCCCAGGCTGAGATTTCCAAATCATTTCCAAGTAGACAGTCCACAGGCAAGTTTGATGACACTGCCACTCTCTTTGGGCCAATGACACCTCCCCAGCTGAGACTTACTACTGCCATGGGATGATTTGTTTTGATGCCATCAATGTTTGTCACCTGGTATGTGGCACCAGGTAAAAGTTGTTTAGAGGGGACTATACAGTCAGCCACCATGGTGATGCTAGCCCCTGTGTCTCTAAAAGCTTCAACTTTCAAACCATTGATGATGGGTTCTTGTCTATACTTGCTCAAAGTATTTGGGCAATCAGAGAAGTTGGCAAACCCCCTGCCAGTCTCATAAACAAGATCATTTGGGGAGGGGGACCTGGATAGGCCAGGGTCCTCCTGAGCTCCAAAAGTGAACCCACCCAGATTCCTGGGTGTGCTCCCACTTCCTGGGGGATTACTGCTGACAGTAACAGGAGGTGTTGGAGCTGGCTTTGGAGGTACATTTTCTTTATTGTTATTCTTGGGACAACAGTTGTCTGTTTTGTAATGCCCAACCTGTTTACAGGCATAACAATAAAGGCTTTTTCTCAGTTGAAGAAGTGTCTTGGGACCCACCCCCATCCTTGGAGTTTTGGGGCCCTGTGGAAGTCTTTTCTTTATTTTTATCCCCACCCTTATCTTGAGGCTTGGTAGACTCCTTCTTCTGGTTACTGTCCTGATTCTTAGGCCTAATCCTGGTTCTGACCCACTTGTCTGCCTTCTTTCCCAATTCTTGGGGAGAGGTCAGATCAGAGTCCACCAGGTGCTGGTGTAAGAGCTGGTTCTGACAATTACTTAGGATCTGCTCCCTCATAATCAAATTATACAATCCTGTAAAGTCATGTACTTTGCTGCCATGTAGCCAACCCTCCAGAGCCTTAGTTGCACAATCAACAAAATCAGTCCAGTCCTGAGTCTGTGTCTTCTGGGTGTCTCTGAACTTCAACCTGTACTGTTCAGTGGTTAAGCCAAACCCATCTATCAGAACACTCTTCAGGACTTTGTAATTGTTTGCATCCTCATGTCTAACAGTGAGGAGCTTATCTCTCCCTTTCTCTGAAAAGGAGTACCATAAGATTGCTGCCCACTGTTCCTCAGGAACCTGCTGTACCATGCAGGCTCTCTCAAGACCAGTTATCCACTTGTGGATGTCATCCACTTCCTTGTAGGGGGGCGCAATCTTTGTCAGGTTTCTACTATCATAGGACCTGGGTTTCTCTTTAGGAATATTGCTGCCACCAGTGGCATCTAAGCCACACAATTTTTGCTCTCTTGCCAAGGCAAGTCTAGCTTGAGCCAAGGCTACCTCCTCCCTCTCTATTTGGAGTTTGACAGCCCTCATTCTGGCCCTATGCTCTAGCTTTTGAGAGGCAGTCATGCCTCTCTGTGATTCCCTTGAGGCACTAGAAATATGAGAGTCCCCTGAGGGAGATCTCACTCTTCTGTTGCCTTGGAGAATGTTATAGGTCCTGGGGAGGTGCTGGCCCTCTCCATTCCCTAGTAGGTCTAAGTTGGCCTGGTTAAGCCTGGCAACTTGGACCTCGCTACCCCTCTGATCCTGGTCTTCTGTGTCCTCAACATCTGAGTCCTCATCCCCCTCTTCTCCTTCTTCTCCTTCTTCCTCCTGAGGGATACCAGTTACAGGTGGGTTCTCTCCTTCTCCTGACTGTAGGGGAATACCATTCGCCCTCTCTAAGTCATCCTGTTCTAGAATGGCTATCAGGATAGGACAGGTGGGACTCAAGCAACTGGTGACCACCCCCACCCACCTCGCCGGACACACACTCGACGCCGTCTTCTCATCCAGCAAAGACGTCACCTTCAGCCACGCAACAGGACTCCACTGGACGGACCACAGCTGCGTCCACTTCACCTTCAGAAGAACGACGATCCACCACCTCCAGCAACAGGTTGCTCGAAGAAGCTGGAACAAGATCACAGCCGACCAGCTCACCGCCTCCCTGAGCCAGCACCCTCCCGCCAACTCAGCGAACCCCAGCCAGGCCGCCGACAACCTCACGAAATGGATCAACGACTGCGCGGACGAACTCGCCCCTCTGAGGACCCCGCCCAGCAGATCCTGCAGCAGAAAAACACCATGGTTCACCGACGAACTCAAGTGCTCCAAGAAGAACTGTCGAGCCCTCGAGAAAGCCTGGAGAAGGGAACCAACGACGGACAACATGACCACCCTCAAGCTCGCCACCCGGAAACACCACCAACTGATCCGCGCCACCAAGAAAAATGCATACAAGGACCGGCTGGACAACAACGCACACAACTGCAAGGAACTCTTCAACATCGTGAAAGAGCTCTCCAACCCCAACGCCGGAAACAACGACATCACCCCGTCGCAAGACCTCTGCAACTCCCTCGCGTCCTACTTCCACAACAAGATCACGGACATACACAACAGCTTCAACAACCAACCAACGCAAGCCACAACCGCAACGACGCCACCCACCACCACCCTCCGCACCTGGACCCCGATCAGCACCGAAGACACCATCCGCACCATGAACTCCATCCATTCCGGATCTCCGACTGACCCCTGCCCTCACCACGTCTTCAACAAAGCCGACGCTGTCCTCGCACCCCACCTGCGGGACATCATCAACACCTCCTTCGACTCCGCCACCTTCCCTGAGAGCTGGAAGCACGCCGAACTCAGCGCTCTCCTCAAGAAACCCACAGCAGACCCCACCGACCTCAAGAACTACCGTCCCATCTCGCTCCTCCCGTTCCCGGCCAAAGTCATCGAGAAGACCGTCAACAAACAGCTGGCCGCCTTCCTCGAGACGAATGGATCCCTCGACCCATCACAGTCCGGCTTCCGAGCGAACCACAGCACCGAGACCGCCCTCATCGCCGCCACCGACGACCATCGAACTCTGATGGACAACGGAGAAACAGCGGCCCTCATCCTCCTGGACCTCTCCGCGGCTTTCGACACTGTCTGCCACCGCACCCTAGTACAGCGCCTCAGCAACATCGGAATCCAGGAGAAGGCACTGGACTGGATCACCTCCTTCCTCGACGGAAGAACACAAAGAGTCCGCCTACCACCGTACAAGTCAGAGGCCACCAAAGTCATCTGCGGCGTACCCCAAGGATCCTCGCTGAGCCCAACCCTCTTCAACGTCTACATGAGCCCCCTCGCGGCCATCGCACGCCAACACAACCTGAACATCATCTCCTACGCCGACGACACCCAGCTGATCCTCTCCCTGACCAACGACCCCGCCACCGCCAGAGCCAACCTGCACGAAGGGATGAGAGACGTAGCCGAATGGATGACGACCAGCCGCCTGAAACTGAACTCAGACAAGACGGAGGTCCTCATCCTGGGCTCCACGCCCTCCGCCTGGGACGACTCCTGGTGGCCCCCCGCCCTGGGCACCGCACCCAAACCGACGGACCACGCACGCAACCTGGGCTTCATCCTGGACTCCTCCCTCTCCATGACCAGACAAGTCAACGCCGTCTCCTCGTCATGCTTCAACATCCTGCGCATGCTACGTAAGATCTTCCGGTGGATCCCCACCGAGACGAGGAAGACGGTCACCCAAGCCCTCGTCACCAGCCGACTGGACTACGGCAACGCCCTCTACGCCGGAACCACTGCCAAACTCCAGAAGAGACTCCAGCGGATCCAGAACGCCTCGGCGAGACTCATCCTCGACATCCCCCGACGCAGCCACATCTCCGGACACCTGAGAGACCTGCACTGGCTCCCGGTCAACAAGAGAATCACCTTCCGGCTCCTCACCCACGCGCACAAAGCCCTACACGACCAAGGCCCGAGCTACCTCAACAACCGGATCAACTTCTACACTCCCAAGCGCCTCCTCAGATCAACCAACCACGCCCTCGCCGCCGTCCCCCGCATCCGAAGAGCGACAACAGGAGGAAGATCCTTCTCCTACCTGGCCGCCAAGACCTGGAACTCACTTCCGACCAATCTGCGCCTGACCCAAGACCACCTCTCCTTCAGGAAGAAGCTCAAGACCTGGCTGTTCGAGCAGTAGCGGCACCCCCCCCCTCCCAGCGCCTTGAGACCCTACGGGTGAGTAGTGCGCTCTACAAATGACCTGATTGATTGATTGATTGACTTCTGCCCCTTTTTAACCCTCTTGATACGCACAAGGCAATCAAGTCCTTTCGGGTTAGTTTGTCATAGCTGGAAGTTGCCTGGGTAAGGTCAACTGTCACAGGAGTAGACCCTGAGGCTTTCCCTGTGTCAGACATGACTACTAGTGAGGTGTAAGTGGTGCACTTACCTACACTAAGTGTTTTCCTACTGTACCTTGCTAGTGAGTTGCAGTCAGGGTGTGCTAATCCCTTTAATCTAAAACTACTAAGTTCAGTAGAACTTAATATGCTAAGCTTTTGATTTATATGTACCTAGAGGTACTTGATGTGATCTTTCAATTTGATAAAAAGATTGCAATGGTAAAACAGCAAGCTCAAATCCGCACCGCTGCTCACCAATGTGAGAAGTTGGCCTGATAGGTGATGTTTCCAATTCTGGAACCACCTATTATCAGACCAAACAATCCCTTATGGTGTCTGGTTGTAAGTCAACCTTATTAGACAAGCTATCCTAGGGGTAGCATGGACTAAGCAGCCTAAAGGCTTAACTTAAGAGGTCGTGTTAAGCGAGCTGTTTTACCACATACAATCCTGTAATATCAAATGAAAGGACACCACACAAGTATAAATTATAAAAATATATGTGTTTATTACTAAAAACAATCCCCAGTATTCTTTATGAATAAAGGGGCACAAGCGTTAAATCAAAAGCACTGTTTAAACATACAAAGTTGCACAATTATGGATGAGGGCGGGGGGCCACTCAAACCATATACTAAACAAGTGGTATAAGAGATGCCACTCGAGCAGTGGTTAGGCCTAGGGCCTAGGGAATCGCTGGGAGCAGTCGGGACAAGCAATGCTGAAGTCGGGAACGGCCCACGGGATTCGGGAGCAGTGCGGAAAGCGCAAGCATGCACCAATGTTAACCAATGGTGCGTAAAAAGTGTAAAGTTAGAGTTTAAGGACACTTCCGCTGAACCTAGAGGAACAAAACTTAAGACACAGACCCTAGAGATGTGTACCAGTGTGGGAACACCGGCGGAGCAAAGTTACCTCACCCACAGGAAGCGGGTGCACAGGGTCGAAGTTGAGTCGGGTTTCGTCACGCAGGCTCTTGGTGCTTGAAGCTGAAAGGGCTGCAGGCGGGGTGAAAGTGAAGTGTCCGGTGGAGTCCAAGGGTGGACTCAAGTCGAAGAGTACCTGAAAGCAGAGGGGACAGAGTCTGGGTCACTCAGCAGTGACCAGGGTGGAACCAGGACGGAACCAGGCAATGTCGGGCGCAATCAGGTGGTCGTCGAGGAGCTTCTCTCCGCTGTCATGTGGGCTCTGGGGCATCTGCGACGTCCAGGAGCAGGTCACGATCTGTCCCACGCAGGCTCTCGCCGTCGGCGCTGTTGGCTTCAAGATTGAAGCAAACAACACTTGGCAAAAGCAATCCACGCGGAACCGGGAGATTGCTTCTCACTCAAACCAGGAAGGTCAGAGTGGGTGCTCCTTTTCAGGGGAGCTGGTGTAGATCTGGAGCAACCAGATTCACAAGTCGTGTTCGTAGTTTCATCGGCACAGGGACCACTAGCCAGCTGGCAAGTGACCGGGCCAACGCGTTGAGCCAAATGGAGCAGAAGGGCCCCACGCAGCACTCGTCAAGGGTGGAGGGCTGGACTTCGTTGCAAGAGTGGCTCAGGGTGGGGGCTTCTCAAACCCCAGTGCACAGCTTCGAGGGTCACTCGTGGGCTGCACGGTCAGCGTCTCGTGGTCAATTCAAGATGGCGTGCCCCACGCTTCCGGTCGCCTCCACGGGTCTCAGCTCTGCAGGGACTGTGGATCGGGCTGTTGGAAGGCAGGCAAGCTTGATCTCATTGATCTCTGTCGCTCGAGTTCCGGCGGGAACTGCAACAAAGTAGACGTCGAGGGCTGGATGGTGCCTGCTTACGCAGGGTGGTCACTCCTTGACCACAAGGGAGATTCTTCGGGCTTCCACGTTGAGTAGGAGGTCCAAGGGTCCAGAGTTTCGTTTCTTATGTTTCTTTCAGGAAATCTGAAGTGCATTGGCACTGCTCCCACTCTTATTCGAATCTGGGGGGCGTGATTACCTGCTAGGTCCCCCCCTATGGGTGGGACCCAGGAAGTGGGTGGATACACCCCCTTCCTTTGATCCAGGCCGCCCTGGCACGAGGGCTGGAGTGCCCCAGAACCGGTTTGGCCGGATTATGCAAGGGGCAGCCTTGTGCGCCCCAAGCAGTGTCTGGTTTCTTTCAAACCTCCCTGCTACAATCCACTATCTCCTGTCTGGAGGGTGGTGACACCCTCCTGCGACAGGAAACCCTTTGTCCAGGCCCCATTTGGCTGAGTTTTGGTCAGCTGCAGGGGTCCAGACTCTTGTCTGTGGCAGAGGCATCCATTTTGTGGATCTAAGGTCCTTTTAGAAATTAACCGCATTTAAGTAAAGTAACATGTCTTACCCCTCTAGAGGGGTGGAATGCTATCCCCGTCGCCAGAACTGGCGAGGGGATAGTATTCCAAATCGTATGACACCTTACACGAAATGTTTTGATAAAGCCAAACCAGAGTTGCTATATAACCGCGAGGATTATAAGGCACTTAAGAGTATATGGTATGGCATTATCCTGAAACAGCTTAGGGAGTTGTTCCCGACAGCTGCAGACAGGCTCAGCTCATGCTAGGGCTCCATCTCACATTAAACCACGCACTCTGCCTCCAGGATTGATGAGGCCTTCCATAGGAGTGGCTCACAGGTTTATATGTGTCCAGATATAGGTTTAGATATAGGTATACTATATCTAAGTAAGGGGTGATTACACCACCTTACCCCAGCTGAGTGATCAGCCAGTTGTGTCAATTTAAGAACCAGCCAGGGGTGGCAAAAGATATGCTGCAGCCCCTGGTAGGCCTTGGTGGCCCCTATGCCCTGGGCACCTATAGTGCATTATACAGGGGCTGACAAGGAGTCCATTTCCAATTGTGGTATGTACCTAGGGTACATGGAATCCATTTTACAGAGAGAGCAGATGGCCTGGGCCCTGATTAGCAGGGAACCAGGTCAACTAAGTCAAAAAACCAGCTAAACACAGGCAAAAAATCAGGGGTATCCATAGTAAGGTAGCCACCTTCCTACAGCCGCCCTTTTTATGGATACTCGGGCGTCCACCCAATGCAAGAGCAGGAAACCTGCAGCCAAGTGGTATAATCACGATTGTAGGGGGGCAAAAACCAATTTGATATCTGCCATCAAAACCCGAGATGCTGCTGCGGTCCGCCTAGCTCGATCTCAATATAGGCGAGCATTATTGGTGGCAAAGAGGGCCTGGGATGATTCCCATTGGGAGGAGCTGAAGCTGGCTAGTCAGGCTAAGAATGGAGAGTGGTTCTGGGCTTTGGTCAGAAGGACAGGTGGCGGCGACACAGAACCAATACCCAACCATATTACTGATGGGGAGTGGTTCGATTATTTCAGGAGTTTATATGAAGGGGTAGGGGCACCAGATAGCAGTGAATTAGCTGGACAGGACGTAGCATCTTTGATAGCCACTGTGTCCCTCATTGATCCTGTAGGGCAAAAAGAGGTCGAGACTGCTATTAACAAAATCGAGCAAGGGAAGGCACCGGGCCAGGATGGCATCCCTGGCGACCTATTCCGAGCGAATACTGAGAATTGGGCTAAGTTCTTTTCCATTTTGATTAATGCCCTCCTTCAGGGGGCTACGGTTCCGATTTCCTGGAAAGGGGCCGAGGTGATCCCGATTTACAAAAAGGGACCTAGAGGAGACCCTGCCAACTATCGTCCAATCAGCCTCATTGATGCTGGTCAGAAGGTGGTTGGCAGGGTTCTACTGGAGAGGATCCTTTCATGGGCAGAGGAGAATAATATCATTTCCCAATTCCAGGCAGGTTTTTGGGCGTGCACAAGCATTATCGACCAGGCATTTAGGCTGGTGTTACTTTACTGGAAGATAGTAACTATTGGCAAGGGTGGTCTCTACTTGGCCTTTATTGATCTAAAAACGGCGTTCGACCTGGTCCCTCGAGAACGCTTGTGAACAGGTTTGCGGGAGATGGGGTCCCCCCCCATTTTGAATCTGTTGGCTCGTATGCACGATGGAAACTATGCTTGTATACGGTGGAGCACCCAGGATCAGAAAACGGACAAAATCCCGGTAAACAGAAGTGTTCGCCAGGGATGCGTCCTGGCGCCCACTCTCTTTTCATTGTTTGTTAACGGGGTTGTCTCATTTTTATCTGAAATTGATGCTGATGCCCTGACTCTGGCTGGTGTCAAAGTGCCCGAAATGCTCTTTGTGGATGATATGCTACTGGTATCTAAAACACCTATGGGGCTCCAGAAACTTTTAGATCGGTTCTCCATATTTTGTAACCTAAGGGGCTTGGTCATCAATATAACCAAAACCAAGCTCCTTTATTTTAACCCTAGCAAGAAAGCCAACTGTACGATTACTCTTAATGATGTGCCCCTAAAGCGTGTTAAAGTATTTGACAACCTAGGGATAAGGATATCCGATCAACTGAAATGGCAGCCACATATTGAGAAAATGGTCCTGAATCATAAACGAGTCTTGGGAGTCAGTGGGAGGGACCATAGAGCCTCAACTTCCAGGCCCATAGCACCGGCACTGGAGATCTATTCTGCAAAAGCTATAGGTAGTGCTCTGTATGGAGCAGAGCTCTGGGGTTTCAACAATGTTGATCCCCTTGTTATGGCTGAAAACAAGTTCTTTAGGGAGCTCGTTTCACTACCTAGGGGCACCCCAAGCAAACCACTCCAATACTAATTTGGACGTCGTTCAATTAAAGACCTTATTACCTTGCGCCCACTTCTCTATTGGGCTCGTTTGTGGCGTACACCTGAGCTATCTAGCTATGCAAATGGCCTTAGAGAAGTCATGAACATGCAGGGGTCTCATAAAATTGTTTGGCTCACTAGGGTTAAGAAGTTTTTACTTGCTATTGGTTTTAACCGCAAGCGTGCGGGCGGAATTCCGCTCGTACGCTGAGATTTTTTAAAGCGCATGTTACGTGACGAGCTGGGCTCGTCATCAGCGTAGCAGGAGGCTACCTCATGACGAGCCCAGCTCGTCATCAGCGTGGAAGGGGTTAATATTTCATGGGAGACAGGTGTGTTGTGTCCAAATTGGAGATTAAGAGAGCTTATTGGCTATGGGTTGATGCCCAAGATTCTAGAGATACTAACTTGGGCAGGTTGACAGATGAGTTCCGTTTACACAAGACTGTACATCGTATTGAACCCTACCTGGATTTCATTAGGAAACCCAGAGATAGGGCTCTTTACGTTCAGTTCAGACTGGGAACACTTCCGGTTCGTGAGCGCACCTGCAAGTGGAAACCCCCCAACCAAACATCTGCCAATTGCCCGTTTTGCACCGACACACCTGAAACCATACCACATCTCTTTTTTAGGTCGAAGGCCTAAAAGGCTGCGCTTGCGCAGTCTTAGGCTGGAGAATTAATGACTCTTAGTAGCGCAGAAGGTCCCGCCTCTCTGCCCTGTCTCTCCTTCATTGGCTGGCTTCCTAAAAGGAGGCCAGCCATTGGAGGAAAGATGCATCACTCCAAACAAGCCCCGTCTTTTTCGGATTTGGGGGCGTGATTTTTTGCATTCTTTAGCCCTGTGACGTTGTCCGTCACTCAGGACAGCAAAACCACGCCCACAAATCCTCAAAATCCGGAAGCTTGTGTCCGCCATTTTCTATCCTTCGCAGTGAAGGTAAGCCCGTGTTTGTTTCTCTCCGTGCCTTCTTCCCCCTGTCTGTTTCCCGCCCCCTGTCTGTTTCCCGCCCCCCTCCCGCTCTCCGTGTAATTTCGCAGTCCGTGTCTGTTTGTGCCTTCTTCCCCTTGTTCACCCAGTGATCTCCTGCTTTGGCACCAAACAAAGCACTACAAGGTATCGGGATATTCCAAAAATACCGCAGGGAGTGAACGCTAATCTTTCATGGAGGCCCCTGACCTCGCGCTGGGGTGAGGCTTTCCTGGTGCTCGTGCTGAGATCGCGGCGTCTGCGGCCCGTCGGGGTTGTGTGTGGGAAGGGAGGGGGTGCTTTTCACCAGTAACAGTATGAGGGTCCTGGCCTCCTACATTTCCGCTGGCGTCAGAAAAGAATCTCAACTAAATAATTTAAAAAAAAAACAATTCTTGTGTTTTTCGCTAATCTCCCTTGGAAGCATGTTTAATGCTGGCCCGGCGCGTCAATGCACACCTGTGGGAAGGACAGGAGACCTCCCGACGAGAAGGTGCAAAGCGGGGAGGTGGGGGGTGTATCTGGTACAGGGGGTCAGTTCTGGTGACGTCAGTGTCTTTCTGGCCGGGGTGCCTTCGGTTAATGCAGCACCGGGGGTGTGAACACTCGAGGCGGTGTCCCCCGCACACCAGGCCTCGGCGTCGGGATGGAGAGCTGAGCCCCCCCTCTGTCCATGGCAGACCCCCCCGAGTCCGTCGCGTGGGAGGGGGAGCGGAGGCCCGCAGCTGGAGCAGGACACCTCTAAAAACATCATGGAAGCAAGTGTCTTTATTGTATTTTTTTAAATAAAAAATAATATGAGTTCCGGGCCGTGGCGTGGCCCCTGGCTGCACCTGCAACGAGGGCACCTGGGGTGGGGGGACAGGGCAAGAACAAGGGCCGACCGGGGACCCACAGCGGGAACAGCCCGCGGCGCACAAGGGACAAGGTGAGGAGAGGAACAGAGGCGGGGGGAGTGACGAAAAGAAATGAAGGGGGAAGAAGAGTGCAGGTCACACCTGGAGCAGCAACAGAGACCAGGCGAGGGGAGGAAAGAGAGACATGGAAGGGGGGAATGGAGGTGTGAGGCCTGAGGGAGGGGAGGGGAGGGGCGGGTAGAAGAATTGAAGGGACAAGAAGAAACCGTGCGGGGAAAAAAGGAAGGAGAAAATGAGACCAGGCGAGGGGAGAATCAAAGGGTGTCCGAGACCCCCTGCGGAGCCTGTGTCCACTGCTAGTGTGAAGCCCCCCAGGGCGTCGGGCTCACGGGTGTGCGTGTGCTCCACCTCTCACTGTCAGCCTGCACCCAGCATCCTACAGCCACAGGGCGGGGTGCCAGGAGAAGGGTCCCGAGTGGAAGAGTGTGGGGGATGCGGCCCGTCGGGGTTGTGTGTGGGGGAGGGGGTGCTTTGCACCAGTAACAGTATGAGGTAGGGTGACCAACTGGTATTGGTGCAAATTCAGGACGGTGAGTGTAAAAATTCAGGACAAAGGGTAAAAATTCAGGACACAAATTCAGGACAGGAGGTCAAAATTCAGGACAAAACTTCAGGACAATTGGATACGTTTTACAGACACATCAGAGGTCACGCAATAGTATATAAGTAAGCCCAGCCATATCCAAACATATTCATCATGTATCCTTCCATCTATCATTTCACTCATTCAGCCTTTCACTCATCCATCCATTATCCATCCACCCTTTCACCCTATCCATCTGTAAACTCATCCATCCACTCTTCTACCCATCCATCCATTCACTCATCATTTCTCTCATCCATTTATCCTTTCACTCTTTCACTCATCTATTCATCCTTTTGTCCATCTACCCTCCCTTTCACTCATTCATCCATCCTTACATCCACCCTTTCACTCATCCGTTCATGAATTCACCCTTGCACTTATCAATTCATCAATCCATCCACCATTTCACTCATCCATCCACCCACTCACTCATCATCCACCTTTTCACTCATCCATCCACCCACTCACTCATCATCCACCTTTTCACTCATCGATCCTTTCACTCATCCATCCACCCAGCTACCCTTCCACCCATACATCCAGCTATTTACCTTTTCTCTCTTCCATCCTTCCACTCACTCATCAATCCATCCATCTTCTCTCCTTATCCATCTATTCAATCTTTCATTCATCCATTCACCCTTTCACTTATTCATCCAGCCATCCACCCATCCCTTCACTTACTCACTCGCCCACCTTTTCACATTAATTTTGAGCTGAGCCGCAGGTGCCCTGAGAAGAGGCACTGACCCTGACCTCCCGCTGGTGCGCTGAGAAGAGGCGCTGACCCCCTCTACCCCCCGTTGGTACCCTGAGAAGAGGCGCTGACCCCCCGCTAGTACCCTGAGAAGAGGCGCTGACCCCCCTGCTAGTACCCTGAGAAGAGGCGCTGACCCCCCTGCTAGTACCCTGAGAAGAGGCACTGACCCCCCTGCTAGTACCCTGAGAAGAGGCACTAACCCCCCTGCTAGTACCCTGAGAAGAGGCGCTGACCCCCCCCCCGCTGGTACCCTTAGAAGAGGTGCTGACCCCCGCTGGTGCCCTGAGAAGAGGCGCTGACCCCCTTGCTAGTACCCTGAGAAGAGGCGCTGACCCCCCTGCTAGTACCCTGAGAAGAGGCGCTGACCCCCCCGCTGGTACCCTTAGAAGAGGTGCTGAACCCCGCTGGTGCCCTGAGAAGAGGTGCTGACCCCCCGCTGGTGCCCTGAGAAGAGGCACTGAACCCTCCTGCTAGTACCCTGAAAAGAGGCACTGACCCCCCTGCTAGTACCCTGAGAAGAGGCGCTGACCCCCCCCCCGCTGGTACCCTTAGAAGAGGTGCTGACCCCCGCTGGTGCCCTGAGAAGAGGCGCTGACCCCCTTGCTAGTACCCTGAGAAGAGGCGCTGACCCCCCTGCTAGTACCCTGAGAAGAGGCGCTGACCCCCCCGCTGGTACCCTTAGAAGAGGTGCTGAACCCCGCTGGTGCCCTGAGAAGAGGTGCTGACCCCCCGCTGGTGCCCTGAGAAGAGGCACTGAACCCTCCTGCTAGTACCCTGAGAAGAGGCGCTGACACCCCTGCTAGTACCCTGAGAAGAGGCACTGACCCCCCTGCTAGTAAGGGGGGTCAGCACCTCCTCTCAGGGTACTAGCAGGGGGGTCAGCGCCTCTTCTCGGGTACTAGCAGGGGGGTCAGCGCCTCTTCTCAGGGTACTAGCAAGGGGGTCAGCGCCTCTTCTCAGGGCACCAGCGGGGGTCAGCACCCGAGAAGAGGCGCTGACCCCCTTGCTAGTACCCTGAGAAGAGGCGCTGAACCCCCTGCTAGTACCCTGAGAAGAGGCACTAACCCCCCTGCTAGTACCCTGAGAAGAGGCGCTGACCCCCCCCCCCCCGCTGGTACCCTTAGAAGAGGTGCTGACCCCCGCTGGTGCCCTGAGAAGAGGCGCTGACCCCCTTGCTAGTACCCTGAGAAGAGGCGCTGACCCCCCTGCTAGTACCCTGAGAAGAGGCGCTGACCCCCCTGCTGGTACCCTTAGAAGAGGTGCTGAACCCCGCTGGTGCCCTGAGAAGAGGTGCTGACCCCCCGCTGGTGCCCTGAGAAGAGGCACTGAACCCTCCTGCTAGTACCCTGAAAAGAGGCACTGACCCCCCTGCTAGTACCCTGAGAAGAGGCGCTGTGCTCCTGCACAGAGGAGATACGAACTCTGAGCCCAGGCTGAGCTGCAGAGTGAAAAGTTTGACTTTGATGTTTCTTTCTGTGATTCACGTTTTTTGTGTACATCTGTACAGCTCAGATCAGAGAACAAAAAGAAACAAGCATTGGCAGGTCTGGCCATTTTTGTCTCACACAAACTGCAGAGACATGAAGCATTCAGGGCTGTTTGCATCTGAATCGATGCCCCTGCTCCTGAAGCTGCAGCCCCTCCCTCGCAGCCACTTTCAAGCACCTCTTAACACCTCATCAAGGGCTGGAGGTGTGAAGGTTGCCATCCCGCTGTGCCTCTCCGATGCTGATGCTGCGGGGTATAGGAGCTTTGGAACAGCCTCGGAGTCAAGAAGGGAGGTGGGGGAAGCTGTGCAGGCGTTAGGGTGGTGCGACCAGTGGCAGGTTAAAATTACGGACAAATGGCGTCCGTTAAACAATCCTTCACGGACAACGGACAGACGGCCGAAATTACGGACTGTCCGTGAAATTTACGGACGGTTGGTCACCCTAGTATGAGGGTGCTGGCCTCCTACATTTCCAGGGCAATGCACGTGTGAACAATAGTAGTGTTAACGGCTTCTCAGCTATTGGGCACAGCGGGTTGAGCGCTTGGTGCAAAGTCCACTAGAGGATGCCAGCTTTTTCACCCAGCTGGTAACTGAATTACTCTATTTCGTTACTAGAATGTTAATCTTATTACAATAAAATTATTGTGAAAAGAATATGTAGGCTTGTATCTCTGGAACTCTGACGTATGCAATTATGTGCCCCGATGCTCCATAAAGTTAGAAAACTAGGGATTCGCCCTGGGGCCTTTGTTGTGCAACATTTTCTCTGCCGCATCGATCAGATGTTTCATTTCAAACGAAATTACAACAGTGCGCGGAATGCAGAACTTTATTAAGATGTTTGAGGTCTCCTATTACATAATGAATCTCCTTTGGCACAGTGACTGCGCACGAGGACGCGAGCGCCAGGTCCCATGCCTGCACTTGGCAACAGAGCTGCACACTCAGATGAAAGTCATGACTCGGCCTGAATTCTAATAAACCTTGAACACGCACAGACCCATGGGCGGATCTCTGCGCTTTCGGCCGATGTGGAAATACAGCTTGGATCGTTCTCGTTTTAATTCAATTGCCAAATAATTTGCGCTGCTTGTCTTGCTTCTGCCACCCTGTTTGTCACTCTGACTCACAGGGACCCCCCTGCTCTCCTCCCCCTTTTACCACCCTGTGAAAGGGGCGAGGACGCCGCTGTGTCTAGAGTAATGCATATTTTAATTGTTTAAAGATCCTTCAACTAGTATTACCTGAACGTGAGGTACGGATCCTGGCAGGGACGACTCCGCATTTCATCCTTTGGATGGGGATACAGTGACTAACAATTAAATGGTCAACATTAATGCCTGTTATTTATAGCAATTCGAATTGGGAAAAAACGTCAGTTTTAAGTGCCGTATAAATAAATGAGATGACTTAGCGAGTACAATTCTGGCCACTGGGATATGCTGTGCTATTTATGCCACAAGGGCCAATCCTGGCAAGGCAGACGCTGCTTCCATCCCTCGGATTTGGGCAACCGAGTATTATTAAATTTAGTAACAGTAACAGATATTTAAATACAAATTATTATTATCCTCATTATTACAGCTTAAACCAATTCGGAACACTTTAAAAGTGAAACTATTAACAAACCGTCCCTATGTTGACAGTCATTTTCATTATAAATTCCTCTAATTTTTTTTCAATAGTGAAATTACATTTAAAGTGTCCTGTAATATGCAATACTGTGAATTTCTGACATTGCAAAGTGGAAGTAAGTTCACTGATCCTGCTTGGATATGTACATCGTTTCTCCCTTCATTCGTGCCTCTCACCACTACATCCTGAAAAAACTATGCGTTGTCACAGGAAACCTTAAGTTAAAAAACAGACAGCATATGGCATTGTTAATTGTTAAGAAAGAACTAACAAATGGTGTATTTTTAAAACTTGGGATTGGATTGAAGTAGAGTCTGGGGGTGTTTGGATTGTAATTACCAAAAGGCAGTTGGGGTTTAGAGCTGGCTTCGGGCTAGGGTTTGGATCTGACGCCTGTCATCCTGAGAGTTCCTGTTCCTCGCTCCCAACCTTTGTTATCCTTGGGTTCCTCATGTGGTTTTAGCATGGCATAAACACAGGGAATTACACTTTACAGCCAGAGGCTAATGCAGCCGGGACCTAGCTGCTAAAGGCCTGATTTTTGTATTGATGTCTATGACTTAGTCAGGGAAAGCTATATAGAACTGCTGGCGTTGATGCTAAAGGAATATGCCAATCACTCATGTAAACAGTACATAACCGTTCAGAAAAGCCCACTTCCCCATAAGCTTTTGTAATAAACGTAGAATTAATTTCCGTTGACTCTCTCTGTTTTGGTGCTTTGTATTCCGTGCCAACAGTTGGTGCCTTTGTGAGACACAAATTAGGAGTGAGGTGGGAGGAAAGACGTAAGAAAATGGACACAATTGGTTTCATCTCTATACAGTGTGTCTTTAGTGAGATGCTGGAGCAAGGAGGGAGTGTGAGAATGAGAGAGGGACTATACAAGAAGGAGGGAATAGAAACCACAAAGAGAGGTGGAATAAAACAATAATACAACAAAGAAACGACAAAGCACAGGGTGCAAGGAAGCAGAATCTTCCAGGAGAAAGGTGCAACTATCCATGAAAACCAGGTAACTTTAAGCAGAACTGACGGCATGTGCTTTAGACCTTTGTTTTGAAGGTGTTGCATTCCTTATTAATATCCAAGTCTCTGTGGCTTTCTGTGTGTGTGGCTCTGTGTCCGCGAATACTCTCTACTACTCTCTAATGCTCACCTATTGCCATTGTGAATGACAATACCATTTATTTATGTTTTTAAAAAAAATGAATAAAAATGTCATGAGCAATGCCAATAGCTCTACCTTTAATAATGCCGAGACCATTGCATTGTAAATGCTTGTTATGCGTGCCACCTGGCGCGAAACTCTGGCGTCGGTTGTGGTGGCGACGGCAGGGGCCACGGGGAGCCTAAGACTTGCGGTCTGGCTCTGCTCCCTCTCCCTCAGGCTGGAATGGCAGGTCATGGCAGCAGCAGTAATTATGAGCTTCCTGCGCTGCGGGAGCCCGAGGTAGTTTTTATGCGCGCCTCCTCGCTCAAAAATCCGGCGTTGATGTCGGTGGCGATGGTAGGAGCCACAGGGAGCCTGGAATGTGTGGTCCGGCTCCACTTCCTCTCCCTCAGGCTGGAATGATAGGTCATGAAAGCAGCAGTAATTGCAGGCTTCCCGAGCTGCGGGAGCCCGGTGTTGTTTTATGTGTGCCTCCTGGCATGAAAATCCGGCGTCGGTGGTGGTGGAGCCTATAGTGCCCACACCGCCAGCGCTCGCTCCACATTGTGCATCATAACACTTACATACCAAGGAAACTCACGAGACGTATTTGTGGGAAAGCAGTGGTGCAGGTTTATTTCGCACAACAAGTAGCAGATAAGGTGGGTCATCTTACAGGCGATCCAATGCGGCAGCCCCTCGCTGACCCGCATGCCTAACGAGCCATCTTGCACGGCGAGTCGATGCTCTGACGGTGCAGTACATTATCACTTTATTTCGATTCACTCCCGCCCCCCCTGTCAGGGCGGAGCGATGAGGCACACCCCCGGTCGGTTCAGGCCCCCCGACCGCCCGAAGGACTAACGGGGCGCCGACGCTGTTTCCTGGAACCCCCTTGGCTCCAGGTTCTTGGCTCAGGCACCCCTACTGTGCCAGGCAGAGGTCTTGACTGTATCCTTCTGCCGCAGAGGTACCCCTACTGTCCATCTCCTTCCAGATCGCCCTGTACTCCGCCACAGCTCTGGAGGAGGCCCCCGTCGATGACAGAGCCCCCCACCAACTAGCTACTTTCCGTTGCTGTTTAGTGCACTTCATCAAAGTTTATTTCTCACCGATCGGTACCGGCCAATAAATGTTTCTTGCTATAGTTCTCATGCTCTCAATCACATCGGCCACACCACTCATGAAAATTTCTTAAACGGGTCTTAAGACGCGCCCTTGGTTACCTGAGCCATGGTGCATCAATAATCATTACAGTGATTGTCCTGGCAGGTCACTGCAAGACAATTATTTGCGACTGGTTAGGGCCGGCTAGCGGGTGCCCGTAACCGTCAATGTCATTCCCAGTTCTCAGTGTAAGTGTTTGCCATTATTGCGGTGCTTTCCTTGTACCTTTGTTTGTTACCCTTAGGGACAGCCACCCACTCCTCTCTGAACACACCGTATGCTATTTTTCACGTGTTGTTTTACCTTTGCACTTGCACAAGCGTCATGGCTGCCTCTGTATGTTTGTTCTAGTGCCTGGGTGTCAGGCATGTATTGCGTACCACCTGTAGAGCCCCACACAGGGTGGCGTGTTTGCCGAACAAGCTTGGCATGCCTATTTTGCTGCACCCCTTATCGCCCGCCCAAAGTTGTGGATCCATGAAGTATTCTCTGGTGTAACACAGTGCTTGTGTGCTTAAATACAGCCTGGATAGCACTTCCATACCAGGGAGAGTGTCTGCCTACAATTTGGTAAATTATATGCTGGAAGGAATTTGTCTATTCGAGTGACATATAAATGTCTTATGTCCAGGGCTTATGAAAGTCATGTACAGTGCTGTACTAATCGTGACAGTGAATGTCCTGGCAAATCACTGCAAGGTCGCTATTGAGATTGTTTAGGGCACCAACTAGCATTTGCCTTAATGCTGAGAGGGTTACTGTAGCCTCCGCCTTGTAACTCTATCCCAACCTGAACTGAATTACTTTCCATTGAGAAGATGTCCTGACATCTGGCAATCTTACCGTGCCTGTAATCATATGTAGGATGTACACCATGGCGCTAACCCACTGAACAATCTGTTTCTAGTGGTTCTCCCTCTATTACATTAAGTGCTATGAAAAGAGTAATGCAATTCTGCAACCAGTGCTACATGTTTCTGACTATTTTACCAATTTAGATGGACCACGTTCATTCTGCCATTGCAGCTTTACTACTCACTTACTCTGAGACAGTGGTAACGAATATCATATTCATACATGGCCATGCGCACTCCACGAAGGCAATTTAGATGGACCACTTTCATTTTGCCATTGCAGCTTTACTACCCACTTACTCAGAGACAGTGGTAACGAATATCATATTCATAAATGGCCATGCGCAATGGAGAGACAGAGAGCGCGAGCAGCTTCTGGGAGGCGTCACAGGGATAACACAGGGCCCAGGCATCTATCAATAGACTGTAGAGCTTGCAAGGGATATATGCATGGAAGCGCTCTGAAAACCTTTTACAGCTGGCGCTTTATAGCTACCAGAAAAGCCTGAAGTAGGTAGTGCTCCGAGGTAGGCGCGCCGAAACCCGGCCTACCTGGCTGCTCGAAACCGCCCAATGTAGCCTCTCCCCACCGATATTACATGACCTCGAAACTCAGCAGATGTGAAAAGGTCGCCAGATCGAGGCACAGATTCGTTGAGTGAAAATTGGCAACTTCGTTCCCAGCAAGTGTCACTCGAAACTGAAATATCTCTGATGATGTATATTTGTCAAGAGAACAACAACGAATTCGTCACACAGTACAGAGAACAAACATTGAGATTTGGAAGTAAAGATTCTAATATTTGAAAGGGAAAGTACTTATGCTTGTTTGCTGTGTTAAACGTCATGTAACTCACCAAGTTACAGCAATTAATGGACAGGCGACCGTGAGAGACCACCATGGCCCCTGATAGATGACCGAGTTCTATCTGTTGCTGTTGATACATCTGCCTTTCTAACTCACGCTTACAATCGGTCCTTGTTTTCCTTCCTAACACCAATTAGCACGACAATCTCAGTGGAGCGAACTAAGATGTTAGAAACACCATAATTGGGGCAACAATCTGGTCACAATAGTGAATTGTCTTATGAGGTAAGAATTCTGGCTATGCAGGGTCTGGACTCAGTCATTTTATCACATTCCCATGCTGTACCCGTTTACGACTTCACCTCCGAGACACAAGCACACGGTAACGTGGTTGGAGGCAGGGGAAGTGTATGATTTCTGATGCCTTCTGAAACGCTACACAGGCTCTTACAAGAAAGAGACCAATTACAATGTTAGCTGCTGCCGTAGCCGCACACTAACATAGTTGCCCTCTTTGTGACCCCCACCCCTAACACGCTACTGGGTTCCTGTTTTGGCTAAACATGTAGCTGGAAGGGAGGTGCTGGTGAAGGGTCTCAACTAAATGCCTTCAAAAGACTTCCAGGCATCCCTCCCTGCATATAAATTAACGGAAGCTGTTTAAAATTCCTTCTGTGTTCCGCCTGTTAGTTCTCACCCAAATGCAGCAGGGCGATGACCAGCTGAGCTAACTCACCCGCTTAGTGACCCTGAACCCTGGCTAAAACGTGCAGTATGTTCAAGTTGAAGAGAATTTGTACGAAGGGATAGGGGGCAGCGCCATCTGTTGACGTAGATACCCACTGAGGAATGCTACATCAAGCTGAAAGAACCTCCGAACAGCCCAACAGTTTGTCCTGCCTTCGCCTAAATCAAAATACCCTTCATTGGTCAAATACACCGCATTGCCCTGGCAGGGATATGTCGCCCGCAAACCTGAAAACAACCTGCAATATTCATAGCCCAGACCTAATTAAACGCGAAACAGTGTACATTGTCGGCCTCGAGCACCCAGCCAGAACCATGGTAACATATATAACTAAATAACCTCGAAAACTGGAATACGAACCACGCACTGCGTATAAGCCTGCCCAATGCCCTGCAGGTTCGTGCGCGAAACCAAACAAAGTAAAACGGTTAAGCTGGCCGTCAACTGCGGACAACGAACGATTGCATAACTAGTCGGACACCCCAACCGCCTCCACGCTTATTGACATGCCAACGCCCATAAACAGCAATCTGTACAACTGCCACCTAGCCACAGTTAGCTGTAATGCCATGACCTCTGCAATTTCAAAATTCCTTGAGTCACACGTTTCCAGCAACCCAATAACTACCTAGCAGATCCCCACTCGCGGCCTAGCAGCAGGCACTGTAACCTCTACACGGACAGCCGCCACCTCCCCATAGGCATCAGCACTTCGTAAAGGTAGAAACGGGCTATCGTGCCTTGCACCGCTCCCTGGAATGGCGAGCCACAAGCCGGGCCTCACAAGTAGCTCTCCTTTCCGGTACATGATCCTATCCCCGAACGCGTAGGAGGGGGGGGTAGAGGACACCCAACCCAAGCATTGTACACACGCAAACGTAGTACTGAGCACGTCAAAACCATACAGCGACCTCGACACTGACCGAAGGAGTTTGCCTGCTATTAGGACTCCCTTCTACATTATGCCCCGGCACTAAGTTGGTACCCTTCATAAAACGGCCTATCTAGCTCAGCTATGCCGCGGCCTGACTGGAATAAGACCTACAGTTTGAACTGAATAGGCGCGCATAGCAATGGTAAAATTGGAGCCACCCGGAAGGTAGCAGGTATGCAAAGTTCTGTGGCAAAAACACCTCTGCCTTTACCACTGAACGGCCAATAATTACTTGCGCCCCGTCCCTGACGCATCAGTCCCTCGGTCCTCCGGCTACGGTCGGGAACAGTAATCAACGCTTTGGTGTCATCAGTGGTCAAGGAATGTATGATGTCACTTCCGTTAACCCCCTTAATTTGGTAAATGTCATTTGGAGTACGGTCAATACATATAGTGAAATTTGCCGGAAGGGGTGTTTAGTTGCCCTCCTTCTGGAGACACGCTGATGTCGTTCTCCCACCCCTACTTCACAGCTTTTGTGTAACTCCTGCACCGCTAAATTTTGATCAAAATACAGCGTCAAGAGAAAGATCTCTGCTTCTACTTCGAAATATTACAGATTTGTGTCAGCATGTTTTAAGATTGCCGCTGATTATTACTCTTATTCTTTCATTTACTGTGTATTTTTTGTTTCAGGGGACATTTTGATCATGTCACCTGAACTGATCTGTTTAGTCACAAAATTATGTAAACCGGAGATGCTGCTTTGCATTTTTTAAGATGGCGCATGGTGCAGATGCAAAGGTGCGTCTCTCGGAGATAGCAGATTACTTCCAGCGCTATATGCCGCAGTCATGCAATTTTATTTGGATTTACTCTAATTTGTGCTGCGCCTCCCAGGGTAAATAATGCCTTGATTAAAGTGATCTGGGACTGGGACCCACAAACATGCCTCCGTCTCAGGAGAGGCAGCCCTGTTTGACAAACACAAGCAGAGCGCCGACTCTTGCAATCTGGGCCCAGCCTCCAGAAGGAGATGGGAGAGGAGGCGGGACCTTTACACATGGTCCAGCACAAGCGAGTGAATGCACACATGCAAAACAAATAAAGTCGCGGACAGACACAAATACACACACATGCACACCAGTAAGATCATGTACTCATCCTTTGCACATGGTCCAGCACAAGCGAGTGAATGCACACATGCAAAACAAATAAAGTCGCGGACAGACACAAACACAAGTACACACACACGCACACCAGTAAGATCATGCACTCATATTAACACACAGATGCGCGCACACATGGATGGGCATAAAGAAACGCACGCTGAATAATGCCCCCACACAGGTGTACGGACACTCGCTAACGCACGTGCAGACACCAGCACACACAGGCGCACACGCACAGGCAGCGGTGGCAAGGGGGTTTATTCTGCTGTTGCTAGTGACTCATTGGCTCTGTGCCAGAGAGAGGCGGAGCCAGGCAGTGCGGGGTTTTGTCTCCCAGTGCAGGGTCACGCATCCCTTTGTGCTTCGATGCAGGCCAGGCTGCTGTCGGCATCCTCTGCCCTAAATCCCTCGGCACAAAGGTGCAGGCCTGCTACGCTTGAGGGAAGAAATATCCGTATGGAAAGCACTCGGCATGACACCTCACAGGACCCTTCATAGCCCTTTACAGACACCCACACACTCAAAATGGCTGCCCTGATTAGTGTCCAGCCCAATAATCCAGCTGTTCTCCACCATCTCCTAGGCGCATAGTGGCCACCAAAGTTACCCCGTAATCGAGTACGGAAAGAACCATGAAAACGCCTGACTTATCTCCCTGCCTGCGCAGCATGACAACCCGAGCCCCTCCTACCGGTGCTGCTGGTGGAAAGAGCCCAAAGTGATATGACGGATCACGGAATGTGGATGCGCTCGTAACCACTCCGTTTGCCCTATAGGCGAGTGAATGCATCCTCTCCATACGCGACAAAGCGACGGTAGGCCCCCCAGGAACCCGACGCTGCAGGGAGAGCTGCTCCCCGGTCTCATCAAGCAGACATGCCGCAAAAAAGGACCGGGCGGAACCACAGTTCCGCAGGAGCCAGGAGCCGCACAAAACCCCACCTAAGATCTGCACGCTCCTGGCCCGTGCTGCTCCCTCGTCCTGAAAACAACTCCTTTCCGGCCCCCGCGACCCCGCAATAGACGCATGACAAGCTGGACAAAGAGGAATGGCGCCTCCAGGGGCACAATTGTTCTGACCTCCACCCTCGCTGTCGAACAACGGACAATAGTGCCTACCGAGTCCCCCCGGACTCGGTGCTAGAGATCAGGGGTTTCGATGCGACTCGGCTAGTCGCTTGCCAACACCATGGACACTCGTACCCAGCGTGGAAACATCGACCTACAAGAACGGCCACATTACTCCCAAAACATAAACCCCCCGATCACT
Organism: Lissotriton helveticus; assembly: GCF_964261635.1. NCBI lineage: Eukaryota > Metazoa > Chordata > Amphibia > Caudata > Salamandridae > Lissotriton > Lissotriton helveticus. Next base: position 4,253,554 of record NW_027611651.1, on the reverse strand, counting down.
GCTATGCTCGGGGTAGCAGACACAACGCATATTTAATGGCTAAACGCAGATGCACGCGCACGACAGTAGGCCTATACAGTGCTGTGTTGTCCCGTTAATCAACCCTCAAAGCCAGGCTAACATGATGGAAACCGCGCTCAAAGCCCCGCCTTACCACAAGCATCTACGTATGCAAGGACCCGGTAGGAGAGAACCCACAAGCGCCTAGAATGTATTCACCAACAAGCGCCTAGAATGTATTCACGATTATGGGACGCTGAGGGCAACAGGACCGTGGAGGGAGACACCAACGCAGACACCGAGGGACAAGGAGAGTGACTGGCGAAGAAGAAGGTAACCCGCCGGAGCCAGCACCAATAACCCCACATACACCCGGACAAAGAAACTTGCCAACACGCTTCTCATCCCTACTCACCGTAAGCAGAGCAAACAGCAGAACGTCGGACACATCATATCGACGCAAGACCGGACCTCTATGGCCAAGGACTGTTCATGATATACGCCCGGCAGGCCCCCTCAACTCCACCCAGTATGCCCTCATAACAGTTCACAATTCATAAACAGCAACTTTCTGTGCCGCAGCTAAGGCCTATAGTATTCTGCCCCTGGCTATGCGAGGAGAACCGTTACTGACTTTACATTCAGGAAACCGATCAATGCCCTGAGCGCCAATAAGCCATTTGCTATAGTGCTTCTTACAAATACCCCACCATGAGCAAGAGACTTTCGGGAAATGTCAGTGTTTTTAGACTAGCCAGGGTGAACCAGAAGCCACCCTGACCGGAGAGATTACTGTACAAAGGAACCGCAGCGTTTTTGCATCTCACACCCGAGTCCCGGCCTGATCTCTTCGCTCCCACCGGCAACAGACCTCAAGCGGCGGAATTCCCTCTACACAGCGCCGCTGCCTCCCCAGACTATGTGCACCAAAACAAAGGGATTTGCACAAAGAACCCACGCCCGCAATGCCCCCTTACTAACAAACCGCAATCGCGTGACCGCACGCTAAGTGGTAACAGTGCCCTAAACTGAACCATCGCTAGACCTGGGGCCTGCCTGCCACGAGAGGGAACGACTCACCGCCATTGAACACACGACGACCGTAGGAAACAGGAAAGCGGTGAGGCAGGAGACGGCCAAACAGCGCAGAGCAGCCCAGGGAACGAGCGCGGCAGGAGAGGCCGAGCAGCGTTGCTGTGCTCTCTATAAACCTCTTGGGAACGCCCACCCCGCCAGAGGGCGCCCTCCCATTGGTCGCGCCCTCCCATTGGTCATTAGCGAGGATGGCGGCTCAATAGACTGGCGCGCTGCAGTTCCTCTCGCGCGGCATGTGGTACTAAGACGCTGTCTCGCTCAGCTCCCCTTTGCGTCGCGCGGCCAGCGGCATAACTTGTGGTCCGGCTCCGCTCCCTCTCCCTCTCCCTCAGGCCGAAATGGCAGGTCACGGCAGCAGCAAAAACATGTCATGACCTCTTGCAACACATCAGAGCCACCGCCTCACTTCTTGAGTTCCGAACGAAGCTGACGACCTGGCTCTTCGATTAACTCTGTGGGGACCACACACCTACACACCCCTGCTCAAGCCCCGGGACACCCTTGTGTGTGACATGTGCACCATACAAAATGACATAACATAACAGGATGTCTGAAGAAATTAGACAATGAGTGGAGCCCAAGGAAAGAATTCTGGGGCACTGACTGAGCCTGCTGAAGACGCATGTGAATCCACTCAGCAAGGTCCTGGCCTTATGGGGAGGAGATGAGAAACTCTTAGAGTGTACTACTATGACGTTTATAGGGATGCTTCTGTGCTTGTCTAGATCAGAAATGTGGAGAATGAGACTGTGTGACTTGCACTGGAGATGTGCCGGACTGTTAATTGCTACCAGTGTAGTGTAGCTCCTATCATCCCAATAGGCTCTGCGCATTGGAATAATACCTACAGCAGTAAAGGCCTAGACCAGACGTTAACTAGGTCTACTACTGTCGATACTAGACTTAAAGTTTTGGGTTTGCCAGCTTAGCTCAGAGTTCACTAGAAACTTTCTCGAATGTTCAAGGAGGACTTAACTTCCCTGATTAGACAAGAAGGGATTTAGTTTCTGACAACCATAGAACATGACAACTTTGCTCTCCCCTAATCAAGAGTATATCTCGAGAGTCGTGTGAACAAAAGGCAATTTATTTTACTCAGTCAGTACGTGCATTCTTAGTCTCATCAGAATGTAGAGAAAAGGAAGAGACGGGCGTGTTCAATAAAAAGGTGTTATTTATTGATCAGTCTCTTTTCTCATACAAGAGAAATGGATCGATGTTATTGCAATACTTATAGCTAAGTAAAGTGCATACATTAAAAGCAATAGTATAAAATAATACTGTAAAAACATTGATATGGTTTCTAAGCCATAAGATGTTTTAAAATGAATAAAATATATTACATACACATATACATTTGACTAAACGTACTCAACTGGTGTTTCTAAATACGCCTACCCCGTGTACCTGACCTAAGCCTAATACGTGGGCGGGAATAGAAAGTTACAGTTTAAGTTAAGTTTGTTTTTGCCAATTGAATAACTAAAGAATCCTCTGTGAGGGGTTATTCAGTTCTGTACCTGGAAGTTAGGATGAATGAGGAATGGTATCTCTCTCTCTGGTCTCGATATTCCAGGCGGCCTGCGAGGGCTACCCAGAAGCGCCGGTGCTGGATTTCTCGGCAGGAGAAAGCAGCGCGTCTCTCAGCGCGTCAGGAAGGCGGGGCTGCGCCAGCGGGGTCTGCTCTGCTCTTCGCTTCGGCAAGTATGGCTGCTCCGTCTCGTCACCACGCGTGTGTTTGCATAGGGCAAGATCGGTAATATTTATACCTTTTAAGGTGCCGAGATTGGCGTAAGGATGGACATAGATACGTCAATAAAGATGTCATACGACTTGCTCGTTAGCACATTCTTTTACTGAAGTTCTCGGTGAAATCAAAACAATGGCCGCAGGGTTTTGCCCAGGTTGTCATAGGTTTGATTTGTTATGAGAACTCCGTATGCCTTATCAGGGGCTGGAGGAATATCGCTTGTCTAATTAGATCGCAAGCGTTATGACCTAATCAGATAACACGTTCCTGTGCCGTAGTGTGACTGCGTCAGATAACGGTATCTGCATCATGGGGGTTTTCTGCCTCATGGGCTGACTGCTAGTTAACTTGTTGGTTTGTTAACCAGAATAGGGTCAGGAATAGGGGGATCGATTCAGAACCTATAGGAATACATGACACCCACTCCACGCTAACTATGGACATATTTACTAATCTAGGCATAGTATAACATAGTACAACATACTATAGAGTAGTGTGTATACCTTACTACCCCAAAATACATAAATGCATTTTGAAATTTTTCAAATATACGGAAGAATTGCAGACATATGTATTGTATGCACTCAAGCTGTAGAATAATGCTAAAGTAATCACGCATTTGTATACATTATTGCTTATTTGGTATATGAGAATTACACATGAAATGGCTTCTTAAATACAGAAAAAAAGTTCGAGACCATTCCATCACAGAATAAAATATTTATGAACATACCAGCGGGCAGCTAATGTCTATAAGCTATCTAAAATTAGAAATTTTAGTTCTTTAAGAATAGTTCTTACTTTAAGCAGAAGATAGTGTCCCGAAAAATATGAAAAAATATTTTGGGGCTGTTGAAAAACTTGCTGTCCGTGAACTGGAGGCAAAATTGTTCATGTGACTTTATTTTTAAAGTTGAAGGCCGAATTCAGGGAACGCCGTGTGCGAGCTTGCTCAAAAGTCTCTATTTCTGTTCTGGAGAGAACATCATATCATTTAGGCTTTCGAAAAAACTGTCAACAGCTTCCTGGGAAAGTTCCACTAACTCGGAAATAGGTGTAATCATGCATTCTTGCGCATGGTTGTCTCCATTGACATTCTGATTTGCATTACTGACAGAAGGTCGTACCTGTTCGATGCTGCTTTCATCTTGAACTTCACTACCCATCAATCGTAGTGGTGAAGCTTCCACGAATGCCGTCATCAGGATTGGTAGCCTTTGAGGGCAGCACAAAGCATGAACCTTGATCGGGCTCAACAATGTTTCTGCATCCATTGGCGCATCCGATTGTAGCGTCAGACAGGTGTCTAACACGCATTCTTCTCCGCATAGCAGACACCTCAATACAGGTAAAACACATCGTTGCCACATTGGTCGAAATGATAGAAACCAAGTCATGTTCAGGTCTCTAAGCCGGGAGAGTCCCAGGATTTTTGATATCCGGTCCCGGTATCCAATGGCTAGGATTGTTTCTTCCCTTGTCGCAAGAGTTTTGTCTGTGACATGGGTTGCCATAACGAAAAATAAGGACTAAGAATAGGATTCCTGCAATTAGTCCCAAGATCAGGGGAAGTCCGCCAAAAATCGAATGGACGAAATCTGGAAAAATACCCAGTATGGCTTTGAATGGTGTTAATGCCATCGAAAATACTGTCTTAAATACCTTTGAGACCCCATTGGTATCAGAAATATTTAAGATTTCATTCAGGATTTCCGCGAAATGTACGGGGGAATTAGTTGATAATGTATGTATCTCTGCAGTCGTCCTTGCGACTTGTAGATCATACGTTTCTTTTGATGACGAGAGCCTGGTAGGCCTCTGAAGAAGCACTGTTTTCATTCTGCTTAAAGTATCTATTCGAATAGAAGTAATTTTCAAATCGGGCCATGCCCTTGCCTCCCTGTCTGGGAAGGAGCTGGGGAACAATGAGCGTCCACAGCACTTGACCTTCGCAGTCGTAGTTACTAGATAAGGAGTCCCGGGCATAAGACTACAACATCTGCGGTCTACAATAAGAATGTAACTCCCATTATAGAGTCTTTGGAAGAATGGTTCTATTTCTGTTGCAGGTGCGCCTTGCTGGTGACATGAAAGGTTGTATGAATTCCCTTCACAGGCTCCATGCAAACTAATTCCGTTACACAGAAGTGTGCCACTTAGTGACATCGCACAATTATTGCCACTAAGAAACACTTTCTGTCCTTTATTACTGACACATGCATGTGAATAGGGCAGGTTCCAAGTTGTTTTAAGGTACCCCTTTCCCAATTTCTCGTACATGCCAGCCTGTATATAATTTTGGCAGTATTGAAACCTGAAGGTTGAGATTGGAATATTTATTATCCCATGTATTATACATTCACTGACAGGTCGTTCTGACATTGTCACTGGTAATCTTTCTAGTTTTTGAATGCTCAAGATTGTATAATCAGCACCCTTTTGTGCCATACTGATTTGTCTATCAGTAAGGTTAAAGATTTGGAATAGTGACGTTGTGTTGATTAAACGCCAAGGCACATAGCCTGAACGCAGATTTTGTAACGTCCAGCCAAGCTGTACAATAGAACGCAATTGTGACTGACCGTGTTGTAATAACAGTAAGTCCTGCGATAATATGTCGATTGCTGAAGACACAATGCTGTCCAAAGAAAAAATTCTGGAGGACAGAGTCATTAACCCATTGTCCACTACAGAAAGTGATTTTTCCAAATTAATGTGGTCAATTTCCCGTATTCTCTCTGCTGTTTCAATTTGAGTAACCTTCCAGGCCTCATTGTATGCTGCATATACAGAGGCTGCTATGAAACGCTTTTGACGCTGTTTGCGTGGTCCCAAAGTGAAATCACGCAAGTCAGCACCATCAGTAAGTAAAGTTAGGTGTTGCTTAATTTCTGTCAGTGTGGAAGTTTGTAGCCATTGAAGGCATAATTTGCCCACACTGTAGGTTGTTATTATCCCTGGGTGATGTCTTTGAGGATATCTAGGGTCTGGCCTGGTCATTTTGAACCCCTGTGTTTTGTTCAGGAATCTGTCTTGACAGTTATTAGTATCTGTGGGCCAGATCAACCATTGTTTCCAATCAGGATGTGTTCTGTTTTGGTTTAATATATGGTTTACGTCTATCTCTTCATCTGTAGAAGTGTTGCTAAACATTGTTGGCTTTGGAATAGACGGTTTATTTAAATCTTTGATTTTGGCTAGGCCAAGACAGGTGGTTTGTTGAACAGTGTCATTTAAAAATATCATTTGTTCTGGGATCATGCAGGCTCTAAACAAAGCTTCTATACCCTGTACTTGCCAATCTTTTGTACCCCAAACACTTTTCAATTCAACATTTTTGTCCCAATAATCAAATCCAAAAGTATTCATTTTTTCAAAAAAGGAATCTGAATATATCAATTTTGTGTTTGTTATCATGGTCTTGGTCCCTGTTTTGTTTGACAATTTAAAATAAAATGTTTCAGCATTACTTGTGTTAAAACCTGAAAAATATGAATATTTGTCGTAAACGGTTCTTGAGCTCCCTTTTGGAGGTGTTGCACAATGTTCCCATTGATTATAATTTAAAACATTTCTAGGTTGTCCAGATCTATGTATAAAATGGTTACCATAGTGGTTATAACAGTACATACTATCATAATTTGTAGAACCCTGCAAATAATCATGTTTGGTAAATTTAGCAGACATTACTAAGTCAGACATCATATTATTAATGCTTTCGAAGTCCCAATCATCAGCAAATGAGTTTGGTTTTTACAAAGTCACTCAAGGAGATCTTAATTTGGTGTGGATATTTCAGGATCTCAACCGGACCATAAATTTCATAGTCAGTGTTGTCCCATGCTACCCCACCCGGTATAGGATTGGCTGTGAAGTTGGCTGAAGAAAGTTCTCTTTTCTCGACGTGTGAAGATGTGTGTGGTTTGAGGATCAAGTTGATTTTCTGACTTGCTGTGTCCATTTTAGCATATTTTCCCTCAATGAAGCGTCCCAAAGTAAGTACCATGATGAGCCAAAGTATGAGGATAAATGCACCAAAACCCACCCAAAATTCAATCCATGGAGAAATCAGATATGTTTCTTTCAGTTGTTTCAAAAGTTCTTTAGCTTTATCTTTAAAGGTTTTTGATGATGGCTGTGTCTTTGATTCACTGAAGCCTTCAGAGGAATCATCGAAGTTTATGAAGTAGCCGGATGCAGTTCTGTCGATTGTTCCAATTGGTTCAGGATTTCTGTTTCTTGCATTTTCACTTGGTACTTCATTGTAGATTGGTGTGTCTCTGCTAAATGTTTTTATTTGGGTTTTCAGAGGTCTTAGTTCTATTGCATTGTTGCATAGTCCATGTTGTTCTTCTGTAGGCGTTTCGAATGTGATGAGCCTCTTCGTTAGGACCTCTGTACTGGTAGCAAACCTTGGTGTTCTGCTACTTATTGGGAGTTCACTTGGCCTACTATTTGTTATCGGCCACATGTTGTGGTTTTACCAGGTCGATGGATACAACTCGGTTCTCCTTTTTACCAGCAAGTGGCGGTAGTACAACTGATCTTGTCCCGTTGACAGACAAGACAGGAACTGCTTTTCTGTAAGAAGGCCCAAATTCCTTCTTTACCGCGATCTTCTCCCTGACTAGATCCCCGACTTTTGGAATCCAGACAGGTCTTGCTGGGACAGGTGGTGGTTCTTCAGTGGTGGTTGGCTGTTGTTTCAACTTTATGTTGCTCAGGTCTTTTCTTGTTTTGTTTAAGTCCTGCAAAATAGCCAAACGGTCTTTGATATCAAAGCTTTTTTCTTTCACCACTGAAGTCTGACTATCAATGTCAGAGATCATCATCCTAGTTCCAAATAATAATTCGTACGCACTGAATCCCTTCAGAGAATTTCTTGGCAAGTTATTGAGACTACGTTGGACACTTATTAGATGTTTGACCCACCCAGCTCCCGAACCTAATATCCTTTCCGTTATAGATTGCTTTATGCCTTGGTTTTTTCTTTACACCATCCCGTACCCTCAGGAAGGAAGTGAGAAGATTCCCGCTGGGCTATGCTCATTTGGTCATTTTTTCCCCTCAGGCTGGAGGGCTAGAGTGAAAACAATGGTCAAACGTAGCATGCTCTTAGCGTATATGCCATTTAGACTCGCAAATCTTTGTATAACAGTCCAGACGTCAGCCGAGTGCTGGTGATCTACATTATAAGTGGAAACTAGCCTGTATATGTTAATCGCAACCCTTCCTGTTTACTCTTGATTTTTTCTGGAGTAAACCGATGAGGTATTAAACTGTTTCTCTCCCCACTGCGATCTCTGTTGCAGTTTGGGCAGTTTTTTACAAACATGGTGTGACGCAGGCTCATGCCTGGCCACCAGTACCGTGATTGTAATTCTTCCAGAGAATCTTTTAGTTTGAGGTGTCTGAGACCCTCGCCCATATGTGCGTCTGCGATTAACAAGTTTCTCCTGTCCATGTTTGGAATCACTCTATCCCCCACTCCAGGGATTCGAGCAAAAGGGACGGAGTTTGCATCGATTATGTATGTATAATTGAGTGGATAGTTGATCGGTAGCGCTGAGCAGTCGCCTTTTGATGACGTTTTCACCGCCAGCACTGTTTCACCGTCAATGTATTTTAATGTACGCTTTTTTCGAACTACGGTAGCCGATTTAGTGGCTGCCGCGCTGGCTGTTTCAGCCAATGAATTCCCTGCAACGTGAACGCCATCACGCTGATGACTCAGTGAGTGTGTCACGTGAGTCTTTGGTAGTTCTTTTTGTAAAAGAGCTATTTGTTCCCAAAGCAGTTTCTGCTTTATTGTTGCATCTGTGTCATCTTTGTAACCGTTTTGAATCCATGTCTGCAAATCGCTGTTATATGATTTGACGCAGTAATATGAATCTGACACTATAAGTGTCGGGAATTCGCGATCCGCATTATCTAGCGCCATTTTCAATGCTAATATTTCAGTCTGTTGTTCTGAATTAGTTTCTACTGAGTGTGTTTTTGTTAATAGAGGTTTTAGTTTACCTCCGCACCACACTTCTTTTGTAATCCCACATGTGGGGTTGTATGCCTGTTCTCCCCAAACGGGGGGTTGAGCATGTCCGTCTGTATAGATTACACAGGCGTAGTGTCGTAAAGGCAGAATGTCGATTGGCAGAGGATATGTTTTTTCATATTCTAGATCTTCCATTTCTTCTAGTTCTGGATCAAAGTAATAGTATACTTTGTCCGTTGTGATTGAATTCACCCATTGTATCCATTCTGGATTTAATGTAGTTGTTGGTAAATTACACGGTGTTGTTAGTGCCTCGAAGGCTGATTCAGCTGTTCTGACTGTGATATGTCTACCGTCAGCTTGATCTTTTTCTCTAGCTATTGCGGTTTGTACTGCAAAAATAATTTTTTCTTTGTTGCTGAATTTCTGTTCAGCTTCTGTGTACAAGTGTGATTTGAATGCAATTGGTACCTTTTCATTAGATAGTCATACCTGACTCATTAGAGGTCAGGTATGTGAATCCGCATCTTCCTGGGATGACTCGAATCACAAGATTGCGTGTGTTATCACGTGTTTCTAATTTTGTTTTAATTAGCATGTCTGTTTGTAAGGATCTCAAAATTTCTGTGTGTATTTGAGTCCAATTGGATCTTTTAAAATCTGGTTTTATCAGATCATAAAGGGGTTTGACCCTTTCTGCGTAATTTGCAATGTATGTTCTTCCGAAATTTAGGAAGCCTAGAATTGACTGTAGGTTTTTTAGTGTTCTAGGTGCTTGGAGTACGGCACATTTTTCTAGAAAATTGTCAGCCAGGCTTTTGCCTTCACTTGATAACTCATATCCTAAGAATAGGACTGTCAGATGGGCAATTCTGGATTTTTTAAAGTTGAATTTGTAACCCTCTGCTGCGAACCCAAGTATTATGGTGTTCACTCTTTTCAAGTGAGTCTCCAAGTCATCATCTGTTAAGTAAATGTCATCGACATAAGATAATGCTTCATCATCATATAGTTGTAGTAATTCTGTTACTCTCGCTGAGAATGCTCCCGGGCTGTTCTTGTACCCCTGGGCTAACCGACAGAATTGTTTTTGAGTGCCATTTATTGAGAATGCAGTTAAATATCTGCTCTCTGGTGCTATGTTTTGACAAAAGAATCCATTAGAGATGTCTAAGGTTGTTTTGTATTTTTTGCGCACTATGTTATTCATTAGTGCAGCACTGTGTGAGTTTTGCACTGCAAAAGTTTTGCAACATGTGTTAAGGTGTCGGTAATCCAAAACTAGACGATATGAATTGTCTGGTTTGGAGACCGGAAACAAAGGGTTGTTCATTTGTGAGGTGCAAGTTTCAATCACCCCCTGGTATTCTAGCTGATCTAGTATTTCATTTACCTGTTCTTTAGCTTCTTGCTTAATTGGGTACTGCCTTTGTGCAGTTGGTTGTGATTTTAACTGGATTTTGTGAGGAGGAGAGTCCTCATCCCATCCTACGTGATTTTTATATAAAGCAGGAGCTAGAGCCACTGCCCATTTTCTGGCAAGTGTGTATTTTTTATGAATTGGAATTTGATTTGAGAAGGCAGGCATAATTATTTCTTCGCCATGAGGGCACTCCCTGACAAACTCTGGTGGCCAGTCTTTTTCAGCTAGAAGGATATCATAGCCCTTGGAGAGATTATCCCAAAATAGACCCCTTATTTTTCTAGTCTTATCACCCTCTATACGCAATGTTATTTCGTATATTTTGTGGGGTTTGCTAACTCTGGTGTCCGCAGTTTCCACTTGAAGATATTCATTCGTGTCCACTGTCTCCAGATGATTCATAAGGACTTTGCGAGCTATGCTCACTTCTGCTGCACTGTCTAGCATTGTCTGAGCCCACTCTCCGTTTTTCAGTTGTGTCCTCAGTATTCTCGGCATTGTTAACTACCTTGATACTGGCTACCTTCTTTTTTGGAAATTGTAATTTCTTTTTTAGCTGAGCAGGTTCCTTGTCTTTGGACTTGGCGTGCTCTTCTCTTTGTTCTGATCATCCTCTTCTTTCCGATTTCTGCGAGGAAGTCTGAAAAGATTGAGAGGGACGTGTATCAATGTCTTGATATCTATCAGGCTTTTTTATATTATCCCTATTTCTAAGGTTATATCTATTCCCAGAGGGGTCACTCTGGGGTGACCTGTGTCTTTGGTTCGGAAATTTTTCTCTTCGCCTAGGAGACCTTCCTCGGGACTGGAATTTCTTTTCTTTAGGATTGGATTGTTTGTTTCCATCCCAGCTCTTTTTTGGTGATGTAGATTTATTATTAAAAAATATTTTTTCAGGACTTTCAATTAGTTGCGGTTTTACTGGTATTCCACCTAAACTATCTCTGCCTAGTTCCTCATAGGATTTTTCTATGATTCTGGCAATTTCAGCTGGTTGGTCTGCTATATCTGTCTCTTTTAACCTCTGGCGGATCGCCACGTTTGCTGCTTCACCCTTTATGTTGGCTAATAATATAGCCGAGACCTGCTTGAAGTCTTTCAGTAATTTCATACCAAGAGTTAAAGCGGGTTTCGGACCATATTCGTCTTGAATTTGTTTTAGCACATCTGGTATTACCGAAATCGATGGAACACCGTGCGTTTTTGTGTAGATGGAAGCAAAGACTGTACCCCAAGTGTCACAGTCCTCAATGTGTGGTGCGATTCCCATGGGAAGACAGATAGTCAGAATCCTGTGCTTTTCTAGCGGGGTGGTGTCTGGAAACACCGCCTCTATTTGGGTTATTTTCTGTGCCAACCAGAATGGTATTTGTTCCCGTTTAGCCGGTACTTTACCTAGGCAGGATTGGATGTTCTGTGGTGTAATTTTATTTGTGTTCCCCTGGTGAGGGGTCAGCTGTGGAAGTTTAATCGCTGGCTGAATTGTTGAAGTCCGCATCACATACTGGACTAATTGTCTATGTATTTTTATTAATTGTTTTAGCTGTGTTAACAGCTCTGCTGCAGACATCCCATTGATGTCTGGATGTGGTGTGTATCCGGCTAGGACCGGCCACGTTGCTCCTGGTCTACCTAAAGGACCGAGCCTGGTGATGTGATTATTATGTTTTAGGGCGCCATCAAATAAGAGCAAATGCTCTTGAAATGTGAGTGGTACTTCCACCTCCTCGAAAGGAGTGTACTCATTAGGAGGTTCCTCTAGTTTGTAATAGTGGAAGTACTTTGTTACAGCATTTGCTGCTGGAAAATGTATCCATGAATAGTATACCTCTGTCTGCCGATATTCGTGTGCCTCAATTATGAATATGACTGTGCCACCTCTAGGTGTCAGTCCATTTTCTATAAGTTTTAGAGTTATAGATCTCCTTTTGATGACTGGGATGAGTATTATATCCTCGTCTGCTGCCTGCATGGTTGCATCAGCTGCTGCGAGTTCAGTTGCTAATCTAACTGCCTCTCTTTCATCCTCATTGTCTGACATTTTTCTGTCCAAAAGGTTATTTTGTTTGTTTGCAGATCAGGTTTCTTATGGAACAAAGATTAGATGCACAATATTTTGGAACAGTGTATCCTTCAACGTTGACTAAACCAAGAACCTTACATAGGAGTTCCCTCCTGCGAGGTCTGGCGGATATAACCTTTCACCCACTCCAGACGTCTTTGGAGTATTTGGGAAAAGGGGTCTGAGTGAGAAAGCACGACTGAGTTACTCTAAATGTCTTACGTTAGTTTTATCGCCCTTTCCAAACGCGTTGGGCGCCATGTAGTGTAGCTCCTATCATCCCAATAGGCTCTGCGCATTGGAATAATACCTACAGCAGTAAAGGCCTAGACCAGACGTTAACTAGGTCTACTACTGTCGATACTAGACTTAAAGTTTTGGGTTTGCCAGCTTAGCTCAGAGTTCACTAGAAACTTTCTCGAATGTTCAAGGAGGACTTAACTTCCCTGATTAGACAAGAAGGGATTTAGTTTCTGACAACCATAGAACATGACAACTTTGCTCTCCCCTAATCAAGAGTATATCTCGAGAGTCGTGTGAACAAAAGGCAATTTATTTTACTCAGTCAGTACGTGCATTCTTAGTCTCATCAGAATGTAGAGAAAAGGAAGAGACGGGCGTGTTCAATAAAAAGGTGTTATTTATTGATCAGTCTCTTTTCTCATACAAGAGAAATGGATCGATATTATTGCAATACTTATAGCTAAGTAAAGTGCATACATTAAAAGCAATAGTATAAAATAATACTGTAAAAACATTGATATGGTTTCTAAGCCATAAGATGTTTTAAAATGAATAAAATATATTACATACACATATACATTTGACTAAACGTACTCAACTGGTGTTTCTAAATACGCCTACCCCGTGTACCTGACCTAAGCCTAATACGTGGGCGGGAATAGAAAGTTACAGTTTAAGTTAAGTTTGTTTTTGCCAAGTGAATAACTAAAGAATCCTCTGTGAGGGGTTATTCAGTTCTGTACCTGGAAGTAAGGATGAATGAGGAATGGTATCTCCCTCTCTGGTCTCGATATTCCAGGCGGCCTGCGAGGGCTACCCAGAAGCGCCGGTGCTGGATTTCTCGGCAGGAGAAAGCAGCGCGTCTCTCAGCACGTCAGGAAGGCGGGGCTGCGCCAGCGGGGTCTGCTCTGCTCTTCGCTTCGGCAAGTATGGCTGCTCCGTCTCGTCACCACGCGTGTGTTTGCATAGGGCAAGATCGGTAATATTTATACCTTTAAGGTGCCGAGATTGACGTAAGGATGGACATAGATACGTCAATAAAGATGTCATACGACTTGCTCGTTAGCACATTCTTTTACTGAAGTTCTCGGTGAAATCAAAACAATGGCCGCAGGGTTTTGCCCAGGTTGTCATAGGTTTGATTTGTTATGAGAACTCCGTATGCCTTATCAGGGGCTGGAGGAATATCGCTTGTCTAATTAGATCGCAAGCGTTATGACCTAATCAGATAACACGTTCCTGTGCCGTAGTGTGACTGCGTCAGATAACGGTATCTGCATCATGGGGGTTTTCTGCCTCATGGGCTGACTGCTAGTTAACTTGTTGGTTTGTTAACCAGAATAGGGTCAGGAATAGGGGGATCGATTCAGAACCTATAGGCATACATGACACCAGTATTGTTTGTATGGGTCATAACAAAGTTAAAATTTCCCGTACAAGGCACAGGTGGTCAAGATTTGGCATCTTCTGATGGTACGAAAGCTTAGCTCTTCTTGCTGGCAGTCTCTACTGCAGTTCTAGTCTGGCCCGAAAGGTCCCTGTCCTGACTCCTTCTCCTCTCCCAGTGGTTAGGGACAGCTCCCCAGCTGTGCTTGTAGAAGTTATGAAGTAAAGACCACTGAGTCAGTGAGTAGAGAGACTGCCCACATGAAAGAAAACCGAATGCTTTTCTGCAGTGTTTTAACTCATCTCAAATACCTTTTGAAACACTAGAGGTACAAGAAAAGCAGAGGTGTCAAGTGTCACAAGCCCATTCTGGCCTTTTCTCTCAGATTGTCCATTTTTAAGAGGCGTTGAAACCCTCGGCCACAACAGCTGCTGTTCGTTGCGCTGGTTCCTCTGCAGGACTCTCTGGAGTGTGTCTTGATACCTGCAGTCTGTCTCCTCGGGATGCCATCTGCTTTGGGTTCATGCCTGGCTATCAGAGAGAGTGGACTTCATACAAGATCCATCCCGTAGCCGGATATGGAGTTAATAAACCCATCTCTGCTCCGCTGGGACTCAGATGCTGCAGTTGCCTTAATGCCAATATATCATCGGCTCAACCTCGTTCTTGGATCCTAGGAGGATGAAACTGAAAGCTTGGGAGTCCACTTCAATCCTTCATCCTCCAATTCTTTGTTTCCAAGAGTCATGTATTTGTCTCTGTGAACCCCAAACTGAGTCCTTGCTGGTGAAGGTCTCTCCCCTACAGGGCGAGGTGTTTTCACTAACATAATACAGGGATGATAGATGTTTAGAAAATGTCCTAGTCACTCTGGCCAGTGCTATCTTGGCCTGTTACGGGATGCACCTATCTTGCAAATTTGATAGGCCCACCTCCTTGATCAGAATAGGCTCGGGGGGGTTAGAGAATCACGATTAAGCAGATCAGTTTGACCTGAGCAAAGAAGCAGCATAACTCAAATTACTAATGTCCTAAAAACTCAAAGACTCTGAGCCCTGGTCCATCCATGTCAAGGTAAACTCACCCCTGTACGATGTTAAAAATATAATAAACTCTCTGAGGAGGAGGAACCTCAGCAGTGCTAAATGGGCACTGTCACGACAGAACATCATCCAAGTGCTGCCCTCAAGATCACCTTTCCTCTTCGTGCCAGCAAAGGCTCTCTAGTCTTCAAGTCCTTTTAAACCACTGATCCTCCCTTTCTCTCAGAAAGCAACATAAGACTCTTGAGAGAGAAGAACAAACATTCTTCCCCCGCCTCTATGAAGAGCATGGATCCCAACAACTTCCTCTGGGGAAATCTGCCATTTTTGGAATCATTTAAGGAGATCCTGTACACGTCACCAGGGAAAGCGTTCGCTCCCCTTCCATCCCTGCACCTAGAGAGCAGTGGATGCAGGAATGCTCTCAGTGGCGATGCTTGTACTCTACAGCACCCACGGGCGCCTTGCACTACATTCAATGCCACAAGTGTCCAATATCACAAATGGAGCAAGAATGAAAGAGCTAGGCATTGTGTGCCAAGAAGCAAACAGACGAGGAGACTGGTATAGAATCACAGCACTCAACCTTTAAAGAAGGCAAGTCACATCTCCCTGAGGTGGAAAGTCGGGGAAAACAGCACAGATCGTTTTTAGAGATTTTAATTGTTTTAATTGCGGATTTGCACCGATTACTAGTTGCACACATTGTTTTTGCCACATTACCTACACGCTCGAACCCTGGTCCCTGCAGCCGATTAGGTGCTGCCGAGACACGCATTGGGCGGAGTGGAGCGGCCATATTTGAAGTATTTTGGCCGGCTGCACTAGCTTTTCTTTGAACCCGCCCCCACCATTACTTAAGACACTGCTGCCCACATTGCCGGTTGATTAAAGAAGGCAAGTCGCATCTCCATGAGGCAGAAAGCCGGGGAAAACAGCACAGATCGTTTTTAGAGATTTTAATTGTTTTAATTGCGGATTTGCACCGATTACTAGTTGCACACATTGTTTTTGCCACATTACCTACACGCTCGAACCCTGGTCCCCGCAGCCGATTAGGTGCTGCCGAGACACGCATTGGGCGGAGTGGAGCGGCCATATTTGAAGTATTTTGGCCGGCTGCACTAGCTTTTCTTTGAACCCGCCCTAATGGGCATAAAATGACAGTACACACCCGTGCGCACAGCGGACAGGTGCAGCGGGCGCGCCGGAAGCGCGCAGAAGGTGCGCCTAAGGTAAGCCCGTCTGCGCCCGTCCGCGCCTAGCGCTGGAAATTATGCCCAATTTCAGAGAATAGGCTACTCTAAATCGCAGTTGCTAATGCTGAACCAATCTCATTGTAATCACCGGGGAAGAGTAAACCCTGATGATTTTCATATTACCCTTAGCTGTTCCTTATGTGGTTTTCAGCCCCCTGCCACACCGTACACTCTGACCGACCCACCCCCAGGGATAAGGGACGACACTGTCTCATACAATCAGAAGCAGGTTAATAACCACAGAAACGGATTAAAGTCACCGTCTAACAGAAATAGAGTTCTGAAATGTTTATTGCTGAATACCAGGTCAATGCCTAAGCATAGACTTGAAATTGAGGCTCTGATTACTGACCATGTGGTCGATGTAATGTTCCTTATGGAAACCTGGGCGTCTGACGCCTCAGGTCCGGACTGGAACGCGGCTACTCCTCGAGGCTAAAGTGTGGAATATGTAAATAGGCTAGGCGCTGTTGACGGAGGAGTGACTATAATTCATAAGTCCCATCTAAAAGTATTTGCCCTCCCCCAACAGGACATAGAAAGCCGAAGCCATGACGTTTAGAATTAAAGACAACTCCCTGATATTCGCAGGACTGCTTGTGTACCGCCCCCATGGTCCTAGAGCTTCTTTCAGCAGAGCACTACACACGTTCTTAGAAACCACCTCGGATTCAGCCACATACACTATTCTGGGTGATTTTAATTACCACCTTGAGGCAAATAACGACTCGGACTCAGCCACATTACTTGATAATTTTCTTAGTTTTGGTATGAGTCAGTTAATCTCGACGCCCACGGATGTAGCAGAACACACCCTCGACGGAATCTTCACTAATAATATTCATATTAAAATTGTCTCGATTCTCCCGATATCCTGGTCTGACCACAGTGCTATCTTCTTCAATCTACAGCTGAATAACCCTGTAAATCACCGCAGAAATCTGACGCTCCCTGAAAAGATTCGCCTTTGGGAAAAGCTGGAACCTAACCTATTAGCCAACACACTTGCTAGAAATCCGCTGGATTAGCAATAGTGAAATTGTAGCTACCAAATTTTATAACTGGATCAGCTGATGAGCTGGCCCCATTAGAAGCAAAAAAGCCTAGAAGACGCTTTGCCACTGCACACTGGTATTCTACGGAGGTGAAAGCAATTAAAATTAAATGTCGGCGACTGGAGCGGGTCTGGCGTTCAAACTACAGCCAGGAAAGCAAATTAGAATATACTAAAGCTCTGCAGGAGTACAAGTTGGCTATCGTTCATGCTAAATCAACCTACTTCACTAAGAAGATTTTAGACTCCTCAAATACCTCTAGGGAACTGTTTAAAACGGTCACCCACCTAGCAAAGAGTCCTCGGGATGTGATTTTTAGCCCTGATCAGAACTTTGTGAGTGGTATTGTCACCTTTTTCCAACTGAAAGTTCAGACAGTGTATGAGGATCTTAGCACCCTAGTAGTAAATTCAACTACCACAAATAATGATAATTCCATTGGAACGGCCTCCTGCTACTCTAACTTCCCTCCGTTAGAGGAGAAGCAAGTCGGTGAGTTACTCACACAGATGAAATCTGGATCCCCCTTAGACCCTCGTCCCCCCTATGTACTGCATATGATTCCTGATATAACTGCAGCTGTGCTAACACCTCTGTTAAATAAGATTATCAATCTAGGGGAATTTCCTAGCAGCTGGAAAAAAACCTGTATCCGGCCTATTCTTAAGAAGGACACTCTTGATCCCTCGGAATTTAAGCACTACCGTCCTATATCTTGTTTTCCCTTGCCTGCAACAATTTTGGAAAAGGCCATGAATTAGGAAATAATGAGATATGTGGACGAGAATGAGCTGCTAGATCCATCACAGCACGGTTTTAGACCCTCTCATTCAACTGAATCCGCTCTCATCATGGCAACGGAAGAACTACGCAAGACCATGGATGAGGGTGGCCGAACGGCCCTGATTTTATTAGACCTCACAGCGGCCTTCGACACTGTGAACCACTCCGTCCTGGTAAATAGGCTAACTAGTTTAGGTTTTTCGGGCCCTGCTTTGGCCTTGATAACATCTTTTCTAAGCACCCGGATCCAACAAGTGCACTGGAGTAGCCTGCAATCTGATGAATTCTCCCTTCCGGGAGGGGTTCCTCAAGGCTCGGCGCTCTCGCCCACGTTGTTCAACTTATATGTTACACCTCTAGCTGCCTTGATCAGATCTTATGGCTTGCGTTTAGTGTCCTATGCTGACGACACACAAATTGTAGTGTCGATTTCCCAATCAGTCGAAGCTACAGCGTAATGTTTCAGGAACTGCCTCATAGAGGTAAAAAATTGGATCTATCTTAAACTAAACACGGATAAGACCGAGGTTATAGAGCTCGGTCCCAAACCATCCGTTTGGAGTGATCTTTGGTGGCCTCCAGAGGCAGGGTCCTGTCCTAGCCCAGTAGACAAGGTCAGGAATCTTGGTTTCCTGCTGGATAAAGATCTCTCCTGCATGGCACAAATTAATCAGGTGACATCTGCCTGTTTTTACAATATCAAGGTGCTCAGGAAAATTCTACCTTATATTCCGCCACGTTAAAAAAAACGGTTATGGTAGCCCTTGTAATGTCCCGTGTGGACTATTGTAACTCACTTTATCTGGGATCTGGAGAAAAACAACTAACCAAACTGCAGGCAATTCAGAATGCCGCCGCCAGAGTTTTGTTGAATCTTCCAAAGCGCCACCCTACGTCTAAAGCCATACGGGAGCTCCATTGGCTCCCAGTCAGGCGCAGAGTACAGTTTAAGGCACTCTGCCTGGTTCACAGGTCCCTATATGGGAAGGGACCTGATGACCTCGCTAAACTCTGGTCTCGCTATGTACCTTCGAGAGCTCTGAGGTCAGCCAACTATGACCTAGTATGTCAGCCCAGAATTAGGAGAGCCCGATGGGGGGGGGGGAATCGTTCTCCTACCAAGCCACAAAATTGTTGAACTCGTTGCCCCCCACACTTCGCTCACAAAAGTCGAAACCAAGTTTCAGGAAGGCTTTAAAAACCTGGCTTTTTTCCCTCCCCTAACTTGTGCTTGCTTGATTTTTCTGTACTACAGCGCCAAGACGCCGCGGCATTCGAGCACTTTACAAACCCTTCAGTCAGTCAGTCAGTCAGTCAACCTTGCCTCGAATCCTGGACAGTAAATAGATCTTGTGTGAGCAGTGCTATTTGGGGCAAGAACAAGAAACTAGGAGCATGAAACAAGTAAATGAATATTTCAAAGAGGAGAAAGCAACATAGAGATGAGGAAAAGAAATGACAAAACAAACAAAGATGCCATTTGTTTAATTTCAAAACAAACACCAATGAAAGCACCATCACACAGGATGAGCCAATGCCAACAACTGGGGCACAGTAGATGACACTCCGCACTCCTGCTGGGATCAAGGAGGTCTCTTATCTATTTATATTTGGTGTTATTTACTCACCTCTCTGATCACTGGTGCTTCCTTTCACCTCTGAGTACTCGCCATCCACAGAGCAATCTTCTTGCTCTTCTTTGATGTCTGGTACAGTAGTCGGTTTGATGTCTGACATTACTGTAAACAAATGATATATTATCATATCTGTGCACATAACAGGAATCTCCGAAGACAATTACTCAGCAGAGACATTGCAAATATGAGGGGGGTGGGGGCAAGTTGCCTATGTAGCTCTCCTTGTGCACGTGTGGCAGAGGCAGCGCACTCGTGGCAGAGGCAGAGCATTCGTGGCTGCGGAAGCGCACTCGTGGCCGAGGCAGCGCACTCATGGAGGAGGCTGTGTACTCGTGGCCGAGGCTTCGCATTCGTGGACGAGGCTTCGCACTCATGGGGGGAGGCTCTGCACTTGTGGCAGAGGCTCTGCACTCGTGGTGGAGGCTCTGCAATCGTGGTGGAGGCTCTACACTCATGGTGGAAGCTTCGTACTTGTGGACGAGGCTCAGCACTCATGGTGGAGGCTCTGCACTCGTAGCGGAGGCACTGCACCTGTAGCAGATGCACTGCACTTGTGGTGGAGGCTCTGCACTCGCGGCAGAGGCGGTAGAGGCTGCACACTCGCAGCAGAGGCGGTGGTGGCTCCACACTCACAGTGGAGGCTGCGCACTTGTGGCAGAGACTGCACACTCGTGGCAGAGGCTCTGCACTCGTGGCTGATGCTGCACACCCGTCGCCAAGGCTCCACATTCGTGGCCAAGGCTCTACACTCGCGGCGGAGACTACGCACTCGTGGTGGCATCTGCACAATAAAAAACTGTACTGTGGAGATCCCACCACGAGTGTGGACATCCTGCCACTCCACTACGAGTGCAGAGGCTCTTCGTAAATCAGGCCCAGAGTGTGGGGGATTATATAATGCTGAGGTCTCTGTCCGGTACCACTCACTGAACAGACTATGTGCCTTTGTCAACATCTGTCAGAGGGTAAAGGCATGAGGGAAATATAGAACCTAAGAGCTCTAAGATACTAAGGCGTAGAGGGGTGTTTTCTCCATCATCATTGGGATCAAGGGATGATATTTGTATGTCTTTTTCAAGTGGGCCTTGTTTTCTCACCTGTAATAATATTGAGGCTTCTCTTGGTCTCACAGTCCTCGTTATCGGGCAGCATGGGGCAGTCCTCGGCCTCCTCCTTGAAGTTTGATGAAACAGCAGGTCCTGTGTCTACCATCACTGGCAAAAATAAAATGAGACTCAGAAGAAATACAATCACAGAAGTGCATGTAAAGGCTGCAAATGAAAACTGTCAAGAAAGCAAGAGGAAGGGGACGGGACGAGGGAGAGGCAGAGGGAGAAAAGTAAAACTGGTGACTCCTCTAATGTTAAACTTTCACCCTTCAGAGGTACTCCAGGCTCCATCCTCTCCCACTGCTGTTCAACTTATATGATGCGCCTTTCGGTGAACAGGTACACAACCTGGGATTCTATCTCCACCCATACACTGATGATACTCAGTCATTCCAGAGATTGGACTGCACAAAATAAAATCAATACCATACCCACTTGCATGTCTCCGGTCTGGGCATGGGTGAGACAGATACAACTGAAACATATTCAGCAAAAAGGCTGAATTCCTTAAGCAGGATGGAGGAGGGGAAGGGTCTCTTTCTAGATCTGTGACAAATGCCAACTCTGATGGTTGTGGAGAATAAACAGGGTGTGCAGAGGGGGGTGCATTATGATAAAACCTCTGTACGGTAAGAAGAGTTAAAGGAAGGTCTATGTCTTTGTCATCATCTGTCAGATAGAAAGGGACGAGGGAAATGAACAACTTTCAACAGCTCTCAGGTACTAAGGAGTAGAGGGGTGGACTCATCACCCTTGGGATTAAGAGAGGACATTTTATGTCTTTTTCAAGTGGGCCTTGTTTACTCACCTGTAATAATATTGAGACTTCTATTTGTCTCACAATCCTCATGATCGTGTTCAATGGCGCAGTCCTGGACCTCCTCCTTAATATCTGATGAAACAGCAGGTGTTGGGTTTACCATTACTGTGAAAAATAAAATAAGAATCAGACGAAATAGAACCGCAGAAGTGCAGCTAAAGGCTGAAAAAGAAAATACCCAATAAATCATGTGGATAAGGATGAGGCAGAGGGGATATTGCGTGGAAAATCATGACATCTTCTCTAATATTAAGTTTTCACCCTTCAGAGTTACTCAATGCTCAGTTCTTAATGATTGTTGTTCAAGTTGGGACGAGGATGTGGCCCTACAGCTAGAGCTGTCGAACAAGGTTTGAGTCTCGGCAGGGATGCTCAACATCCTGTGATTCTTAATCACTTAGGGACCCATGCATCAAGCTATTTTGTGATTGCAAACGTTGCGAATCGCAAAGAAAGGCTGTTTGCACTTGCAAAATAGTCTAATGCAATGCCGGAAGCAAAATAGCTGATTTTCAACGATATTCGCTAAAAATTGCGATTACCTTAATACCAATTCTGCTATAGGTAATCCCAATTAAAGAGTCGCAAAACCTATGCATGAAAAAAAACAATTGGAGATTGCGAATCCTCAAAAAAATCGCGATTAGCAGTTCTTAACTAAGAACAAATTATATCAGGTGGTAACAATTTTTACATTGAACAAATCAGATGCAAATCATCAGCAAACTACTAAAACAGTCCCAGAAGGCCTCAGAATGTTTCACAATGGCAGCGCTCTACGCCATGGTGAGGAGAATGAGGCTAAGAGCGGCAGCACAGAGAAGGAGGATACAGGAGCGTATATTCAGACTGCGCGTTACTTTGCTAGGGCAGACTGAGGAAGAGATAAATATAGGCTGAATGCTGACACAAACTATGAGCTCATAGCTGAATTGGATCCAATACTGCAGTGTCAGACTCGCAGGACACATGCCATCCCCAAGCACGTGCAGGTCGCCTGTTCTCTGCACCTCCTAGCTTCAGGGAGCTTCCAGGGAGTAATTGCTGCCGCTGGAGGTGTCGCCCAATGTGCCCTTTCAAGATTTTTCAATGCATTCCTTGATGCCATGCTGCAGAGGATACACCACCACATTCGGTTCCCCGCAACACCACAGGAATTGCTGCAAACTAAACTACATTTTTATCAAGGTGCCCATTTCCGCATGTCATAGGCTGCATCGATGGGACGCATGTAGCCATTTGTCCCCCCCTCAGGGAATGAGTAGATTTACTGAAACCGGAAATGTTACCATTCATTGAACATTTAAGTTATCTGCAATTCTAAAAACATAATCACAGACATTGTGGCTTGTTACCCTGGCAGTGCACATGACTCCTATATCTTCAGACATAGTGGCATACACAGATGTCTACTTGCGGGTGAATTTGGAGAAGGATATTTGCTCAGTAAACAGATGTGATACTGACTTGCACACCTGTCTGCCATGGTGACACATTGCAGTGACTAATGTATTTTCTTTTTACATCCTGTTAGTAATAGCGCATACGCTGTGCCCTCTATCATCCTGACTCCATATCTGAATCCTGCTAGACCAAGTGAGCAGCGATACAATGAGGCACACATCTCCACACACAACATGATTGAGAGGACATTTGGGTTACTAAAATCTCGGTTTCGCTGCCTTCACAAAACTGGTGGCGCATTACAGTATAGGCCGGAGACTTGCTGCAAAATAGTTGCCACATGTGCCATGTTGCACAACATATCCCCAAATAGAGACATTCCCCTGGAAGCCTCTGACAGCGAGCCATTGGTCGGCATTCAGCCAAGACAACCGCCGCAAGCGGCAGACGGTCCAAATGCAGCAGAAGGGATCACTCAACATTATTTCTAAGATGTGTTATCATGAGACAACACAGTAGGTGCTCTCCGGTTTATTGCAACAATATTGTGGTAGTGTTAATGCACACATACAAGGTGCCGAAAAGTGTCGTGTAAATACAGACAATTAAATGACATTGCCTTGGCACTTACACGTCAGTATGAACAATGTACATGCTGCTGGTTACCTCACCAGAATAGTACCTGTCCAGGTCACTACTTTTTCCGGCCACGCACTCCTGTGGGCCTCTCAGTAGGGTCAGCCACATCCCCAATTGAGCCTTCCGTGCCAGTGTTGCTCCTGGTACTGCGCCTCCTGGGATTCGTGACAGGTGCCAGTAGGCCACAGGGGATGGAGGCCTCCTCACTATCCCCCTGCACGTACGTTGCTGCCACCACCAGCAGCAGTAGTTTGAAGTTGTTCCACTGCATTAGTGACCTGGATGAGGCCCCTGGCAACATCCCTAGAGCGGTGGCTCATCTCCTGTGCATGCTGACAGCACGAAAGGAAAGCTGAGCTGTAGTTGTGCTCAGCCTACTGATTGCCCTGGTGTAACCATCCAGGCGCCCCATCAAACTGTGATGCCTCCTACCATGGGAGGCATGCTCACCCTAGTTGACCCTGCACAAGTCGTGCATAACTGTTGAAACACTGGCTAGGTTTTCCGTGTTTGCCCCGGGCCCTTCAACTATAGCAGTGGTGAGCTCTCTCAGGGAGTCACGTTTGTCCCACAGGTGTGTTGCCATTGTCCCCAGTTGGCCGTGCATAATCCTCATGTTCCTTCCTTGCAGGCGCTGGACCCTGAGCATCTTGCCGTCCAGCCCACTCCAGGCAGCTGCCCCATCATCCTCTGCAGATGTCAGGATTGCCCTGGGCCTTCGCCTGTAGAAACGGATGGACCTGCGCCGCACTGGTACCTCTGATGGTGTTGGTGGTGTGTTGCCAACCAGCTGTGTGAGCGTACCTGTGTCCCTCTCTTCATCACTGTCCAAAGCAGCCAGTGGTGGGACTATTCGCCTGCACCGAGTGGGAGAAGGTATGGGCAAGGATTCTGGCCCTTCTGGTACCTCCTTAGACTGATCCACTGGTCCCTCTGACTTGTGGACGTCAGCCACGTCACTGTCCTGTGCTGCTGCATCTGTGATTTTAAACAGTGCAAGTTCAGTTCTTCTTTTTCTGTACATGTTTGTGACATTGCGCATGCAAATGTCTAATAAATTTACTTCTGTTATGGACAAAGTCTACTTTAGTCATTTCCTTGCTGTACTCTGCGGCACTAAAGCTGTTTAGGTCCCTCCTTGCCTTGCTCTTACATTTGTCTGTATACAACTCCCGCAATGCATTTGGGTGTTGCAAGTAAAATGTGGACTGGACTCAGGTATACTACACTACGCAGGATATGCATTTGGGGCTAATTTAGTTACATTTAACATTGAAATATATTTAGCAGTGGTCACACCTTGGAAGGTACCCGCCTGTTCAGAGGTGTAATTCTGTGTTATCCCGACAACTGCCTCTGGTTGCAGTGTGGATTCCACCATGTCCTCCATGGGTGTGTTTGGACGTTCAAAAGATGGTCCCCCTCCAGTTTCTTTTGCAGCTGCTAGCCTTTCAGCCACCCTCTCTTTAGCTCGGCTGCGCAGGTCGTACCAGCGCTTGCGCAGGTCCGAGATTGCATGTTGTGTTATCCCCACAGCATTAACCTTAGCGTGGATTCCCAGCCAAGTTTTTCGTTTGACTGACTCTGCAACCTGCAGGGAGAGTTTACCAAAAAGCTCTCCCTGCTTACCAAAGTTTACCAGAAATGGTGGCTCAGCACCACTTCCTCAATGAGGATTTCCAGTTCTTTATCACTGAGTTTGAGCTTTCTTTTCCTGCCTCTCCTTTCTCTTTCCTTTTTTTTGTGGCCATGCTGTTCTTTTCTCACTACTTCTGCTCCAAACACAGTTTCTTTCTGCTCACTTCCACCAGTCTGCCTCCTGCTTCGACTCTCTCTGTGAACAGGTGTGTGCATTCACTGATTCAGTTCCTGATTGTGATGTCATCCCAATGCAGCAACATGGGTAAATCGCTGTTAGCGGGCTTGCCATTGGAAATAGCAAATGTTACCGATTCGCTAAAATATAGTGAATTTTTTGATGCATTCACTTTTTCGATTCCGTAATAGAGATTTCTTAATAATCGCTGTTAAGGAATCGCAAAATCGTTTTTTAATGCATGTGCCTCTTAATCTATCTGTGCCTAACAAAAAATGAATGTGTCCGTCTGTAACGCAACTGGTGCTCATGTGAAGAGATCTGATACCTACGGGTCAAGTTTGCGTTATATAAAACTCAGTGGGAATTTTTTTTTTTTTTTGTTGTTGTGCCTTTAGGCGTACAATTACATACCTGGGATTCTATTTCCACAGTACTCTGAAGATACTCAATCGTACCTGAAAATTAACTGCACAAATAACATCCCTAGCAACCCACTCATGTCGCCGTCTCGGTTCAGGGTGAAACAGATAAAAGTGAAACATATTCTACAAAAAAGCTTGATTCCTTATCCTCGGTCTCAAACCCAATCACCAGTCTCCACCAGAATTGCCCAACATCAGAACAGCATTACGATCTCTTTCCAAGTAGCTACTGCAACTAAATCTCAAGGCGTCATCCTCAACTCCAAACTTGGACTAAAAATGTATATTAAAGCCACAGTAAAAGAATCATGAGACCTTTCTTCCTAAATGCCAACTTTAAGACCATTGTCCAAATAACAGTCATTGCAAGATTCCAGTAAGGGGTGCTTTCTGCCAGGCTTCTTAAGAAAGGACATTCCTCTCCCCCAGAATCATTCTGCAGCCTGCTGACCATTGAGTGCCCTCTGGCACCAGAAAACGTGGAAGTTGACCATGTGATGCCTGAGTGATCTACCACCGTTAAACATGACGTACATACAAGACAGCCTATATCACATATAAAGCATTACACCGCGGCTCTCCCGCGTACATTAAAATCCAAATCAACATGTCTGGAAGGTTCCAGAAATGAGGGTTTCCTCTTTTTGAAATGCAAACTTCAGGGAATAATTCACAGTGAGGCACTCTTCTAAGAATGTATGATCTGGGGCTCCCTCGTCAGTCAGCATCCGACTTGCTCAACTCTGGCTCAACTCAAATGTGATCTGAAGAACCACCTTGTTACTCTGCATTAGTAACACCTGAGTGTGCTCCTACTTCGGCTTGAACACAAAATAGTTTTTAATCGCGCCTTAGATTCTGTTTGATATCACCTCAAGCAGATCCTTCTTCTGGTGCAACTTTTGTCACCATTTATGGACCATAATTCTATTTTGATCTCATCCTCCCATCTGTGCTACCAAACTGAATGATGTTGCTACATTATTCTCATTATGGCTTTCCTTATGCCATTTTCCACTTTGTCTTCTGCTTCTACTTACATAATGTTTTACTTGTTCGTGTTGTAAAGAGCTCTTCTGATGAAGGACCAGGGCGTGTTCAGACTGACTCAGGATGACAGCACTTGGAAGGTCTCTAAGGCCAGAGAAGTCTTTTCAGACACAGCGCCTCAAGGTGTCTTATGTCTCCTGTGGTCATTCGTCCAGCTCAGTGTGGTGGAGTTGCTGCTCTGACAGTGGGAGTCTCCCGTGGTTCTCACTGAGGTGCTGATCCTAAAGAGTCATGGTAAGGTCTCTGTGAGTGGACGGATGCCACTTCTGTTGACCACAGACACTCCAGTAACAGTCGCGTCCTGGGTCACTACGACAAGACACTAACACCCTTGGACCGCCATCGAACACAGGCGCTCCTGTCTCGGATACTGATGCTATCTCGCAAAGACTATGAGACTCACACCACCAGGACTCCCCCAGCAGAGGGAACACATCTCAGTGTATTGCAAAAGGCAACACTGGCACATATTGTGTGAATAAATGTGTTAGCATTGGATGTCAGATCTGGACAGCACTGCCCTGATGATTTTGATATTTTTCCACCAATGAAGCAGACACTCTACTGTCCATTGGAAGGGCGAGAACAATTGACCAGAAGAGCTAAGGCTCTGGTGAAAGAGGGTCAGCAGAAGGGTACCCTCCCACTCATAGCCGACGGTCTCTGCTGCCTCCTCACACCAAACGTCACTGGATCCTGTAGTCAGCTGATGTTAGTTCAGGGGCAGAGGCCTTTTTAGCTGCACCCATTACCGGGGGTTGTATGACATTACAACGCTTGCATTTACCCCGCATGCCATTACAACGCGAGGATTACAACGAAAGTTGTTACAACGACTTTCACTGGAGGGTGCTGGATAGTGGAGTAGTTTAATTTTCTATTCCAACTCCAGCCCACGTTGACAGTAGGGAAGGTGTTGGATAGAAAATTAAACTATTCCCTATCCAACAGCGCCCTCCAGCGAAAGTCGGTGTAACAACTTACGTTGTAATCCCCACGTTGTATTGGTAGCGCGGGGTAATCCCCACGTTGTAATGGCTGTTCTCCTTAACGGGTGGCTGTCTACTGGACCTCCCTGGTTAAATCGGACAAGCCTAGGTAACCTGGAGTCCTTGTCCTTCTTTGTATGAGGCATATAGGGAAGAGTGGGAGCGAGTGAGTGAGACTAGGGTCCGTCCAGAAGTCTAAGAGAATGTCACCCACAGGAATGGGGGCGGGACGCTATGTGCATCTGTACAATAAGAACGTTCCTTGCAAACCATCCAAGGACACAGAGCAGGTGACACCTACAGACCGGTTTCTCTGTGTGTCCTCCCTCTTACTGGGTTTAATTCCACATCTGTCCTCTGCCAAACAACCCTTCTTGTGCTGCACTGAAACCCACCCAATTTCCTTTTCTTATATGTTGGAAAATGTATAATCATAACAATGCATTTTAACCATGTCGTGGTATCTCACAGCGAGCACTGCCACTGCTCCATGCTTCAAGTGTTCAACCCTCAACATTGGAATTTCAGGTCAGCCCCCAGCGATACACGTCACTGTCAGCCACAAAACCTCAATCTATGACTACGAGGCTGTAATATGGCATCCTAATCAAATCATACAATAACCTCATAGAATTGGGCAATGGTCAGAGTGAAAGCCATGGAAATATCTGAAACCACGTCACCTGTGCCTTCAGTATGGACGGACCGGTGGTTGAAGAGGTGGAGGACACTCAACGAACTTGCCATGATGACATGTGTATGTGTCACAGGAACCTCTAGCAGCACTTCAGTGTTGCATGTGCTCAAGTACCCCCAATGTTTCTTCAAATTCCACATATGTATGTATAGGGATTTATATAGCACAAAGCAATGACCTGCTGATGGGTTTGGATTAGGAACGTCTGCAAATACAAGATCTCATGTCGGTGAATAGGAAGGACAGAATCCCAATGGCATCTGCCACGTTACTGTTCTGAGGCGAGGTGGAGAGAATGTATTTCGATGTGCCCGTGTGTCCGTGCACATCAATGTCCTGTGTGTTCACCATGTGCGAGGAGAATTTGCGCCTTATCATCTGGGGGATTATAAAATGTGTCTAATGTGTCGCTTACTTGCTTGGTTCCTGCTGCTTTTACTCTGGGCCTCCTTATCATCCAAGCGGCGCAGCTCTTCCTGTCGCTCCTTCATTGAAAATATGGACGACACAATCACAGAACCTGAAAATTTGGAAGGAAAGCAGTCAGTGAACAGGTTCTTGTATGATTGTAAGAAATTGGGTTACTGGCTGAGGGGGGTGAAAACCCTACTAAAGCAACAATCACAATTCTATCAGTGTGAAACACAAGCCAACCTCAAATTAACATGTGCTTATCCCTCTGGTACCTTGGCACAAAAGCAGTCATGCTTAACTTAGAGGCAATGTGTAAAGATTTATGCAACACTTCAAACAGTAATAAAGCAAAAACACAAGTTTATGTAAATATATTGCAGAATGGCACAAAGCGCCACTCACAGTTATTTTGTCGTGCGAGACCATTGAAAATCACAAGTTAAGGCCAACAGCAAAGGAGCGTGGCCCGTATACAAAGACTAGCTTAGCCCGGCTGAAAGCGTGATCTTCAAAAGTTCCGCGCAAAGAGTTCTGGTCGATATTAAGGAGGCTGCGAGAAGCAGGGAGAACATTGTGAATGGTCGTCACTGTAGCCTGAAGAGCAGGCCTGGCCTTGGGGACGGTCGCCGCTATGGTGCGAGGATCATGTTGGGCGTCACGGATAGTCGTTACTGGAGGTTCGCGTTGGCAGTCACAGCGAAGTAGTGCGAAGTGCAGTTCCCGCGTTGCCAGTTGGCGCTGACGGTTGCTGTGGTGTGAAGAGTCTGGTTTGCAGGGACATTTGCATTTGTGAGCAGCGCGGGAGGCAAGATCTTACTGTGAACAGGCTTGTTTGCAGATGCAAAGAGCCACAAATTCAGGATTTTTCCTTTTCTTGGAAAGGGAACTCAACAGACGCTACACAAAGTGTCTTGAACCTGAGGGGCACCTCCTGAGGATCAGGAACTCACTCCAGCAGAGGCCAGTAAGGCTCAAGCAGTTGCAGGTCCAGACAGCAGGTCAGCTGGGGAGATGCAAGGTGACCTCTGGAGCTTGTGATATCCTTGTAGCTCAGAACGGGCCCTTGGAGTCACTTCAGCCTCGGATAAAAGGTGCAGGTCCCATCTTACTTCTGAGCAAGCAGGGTAGCAGAGTATCAGCCCTTCGGGCAGCAGAGCAGACCAGCAGTCATTCTTCTGTCGTAATCCACAAGTACAGAGGTGTACTGAAGAGTTTGGGATAAGGGTTTAATAGGTTTACTTGGTGCCAGCTTTGAAGTAGAAGAAGGTTCTGGAGGATTACACTCCTAGAGCTGAGTTGGAATTTCCTGCTGCCCTGCTCTGACCCCAGCATGTACGGGGGCATACAGTATATAGACTAGTATATAACCCTTTGTGAGTGTACTTAAGCGGAGGCTTTGTGATGTGCAAATGTGGTAGGTGACAGCTTTGCCCCCCTCCCCCCTTATCAAGTAAGAGATGGCCCATCCTCCATAACCTATTCTCACTTAGTCTCACTATCTGCGAGCAATACATAAAGACCAACAGCCAGCTCCACTTAGTCATGCAAACCAGGATACAGGTTGCAGGCACCAATGGTTGGGACAAGTGTTAGACCTGTCAGCCCAAGGGTGGTTTTCTACTACATTTTTGTTGCCCTCTTTGCCTCCTACTGGACCCATATTTGTGTTGCACATTAGGACTATGGGCCCCTTATCACTGCTAAATAGTGCTAAGGTGCAGGTGCTCTCCTTTAAAATCATGGTGACCCTAGAGTAGTAGCTACAGACCCTGCTACTGCAGTGAGGCCTACCCTTAATTTACATACTGGTAGTCTGCATGTTCTGGGACTTTTTTTAACTGTAGCCTTTTGTCCCTGGTTGACAGACAGATAGGGAAGGGAACACCCCAGAGCCTCTTGGATTTTTCCAGAGACTTCCAAACCCTAGATTCTTCCAGAAAGTGCCGTCGCCTCCGGGTCACCTGACTTTAGGGTATATTAGGGAGGGTTCTGGCCACACATCCCTGTTACACTACTGGACCTGGAGACTCTCTGCTGGAGTGAAGGCTGCTGTGCTAGAAGGATTGCTACACTGCTGAGGCTGACTGCTCCTAGGAACTGCTGCCCCAGGCCAGCTGAGTTGCAGTGCCTGCCTGCTGATCTTGCCCTGCCAGAGGAGAACCAGGAATACTATCTCCAGTGTGTCTCCACAATGACTTTTCTCCTGTGACTGCCCCCCCTGCTTACTGAACTGTAAACATTTATAAGGGCTGCCACATCTTAGTCCTTTTATAAGACTGCCTCTGAAGGTCTGGGTGTGCCAAACTGCTTTCTTAATCACCCTTGAATCACCGCCGCCGCTTTGGGGCACCTGGACGCGCTGTGCGCCTCCTGAGAGTGCTGTGAGGTGAAGCGCTGCCTGTACAAACTTTGCCGCCTGCCTGGGACCTGAAATCAACTGCAAACGCTGTGGTTGAGTAGCGCTCTGACGAGGAGCGCTGTGGAGGAAAAGCGGTGCTTCATTGAAATCAAAGCTGGCGGCCCGGGGACCAGACTGCACTGCGTCCCTCGTGCGCTGGTTGTTGGGTAGGAGTGCTGAGGTGGGACGCGCCATGAGCCCTTCACCTCCTCCGCCCGGGACCTAGACGCGCTGCAGAGCGCTGGGGCAGGGAAGCGTTAAGTGCCCGGAATCACCGCCGCCGCCCGGAAGCCGAGGGAAGCCCAGCGAGGATTCCCCCTGTAATGGCAGGGGCACCCCACGCAGTGCTTGGGTGCTGGCGGAGGGTTGCCTAGCAACCGGGACTCCACCAACTACGTCGGCGCGACCCCAGGAGAAGGAAGCGCCGTTCCTGTCAATGCCGTGCTGCAGGAAGAGAAGAGCTCCTGTCTGAGGATCGTCAGGAGGAGGTCTACACTGACAGAGCAGCCGCAGGTAAACACTCCCAGGCGCGCGGTGTCGGTGCGAGTTTGGGAGCGGGGTGAGAGCTGGCGGAGGGAAGGGGCTGCGAGAGAATGGGCACTTGGTGTTTTGCTACATGCAGCGGGCGGTGAGGCTCATTGGATTGCATGGGACTGTGACTGCCTGCATTGCTAAGATGGAGACCAGGGACTGAGCCGATTTCTGCCAGGCAGCCCCTTAATCACGCGCCAGCCAGCGGGGATTGTGTTAACCACTGGGGACTATTGATTCTGCACCTTTTTGGCCCCTCTGTAGCTAAAAGCACACTGCCAATAACACAATAAGGTGACCCGCGTTTTACCCCTACGGTTAGGACAATGAGTGACATGCCCTACTTAACCTCTTGATCTGGGCACTGTCTGCACAAGCCTGCTTGAGACTTTTCTTTGCCCTGAATATCGTGAACTGTGCCCCAAAGTGCCTTATACTCACTACTTCTAGGAACAGCATCTACTCCAATACGTTTGGGAACTGTTTTGTTGTGGTTGCCCCAGTACTTTCCCCCAAGAGACAGCTACTACCCAGTATTAGTGGCAATCTCCCCAGAGACATTACATAATGGGAACTTTACACTATACATGGCATATTCTCGCTGTATTTTTGGATATCAAATAATGTTCAGATAAACCGGTGTGAAGTCCCTTTTATGAGTGTTTTGCTGTGTTACGGATAGGGTGTGTTGCACAAATACTTTACACATTGCCTCCTGCGGTTAGCCTACCTGCTCTGTGCCAAGCTACCCTGTCGGAAGTGGTGGTCCCTACTTGGACTAGGGTGCATACCCCTGAAAACTAGAGAACCCGGTTCTAACAACAAGAAAGTGACAACTTTCTAAAAGTGTGATTGTGACTTAAAATCCCACTTCACCATTAAAGAGGGTTTTAAAATACAGTTCTTCAGACACCAAACTGGACATTGCTCTTTGCTCCCAATTGAACATTAGCTCTTATTACATGTAATAATGTAACACAATGTTATCATATGGGAGAGGTAGGCCTTCCAGCAGTGGAAAACAAATTGAAGAGTTAGTCACCACCAGGGAGAGTAAAACATAAAAGTACTTGTTCAACATTTTAAATACACCACACCGTGCCCTCTGGACGGCTTAGGGCCAACCATAGGGGTGACAAGTGCATTAAAAAAGAAGGTTTAGGCCTGGCAAAACATGTATTTTGCTAGGCCAAAATGGTAGTTTAAAGCTGCTTATACAAGCTGCAATTGCAGGCCTGAAATCTGTTTAAAAGACTACTTGAGTGGGTGGCACAATTAGTGCTGCGGGCCCACTAGCAGCATTTAGTTTATAGGCCCAGGTACATGTGGAACTACTTTGCTAGGGACTTACCAGTAAACTAAATGTGGCAATTGGGTTTAAGCCACTGCTTCATTGCGATCGGTTTGGAATGGCCCACAGTATTTATCAAAGACAAGCATCACAGGGAGTTTACCAGGTAGAATTCACTGTACAGTAAGATATTGAAAACATAGGTCCTTATGAAAGGTAGGCAGAAATTACTAATGTGCCTATTGTTTTGAATAGTAACAGGAGTTACTAGTTGAAATGAGATCATTTATTTATTTATTTATTTTAGCTGTTTTATAGCGTGCTCAAATACTACCAGAGTGTCCTGGCGCGTAGAGAGATAAACAAGCAAGTGGCCGAAGGAAAAAGGAAAAGATCTAAATTTTCTTTTTACTATTGGTAGTTTAATAAGCCGTTCTTAAAAGATAAGTTTTAAGTGCCTTCTTGAATAGTACAAAATTTTCAGTTAATCTCAGGGAGAGGGGGAGGGTATTCCAAGTCCTAGCCGCGGTGACAGCAAGTGATTGGCCTCCCAAACGAACTCGCTGAAATCGGGGTACTCTTAAAAAGTTACAGTCAGCTGAACGCAATGCCCGAGTAGGGACATAACGGGTAAATCTTTCCCTCAAATAGAAAGGGCCAAGGTCATGAACTGCTTTAAAGGCTATGGTAAGAATTTTAAAAGTTATCCTCTGCACTACTGGCAGCCAGTGTAGTTCCTTCATGTGAGTTCGAATACTTTCTCTACACGGCACATTGCACAGTAGGCGGGCAGTCGCATTCTGGATAATCTGAAGCCTTGCGATTAAAAAAGCCGGAGAGCCACACAGCAGAGAGTTGGCATAATCGAGCCGAGATAAAATAAGGGCCCTCGCAACCGACTCTCTTGCTGAAGACGGCAAATAAGGAAAAATCTTCCTCATGGCTTTTAGAGATCCGAAGCACACCCCAGTGAGTCTTTTTATGTGTGCTTCAAATCGCAGATCCTCTCCAAACCAGACTCCCAAGTTCTTAGCAGGAATATTAGCGGAGCCTGGCTGGGGAAAATCGGAAGGCCACAGAGTTTCTCTGAAGTTGGACGAGAACTGACCATACAGCAAGATTTCCGTTTTATCTTCATTGCACTTCAACTGTGCTGCTGCTAACCAGTTGAACACAGCAGAGAGGCATGAACGAACGACCTCAGTGTTAGTATTCGCATCTGGCCACGTAAACAAGAGTTGCGTATCATCCGCATACGCTATTATTTTTGCTCCCATTTGTTCAGCTAGCAAAATAAGAGGGGTGAGATATACATTAAAAAGGAGGGGGCTCAATGTAGAACCCTGGGGTACTCCTGTAGTGAGGGGTTTAATCGAGGATGAATAGGGAGGAATCCAGACCTGCTGAGACCTATCTGATAAAAAAGATTTCACCCATTCCAGTGCTGAACCCACTATGCCGATATCTGCCAGACGCGCCAGGAGAAGTGCATGCGGAACAGTGTCAAACGCGGCAGAGAGGTCCAATAAAATCAGAACCGCTCTGCCGCCACTGTCTAAGCACCCCCTGATCGCCTCTGTAACCTCTACCAGCGCTGTCTCTGTGCTATAGGCTGCACGAAAGCCAGATTGGGCTGGATGTAACGCCCCTGAAGATTCAACAAAGGCATTAAGCTGGGAAAATGCAAGCTTCTCACCAATTTTTGCCATAGCTGGCAGAAGAGAAATGGGTCTGTAGTTGCTCGGCACAGCTGGGTCCGCTCCTGTTTTCTTTAGCAATGGCAAAAGCTTAGCCTGTTTCCATTCTTTGGGGACAGTTGCAGTAATAAATGATAGTCCTATTATTTGAGAGACTTCAGAAGCCACTATTTCGGCTGCTTCAGCCAGCACCCGGGCCGGGCAGACATCCCCAGGAGCACCAGATTTTAGCGATTTAATTGCTGCCAGGGTATCATCGACCGAAGGGGGGATAAGTCTCTCCATGGTGATGATGGGTGGAACCTTAGTTTCATTGTTATCCATCAACTCATTTCCTCCTCCAACTGTTCTCAAACTTTGTTGAATATTGGCAATTTTAGTTAGGAAGAAGGAGGAGAGATTTTCACACCATTCGGTAGAAGGACTCATAGATACCTGCTCAGCACAGGGAGAGAGAAAGCTCTTAACTATCGAAAAAATTTCACGACTATTGTTATTAGCTCTCTCAATTCTTCTAGAGAAAAACTCGGTTTTTGCATGTTTAATGCTAGTATAGTAATCTCGCTGAGCTGAGCGAAACACTGCTTTAGCCTGTGGGCAGTAAGCTAATCTCCATACTCGCTCCAGTTTCTTGCAAGCTAGTTTGAGAGTACGGAGATGGGGCGAATACCAGGGTTGAGAAGGAGTCATCCTATTTCTACCTGAATCAGCCCTCTTCGAAGAGGAGGACACCGCTGCTTTCATCCATCTGTCGTAAGTCTGCAACGCAGAATCCAATTCTGCCCCTAAGATGGGTCTGTTCAAATCAAGGTAGGTCATCAGATTACCCACGTTGATTTTTGGGGGGCCCATTGTTTTAGCAGACTTGGGAGGATCTCTCAAAGCAGCCCATGAGAATCTAATAAGCTGATGGTCAGTCCAGGTAACTGCTTGAGGGGCCTCGACCATCAGTGGGAAGTTAGAGCATACAACGTCTAAGATATGGCCACCAGAGTGGGTAGGGGAAGACACCCGGCATTAAAAAGCGTGAAAACCTCAATGCACGGGGAACAAGAGACTCAGAGAGAGCCTTAAGAAAAGGACCGGAAGGACCTGGGGGCCGGTAAATAAGGGAACCACCCAGTGTAAAATGAGGGGATAGACACAGGAAAAATTCATAAGCTCACTATCTGCTAAATTATCTGAGTCTTCCACCTTCAGAGCCCAGCATTCTCTAAAGATAATCGCTAACCCCCCGCCCCTACCACCAATCCTGTCCTTCCGTCGAATTATGAACCCTCTAGGGATTGCCAATTCAATATCAGGAGCACAGGAATCATTCAGCCACGTTTCTGTGATAAATAACAGGTCTAGAGAACCATCTTCTAGCAGAGAGTAAATGTCAGAAGCATGTCTGCTCATGGAGCGGGCATTTATTAGAGCTGCCGAAATAGAGCCCAGCTCAGAGACGGGTTCAGGACAGGCCGTATCATTTATACAGCAAGTAAAACCACAGGTAGAGCACGGGGTAAGACTTACAGGGTCAATTATGGTACAGTTAGATCTTTTTTCTAATGAGGGGCAGAGCGCCATCAAAGTCGCACGGGTATATATAATGGTAGTTCTGGGCAAGATCGATGATTGCCAGCCAGCCCGCCCTGCGTCCGCCACGTCCGAGGCGCGGACGGGCGCAGACGGGCTGACCTTTGGCTTACCTTCGGCGCGCCTAAGGCGCGCCCGCCATGCGCGACCGCTGCGCGCTGGTGCAGGCATGCTAATTTTATACCGCGTCCTCTCTCCACCAGCTAGAACGCTGCCACCAGTTCTGCTGGGGAGAAGGACTACCCTCAAGATGGCCGCCCACCCTCGCCACAACCGTGATAGCAGCTGCGGTCAAAAGGGGCCAGGAGGGGCTTTCCCAAGATAGACGGGTGAGTGAAAGCTCGCCCGCGATGTACCTGCAAAATTTAAGAGTTAGGCAGGGTGAAATGCAATTTTAAAAGAAATACGATCTTTGTACAATAAAATGTGAACACACAGTATTAAAATCACCGCTGTTCGAAATGTGGCCACAAGCAAAGCGGGAGTAACAGGGAGCTGCCACCACCCTTAAAACACACCGCAAAGACTATCGGCCTCGGCTGAATTTATACCGCGTCCTCTCTCCACCAGCTAGAACGCTGCCACCAGTTCTGCTGGGGAGAAGGACTACCCTCAAGATGGCCGCCCACCCTCGCCACAACCGTGATAGCAGCCGCGGTCAAAAGGGGCCAGGAGGGGCTTTCCCAAGATAGACGGGTGAGTGAAAGCTCGCCCGCAATGTACCTGCAAATGGGGTACCTGCAAAATCATGAGGTTAATGGAACCCCGCTCTGCTTCAGCAGTTTGCCATACCCATTTCAAGAGGTAAAGCTTTACAAAAGGAGAATGGTGAAAAGGACTAGGAATAAAAAAAATAGAAAAATTGGTTAAATTCCCTATTTCTAGGAAAACAGTTCATAACTGGGAGGGAATCCTGCAGGAAGTTGGCTCTGTATATACTATACCAAAGTGAGGTATAGTGTGCACAGAGCCCAGTGGAACCGTGAATGTAGGCAGGGGCAAAGGTAGATAGCACCTCACTCTCTATTTCTGGTAGTGTGGGGGAGCAGTAAGGGTTTATTAGAGGACAGTGTTAAGCATTTGTTGTACACACTCAATCCGCAAATGATTGCACACACTCAAAGACTGAATGGGTTTTGTATATAAATATTCTTTTATTTGATGTCCTAGAACCAAGAATGCCTGGCACAGGTAAGTGATTTATAATT
The DNA here is from genome assembly GCF_964261635.1 of Lissotriton helveticus. Taxonomy (NCBI): domain Eukaryota; kingdom Metazoa; phylum Chordata; class Amphibia; order Caudata; family Salamandridae; genus Lissotriton; species Lissotriton helveticus. The sequence continues at coordinate 4,215,756 of NW_027611651.1, read as the reverse complement.
TACAGTAATAATACAGATTGAATTGCAATTGTATATATACTTTAGTTTGGTTGCAGTAGAATTACTGGTAATGCAATACTTTGCAATATTGTACATATACTTTGTATTGACTTTTCAATGGGATGTCAAGTAACAGATTACTTTTCTTACACAGTGTAGTATACCCGGATACTGCACTGGGACATTTCCTGTAAACAGGTAAGTAAAAGCAGTTTAGGTATTCAGTTACAGTTTTAGAGATTTTTATAGTTTCCAACTCCACACTTAGAAACTTTTTCACAGAAAAACAGCCAATATTATCCCATGGGGGAAAATAGTGTTATCGGTTCAGAGATAAGTACTTTGTTGTCAAAATTGGGTTTCTGGGGTTAGACTCAAAGGTCCCCCCAGGTCAAGGATGCACGCTCAGCGGCGCTAGGGAGGCCGGTGCAGAGTGCTGAGCCCAAAGTTATCCAATGGGGGATAGGGGGTCTTCGGTTGGTGGCTGCTGACGAGCAGGCCACAAGGTTGTGTGAGAAAAGCTCCTGGGCTTAAGCTCAGGGCAAATGGTGGTTCAAGTTAGGACAAAAGGTACACCTCCAGCAGGACTAAGGTGGCAGGGTGCTGTTTTGGCATCTGGTGTCCTGTTACTTGCAATGGGGATTCTTCGGTTTGCAAACACACTGCCTGGCTCGGGGACGAGGACCTTCTGGGTGCGACCACCACTTGGAGAGGTAAGTTGGGATGCTGGGGGTTGGCTAGACACTGTCGTTTGGGCCACCCAACACCATGGGCCTTCGGGTGCAGGGGTGTCTTTTCCGGTCGGATCTTCTTAGCAGCTCCTGGTTGTGATGGGGAGAACCCTCTGAATTTAGACTGCAGGCGTCGGCTGGAGCCTTGAGGCAGGTCAGGGACCACTGGATCTCGGGTCAGGATTGCCGGGAAGACCTCCTCGTGGTGTTGGGCCACTCAAACTCCGGCCTTGGACGTCGGGTGCAGAATGGAGCAGAGTTGCAGATTTCACCGGAGCTAGAGTCTCTTGGTGTACAAATCCGGTGTTCAGTGGAGACCAAGTCTTTCCTGTGGAAGGCAGTGCAGGTCCTGAGGGTTCTTAAGGTTGCTGGATGCAGGACACACTGGAGTTTCGGTTCTGCAGGTTCAAGGTGATTAAAGGTCGATAGGGCTGGGGCCAGTCAGTAGGCGTCGTCTTCTTCTTAGATTTGTTCTTGGTCGTTGCTTGTCTAACTTCTTGGTTCAGGGCTGCTCCCTAAATACTGTATTTAGGGGGCGTTTTAGTGGTCTCAAGGTGAGTAGCCAAAGGGCTACTGACCTTAGGGTGGCTACACCCTTGCAGGGGTCGAAAAATCTTGAAAAATACACTAGACCTGCAGGTCTAGTAACCTACAACATCTCCTCGACCTAATTGAAATGCACTTGACCTCTGACTCTGAAAGATGAACAAATGTGACCATTTACAAGATTTAAAAGCATTTTTATTGCTCATTTACTTTTTGTGCCTTTAAATCTTGTTATCTCATCACATTTCCTCTGCTTTCAGAGGCAGAGGTCAAGTGTCAGTTTGTCTTCCTATTCGCCAGAAAGGGCGAGTAGGACCAAAAAAATAGCTCGTCCTGAATTAATCTAACTCGCAAATGCGAGTGATCAAGTGAATTTTTCGAGCCCTGCCTTGGTGTGCACACCCCACGTGGGGGAGTGAGCACAATCCCTAATCCTGGTAGGAGAGTGCCTGCCATCTACGAGATGGCGGGCACTGAAGAGTGAGCTTCACCTCGCCTCCCCCACCTGAGGGGTGGGGTTGGCAGAGATGGGCACACCTTCTGGGGTTGTGCTATATTTTCCCACCTGTCTTCCAGCCGAAAAGGAGGGGAGACAGGAAGGGGGCCTGCTCCTGATAGCATGAGAGGCTGGGGGTCGCATTACAAAGGCACAAGGCCTTTGAAGCTCCACTGCCACAGATGGCTCTTCATGGCCTGGGAGAGGTGTGAACACCTCCGTCCAGGAAAGGCTTTGTTTCTGGGCTCAGGGAGCGAAGGCTCCCACCCCAGGGGTCCAGAAACATGTCTTGTGGTGGCAGGCTGGTGTGTACCAGTCAGGAAATCCACCAGGGGCTGGTTGTTTTTCAGGTGGCATTTCTAAGATGCCCTCTGAGTGTATTTTTCATTAAATTCCACACTGTCATCAGTGTGGGTTTAATGTGCTGAGAAGTGTGATATCAAACTTCCCAGTTTTCAGGTAAGCCAATATGATGCTGTGGAGTTCGTAATGACAAACTCCTAGCACCATATACTCTTAATAGCATTACTGCACTTACATTGTCTAAGAATTGGCTTAGACACTGTAGGGGTGCAGGGCTCATGCACCTGTGCCCTCACCACTGGCACCCAGCTAGAGGGGTGGCTGACCTATGCCAGTGCAGTGGGTTGTAGGCATGGCGCACAGGGGCGATGCCAAGTGGACTCTTCACATTGTTCTGCACCAAAACACGAGAGAGAGAGAGAGAGAGAGAGAGAGAGAGAGAGAGAGACAGAGACAGAGACAGAGACAAAGACAGAGACAGAGACAGAGAGTGTGTGAAGGTACAGGGCTCCTAAGGGTGGCACAATAGGTGCTGAAGCGCTAAGAGGCCTTCCTTGGCCACAGTGCCCTTGATACTCATGATATCATTTACAAGGGACTGACATGCGGCCAGAGAGGTGCCATTTGGGGGGACAAGGTACAATTTTGGGAAAGAACACAGGCTCTGGGAACCTGATTGACAGGGACTCAGGGAACATCAAGTCAAAGTGTATCAGTAGTCTGGCAAAAAGTGAACGGGGAGGGGGGTTAAATGCAACAAAACCTGCTTCCTACAAATCCCACACCTGATTTGATTTTGTAAATTTATAGAGCGCAAACGAATCAACCGCAATGGGATCTCTCGGCAGAGATTGACAATCTCCATAGCAAGTTGGTAATGCTTTTTCACTGTCAGCTAGCCTGAAAATTTAGGGGCCAATGTTGTTGCCAGGCGTGAATGTAGGACAAACACTACCCTGTCTTATATTGGTCGTACAGTCATGAAAAGGAGATCACTGTAAAGGAAGATGAACCTCAGACTCTGGGGCCATGTAACTTTAGGTTGTCTACCTGCTCATGATCTGAATTCCCAATTCAGTCTGATCTCTCTTGCATACAGGAAAATTCTGGCAGGTGCTCCCTTGACACATTTCCATGCTAAAGAAGTGGAACTTCAAATGATTGGATCTGTAGGCCTCCACTCCAGTGACCCAGATAAAAAGGTCCAGTCAAACTAATGATTCTCAAAACACGGTATGTTTCCGCTTCCACTTTAAAACCAATGACAGGGACCGTAATCCCCTGCCTAAAACAAGGGCATATTTTGTGCACCCTTCCAGGTCACTAGACGAAAAACATAGTGTATGGGATCTGGTGCCCTTGTCCAAAACTTTATATTGGAAAAACTACTCGGGAGGCGAGACAACGAATAACTGAACACAAATCAAGAATAAAATGTCAGGTCCCCAGTGCACCACTAGTGCAACACTGGATGACCCTTGGACATAGGGAAGAGGAACTGAAATGGACAATCATCTCTAAAATCGAAGGGGATGCACGAGGTGGTAGTTTAGAACTAAAACTGTCACAGCGTGAGGCATTTCTGATAATGAAATTCAATACTGCTACTACAGGGTTAAACGAGATTTCAGAAATTTTCAGAAGCGACCACTAAGCAATCACAGGGAGAACAAGGCTTTATGGGGGCGCACTTGATGCACAGGGTCATGCAACCTCCCTTAAATGTAGCATATCGCTCACTGGTAGAGGAGCGATTCCTATTGGCCAGCATAGTCCTTGTTGTAAAGCAATAACAAGGACCAGAATACACTGGGACATGCCACCATTCTTATATGTAGTACATTGCGAATTAGCAAGGTCTTCATCCTATCGGCCAGGGATAATAAAAAAGCTCTCCAGACATCCCCACGTTGCGAAGCAACTACAAGGACCAGAATGCACCAGCTCGTGTTACACGCGGAACCACGGCAGAACTCCGCCCCAATTCAATTACTAGGTGCCCCTGGTACCACGCACGTTTTATCTGCACCAGCAACTTGGCCCCCTTTGAAAATCCGACACAAACGAGATGTTTTCCCTTCACTGAGTCGGGATACATCAATTGGTGTACTTCTCCTTTAATAAGATTGAGGTCACATGACCAGGAAGTAAGTTGAGCCTCAGAAGTCTTGCCGGATCTAGAGAACCTGCCGTCTGTCAGAAGCATTGCCGAGTCACACCGCACCCTACAGAGAACAGCTTCAAGTGAGTGTCTGACAATAACGCTACCCACCTAGACCAGCGCTCCAGCTTGGGTTAAGGTTTAGATTCACTCGTTTTTCCGCTTATTGCCCACATGCAGGTTAAAGCGCATTCAGTGCAGCGGGTCACTGCAGAGCCCCCCTCGTGATACAGCCGGTCCCTGGGTTGATGGGTCTCAGCGCCCACACCGGTAAGTTCACCCAGCCCGTCTAGCGGAGCTGCTACTCCACGCTTCCACATAATTCATGCCCAGATTATTGAGTCTGAATTCTTACCCCTCCCCCTTTCTTCCAGATACCACCAATAAATCGATCAACAGATGAGGTGAGTGAGTTCATGCTCGCCAATTAATTAACTTATGAGTTGGTTGGTAGTGTGCCTGCAGGATGAGGTCTTTGATGGAGGTCTATCGTTTATGTTTCAGAGTCTATTTGTCACAGTGTTTTGCACAAGTCGTGTGAGATGGCTCTCTGAGAATAGTTCTCAAGGTACGTGGTTTTCAGTCGATTGGTGGCTGCTTGTTTTTAGTAGTTGTTTGACACTGTTGAAACATTAGAAGAGTTTTTCTAACTAGCCAATATTCTCTATGTTGTAGAAATCGCATTGATCCTGAGGAGAACCCCAAAAGTTAGGGAGTTCGAAACGCGTCGATCACTCAAGGCCAATGGTCAACTGAAATAGTAGAGGGTTAATAATTGGATTAACACTGAATTTAATACTCTAATGATTTGAATTTTTGTAAATTTGGTTTTGACTTCTTGCTTTTTCAAAGGAAATGTTTCAAATGTAAATAATTTGTTGTTGACATTGACCTATATCATACGTGTCTAATTGTACTCATTTTTTTGTCGTGTCTAATTTTGTATGTTTTGTAAGTCTGTTTTGCGTGACTGAAGGACGAAAGTGTTGTGAGGCTGTGTTCTATAATTATAATTTTTTGTATGTGACCTTGTAAATATTGTATAAAGTTGTATATTTCTGTATATTTAAATGTGTTCAGGCACAGAAATGTCTTTTTAAAAAAAATGAAAAAGCTTTCTAAGAATTAAAGAAAAGGTCTCTAATAAATAAGAATTTAAAATAAGTAAAGAGTGCTATGTTTAACTCTTAGTTTCTCTAGATAAAAGAAGAAAAAAGTTTTTCCAGTACTGGCAGTTGTTTTGTTTGATAGTTCAGTCTGGTTCAGCCTTACTGTTGAGGAGCCAAGACCCTGTTTTGTTCCTACTGGTACCACCCCATCAGCATGGGACAGCACATGGTGGCCGTCTGTCGTCGGAAGCCCACCTACCCCAGTAGACCACGTCAAGAACCTTGGCATTGTACTCGACTCATCACTCACCATGAACCGACAGGTCAACGCCGTCACCTCCAGCTGCTTCAACACCCTCCGCAAAACCTTCAAGTGGATCCCCCCTGAGTCAAGGAAGACAGTCACCCGCACATTCATCACCAGCAGACTGGACTATGGAAACGCACTCTACGCCAGCATCAACAAGTCCCTACACTGCAAACTCCAGACAGTACAGAACACCGCCGCCAGACTCGTCCTCGGCATCCCCCAGTATGAACACACCACCCAGCACCTACAAAGTCTCCACTGGCTCCCCGAGGAGAAATGAGTCACCTTCAATTCCTCACTCACGACTACAAATGCCTACACAACAACGGACCCAAATACTTTGAAGACAGAATCAACTTCCACTTACCCAAAAGAAACCTCCGCTCTTCCAACCTCGCACTGGCCGATACCCCGCGCATCCACAGAGTCAGAGCGGGCGGAAGATCCTTCTCTCACATCGCAGCCAAGACCTGAAATGAGCTACGGGCAGATATCAGACGCGCCCCTCCCTGAACACGTTTAGGAAGACCCTCAAGACCTGGCTCTTTGGCTAAACAGATCTGCGCACCCCCCACACTCCCCTCAGCGCCTTGAGACCCTCACGGGTGAGTAGCGCGCCTACAATTCAACCCAGGCCGTGAGCTCAACTTTGCATATAAGTATTCTAGACCTGTATCCACTGCCGCTGCCGCTCCATTTGTCCTGGTTGTGTGTGTGGCCTGTGGTGTGTTCATTCCACCACGGGTGCCGTCCTTGAGTCTATTTTAAAGCGCTTAGTCACTTTTGGGTAAAGTTTGCGCTATAAAGCTGCATTAAAGAAATAAACACATCTTCTGACCGGTTCTCCCTATCTCCTCCCGCTGGGGCAGCACTGCTCGTCCTCATGTCTCTCGGGGGTGGGGGCGCCGGCGTCCCTCAGGGCCGGGGGGTCCAGAGCGCCTCGGCTCACTCGAGGCCGCTCCACCGGGACTGTAGACAGTGACACCGGGCCCGCCCTGGAGGGCCCCGCACCGGGGGCAGGGCCGGGCTGTGGGCTCCGCTGGATCAGGAGAGGGGCTCCTGCGCCGGGGCAGGCCTCTCCTTTCCACCGGGGGCAGGGCCAGGACGGCGCCGAAAAACAACAACCCGCAGAGAGGCCTGATGGGAGCTTCACTTACCGAGTGGCAAAAACCGGTCACTGGGCATGCGCAGAAAAAAAAAGGTAATGAGCATGCTCAGTAGAGAGCTATTGGCCTGATGGGCATGCGCAGGAAAAACTTTTATAAGTGCGCAGAGCTTCGATGGTAAATACGCATGCGTAAAAGAGATGTGTTGCCTGTTCTGCGAGGTCAGGAGGAGATTCAATCAAGGCTACTTCCGCCCTGCGCGGCGAAGAGACACTTACTCCTCAGCATTTGGACATCCCGCCCTGCGCGGCAGAGAGACACTTACTCCTCAGCACTTGGACATCCCGCCCTGCGCGGCGGAGAGACACTTACTCCCCAGCACTAGGACAGCCCCGCCCTGCGCAGAGGAGAGACACTACTCCCCAGAGGGAGCCACAGGGAGTGAGTGAAGCAAGACAGAGAGAGAGAGCGGGGAGAAGGGGCAACAGAGCAGAGAGGGGGCAGATCGAGGGGATGAGGTCACTGACTGGGGTTAGAGAAGGAGGAGGGGCCAGTCGGGAATCAGGACGTCGGGAGAGGCGGATGGGGAGTGGACAAAAGAGGGGGCACCAGAGGAAACAAGGAGGGTGGAGAACGAAAGCGAAACTGGGGAGGGGAAGGATTGTGGATTTTTTTTATGCGTTTTTCTATAGCGCGGACTTTACCCGAAGGCGTCAGAGCGCTTCACAATAGGAACAGAAAATTACAGGTGAACAACTTAAAAAAGCAGACGATAAGTTACATGAGGTAAAAGTGACAATTGTGAGCAAACAAAATACATGAGGTAGCAAACAATGCATTACAGGAGGAAAAAGTGGCATGTGTGTTACTTTGATTTCCTGTTATATGTGATGCACTGCTCACTCTCGGTCCCCACTCCCCTCTCCCGTGATTTCTTGATGCCTGCTACTCATTTGTCTCCCCCTATCGTACGTAACAGTCCTTATATTGCTTGGTTTTGCCTCGACTCTTTTTCGTGTTTTTCTTTGTGTTGTTTATACATTGTAAAAAATGGAAACCTTTATTTATCCTCTCTTGCCATGGGCTCCGGATAACATCGTGCTTCTACGCTGCCGGACCCTCGGACTGTCGGCTGATGAGCTGTGTATAGAGTTGTTATTGTTATTGCATGTAACTGACCGGCCTCTGTGGTTGTAGGTCTGTAACTGTACTCTTTTTTACGAAATAAAGGTATTAAAAAAAAAAAAAAAGAAAGGGGGGGGAGAGATGACCCCCCCCCAACTATCGGCTAATTTCCCAATTAGGCAACATCTGGAAAATCTTTGGGAAACCCTTACAGTCACGACTCGAGACCTGGACAGAGGAGGACAATATTGCCTCTACTTCTCAGGCTGGATCCTGAAAAGGCTAAAGTAGAATCGACCAGGCTCTGAGGTTGCACATGATCTGTATGAAGTTTGTGTCCCTGGAAACTCCCCGCTCTACTTGGTCTTAAGAGACCTAGAAACAGCCTTCGATTCTGTTGCCGCTCCGTCCTTCTGAGTCTTCCGGAGGAAGGAGGTTCCGAAGCAACTATTTGAGTATCCGAAAGGATCTGCCACGGCAATCATTCCAGAGTAAGATTTGGTGTGAAAGAAGAATGCACAGAGAAGTTTGAAATAAACATTGGCGTTGGGCAGGGTTGCGTACTTGCCCCAGCTTTATTTAACATTCACATCAGTGGAACAGATTCTCTCTGGAATCTTCGTCTTGATGTTCCGATATTGGAGAAGGAAAATATTCCGATCCCGCTGGTTGCAGATGATGCAGTAATATTAGCGCGTACTGAAAAATCAATGCATCAACTTTTGGAAGGCTACAAGCTATTCTGTAAGGTACAGAAGTTAATAATCAATAAAGAGAAAAATATATGATAGTTATTCCTAAATCAAAGGTATTGTTGACATTCAGGATTAATGGTAAACCAACTAAGCGACTTAAAACATGACTACCTCTGCATACGAATGGATGACCATTTATATTGAAAGCTCATGTGGCGAAGGCGGAAACAAACTTGACGCCACTATTCTGCATTTTGCTAACTCAAGCAGCAAGCGACCAATAAAACTAGCACTGATGCATTCAAGACAAATGCACGTATGGCCTGCTCTTATGGTGCTGAACTGTGGGATTTTACGAAAGTTCAGGCTCTTCTTAAACTGGGAAACATCTTCTTGTAACATGTACTAAACCTGGGTCCTGGAATCCCACTGACAGTATTAAGAGCTGAGCTGGGGTTCACTGGAGGATCTCTTCCTGTAAGATAATGGATGCGAGTGTGGTCAAATCTATCCTTTGCATCATATAGTATGGTTCCGCAAGAACTGCGACGATGCAGGATTACAATAATTTACTCCGGTTCAAGCACGCTGAGAACATTCTAACATACACTAGTTGAGTAGAGATATAGAATCATCTGGAACTGATGAATAAGGCAACACTAGAACTGGTTAAAAAGAAATATTGTGCATTCATGTGGAGCAAGCAAGGAAAGGCATCCTTCCGACAAACTACCAGACAGTAAAATGTGAACCGCACCGAGAGCAGTTCATGGACTTGCTGTTCCCTGCTGAGAAAATGGCTTTATATCTCATGTTCAGATTAGGAACTCTTCAGGTGCGGACCTTAACTAAATCATGGGTAAAGCCCCTGGAGGCGGAGCTAACACATGTCCCAGTACATAATGGGGCCCTGAGTCATTATGCATTTTATGCTTCTGTGTGATATGTCGCTTAAAATCCAAAGGTACTACCTATGTTCACTTTTTTTCTAAAACGTAATCTGAGATGCTGCATTATGTTATAGAACTGATCATATGGAGATTTTCCAGGCAGTTGCTTCGTATATGCAGACCTGCCATAGACAGCAGCGATGGAAGTGGGTTCAAACCATAAACCAACTGTAGTGATGGTTTTGAAATGTTCCGTTTACCTCTGGGGGCTGTGCTCGTCCTTTGACATATTTGCCCTCATAAACTGGAGCGTAGCTCGACTCCACCATGAAAGGCACTGGAGAACCGTATGGACTGGACAGAGCATCGAGAGGTATTGTTGCACATTTCTACTTGTACCTGCACTTTATAAAATGCTCGCTTAGGTGTTGGCCGTCTATTGGCCCATATCTGAGGGTTTAATTTCCACCCGGCTGTCAGCAAAACAAACTATTTGGACAATCCCTGTTTTTTTTACCACACTAGGTAACGTCTGCGCAGCAGGCTTGTGCTCTTCTTTTATTTCTGATGTTTATAAGACAGCTGTCAGGCTTGCTAGGGGTTTACTTGCTCTGAGTAGGCAACAAGCAGACGGAGATGCCGGTATCTGCACCTATGTACGTGCTTGTTAGCTGGTACGCTTTGAAAGAACTAATGACCGCTCTATCTAATTGATTGGTTTTAAAAGTGATATACGTCATCTATTTGCACTAGCATTTTACGTCAGATCATGGATTATGCGCAAAGTGTAGTATTTGTATGAACTGAGCTTAAGTCGTTTTAAAAAAACAAGAATTGTGATTGTTTTATTATCTGCTGTAAATAACGCTGACAATAAACCTTTGCTATCAAGTACCACACCTGCAGGAATGCTCAGTGGGTTGTGCGAAGCTTGATTTAACATGGTCGTCTGTGGAAGTGTGTCCCTCCAGAAATCAGAGTAGATCATACGGTGGGGGTCAAGAAAGGTTTATTTAAGTATCACAGATGCAGAGACCCCATCCATCATCAAGCTAAGACCAACGGACAAATGTCTCTATTCCAGCTCACGGCCTAGCAACCATCCCCACATTCCAGAATATCATGACACAGGACGTCACACCTTCTCCCCCCTTACATATAGGGAGGAGTCACTTTAGTCTGGTGCTCAATTACATGTGTAGATGTGTCTGGTGGTGCCTGATAACTGAAAGGCACGCATTTGTTTACATAGAATTTCAAATATGTCTGATTTATTATTCCTATTACCGTGCCTTCAACCTTGAGAAGGCCCATCCTAGACCAGTGTGTGGACAAAACGCATGCCGACAAATCGAGGACAAAGGGATTGGGACATGGTCTAGGGAAACTGACAACAAATCCTACATCAAACCTCACGTTTAACTGATGAAGCGCAAGGAGCGATATAAAGCGATATACTGAGAAAAAATAACCTTGAGAATTGCAGCAAACTAAAGTAATTTAAAAAAACTAATAAAAGAACTACATATCCACAGCTGTGAGACCTGGAAGCCGATTATTTCTCAATATAGCCCTAGTTTATGATTACCTCACAGTGCTCACATTATCATCCGCGCTAGAAGTGATGGGAGCCCGGGGTGTCTGGTCACAGAAGCTCATTTACATACAAAGGGGGTGACAACCTGTTCACAACGCACAGCACAGCGTGTACACAGAAAAGGGTAAAGTCTTGTGTCTCTTTTTTCATTTTCTTTAATTCATCCTGCACCTCGCTCTCTTCTTCTCTTTCTCTCATTTCAATTCATCATAAATTAGTCAAATTCACTATTGTTTTATCAGCACGGCACAAGTCAGGGGTAGCCACAGTTTGAAGGGGTCCCCCCACTATTATCTAGAAACTTGACTCAGTTCCATCTAGCTCCTTAGCCTGCGACTGATAATTGTTACTTTGTGCCCCAGCTCTGCAGACACAGGCCTCTGAGTGTTTGTGTGAGTGGCGCAAGAGAGGAACAGAGAACTTGACAAAATTAGCCCTTCTTTTGATTAATACACTGTAAATGTGAAACACATTGGGGCTTAGGGGCTGGATAAAGAATAACGTCAGGAAACAAACGCAAATTAAAAGCACATTTTATTTATACTCTGAAAACTGTTTAAAAATGTAATTTCCAAGTTTCACATTTCTGTTTAAAAATATTTACACTTTCAGTCATTTCCGAGTTTAGTTACAAACTAATAGTGGGAAAAATACATGATGTATAAAAACTGAAACCAAAAAATTATTTTTACATTATTTTATGTTTCTTGTTTTGTGTTTTTAAAACAGGCCGTCAACCTTTCACGTGAAAATTAGTATAAGGGCCTGTCATCGCTTCTTGTGATGTCACTACATGTGACGTCACTGTGATTTGCATATGATAATGGGCTCCTTCACTATTTTCCTTACTTGTGCGCTGTTTATTGGCATGACATGGGTCTATAGGTATTAAAAATAAACATATAAATTCACAGGTGTTCAGTCCATTTCTCTGGTGATGTCACACATTGACATGTATTTGGCTGCTTCTTCTATTTTTAGGTGAATACAAATACCGTGCCGTTCCCCCTCCTCCCATTTCTCTCTTTTTCTCCCGCTTTCTTTGTCTCTCTCGCTTTCTGGATCTCTCCCTCTCTATCTCCCACACACTCCTGTTAGCGTTAGCTTCGTGAATGTCACTGCCACTTCTGGAATTCATACGACAAATCCTTCAGAACATTTGAGGACAAAGGACAATCAAGTGTGGAAGACGAGTTGCTGGGACTGCAACTGATTGTTCAGTCAAATATATACTTTTGATGTGGGATTTCGCTATTTCACCACATTCTTCAAACAGAGTCGACTGCTTACAATGGCTCAATTCTGGTAAAAAGTAGAGTTTGGCAAGTCACAAAATGAATAGGGTGAGCCATGTCGGAGAGGAGCCACGGGTCACACTTAGTTATGTGGCCCGAGGCACGAGCTGATCCATCAACCGATAACAGAGTGTAAAAGATGCAGCAAACATTACTTAGACACCAGGTATATGCTCTTTTATATGTCAAAACAGGTTATTTCTTGAACACCTGTGCTTTGCTTTAGTTCATTACACATACTGCAGTGGCATTTGTTAATAGTAATACATACATTTTACCAATGAAGTTTCTCATCTCCAGATCCCTGACAACATGTCCACTGTGGGTGTGTTTGGTTTATAGGTTTTATCACTAATCCGACAAGTTAGCTGAAAATATCATTGTTAGTCCCGGTATTGTTCAGTGTTGCTTTCACAGATGGTGTGGTCAGGTGCGATTGAATATTTTTCTTTGTATCTCTTCTTCACCAAATAAAAATCAACAATTTTTCTTTTCTTTTAGTCCACATTGTGCGTGCCTCCCACTCTGTATCCTGGTACATCATGCTGCTTTGCTATGTGTACGGAAGTGAACAATCACTGAAAACAAACACATTTATAATTCTGTAAATACTGTTATCTGTTTTCCTTCTTTGCTGCTATTCATGTCTTTTATAATCTGGTATTTCAATGTCCCACATAATTTGAATTGAATCTTTTTCCGTAATTCATTCCTCTCACAATAACTGCACTGTTCAGCTCTTGTCTATGTCCTCAGATGGGTCAGTATTATTTTTGATGTTCTTAAGTTCTTTCCTGAGTCTCTGTGTTTGCTGATCTGTTTTGAGGTTTGATAAGTGACTAAAGCTCTTCCCTCATTCACTGCACTTGAATGGTTTTTCTCCTGTGTGAGTTCGCTGATGATACCTTAATGCTGAAGAGCTGCGAAAACTACTGTCACATTCACTACAATGATAGGGTTTTTCCCCTGTGTGTGATCGCTGATGTGTTTGGAGGCTTGATAAGTGACTAAAGCTCTTCCCACATTCACTGCAATTGAATGGTTTTTCCCCTGTGTGTGTTCGCTGATGTCTTAGTAGCCCTGATAATTGACTAAAGCTCTTGACACATTCACTGCACTTGAATGGTTTTTCTCCTGTGTGAGTTCGCTGATGATACCTTAATGCTGAAAAGCTGCGAAAACTACTGTTACATTCACTACAATGATAGGGTTTTTCCCCTGTGTGTGTTCGCTCATGTGTTTGGAGGTTTGATAAGCGACTAAAGCTCTTCCCACATTCACTGCAGTTGAATGGTTTTTCCCCTGTGTGTATTCGCTGATGACTTTGTAGGTCTGATAACTGACTAAAGCTCTTTACACATTCGCTGCACTTGAATGGTTTTTCCCCTGTGTGTGTTCGCTGATGACTTTGTAGCACTGATAATCGACTAAAGCTCTTCCCACATTCATTGCACTTGAATGGTTTTTCCCCTGTGTGTGTTCGCTGATGTGTTTGGAGGTTTGATGAGTCACTAAAGCTCTTCCCACATTCACTGCAGTTGAATGGTTTTTCCCCTGTGTGTGTTCGCTGATGACTTTTTAGGTCTGATAACCGACTAAAGCACTTTGCACATTCACTGCACTTGCATGGTTTTTCCCCTGTGTGTGTTCGCTGATGGGTTTGTAGATGTTCTAATTGATTACAGATCTTCCCACATTCATTGCACGGGTATGGTTTTTCCTCCAAATGTGTTCGCTGATGTCTTTGTAGGTGATCTAATCGACTAAAGCTCTTCCCACATTCACTGCATTTAAATGGCTTTTCTCCTGTGTGTGTTTGATTATGTCTTTGAAGGTATGATAACTGACTAAAGCACTTTACACATTCACTGCACTTGAATGGTTTTTGTCCTGTGTGTGTTCGCTGATGACTTTTTAGGTCTGATAACCGACTAAAGCACTTTGCACATTCACTGCACTTGAATGGTTTTTCCCCTGTGTGTGTTCGCTGATGACTTTTTAGGTCTGATAACCGACTAAAGCACTTTGCACATTCACTGCACTTGAATGGTTTTTCCCCTGTGTGTGTTCGCTGATGGGTTTGTAAATTTTCTAATTGATTACAGCTCTTCCCACATTCATTGCACTGGTATGGTTTTTCCTCCGAGTGTGTTCGCTGATGTCTTTGTAGGTGATCTAATCGACTAAAGCTCTTCCCACATTCACTGCATTTAAATGGCTTTTCTCCTGTGTGTGTTTGATTATGTCTTTGAAGGTATGATAACTGACTAAAGCACTTTACACATTCACTGCACTTGAATGGTTTTTGTCCTGTGTACGTGTGCTGATGAAGCTTGAGTAGTGATGACAAACTAAAGCTCTTTCTACATGTGTATGATTCTAATTTCTTGGTTAGTCTCTGTGGGTCGGGTATATATTTGTCTACATCCCTTGACTGTATTTCCTGATGGGCCGACATGGCTGTTAAAGCACTTGTGTTTTTCTCACACACTTTATATGTGTGCAGTATTTTGCAAGTTTGAATTCTGCTTTAACAATAAAATACAATAGCCACCAAATATTTGCCACACTCCTAATACGTAGAATGTGTCTTTGTAGGCAATTGTGCCTTTAGATTGGATTATGGCTATGCACGCTTGCAGGTAAAGATGTATCTTCCTTCTGGCCGGTGCAAATTTGGACAGTCTGTTGTATTGTATATAGAAGAGCTCCTCTTTCCATTACCCGACAGTTTCTGGCTCCGCTCTGTTGTGCTTTTCGCTTGTTACTGTGGTTTAGTCAGAAAGAGTTTACAATTCTCCTAGAGCACGGAATGATGGCTTGTCATCATATTAGAAAATAGAGCACTGCGATAATCACATCATACTGATCCGATGATCAAAGTTAGTATTCGACACTTGTTTATACAAGAGGTGGTTGGTTATTGTTGTTGCCTTAATTTTGTAGAGGTAATTTCTTCGTCTCGTGGCATGGAGGTGCACAGCTCAGCCTCTTACAATCACTGAACTGCCCTTGATGCTTCATCCGGGATCTGTCAGTTTGTGTGCAGGTTCCTCTGTCGCCGACTGCGCTGATTTTTTCCTGAATATTGTAGCTCAATATTTCTGCTATTATTGAAGAGTTACAGCCTTTGCTTCATTATTGATGGTCAATTAATACATTCAAGGCTTGTTTTCTGTTGGATGTAAAGATATTTAAAATTACTAAATTGAAACAAAATGGAATGAGAATTCACAATATTTAACTGGTTGTAAAAGACATTTCAGGGGAGATTTACCAAATCTCCACGCAATGCAGCGCAGGCCTCCCCCTGGGAGGCTGCGCTGCGTGACTGGGAGGGAGCAGGAGAGCACCATATTTTCAAAGATATGGCTCTCTCCTTCCCTTTCCCTTGCGCTGGCACTGATTACAGCAGCCCTGCGCCATGTACACACCTTAGCACAAGAGCTCTAGGGTGTGTGTGTGTGAGCCCAGCATAGGTTTTGTACAGAAAGGACACCCTTCCTGTACAAAATACTATGCCTAGACATGAGGGAAAGCTTTTCCCACTTTGTATGCGTGTTACACAGTGCAGCACACATGTAAAGTCAGAAAAGGAAGGAGAAATTAAAGCATTTCTCCTTCCAAGCACCTAGTTTAAAAGGGTGCAGTTTTCTCACGCTAAACCCAATCTACTGTATTTGGTAAATTGGGTTTAGCGTGAGAAGCCTTGGGTGGTTGCACGGGAACGCCCATGCTCCACCATTGGCAGGCCCCAAAGTGCAAAGTAATGCGAAGCAGTGCAATGCGATGCTTCACATTACTTTAACGTTATTTGCTGGAAAGAAAATTAGGAAAAAAAGATTTTGCACTGTTTTGTGCCACTTTTGTGACGCAAACACGACGCAAAATCTTAGTAAATCAACCCCTTCTTCTTTACTGCCTTTGAAACTTAGTAGGGAATATTTCATCATACACGGACATTTAACTAAAAGTTCTGGTGATCAGGTGACATCTTATGTATGTCTGAAAACGAGGTGATTTAACAGTGTTCACTGAGTAACTTAGCAAAGTAAGGGTGCTCGAAGGTCCCAAGTGTTTAAGGTTTTGCTTAAGATAGATGCATACGGTCAAGATTTCATTCAAACAACAATAGAGTTTAGAAAAAGAGATGGATCAGGAGGGGCTGCAACATTTCCAGTAACTCTTTACGAAGTATACAACGAAAGTAACTCCATTCACACACTTCTCATTTCTTTCCTATTCACTTAAGATCATCTCAAATACCAACTCCTGTCTTTACCTTGCTGTTCATAGGTCACCTTTGACACTTTCAACAGCTCCTTTGGTTCAAGCATTTTTGGTTTCGTCTAACCTGGAAGAGTGGAACATTATTGTGGTTTGTCGGGGTTTCCTATCGCCATAACATCTGTCCATCTCCCTGAAACTAGTGCAGCTTACAGCACCCGGTTCTGGCCCTGAAAGACAACTTTAAAATGCTAGTCATTAGTTTTTTCAAACGTTCTGTAAGATGCAGCTCCTTCGGGGGGTTTTGTGTAAAACAGAGCGAGGGGTTTACTGTAAGGCCCATACTTTACATTGTAAGCGCAGATAAGGCAAACAAACATTGATTCATATAATTTAATATTCACCGTTATCAGTCATTTAGTACTTATAGAGAATCCATCACAACCACTAATTTACCTGACATATCCCCGCATCAGATGTGTGCATATTACTCTTTTTCCCCCTTTTCCACCATTACATGGCATCTGGCATGATATTGTCCGTTTGGGGTTCAGGATGCCACTTTGTGACTGGATCGGCATTTGGCAGAGCGGGAGGAGTTGTCAGTTATCCACAGGTGATTCGACATTTCTACCTTTCCATATTTCTCATATTCAAGTTTACTAATTTCTTGTCCTGCGACCCCCCCTACTGCCCTCTGACTGCGCACTCACTCTGTGGGGCTCATAACCCACCGAGACCAGGAAGACCGTCACCCAGGCACTCGTCACCAGCCGACTGGACTACGGGAACACCCTCTACGCCGGAACCACAGCCAAACTGCAGAAAAGACTCCAACGCATCCAGAACGCCTCCGCATGACTCGTCTTGGACATCCCTCGACACAGCCACATCTCCGGCCACCTGAGAGACCTGCACTGGCTCCCCATCAGCAAGAGGATCACGTTCAGGCTCCTCACCCACGCACACAAGGCTCTCCATGACCTGGGCCCCAAGTACCTCAACGACCGCCTGACCTTCTACACGCCCACCCGCCAGCTACGATCGACCAGCCTCGCCCTCTCCGCCGTACCACACATCCACAGAGCCACCGCCGGAGGAAGATCCTTGTTGAACCCGGCCTCGTGGCGTGGTCCTACCCCTCCCGCCTGGCGGGCCCAGAACGACATCGGGCCTCCGTCGAGCCCCGGTCGCCCCGTAGCACGACCCTACACGGACTACCGACAAGAGCCGCCCCCTGACAACCCACGGCTTTTCCCCCCTTGAACACGGCGAATGCTGCACGCCCCATCGCTGCCGGTCCGGCGCCCACGCCAGACCCCCATTCCAGGCCCCGACTCAATCTTGGGCCCACCACGTCCCGAGCACATGGCCTCGGGCCGACCCCGGCCAAGGCCCCAGCGAAGCCCCGACATCGAGGCACCAAGATCCTCCCAGGTGGTAGAGTGCCCACTCCACGACTTCAAGAGGATGGGAGTTTCGACGCCTGGTATCGATCGCCCTCCGGCCTCCCTGGGCGCTGGCTCCACCCCCCTGCTGGGTGTCTGGACACCATCATCCCGGCCCCTCTGACCCCCAGGCGGGAGGGTCCGGACATCAAAGGACTCCGGTCCTATATCTGGGCTAGCCCTGGAGTATGACGGCAGTTGTATCCTGGAGTTGAGAGCCCTGCTGACGCTGTCGCGGCTGACCCTGTGAAGAACTCATTACTCCGTAACGGAACCATCTTGAGAACCTGCTGGCGCTGCCGCGGTCCATCGTACCTGAACCATCTGGGGAGCCTGCTGGCGCTGCCGCGGTCCATCGTAGCTGAATCATCTTGATAACCTGCGGGCGCTGCCGTGGTCCATCGTAGTTGAACCATCTTGGGAACCTGCTGGCGCTGCCGCGGTCCATCGTACCTGAACCATCTGGGAAGCCTGCTGGCGCTGCCGCGGTCCATCTTAGCTGAACTATCGTTGGAGCCTGGTGGCGCTGCCGCAGCCCGTCCTCGCCGAACCTGCCTCGAGTCCTGCTGACCCTGCCGTGGCTCGACCCCTCGCAACCCCCCAGGTCGAGGATTGAGAGCTGTGTGCAGGGTATCCCTTCGCCCCCCAAGTACTGAGACTGTCCCGCTACCCTATCCCCTGTTTACGAGACTTTACGGATCCCTCGGTCCGCCTGTAAATACTACCGAAACTATTCAACCTTTTTTCTTGATAAAGCCTAAAAACTTATCCTTGTGTGGTGTCCGTTTGTAGTGGTGTGATCACTCTGCTGTACGATTATAGGAGAGGATCCTCACACCGGAGGCTTCTCGACAACGCTCGGCCACTTCCGAGACGGAGGGGTGGACCTAGGGGTGGTCAGTCAGACATCTTCTGCCTCCCCCGGGAACACCTTTCTAACATTGGTGGCAGGCGGTGCGATCCGAGCCCACGCAAATCGTACAGAGAGTGATTTACCCGCTACCAAGAAAAACGCACTGCGACCATGACTACTCAAGAAACCAGACCGACTGCAGAATACCGGAAAGGGAAAATGGAAGAGTACAGTCATGAAGAATTGAAACAATTCTGCAAAGACCTGGGCATCGCTACCACTGGCCTAAGCACAAAAGAAGACTTTAAATCGGCCCTGCAAGCCTGGGTGGAAGCCGGAGACATGCCACCCCAGAACGAAGATAACCCGGGCCCGAACGAACACCGGGACACCGACGCGCCTCCAGCGGGGGAAAGACCCGCAAACCTAGACGCGGGCCTCTCCCACGAAGATGCCCGAGAACGAGAGAGAAACCGGCTCCACGAATTGGAGCTCGCCCGACTCCGGCTAGACGGAGAACTACAGCTGGCGGAAAGGAAAATAGCCCTCGAGCAGCTACGGCTGGAAGGAGACCTGGAGGAGAAACGAAGACAAAGAGACCTCGAGGAAAAGAAACTCATGCTCGAACATGAGCGTGGCTTAAAGGAACTAGATATCAAGGCCAAAACAAACGATGCCAGCACCTCCGGGGGCAAGACCTCGCCCCCTCCGGTGGACACGAAGGTGCACATACCCAAGGATGTCGTCAAGGAGTACTATAAGAACGACGACATCCAACAGTGGTCCAAAGCGTATGAGGTAGCCATGACCGCCCATAGAGTACCCCTCAAGGACTGGGGCGCCGGCCTGTGGGGGAAGTTCATTAACGAAGGGAGGGACGCCCTACTAGAGCTTCCCGATGCCGAGATGACCTCCTACGAACACATGAAAACCGCCCTCCTCACTCGCTACGGACTCACCCCCGAAATGTACCGGCAGCGATTCCGAGACTGTAAAAGAATCCCCGGTACTACCTGGGTGGAGTACGTGAACTTCTATAGCAGAGCCTTCGAGGGCTGGATCAAAGGCAGTCAGGTCACCACCTACCAGCAGTTGGTCGACCTTATTATATGGGAGCATCTTTCCAATAACTGCTTCATCGAACTCCGGCAGCATCTCCTCGACAGCAAACTGACTGAGCCACGAAAAGTCGCTGTCGAAGCTGATAGATGGGAGAGCACCTGAGTCCCCTGGAGCCCGAGGGGAGACTATGGCCGGGGATCCCCGGGGAACCACCGACCCGAGGCGGCGGAGGAGGCCAGAGCATGGGCCGAGACGCCCCCACGGGGTCCTCCCCTATCTCCACTTTGCCCCCCTGGGTCGAAGGGGGGCCCCTCCAGCCCGACCGGGGCCCCGCCCAAACGTTACTTGCCACAGATGCCAGCGTCCGGGTCACTATGCTAACGATCCTCTCTGCCCAATGAACCAGCGACCCGGCACCACCGGTCCTCCCAACCGCCAGATCACTGCTGCCGCCCTGGGTGAAGAGAGAGGCGAGAAGGAGGACGACGACCCCGAACAGGCCGAGTGGGAGCCCGCCGCTATGATCTTGGCATGCCTGGGCGAACGAGACATGATCCCCCGAGATCCAATCCCAGGCAACACCCAGAAGTACCGCCAATGGGTCACCATTAATGGACGCCGGGCCGAGGCCCTCCGTGACACTGGGGCCAGCGTGACGGCGGTCCGCTGCCACTTGGTGACCCCTGAACAAATACTACCCATCATCCGGTGCCCAGTACGGACGGCGGACAAATCCGAGAGCTTGTGCCAGATGGCACGTATCCCCTTTGAATGGGGAGGGGTGTCGGGCCTGCTGAAGGTGACCGTCCGAGACAACGCCCCCGTGGACTGCCTCCTCGGAAACGACCTGGAAAGTTCCCCCTGGGCCCACGTCGAGCGAAGAGAGCATCTGGGGATGCTAGGACTTCCCGAGTGGGTCTGCGCGACTACTCGATCCATGACCGCCCGAGCCTCCGCCCCGAACGAAGCCACCCCGCTTGAAGAACCAGAGTGACCTGCACCTCCGCCACCCGCCGTCCCCGAGGACGCCAGCCCAGAACTTGAGCCCCAGGGGCCCAACCAGGAAGACCTCACCGAGCTCAGCCACCTCCCCGAACTAGCCCAATGGCGCCAAGAAGGTGGCCCCACCCGCGAGCAGTTCCGCCAAGAGCAGAAAACGTGTCCCTCCCTCGAGGGAATCCGACA
Source organism: Lissotriton helveticus (assembly GCF_964261635.1). Lineage (NCBI taxonomy): Eukaryota > Metazoa > Chordata > Amphibia > Caudata > Salamandridae > Lissotriton > Lissotriton helveticus. The sequence continues at coordinate 4,194,617 of NW_027611651.1, read as the reverse complement.
ACAAGCCGCCACACAAGCCGCCGGAGACCCCTCGGGGTCCCACTGGGTCTATTGGGACCAAGACCTCCTCTACAGCGAGCAAAAGATTGCCGAACTGGGAGCCAGCCGAGTGCTGGTCGTCCCCCTCAGATTCAGAGACTTCCTCTTGAACTTGGCACATGACGTGCCTCTCGCCGGGCACCTAGGGCAGGACAAGACCTACAGCCGCCTAGTGACCCATTTCTACTGGCCGAAGATGCGCAACGATGTAAGCAACCACTGCAGAACCTGTCTGACCTGTCAAGCTAGCTGGAAGAGCGGGGGGGAAGTCAAAGCCCGCTCCAACCGTTCCCCGTGGTAACCACCCCCTTCGAGCGAGTGGGGATCGACATAGTGGGGCCCTTGGACCCCCGTACCTCTCAAGGACACCGCTTCATCCTCGTCCTGGTGGACCATGCCACCCGCTATCCCCCTCAGAACCATCACGGTCCCCGTGGTGGGCCGAGCGCTCATGGGGATCTTCTCCAGGGTCGGTTTCCCCCGAGAGGTCGTGAGTGATCGAGGCACCAACTTTATATCGAAATACATGCGGTCCCTGTGGCAACAATGCGGGTCACGTACAAGTTCACCACCCCGTATCACCCCCAAGGGAATGGGCTTGTCGAGCGGTTTAACCGAACACTCAAGGGGATGATCCAGGGCCTAGAAGAGCCACTACGACGCAAATGGGACGTCCTACTGCCCTGCCTCCTGTTTGCCTATCAGGAGGTGCCCCAGAAGTCCCTGGGGTTCAGCCCCTTTGAACTCTTGTACGGACACCCTGTCCGAGGCCCCCTCAGCCTGGTCAAAGAAGGCTGGGAGATGGCTGCCCGAGATGCCCCACCGGATGTCTACCGGTACCTCCTGACCCTCCGCAACCAGACTCGGAAGTTCCGGGAACTGGCCGAGACCAACCTGGAGGCCAGTCAGGAGGAGATGAAACGCTGGTATGACCAGAACGCCTCATCCATCGAATTCGAGCCGGGCCAACAGGTCTGGGTCATGTCCCCGGTCGAACCTTGTGCCCTCCAGGACAAATGGACGGGGCCCTTCAAGGTGGTGGAGCGCAAGAGCCCCGTCACTTACTTGGTGGACATGGAGTCCCCCCGAAACCCCCTCCGGGTTCTACACGCCAACCGGCTCAAGCCTCACTTTGCCCGCACGGAACTGAGCCTGCTGCTAGCTACAGACGACGGGGCAGAAGACGACTCTGAGGCCCTACCAGATCTCCTGAGCACCACCGAGAAGGACGGCTCCGTCGAAGGGGTCAGAATCTCCCCAACCCTAACCCCAGAGCAGCACCAAGACTGCCGGAAGCTGCTGGGGCAATTTGCAGACCTATTTTCCCTGACACCCGGGGTCACACAGTGGTGTGTCCACGATGTCGACACCGGGGACAGCCCGCCCGTGCGACACCGGGCCTACAGAGTTCTCGACCGAGTTCGAGCCTGCATTCAGTCTGAAGTGGCCAAGATGTTAGCCCTGGGGATAGTCGAACCCTCCAACAGTCCGCCGCACCCGGTACGCCCCCTGAGCTCCGGTTTTGTGTCGACTACCGGGGATTGAATGCCGTCACCAGAACCGACGCCCATCCTATCCCCCGGGCAGATGAACTGATCGATCGCCTAGGGGCAGCCAAGTATCTCAGCACCTTCGACCTCACGGCCGGGTATTGGCAGAACGGCCTCACCCCTGGTGCCCAGGAGCGATCTGCCTTCTCGACCCCCGACGGCCACTTCCACTTCAAGGTGATGCCCTTCGGCATGAAAAACGCCCCGGCTACCTTCCAGAGGCTAGTGAACAGAGTGCTGGCGGGGCTGGAAGAGTTCAGTGCCGCCTATCTGGACGATATTGCGGTATACAGCCTCCACTGGGACGAACACCTGACGCACCTCTGGGAGGTCCTGACGGCCCTCCGACGGGCCGGGCTGACAATAAAAGCCAGCAAGTGCCAGATAGGCCAAGGGTCCGTGACCTATCTGGGGCACCAAGTAGGGAGCGGCCAGGTGGCTCCCCTCCAGCCAAAGATTGACGCCATCCGGGCCTGGGGGCCCCAGTTACCCAGACAGCAGTCCGAGCCTTCCTGGGGCTCACTGGATATTATCGGCGCTTCATAAAAGACTATGGGAGCATTGTGGGGCCCCTCACAGAACTGACCTCCAAAAAATTACCACAGAAGGTGCACTGGACCCCCGAGTGCCAAACAGCCTTCGAGACTCTAAAGACTGCCATGTGCACCGCCCCTGTGCTCCAGGCCCCCGACTACAATCGAGAGTTTGTGGTCCAAACCGACGCCTCGGAGCACGGCATTGGGGCGGTCCTATCCCAAGTAAACCCTGAGGGAATCGACCTTCCGGTGGCCTTCATCAGTCGGCGCCTGCTGGCTAGAGAACAAAGATGGAGCACCATCGAGAGGGAGGCCTTCGCCGTCGTATGGGCCCCAAAGAAGCTCCGGCCCTACCTCTTCGGCACCCACATCCGGGTACAGACCGACCACCGACCCCTGAAGTGGCTGATGCAGATGCGTGGCGAGAACCCGAAGCTGCTGCGATGGTCCATCTACCTGCAGGGGATGGACTTCACTGTGGAGCACCGGCCTGGCAACGACCACGCCAATGCTGATGGCCTGTCCCGGTTTTTCCGCATCGGCGAGGAGAACCCCCAAGAAGATGGGTGACTCTCCCCTGCCTTCAGCTGGGGGGGACGCGAGTTGGACCCGGCCTCATGGTGTGGTCCTACCCCTCCCGCCTGGCGGGCCCAGAACGATATCGGTCCTCCGTCGAGCCCCGGTCGCCCCGTAGCACGACCCTACACGGACTACCGACAAGAGGCGCCCCCTGACAACCCACGGCTTTTCCCCCCTTGAACACGGCGAATCCTGCACGCCCCATCGCTGCCGGTCCGGCGCCCACGCCAGACCCCCATTCCAGGCCCCGACTCCATCTTGGGCCCACCACGTCCCGAGCACATGGCCTCGGGCCGACCCCGGCCAAGGCCCCAGCGAAGCCCCGACATCGAGGCACCAAGATCCTCCCAGGTGGTAGAGTGGCCACTCCACGACTTCAAGAGGATGGGAGTTTCGATGGCCCTCCATCCGTCCCCGGACGCCTGGTATCGATCGCCCTCCGGCCTCCCTGGGCGCTGGCTCCACCCCCCTGCTGGGTGTCTGGACACCATCATCCCGGCCCCTCTGACCCCCAGGCGGGAGGGTCCGGACATCAAAGGACTCCGGTCCTATATGTGGGCTAGCCCTGGATTATGACGACAGTTGTATCCTGGAGTCGAGAGCCCTGCTGACGCTGACGCGGCTGACCCTGTGAAGAACTCATTATTCCGTAACGGAACCATCTTGAGAACCTGCTGGCGCTGCCGCAGTCCATCGTAGCTGAACCATCTTGGGAACCTGCTGGCGCTGCCGCGGTCCATCGTACCTGAACCATCTGGGGAGCCTGCTGGCGCTGCCGCGGTCCATCGTAGCTGAATTATCTTGAGAACCTGCGGGCGCTGCCGCGGTCCATCGTAGTTGAACCATCTTGGGAACCTGCTGGCGCTGCCGCGGTCCATCGTACCTGAACCATCTGGGAAGCCTGCTGGCGCTGCCGCGGTCCATCTTAGCTGAACTATCGCTGGAGCCTGGTGGCGCTGCCGCGGCCCGTCCTCGCCAAACCTGCCTCGAGTCCTGCTGACCCTGCCGCGGCTCGACCCCTCGGAACCCCCCAGCTCGAGGATTGAGAGCTGTGCGCAGGGTATCCCTTCGCCCCCCAAGTACTGAGACTGTCCCGCTACCCTATCCCCTGTTTACGAGACTTTACGGATCCCTCGGTCCGCCAGTAAATAATACCGAAACTATTCAACCTTTTTTCTTGATAAAGCCTAAAAACTTATCCTTCTGTGGTGTCCGTTTGTAGTGGTTGCTGGTTCCTTTAAATAAAGTTTTATTTGAAAATTCTTTTGATTCTTTCAATGTTTCTTGACGTTGCATTCACATCAATATTTATATTTTATACATCAGTATTCATGGCCCAATGCATTTCGGGCATTTAGCCCTTCATCGGGGGCTTTATGTACTGTCAAAAAGAATATACACAACGATCAAAAATGCATATGTTCATGTCAATAGGCTTCTCTTGTGTTTTTAGTAAGGTGGAGCGACTTACTTTTGATGCTTTGAATGCGGCTTCTTCTAGGATACCAGTTGGGTAGCCTCGCTCTTTAAACTTAGTCAAAGTGTTTACGCATGCTTTCATTAAATGATTTTTCTGCGGAGGAAATCCTTTTTACTCTTAGTAATTCAGAATATGGAAGATGTTTTTTCAAAGAATATTGGTGAAAACTTTGAAAGTGTAGTAAGTTGTTTCTATCCGTGTTTTTTGTAAATACAGTAGTTTCCAATTTACCGTTGCTGTTGTGGATCATAACATCCAAAAAAGATATTTGATTCATCTGTATGTTATGTGTGAATTTGATTCTGTCGTTGACTTGATTCTTTTTATCCTGGTTTGCTTTATTAGATGACGTGCTTGTCACGCTTTATGCAATTGGTTTACCTAGTTTTTTCTATACATCATTACAGGATTTCTACCTTCTTCTTTTTACGTTTATGACGAACCTCGTTTTTTATACATCATACACTTTACTAATATGATGAAGGTAGGACTACGAAATACCCGATTTGTTGAAAAAAAAGTCACATAACATTGTGCATGATATCCACTCGGAATATGCGTGAACACACACTGTCTCTTCTTTAAACCCTTTACTTTTCCCTTCTCTGTTTACCACATTACATCGCTATGAGCGGATTTCACTGTTTATTATTAAAAATGTGACCGGTACACTGCCTTTTGCAAGTTATTTTTCACAGACACCAGGGGACATAAGGTTGAAGTGTTGAATTGTGTAAAGTTGAGTGTTATCTTTAGTGACATAAATATATGCATTTTTGATCGTTGTGTATATTCTTTTTGACAGTACATGAAGCCCCCGATGAAGGGCTAAATTCCCGAAATGCATTGGGCCACGAATACTGATGTATAAAATATAAATATTGATGTGAATGCAACGTCAAGAAACATTGAAAGAATCAAAAGAATTTTCAAATAAAACTTTATTTACAGGAACCAGCAACAAAACTTGTTGAAATCATATTTTTTGAGAGCATTTGGAGACATTACTCACGTTTACACGCAACAGGTAGTTACGTCTTTCCTCTTACTCAGGAGGAATCACCAAATAGCACCTACTCACCTTCAATCAAACATTATTACTTTGTTACAAATCAAAGAAGGAGTGCGATTGTTCTTCATTTCGTAGTCAGCATCCACATTGGACATGATGCCAACATGTAAATGAGGCCCTAATTCACATCAAATGCACATGTTGACTAACCGTGGGATAGCCCTTACCCCGTGCCCTTAATAGAATTGAAAATTCCTAAGGATAAAGCTATAATATTTTTTATTCCATGTCAGGACCGGAGGCTGAGATTATGCTTGTTTAAAGCTTGTCAACGAGCACAGATGCCACATTGGCTTATAATAAAATGTCTTGATAGTAGAATCAGATTAGCTTATCTATACCCTCATAATATTCTCCAAGCTAGAGCGTAATAAAAATGTTTTGGGCAGCACTGAGCCGCTGACTGAGTGTGCCCAAATGTACTAACGTCTACCCGTCATCTGCCATAAAATGCCCACGAATCTGACCAGATCAGCTGATCTGACAGGACCAAAGGCTTTGGGCAATCAACAAATGGCATTCAGCATCCAGCTTGAGTCCCACCGAGCAAAGCTCACTCGCTTTCAAACATTGTACAACATTTAGGGTCATTAGGAAAGCCTAAATATGAATCACTGAGTACAGGTGATATTCTGTCCAGAAATGTGGACAGACCTCCCTTCAGGCGAACAAACCTCTGAGATCTAAAGCTCTAATCACCAAAGATCTGCTGCATAGAAGCACCGTCAGCATGAACCACAATCAGGAGCCCCTCTGCCTCTGAGTGCATGAAGGCAAGAATAATGACCCCTGGACTCACCTCGAAGCCCCCACTGCCCTCTGGTGTCCCTTCCCCCTCCCCCTGGACTCACCTCGAAGCCCCACTGCCCTCTGGTGTCGTCCCCCCCTGGACTCACCTCGAAGCCCCCACTGCCCTCTGGTGTCCCCTCCCCCCTGGACTCACCTCGAAGCCTCCACTGCCCTCTGGTGTCCCCTCCCCCCTGGACTCACCTCGAAGCCCCCACTGCCCTCTGGTGTCCCCTCCCCCCTGGACTCACCTCGAAGCCCCCACTGCCCTCTGGTGTCCCCTCCCCCCTCCCCCTGGACTTACCTTGAAGCCCCCACTGCCCTCTGGTGTCCCCTCCCCCCTCCCCCGGACTCACCTCGAAGCCCCCACTGCCCTCTGGTGTCCCCTCCCCCTCCCCCTGGACTCACCTCGAAGCCCCCACTGCCCTCTGGTGTCCCCTCCCCCCTCCCCCCTGGACTCACCTCGAAGCCCCCACTGCCCTCTGGTGTCCCATCTCCCCTGGACTCACCTCGAAGCCCCCACTGCCCTCTAGTGTCCCCTCCCCCTGGACTCACCTCGAAGCTCCCACTGCCCTCTGGTGTCCCCTCCCCTCCCCCCTCGACTCAACTCGAAGCCCTCACTGCCCTCTGGTGTCCCCTCCCCCCTCCCCCTGGACTCACCTCGAAGCCCCCACTGCCCTCTGGTGTCCCCTCCCCCTCCCCCCTGGACTCCCCTCGAAGCCCCCACAGCCCTCTGGTGTCCCCTCCCACTCCCCCTGGACTCACCTCGAAGCCCCCACTGCCCTCTAGTGCCCCCTCCCCCCCTGGACTCACCTCAAAGCCCCCACTGCCCTCTGGTGTCCCCTCCCCCCTCCCCCTCCCCCCTGGACTCACCTCGAAGCCCCCACTGCCCTCTGGTGTCCCTTCCCCCTGGACTCACCTCGAAGCCCCCACTGCCCTCTAGTGTCCCCTCCCCCCTCCCCCCTGGACTCACCTCGAAGCCCCCACTGCCCTCTGGTGTCCCCTCCCCCCTGGACTCACCTCGAAGCCCCCACTGCCCTCTGGTGTCCCCTCCCCCCTCCCCCTGGACTCACATTGAAGCCCCCACTGCCCTCTGGTGTCCCCTCCCCCCTCCCCCCTGGACTCACCTCGAAGCCCCCCCTGCCCTCTGGTGTCCCATCCCCCCTGGACTCACCTCGAAGCCCCCACTGCCCTCTGGTGCCCCCTCCCCCCTCCCCCTGGACTCACCTTGAAGCCCCCAATGCCCTCTGGTGTCCCCTCCCCCTCCCCCCTGGACTCACCTCGAAGCCCCCACTGCCCTCTGGTGTCCACCACCCCCCTCCCCCCTGGACTCCCCTCGAAGCCCCCACTGCCCTCTAGTGTCCCCTCCCCCGGACTCACCTCGAAGCCCCCACTGCCCTCTGGTGTCCCCTCCCCCTCCCCTGGACTCACCTCGAGGCCCCCACTGCTCTCTGGTGTCCCCTCCCCTCCCCCCTGGACTCACCTCGAAGCCCCCACTGCCCTCTGGTGTCCCCTCCCCCCTCCCCTCTGGACTCACCTCTAAGCCCCCACTGCCCTCTAGTGTCCCCTCCCCGCTGGACTCACCTCCCCCTCCCCTGGACTCACCTCCCCCTCCCCCTGGACTCACCTCCCCTCGAAACTGCCTCTGCTCTCCTCTGTAACTCCCGAACAGATCCACTTCCGGGTGACCAGAGGCAACGGCAGCTCCGAGCGGAGGTTGTTTAAAACATCTCTGGTTTCTGAAACAAATGGCTGCTTTCGGGTCAGCGCCGGTGTACTATCAATAGACCCACCCCATCCGTCTTTACACCCCCGCGTTTCCACGCATGCGCATAATTATGCGCATGCGTGGAAACCCCATGTCTTGGCTGCATGTATTTTTAAGCTCCCCACTCTTCTGCCCGTTTAGTACGCATGCGTGTGATTGCACGCATGCGCTTTCAAGATCCAGGGCGAACACTACTCCTGCTTGAGCAACGTTAACCCCGGTTCACCAGGGAGAGCCCCTCCCCGGCCGAGGCTCCGGCAGCCACGGGGCCCGGCCGAGGCTCCCAGGAGAGGCCTCACGAAGGCGAGGAGGGCTGCGGGGAGCGAGGGGGGCTTTTGCAAGCTCCCCCGCCGCCAAAGAAAGGCGCCATTCACTGCTTCAGATGCAGCTCGCCCGCCCCCCCACCCCCTCCCCGCCTTTGTTTCCCAGTGCGCTGCCCCAGGGGCGCAGCTGAAGGGATCCCCGTCACTCCATTGCACTCGCCTCCCATGCTGAGATTTTAAATGGGCCACGTCAGGTGTGTTTTCTTGTATAGCACTCCCTGAAAATCCAATCGCCTTTAGGCGCTTGAAATTTCCATAAGATAATGGAACAGGCCAAATGAGAGTTCATGTTTGTTTATTCATTTATTTATTTATTTGTGCGATTTTATATAGCGCGAACTTTACCCGAAGGTGTCAGAGCGCTTTACATAGGATCCAGTTGCAAACATAAGGACTGAAGGTTACATGCGGAACTTACATAAGAACCAGTTGAAAACATACGGATTTAGGATTACATGCGTTATAAAAAAGGTACAAACAGAAAAAATTGCAAATGTACAAGAGATAAAGTCACACAAGGAGATACAAATGGATAAACTCTAGGCATATACTAGTGATATCTCTATCTACTTAGGGAGGGGATACACATGGATATACTCTAAGACTCACATAGGAATGGTAGAGAGCACAGCAGACTCCTGCATAAACTAGTGATTAGAGTTATCTCTGTATACATAGGGAAGGGGTAAGACTGGATATACTCTAAAAGTCACATAGGAATGGTAGAGAGCACAACGGTCTACTGCATATACTAGTGATTAGAGTTATCTCTATATACATAGTGAAGGGATATGACCGGATATACTCTAAGAGTCACATAGGAATGGTAGAGAGCACAGCGGACTCCTGCATAAACTAGTGATTAGAGTTATCTCTATATACATAGGGAAGGGGTAAGACTGGATATACTCTAAAAGTCACATAGGAATGGTAGAGAGCACAACGGTCTACTGCATATACTAGTGATTAGAGTTATCTCTATATACATAGTGAAGGGATATGACCGGATATACTCTAAGAGTCACATAGGAATGGTAGAGAGCAACGCGGACTACTGCATATTCTAGTGATTAGAGTTATCTCTATATACATAGTGAAGGGATATGACCGGATATACTCTAAGAGTCACATAGGAATGGTAGAGAGCAACGCGGACTACTGCATATTGTAGTGATTAGAGTTATCTATCTGTTCCTGTATCACAGAGTAATAAAATGTTTTTATTGAACGCTTTCTGCTACAGTTCTGCCGATTCTAAGTACTGTAAATAACAGATACTACTATTACCACATTTATGGCCCTCAATGCACAGCCCTCGAAAGAACTCAGGCAGGAGTCTGTCTTGCCATGATTTCCACTTGTGACCTTTGGCCCCCTTCATTACCTCATCCACCAGCTTTCTCACACTTTGTCACAACATGTCGCAGGGAACTCGTTCTAGTCACATAGGCTGTCAGACCTTGCGCTCAGGACATGAACCTCTCGCTCTGAAGTCCAAGGCCATCCATTCTCCGACCTCTCTGTTCAGTTCTTCCTCGTCTCTGACGCTAGCCTACATGGCGCACCTCTGATACCTGGCCTACTTGCTTAAAATCTGCAGTGTTTTACATAAACAGATCACTGCTGACCGGGGGGTTTAAGTGGGATGAAAAAACTGAGGGGTCTCTCAAAGGGGCGTGGCCAGTGTAATTAGGGGCATGGCTTTAAAACACTTACGCTAACAATTTGTGTTTAGCATAGTGTGCCGCCCGACTTGTATTTTGCTGTATCTGTCATTGCATCCAGATATATGATACAACAAGAAGTAAGAACTATTGGCTTTGCCAATGGTTATTTGTTGCATAATATAAATAAGCTGCAACTATGGTTATTACATATAATCTTGAAAAAGCTTCCACTTAAAGCCCTGGTGACACCACAATGTTGCTGCTCTTGCGTTTTAGAAAGAGAAGGGAAATCCAGAAAGAAAATGACTCTTTAAAGGATTTCCCTTCCCCCACAACGCTCACCTGGCATGACGTCATGCCGTAACTTCTTCACTAGTGAGAAGTGAGCAGTGTGGGCAGCGCACATCAACGTGCCTACTGTCTCGAAACGGGTCTATATCAGGCTGTTTGCTCTCTGGCACTTTTTTCTAGACTGCAGTCCGGAAAAAAACAGACTGCCTGTGCCAGGGCTCAAAACAGAGCCCAATAGAGACCTGTTTCGAGCCCCCCTTAAAAAAACTGCCGGTGCTCAGACCCCTCGAGACCCGGCCCACTTAAAGCCCTACTTCTAACCCCACATGTTTTCACCAACCATCCCCAGTGTCTCTACTTCCCTACTTCTCAAGAAATAGGAACAACTAATTTCGTCACCACACCCATCTCTTCTCTAACAACCTACCGACTCCCACGCCAGTGCTTAATTTGTATAAAAACAAGTGCAAGGGCCCTCGTCAGGAGGCTACTGTACCTAGCACACCCCATTGCCACTACCAGTGCTGCCAATTACAGTACCTATAAAACTACTAACCATCAAACTGCTACTAGTGTGACAATTAAGACAGGTCGAGTTCCTAAAGCCATAAAAACTGGCTTGGGTGGTAGGCGTTAATTGCACCTGCAATCAAGGTAGCCCATGGCATGGCCCCTAAGTACCTCTCCAACAGCCTGTGCAGCTACACACCTGCCTAGAATCTGTGATCTACTAAATGAAACCTTCTTGTCACACCCAAAACTTTGTGCCTCCAACATCTTTTAAAGCAACCGCTCACCACAGGATTTCAAAACAACATTGGGAAGTTACTTGCTGCTACCTAAAGGACACAAATGGATTCTAGTTCCTCATACTTCCGAAAATATGTATGTTTCATGCATGCATGTGGAAACAAACGTAATGCACTTCTGTCTTCGTCAGAACCCACCGCAGAACTGGTGCAGTTAACCAGCCCCTTAACATACATTACAATATTGAAATGTGATGACGGAAGCGCTTGAAAAAACACAGCAGAATCGAGAAAAAATATCCCGTAGCTGTTACTTCAGTCATCGATTAAAATGTTATTGCTGCTTCTGAATGAATACTTAATAAATACTACTGCATTACTGTGTGATTTCCTGACACGTATGTTGTAAAGCGCTCCGATACAAAGGCTGTCAGTCCTTGCGCTCCATCTGTTCAGCCCTCAGGGCATGAACCTCTCGCTCTGAAGTCCAAGGCCATCCATTCTCCGACCTCTCTGTTCAGTTCTTCCTCGTCTCTGACGCTAGCCTACATGGCGCACCTCTGACACCTGGCCTACTTGCTTAAAATCTGCAGTGTTTTACATAAACAGATCACTGCTGACCAGGGGTTTAAGTGGGATGAAAAAACTGAGGGGTCTCTCAAAGGGGCGTGGCCAGTGTAATTAGGGGCATGGCTTTAAAACACTTACGCTAAAATTCTGTGTTTAGCATAGTGTGCCGCCCGACTTGTATTTTGCTGTATCTGTCATTGCATCCAGATATATGATACAGCAAGAAGTAAGGACTATTGGCCTTGCCTATGGTTATTTGTTGCATAATATAAATAAGCTGCAACTATGGTTATTACATGTAATATTGAAAAAGCTTCCAATTAAAGCCCTGGTGACCCTACCACAATGTTTCTGCTTTTGCGTTTTAGAAAGAGAATGGAAATCAAGAGAGAAAATGACTCTTTAAAGTATTTCCCTTCCCCCACAACGCTCACCTGGCATGACGTCATGCCGTGACTTCTTCACTAGTGAGAAGTGAGCAGTGTGGGCAGCGCACATCGACTTGCCTGCTGTCTCGAAACGGGTCTCTATCAGGCTGTTTGCGCCCTGGCACTTTTTTCTGGACTGCAGTGACAGCAGACTGCTGTCACTGCAGTCCGGAAAAAAAACAGACCGCCTGTGCTAGGGCTCAAAACAGAGCCCAATAGAGACCCGTTTCGAGCCCCCCTTAAAAAAACTGCCGGTGCTCAGACTCCTCAAGACCCGGCCCACTTAAAGCCCTACTGCTAACCCCTCTGTTTTCTCCAACCATCCCCAGTGTCTCTACTTCCCTACTTCTCAAGAAATAGGAACAACTAATTTCGTCACCACACCCATCTCTTCTCTAACAACCTACTGACTCCCACGCCAGTGCTTAATTTGTATAAAAACAAGTGCAAGGGCCCTCGTCAGGAGGCTACTGTACCTAGCACACCCCATTGCCACTACCAGTGCTGCCAATGACAGTACCTATAAAACTACTAACCATCAAACTGCTACTAGTGTGACAATTAAGACAGGTCGAGTTCCTAAAGCCATAAAAAATGGCTTGGGTGGTAGGCGTTAATTGCACCTGCAATCAAGGTAGCCCATGGCATGGCCCCTAAGTACCTCTCCAACAGCCTGTGCAGCTACACACCTGCCTAGAATCTGTGATCTACTAAATGAAACCTTCTTGTCACACCCAAAACTTTGTGCCTCCAACATCTTTTAAAGCAACCGCTCACCACAGGATTTCAAAACAACATCGGGAAGTTACTTGCTGCTACCTAAAGGACACAAATGGATTCTAGTTCCTCATACTTCTGAAAAGGTGTATGTTTCATGCATGCATGTGGAAACAAAAGTAATGTACTTCTGTCTTCGTCAGAACCCACCGCAAAACTGGTGCAGTTAACCAGCCCCTTAACATACATTACAATATTGAAATGTGATGACGGAAGCGCTAGAAAAAACACAGCAGAATCGGAAAAAAAAAATCCCGTAGCTGTTACCTCAGTCATCGATTAAAATGTTATTGCTGCTTCTGAATGAATACTTAATAAATACTACTGCATTACTGTGTGATTTTCTGACACGTATGTTGTAAAGCGCTTCGATACCCTCGGGTCTGGCCAGCGCTATATAAAACTCTTAAAATAAATAAACTTGAGACCACCACATTTGTCAGCAGCAAAGGGTCTCTTCACTCAGCCATCCACTGGTGTCATTTTGCCAAAATTGTAGTGTCAAGTTTTCCATGCTGGGTGTAACACTTGTAACTAGTAACAGTTGTTAACTAACACCATTGTGCATTTTAGGACTTGTAGTTTCACATTTAACACTGCACGTATGGACTCAAAACATAAAGCATTAACAGTGCTGGTAGCTAAAATGTCACGACTGCGACCACTTGACAGTGACGCAAGATCACAGGGGTTGCAAACAGCCCCGGAGTCACAGGACATGCTAACGCATTGAAGGTCCACACCTTTCTTAAAGCGCTACACGCTTCTCAAGTTTCCCAACTAAACCTGTGAATATTTCATACATTTATTTTTCATTTTTATTTGCATTATGGTATGTGTAGTCCTCAATTAAAAAAGTTCTAACAAAATTACTGGCAACAAACACACTTAGGTGAGCTACGCCAACATAGAATCTTGACACTTCAGGGCTGTGCCGACAATCCCAAAAATACATTTAGAATTTTCCCAAATAATTGGCTCTAAAGAGTTAAAAATACAATACTTGAAGTTCTGCAACAGCATGCCTTATTTTCTTCAGCATGAAATATTCCAAACAGAAAATTGTATTCCCAGTAGAAACATAGGATGCAGAGGAGGTGTTTGAGCCAGGGGTCAAAAGTGTCTGTCATAGGTCACATTTTCCTCTTTCACCCAGAAATACAGATGGACAAAAATATAAAGACAGCAACACCTGTCTTCACCTCTGCTCCTATTGGAAGTGCTGCTCACTGAATTTACTAACAGGATGCGCGAGGGGGCGAAGGTCATATTAGCAAACGCGTCACCTCATTTTATTACTGGTGGAGAAACCCTTTGCAAGTTGTGTGGGCCAGTCTGGGTCATAGAGAGACACTTGATCCAAGTCCCTATACGCCATACATATGGATTTTCATATCAGTCGTCCACCCGCAAAGCTCACCCACAGATAAACACTACATCTCCACCATTTTAAGGAGCAGAACATCTAGAACATACAAAGAGCACTCATTACACACAAACCCCAGCTACATGTGCAAAACATGGCTCAAACCTATAGAGGTTGCCAAGCATTTGCCACCTCAACATAACACCCAACTCCTGTTATACTCTTACTGTGTGCTATGTCAGCTGAACAAGCTAGACACAGTTCCTGCCAACATCATGCATTGGGACACGGCTCATGCAGTCGCCTAGGCATTTGCCACCTCAACGCAACATCCAGTTAGAGCTACTGTCACACCTCACGGTACAACAACAGTACTTATGAGACACAGCTAGCACCATCATTCACACAGCAGTGCTCAAAGCCCTGTAGTTGGCTAAGCATCCAACTCCTCAACAGATCACGGTACAACAACAGTACTTATGAGACACAGCTAGCACCATCATTCACGCAGCAGTGCTCAAAGCCCTGTAGGTGGCTAAGCATTTACCTCCGCAACGCTACATCCAGTTAGAGCTACTGTCACACATCGCGGTACAACAACAGTACTTATGAGACACGGCTAGCACCATCATTCACGCAGCAGTGATCAAAGCCCTGTAGTTGGCTAAGGATTTACCTCCTCAACAGAACACCAATGCAAGTTATACTGACACATCAATTCCGTCACACCAACCTACATATCAACCAGCATGAAGAAGTGGGAATTGAAACCTATCAGGTCCACAGTGAATGGCAAAAAAAAAACATAATGGGAAATATGCTTGAAATAGATCGCTAATTGTCTGTTGCGCTGCTTCCTTCTCTGTGTATATAAATATTAATATAAATATATTTTCAATATATATTTTATTGATATAGTTACTATATATATTGTGTTTTATTAATATAAATACAATATATTTACAATATGTATCTACAATATAAATATATATATATTCACTGAAAAAACCATAGGTTATAGACCATATATAGTTAGGAATTAGCATTTAGAAAACCTTATTTTACTCACACAAAACCATTGAAATTCCATATATAGTTAGTTGCACTAACTATATATCGCGCACCCGCAATCCACTGCTGATCATGTCACATATTACATCATTCATGACATGGTCAGTGACATCACTGATGACATCACTGATGACATCTCAAATGACATCACTGATGACATCATCCAGTGACTGTGTGTTTCTGTAAAGTTTAAATATGTTTTACATATTGAAGAATGAGTAGATGTATAAGTGTCTGGACGAAGGATTTAGTAGGTGCATGACTGAATGTATGAGTGAGTGATTAAATGTGTCTCACTGAGTGCATGGGTTAGTGACTAAACTGTCTTAATTTGTGCATCATTATGTCTGTTGTTCTGTAAACTGCTGCATGTGTTGATCAGTAGCTATATGATTAACTATATGGGTTATTGATTGATTGTCCAAGTATTTGTATGGGAGACTGAGTGTGTGTGCGGCTGGCTGGGAGGTGTGTGACTCTGTGCAGATCAATGTGTACTTGTATCAATGATTGTATAAGAAAGTAAGTATGTGTTAGTATATGTTTGAAAATGTAAGGTGCTCTATGTTTAACTGTATAGACAAGAAAATGGAAGTGTGATTGATTCTTTACAGGACTGACTAGGTGTGTGAGTAACTCCATGGATGAGTGGCAGAGTGTGAGTGTCTGTATAGGTGTATGAGTGCATATGATAGTGTTGTAAAGATGAGTGATTGTATGTATGAATGATTGTATGGGTGAATGAGTGAATGTGTGTGTAGACGTAGGAATCAGTGAGTACGTATGTAGTAACTAGTATTGGTGTGTCAATGGTTTCAAAAATTATACTCTGTATTTAACACTGGGTGAAACAGAGGTTATATTAAAATGTGAGGAGATGCATTGTATTGTCACATGAATGATATCATCAGTGATGTGGTCATTGATGTCAAATGAGATGTCATCAGTGATCTCATCAGTGATGTCATTTGAGATGTCATCAGTGATGTCATCAGTGATGTCACTGACCATGTCATGAATGATATAATATGTGACATGATCAGCAGTGGATTGCGGGTGCGCGATATATAGTTAGTGCAACTAACTATATATGGAATTTCAATGGTTTTGTGTGAGTAAAATAAGGTTTTCTAAATGCTAATTCCTAACTATATATGGTCTATAACCTATGGTTTTTTCAGTGAATTTTCAAGGTTTTGTAAATGCTAATTCCTAACTATATATGGTCTATAACCTATGGTTTTTTCAGTGAATTTCATTGGTTTTTTAAAAGCTAATATCTGTAGCTGTAAAATGTATTCTTCTTTAAATCCAAAAATATATTTTATATGTTTATTAAAAAAAAATTTTTAAATATTTTTTTTTCTTCGTTCCTGCTTGCACTGAGACGCCAGATCATTCACTAATGTGTAGGCACATACAGTTACACGGTTCATGCAACAAACACCGACCAAATATGGCTTGCGTGTTGCAAGGCACGCCAGTTCCTGCTATCATCCCCACGTTCAAGTTGTTGGAAAATGGTAGTTATTTGATGCTCAATAATGAAGATTGTTCTGGGTTAATTAAAAGTATTCCTTTTATCGTAACAGTAAGTGAACGGGTTATTTGCTGCAGAAATGTTCTATTTCCTCCCACACATGAACATAGGGAGTTTTCAATCTCGCCACAAATACCAACCTTGGGAGCAGATTTCAACGGCATGGCAAGAATAAGAGCTCTTTTGTCTCAGAGAGAGGTGGCCTTGAGTTCGGCCCGTGAAACTTTCGTGCTTCACATAGCGAACACCCGTACAGAGGTGCAGACCCTTTTCAATTCAGATTTGCCTTTCCATTTCAGCAAGATGTTTCGGACTATCTTTAACGCATCCTCCACAAAGGCCCTGGCGCACTTTTTTTAAGTTGTTACCAGTGGTCTCGTGACTTCATTTGAGAAAATCTTTGGAGTTATCCCTGCTTTCTTTCATTCTATTTTTTCCACTCTGCTTCGAGAATTGCCATTTTTACTTGCATTACCAGCGGACGCTCTTGTGCTTTTTTACATTTTTAAATATGGATGTCCCTCCTATGCAACCTCCCGACCTGCAGCTGCTGACACTGTTCCGCAATCGCATGCTAGAATATTATGGCACAATGCCGTTGGCGATATTAAGCACGGCATATGGATTATCTTTTCGATTCTCCTACTTCACCTGTGTCCAGCCTGTATTTCACTGCCTGACCTGTGATTTCGATTGGGCCATTGATTTGTGTCTCTGCGGACCGGTTTCTCCTGACGTCGACTTTAATCAGCTGATGACTCCTATCATTACTCACGAGTTGGTTTGTCCTGGCGAAAGGATTATGGCTGTGGCATTGATGCATGGACTAATTGGTCCCTGGAATTTACTGGCGGCAACACAGTCTTTCTTGGAACAGAGCTTTCTTGAAAACCCACCGAGCTGTCCTCTGATGGTGATAGAGGATCCGGTGCTGGGAGAGCACGTATGTTCTTTTCCGCTTTTAAATTGGATGGCTGAACTGTTTTCGGATGAAGACGGTGACTTCCTATTGGAGGCTGTTGCAGCTTATTTTGCATACACAGTTATGTCATAGACCTTTTTCATGTTTGATATGCTGAGTACTAGCATTTCATTGACAATTCATTGACTTATTTGTCAAGTTTTTATTATTTACCTTGCCTATTGGCTTAAGACTCGATAAAGTACTTGGCTGTTTTATTTTTCTTTAGCATTACACTTTCCTAGTTTTTAATGCTTTACCTTGCGGACCGTCCACATATAAACTTGCAATCTGCTCTCATGAGATGGCACTTCTATTATCTTATTCAGTTCGTTTCCGGATCATGGGGAGGTGTCATCTAGGTCCTGGATATCTTTACACCGTGTTAAATTAGCATGGGCTCATTACCGGTTTAAACGCCATTTTTCCTTTTTTGCAACTTCTGCACACGACACTTAGTTGTTGCTTTAGCTTTCAACCTAGTAGTTCATCGTGGTTTACATGAGAATAATATGTTATTGCTCTACTATCTGCTTTGCTTGTTAAACTATATCTGTACAGCGAGTGCTAAAGTTTCAAGAACAACACGATACAGAATTGTTATGAGGTCTGATCTCCACGACTTCATACTCATAACATAAGTGCAACTTCTGCCAATTCTGGGCATGAGGCGGGTTTTATATTGCTTTGCCGAACACACATACACAACACTTGATGCGGTTCACATGAAGAGAGAGCTGGTGTATGCTGATGTGATTCCTTCAAATCTAAGACACTAAAGTATGGGCACGCCCTAAACCAACACAAAGAGACCTTCTTAGCAAATAATATAATATGTGTATTAGGGAGGGTGAGATATAAGCAGCCGCGGGCCGTGGAGGGAGTTACGGTGAGGCAGGGAGGTGGGGAGGGGGAGAAGCAGGGTGGAGCCCTCTCCACCCTGCCCCTCCCCCTCCCCGCCTCCCTGCCCCACCGTAACTCCCTCCACGGCCCGCGGCTGCTTATAAGTGTTGCTAACTCTTATTCATTTACAGCATGTTAACATACTATCACCATTCGCTTTTTATGTACTAGTAACTATGCTGGTAATTTTGCTACTGATAATATGTGTACTTGTATTATCTAAGATACTACGCCTGAGAAGACGGCATTAGTAAATAAACATTTCAAATACACATGTGTTCTTCTTAACTCCATGTTCTGGTTTCTAAGAAATATATAACGACCGACTGTTCATGAGTTCCACGTATCCTGAGGTACTATAAGTTCATATTCTGGATTGTCTAAACATTGAGAGTTTGTTATATCCAATGTGACACTGTACCTAGCTTGCTAAGGGGTTTTTGATTACTAAGGTGAGTTTTGGGACACCCTAATTCGCCGAGGTTCCAATCCTCTGTCCACAGTTCTGTGTGAGAATCGAAACCCTGCGACAGGGGCACCCCCGACCCTTGCTGGAGCTTCATCACACTTGCGATACAACTCCAGCAATGCGCCACCTTTACGGCACAGATACATCACGCAACTGTGCTGTTTTTGCCCCATGATGCGCCGCATTGTAAATGCAGCACACCATAGGTGACGGAACAGCGGCACAGAATGACTAACACATCCCTGGTGATGCGCCAGTCATCATAAATCTATCCCTATGCTTCTTATCTTGTTAGAGATGAACCGCCATATGTATCATCAAAGTTTTTTGCATTTCCTAAATAGCGAACTTTAAGGAATAAATAGCGATTCTTTACCATTCCTAGTTTGCGATGAGCTATTTGCTAATTACAAATTACCCATTCATTTCCTTCATTTCCATAGGGCGGTTGGACTCACTTTTAGCTCGAACGGCTGAATGGATTTCCACGAAACTTGGCAACATTGTAGGGACTGGTAGCCCGATGTGCCTTTGCTATGTCTCAAGATATATGCTCCAGTGGTTTTTACGAAAATTAACTTTGAAAAATATATATTGGGCTACATTGGCCTATATATATGTTGGAGCCCAAATGTAGCCCAATGTAGCCCAATGAAGCCCAATGTAGCCCAAAGATGGCCGCCAGAGACGAAAAAAAACAAATGTAGCCCAAATATCAGCCAGATGTAGCCCAACTATAGCCCAGTGACAGAATGACCAATCAGCTTCGCAAACCTCCGTTACGCGAAGCGGAGCGCTGTTACAGATATATATCTTTTTTTGAACGTTAATTTCTCAAAATCCACTGGAGCACATATATTGAGACCTAGCAAAGGCACATCGGGCTACCAGTCCCTAATATTTTACCAAGTTTCGTGCAAATCCATTCAGCCGTTCGATTATTATTATTTTTTTTTTTTTTGCCCCGCGGGGCCCTTTTAAAACCTCCACATCAAACCTAGGGGGTCAGCGAGGATCTACTATTCCCCCTTATGGTCATTTGCCCCTTCGCTTTCGCCTCCTCTTGTCTCTCGATCCTACCGAGAGACAAGATGGCGGCCGCTACGGACTGTTTGGAATGTTGACAGACGCCGGAGAACCAATCAGCTTCGCTTCACAAAGCTCCGTTGCGCGAAAAGTACGCGTCCTGGAGCGCTGCCCAGAGCGCGCTTACAGATATATATCTTTTTTTAAACGTTCATTTCTCAAAATCCACTGTAGCACATATATTGAGACCTACAAAAGGCACATCGGGCTACCAGTCCCTACAATTTTGCCAAGTTTCGTGCAAATCCATTCAGCCGTTCGGGCTAAAAGTGAGGCCAACCGCCCTATGGAAAACTCAATGTTAAAAACACGTTTTGGGACCCCCCTTTTTTCTCGGCCCCCCCTTGACGAACCCCCCCCAAATTTTCAAGGGCTGCTCAGAAACAAAATGTGCCATTTTCCTGAAAATTTCAGCCAATTCCGTCCACAAACGCCAAAGTTATTAGACATAGAATTTTCAAAAATCCCATAGAGAAAAAATCCTAACTATATATACCTACTGGCGACCGCCAGTAGGTAATATATATATATATATATATATATATATATATATATATATATATATATATATATATATATATATATATTCACTGAAAAAACCATAGGTTATAAACCATATATAGTTAGGAATTAGCATTTAAAAAACCTTATTTTACTCACACAAAACCATTGAAATTCCATATATAGTTAGTTGCACTAACTATATATCGCGCACCCGCAATCCACTGCTGATCATGTCACATATTACATCATTCATGACATGGTCAGTGACATCACTGATGACATCACTGATGACATCTCAAATGACATCACTGATGACATCACTGATGACATCTCAAATGACATCACTGATGAGATCACTGATGACATCATCCAGTGACTGTGTGTTTCTGTAAAGTTTAAATATGTTTTACATATTGAAGAATGAGTAGATGTATAAGTGTCTGGACGAAGGATTTAGTAGGTGCATGACTGAATGTATGAGTGAGTGATTAAATGTGTCTCACTGAGTGCATGGGTTAGTGACTAAACTGTCTTAATTTGTGCATCATTATGTCTGTTGTTCTGTAAACTGCTGCATGTGTTGATCAGTAGCTATATGATTAACTATATGGGTTATTGATTGATTGTCCAAGTATTTGTATAGGAGACTGAGTGTGTGTGTGGCTGGCTGGGAGGTGTGTGACTCTGTGCCGATCAATGTGTACTTGTATCAATGATTGTATAAGAAAGTAAGTATGTGTTAGTGTATGTTTGAAAATGTAAGGTGCTCTATGTTTAACTGTATAGACAAGAAAATGGAAGTGTGATTGATTCTTTACAGGACTGACTAGGTGTGTGAGTAACTCCATGGATGAGTGGCAGAGTGTAAGTGTCTGTATAGGTGTATGAGTGCATATGATAGTGTTGTAAAGATGAGTGATTGTATGTATGAATGATTGTATGGGTGAATGAGTGAATGTGTGTGTAGACGTAGGAATCAGTGAGTACGTATGTAGTAACTAGTATTGGTGTGTCAATGGTTTCAAAAATTATACTCTGTATTTAACACTGGGTGAAACAGAGGTTATATTAAAACGTGAGGAGATGCATTGTATTGTCACATGAATGATATCATCAGTGATGTGGTCATTGATGTCATTTGAGATGTCATCAGTGATGTCATCAGTGATGTCACTGACCATGTCATGAATGATGTAATATGTGACATGATCAGCAGTGGATTGCGGGTGCGCGATATATAGTTAGTGCAACTAACTATATATGGAATTTCAATGGTTTTGTGTGAGTAAAATAAGGTTTTTTAAATGCTAATTCCTAACTATATATGGTCTATAACCTATGGTTTTTTCAGTGAATTTTCAAGGTTTTGTAAATGCTAATTCCTAACTATATATGGTCTATAACCTATGGTTTTTTCAGTGAATTTCAATGGTTTTTTAATAGCAAATATCATAAGCTGTCGAATGTCAAGTACGTGGTAAGTAAAAACATTTTCGTGTTTATGCACACTGATCTGCTTTGAATACTGCCCCCCACCCCTCATTTCTATTAGGAGTACTCTCTCTTTGCAGATAGTGAAGGGTAGTTAACGCAGCCCTTTGCCCCCTTTGTAATACGTCGTGCCTGCTTCTCTCTCCATTTGATTGATTGTTCTCTTTGGTTCATTCTCTATTTACAAACAAGCACAGAGTCGCAATACTCTGTTTAGTCTTTGCAGATAGCGAAAAATCGTGTAAAAAAACAAAAGGAATCGAGCAAAATCAGTAGGCCACTAATGGGATCTCTTTTTGACCTCGCTAAAATAGAAACATTAGGAACAACCTGTTGAAAATAGCAATGCGTATGTACATAAGCGGCGTTCATTTGTGTTCACAGTACCCCTTGTTGATTGTTTCAATCGAGCATTGAATTGTTCGAAGTTAATTCTCTTAAGGATCTTCTCTACCTGCAAACGAGGAAGAATAGGAATATTCTCTCTCCCTTTGCAGATAGTGAAGGGTAGGTAACGCAAGCCTTTAACACGTCGTACCTATTTCATTCCTCATTGATTGATTGATTGTCCGAACATTGACTGTTTGGGAATTAGTTCTTTTTGGAGGTATTCCCTGTTTGCAAATAAACGTAGGAAAATCTTTGCAAGTAGTGAAAGGGTACGTAATGCGGACCTTTCTCCCCCGTTGTAATCTGTCATGCCTATCTACTCCCCACTGATTGATGCA
Organism: Lissotriton helveticus; assembly: GCF_964261635.1. Classification (NCBI taxonomy): domain Eukaryota; kingdom Metazoa; phylum Chordata; class Amphibia; order Caudata; family Salamandridae; genus Lissotriton; species Lissotriton helveticus. The sequence continues at coordinate 4,171,883 of NW_027611651.1, read as the reverse complement.
CCTTTTTCACCCGGACCATTTACTAGAGATACGTCATCTGGCCCGACCAGAGAGCACCCCTAGTGAAAAGGACATATGCAATAATAACGAAGTGATCACTGTATCCTGTTAACAGAAACTTTACCATGAAACAACCTGGAAAGAAAAAAATAGGAAAACGAAAATCAGTAGGCCACTGATGAACATGAACTTTTATTAAACAACAAACAAAGAAACGATAACATAACGTAATGATAAAACCTATTAATGTCCTAGAAACAAGAAAACGTTAAAGTATGCCAGTGGTGAGAGACCAGAAAAACAGTCCGAGAAACCAAATCACCCCTCGCTGTCCCAACTCATGCACTCTGAAAGTTCAAAGTTTTGAGGAGTGCTTGTAACATTGTCTGAAGCCTATTTGCAATTGCTTCATCTTCACTATTCTTAAAGTAAGTGGGGGCTGTTGTGATGCGGTGCCACCCTGAACCGCTTGACGGAGGCCCCCGAGGGACGGTGTCATGTCGCGGACTCGGAGGGGGCGCTTGACTCCGGCCCCCTCCCCAAGTCGTGTTGCCCTGGTGTGGCCTGAGATCGCCCCCGACATAGGTGGCCGGCTCCCGGGGTCAAGCGGAACTTTTTTCCTTTTGGTGACTCTTCCATTCTTCACCTTGTCCCACAATCCGTTTCACCTAAAGACACGCTGTAGTGGGGCACCCCTTTTCCGTTTCATTTGCCATTCAGCCCGCTTTTGCTACACTGTGCCTCTTCCGCTATTCAGCTGTTTACCGCCCGCTCTTTCGACTACAGCGTCTCGCTCACCATGTACTTGAGTTGCTCCCGCTCTTGCGGTGCAGCGATAGGCGGCTGCCACAGGACTCTCAAAATGGCGGCCATCTCTTCAGATTTGGGCGTGGTCCACTAAAATGGGCCTGCGACACCTTGGAACTCGGACGCTTGTCTGCTAGAGCTTGGGCTCCATTCTCGAAAGCGTCCCCTCATCCTTGAAGATTCTACAAAAGTCTTGGGGGCCCCCGACTCCCGCAGGCTTCTGGTGGGGAGCGCCTAGCATGATTGCTCGTGGAATGGCCACGACGGAGCTACGAAATGGTGGTGCTCTCATGCTAACGCCAGCTTCAGTCTGAAACATCCAGAAACACTGTAGACTACCAATTCGATCAGTTCCGGTAGCGCTCCAACGTGACCCGGTAGAGAAGAACTTGCCCTCCCCTCTTTGACTGATGGTTCTTGTTGCCTGTCCCTTCTGTTGTCATTTAACAGAACTATTTAGCCTGCTGAAAGGGGTTGTGTGCCGTCCGCTGGTTGGTGGAGACATTTTGACTATATTCTGGACCTGCGTTGTCGCGTAATGCGTCATATGACGTGCCGCGTTAGAAAGTTTAATAAATTATTAAACACAATAAACAATCCTTAAAAAATTAAAAAAAATAAAAAATAATCAACAAAACCAACAATCAATTAACAACAGTATTTGAAAAGTCTATCATTCATTTTTCATTGCAGTACGCTGCCCAGAAAGCTTCCCGGTTCCCGGACCGGGCGCTACCCACGCAAAAAAACAAAAAAAAATTTTTTTTTTTTTTTGCCCCGCGGGGCCGTTTTAAAGCCTCCACATTAAACCTAGGGGGTCAGGGAGGATCTACTATGCCCCCTTATGGTTATTTGCCCCTTTGTTTTGGCCTCCTCTTGTCTCTCGATCCTACCGAGAGACAAGATGGCGGCCGCTACGGACTTTTTGGAATGTTGACAGACGCCAGAGAACCAATCAGCTTCGCTTCACAAAGCTCCGTTGCGCGAAAAGTACGCGTCCTGGAGCGCTGCCCAGAGCGCGCTTACAGATATATATCTTTTTTTAAACGTTAATTTCTCAAAATCCACTGGAGCACATATATTGAGACCTACAAAAGGCACATCGGGCTACCAGTCCCTACAATTTTGCCAAGTTTCGTGCAAATCCATTCAGCCGTTCGGGCTAAAAGTGAGGCCAACCGCCCTATGGAAATTAACATGGGAAAAACGCGTTTTGGGACCCCCCTTTTTTCTCGGCCCCCCCTTGACGAACCCCCCCCAAAATTTTCAGGGGCTGCTCAGAAACAAAATGTGCCATTTTCCTGAAAATTTCAGCCAATTCCGTCCACAAACGCCAAAGTTATTAGACATAGAATTTTCAAAAATCCCATAGAGAAAAAATCCTAACTATATATACCTACTGGCGACCGCCAGTAGGTAATATATATATATATATATATATATATATATATATATTTTTTTTTTAATATAAATATGTATTTATATTTACAATATAAATACAAATAGAACCATTTGCTAACTGGGTTATTGTAGACAAGGAAGCAGCGCAACAGACTGCAACCAAATCTTTACCTCTGACTAACTGAGCTAAGCGAAAATATGAGTTACACCTGAAATAGAAAAACAAAATAAGAACTGCTATTACCAATTTTAAAAGCCTTGAGGAAGCCCTGATCCTGATGACCATGCAAGGGTGAAACACGTGTCAGCTGTCGATAATCAGATACCGAATATTGCAACATCTTGAAAAAATGATGAAAATCATGAATAAAAGAATAACTTAAAATCACAGTCCAAGATCTTGAATTATTCTTTGTGTATCAATATTGAATAAGGAAGACGATGCACCCATATACCTCAAAATAGTAAGTGATAATGGCTTCCCATCAGCAGCTCCTTGCAGTCTCTGTCACACCTGGAGGGAGCCAGAGGGCAGTCACACCTCCTGCTGTGACAGCCGAGCATCCCACTGTCATTCTGCCTCTGACATTAGCCCTCTGGCCTGACTTCACATGCATGGGGTCATGTGTGTGAAGGCTGTAACAACAGCTTTTCACGGGGTACACCAGTCCTTACTAGACCAAAACACCGGCCCGCTAACTGGCCTCAGGCAGAGGCCCATCGGCCAATGGCAGATTGCCTGCCTTGCCAATCAGAGGCGGTCTCAGTCTACCCCTAGCCGTACAAAAGGGGGTGGTGATGGACGGAGCATCAGAACCAATCAAACACTCACACCCAGTCAAAAGATCTGGGTTTGATCCATCACCGTTCTTTAGCCCACTCTGCCACCCCCGTTCAGACATGGCTATATGCAAAGCAGTCTGACCCTGTGCCTCATGGGAACAGTCCAGCCCGAACTGCCAAGCCATGCCTTCCCTGGACCGGAAACAAGCTTCCGAGGACCAGTTTCTGGCATTCCAGCCGTCTTCAGCCCGGCTTGCTTGAATCCAGTGGCAAAGTGAGCAAGGGACTCACGTCTGAGCATACCCTGCCACACTTACGGCGGCCAAAAGCGGTACAAAAGGGGGTGGTGGTGGACGGAGCATCAGAACCAATCAAACACTCAGACCCCGTCAAAAGATCTGGGTTTGATCCATCACCGTTCTTTGGCCCACTCTGCCACCCCAGTTCAGACATGGCAAATGCAAATCAGTCTGACCCTGTGCCTCATGGGAACAGTCCAGCCCGAACTGCCAAGCCATGCCTATCCTGGACCGGAAACAAGCTTCCGAGGACCGGTGTCTGGCATTCCAGCCGTCTTCAGCCCGGCTTGCTTGAATCCAGTGGCAAAGTGAGCAAGGGACTCACGTCTGAGCATACCCTGCCACACTTATGGTGGCCAAAAGCGGTACAAAAGGGGGTGGAGATGGACGGAGCATCAGAACCAATCAAACACTCACACCCAGTCAAAAGATCTGGGTTTGATCCATCACCGTTCTTTAGTCCACTCTGCCACCCCAGTTCAGGCATGGCTATATGCAAATCAGTCTGACCCTGTGCCTCATGGGAACAGTCCAGCCCGAACTGCCAAGCCATGCCTTCCCTGGACCGGAAACAAGCTTCCGAGGACCGGTTTCTGGCATTCCAGCCGTCTTCAGCCCGGCTTGCTTGAATCCAGTGGCAAAGTGAGCAAGGGACTCACATCTGACCATACCCTGCCACACTTATGGCGGCCAAAAGCTGTACAAAAGGGGGTGGTGATGGACAGAGCATCAGAACCAATCAAACACTCACACCCAGTCAAAAGATCTGGGTTTGATCCATCACCGTTCTTTAGCCCACTCTGCCACCCCAGTTCAGACATGGCTATATGCAAATCAGTCCGACCCTGTGCGTCATGGGAACAGTCCAGCCCGAACTGCCAAGCCATGTCTTTCCTGAACCGGAAACAAGCTTCCTAGGACCGGTTTCTGGCTGTCAGCCGTCTTCAGCCAGGCTTGCTTGAATCCAGTGGCAAAGGGAGCAAGGGACTCACGTCTGAGCATACCCTGCCCACATAGGGTGAACAGCAAAACACACAAGATGATGGACGGAATGTTGCACAATGGTAAAACATTCACCCCCAGTCACAGATCTGGGTTTAATCCATCACCGTTCTTTAGCCCACTCTGCCACCTCTGAAAGGGACAGAGCCCACGAAGTAGCGCGGGGGCTGAGTAGTGCCAATATTGTATAAAGGTAGGATTGTGCACTCTCCAGGCATCTGACAGTGCCCCGTTTCGGGCCCAGCGGGGTGACGTGTTAATCACGGAGATGGATTGCCGCCTGGGGGACAGGAGAGTGTGGCAGATTGAGATGGATATCTAGGACACTGCTGTAGTCTCTCCCTTATATCCATGGCATACCCGTCTATTGCACCAGGACATCTCACAAGGAGATTCAGGAGTTGGGCTGGTCTGTGTTTGGCATGTAAATAGATCCCAAGAATACATACATACAGGCAGCCCTCAGCAAAGACATATCTGCCTTCATTGTTGATAAATGTGGAAAGAGTTATTTTGATTGTGATGGATGAGCTTAGGAAGGGCGCCGATAAAAACATCTTACAGCCACTTGTGCTACTGAATCTATCGGCGGCCTTTGACACGGTCGATCACGAAATTTTGATTGACCGTGTCAATAACGCTGGTGTCCAGGGATTGGCGCTAAGGTGGATCAGATCCTTTCTGCATCAGCGCACCCAGGCGGTTCACCTTTCCACTTTTGCGGCATCTTACTCTAGTCTGTCCTGCGGAGTCCCTCAGGGCTCGGCCTTATCCCCTCTTTTGTTCAACCTCTATATGCAACCCCTGATAGCTTCCCTCTGCAATAGCCCGGTTACCATCTTCAACTATGCTGATGACCTTCAGCTGGTTTTCACCCTCAACTCCACCCCTGTTTCCCGTACTAACTTCCAATCCATCATGCTTTCTATTAGTGAATGGATGTACCACAGCCAGTTGAAGCTCAACTCCGACAAAACGGAGCTAGTCCTTACGGGTGGGCCTGCCAACCCCTGGAATGCTAGCTCCTGGCCTTCTTCTCTGGGTTCCCCTCCTCGTCCTGCCGATTCGGTGAAGAGTCTTGGCGTCATCATTTGTAAAGACCTATCAATGAAGCCTCAAATCAATGCAGTTACCTCTTCCTGCTTTTTTCATCTCCGCAGAATTCGCAAGATCTGCAGGTTTCTGACCAAGGAGGCTCTTATACTTGTCATCATGTATAAGAGCACATGAAACACGTGTCCAGGGATGGCGAAGACAGCGAAGATAGCAGAGAATCGAAAGAAGATGCATCGCGGAACACGTAACTACATTAACCATAGTCCTTAGGGGCGATACCGCCGGTGTGTGAGTAGTGAGCGACCCACCCCCATTTGTAATGTTAAAGCTCCCTTGAGCAGTTGGCTGATGAGCCTGGGACGCCGCACCTGCGCGCCTGAGTGGTACTAAACCTGGCAGATATTTGGCAGCCACCGGTAACCCCAGAACACGGCCTATCCCTGCTGACGAGGGGTGATACCCCGAAACACGTGTCCAGGGATGGCGAAGACAGCGAAGATAGCAGAGAATCGAAAGAAGATTCATCGCGGAACACGTAACTACATTAACCATAGTCCTTATGGGCGATACCGCCGGTGTGTGAGTAGTGTGCGACCCCACCCCCATTTGTAATGTTAAAGCTCCCTTGAGCAGTTGGCTGACGAGCCTGGGACCCCGCACCTGCGAGCCTGAGTGGTACTAAACCTGGCAGATATTTGGCAGCCACCGGCAACCCCAGAACACGGCCTATCCCTGCTGACGAGGGGTGATACCCCGAAACACATGTCCAGGGATGGCGAAGACAGCGAAGATAGCAGAGAATCGAAAGAAGATGCATCGCGGAACACGTAACTACATTAACCATAGTCCTTAGGGGCGATACCGACGGTGTGTGAGTAGTGTGCGACCCCACCCCCATTTGTAATGTTAAAGCTCCCTTGAGCAGTTGGCTGACGAGCCTGGGACCCCGCACCTGCGCGCCTGAGTGGTACTAAACCTGGCAGATATTTGGCAGCCACCGGCAACCCCACAACACGGCCTATCCCTGCTGACGAGGGGTGATACCCCAAAACACGTGTCCAGGGATGGCGAAGACAGCGAAGATAGCAGAGAATCGAAAGAAGATGCATCGCGGAACACGTAACTACATTAACCATAGTCCTTAGGGGCGATACCGCCGGTGTGTGAGTAGTGTGCGACCCCACCCCCATTTGTAATGTTAAAGCTCCCTTGAGCAGTTGGCTGACGAGCCTGGGACCCCGCAACTGCGAGCCTGAGTGGTACTAAACCTGGCAGATATTTGGCAGCCACCGGCAACCCCAGAACACGGCCTATCCCTGCTGACGAGGGGTGATACCCCGAAACACATGTCCAGGGATGGCGAAGACAGCGAAGATAGCAGAGAATCGAAAGAAGATGCATCGCGGAACACGTAACTACATTAACCATAGTCCTTAGGGGCAATACCGCCGGTGTGTGAGTAGTGTGCGACCCCACCCCCATTTGTAATGTTAAAGCTCCCTTGAGCAGTTGGCTGACGAGCCTGGGACCCCGCACCTGCGCGCCTGAGTGGTACTAAACCTGGCAGATATTTGGCAGCCACCGGCAACCCCAGAACACGGCCTATCCCTGCTGACGAGGGGTGATACCCCGAAACACGTGTCCAGGGATGGCAAAGACAGCGAAGATAGCAGAGAATCGAAAGAAGATGCATCGCGGAACACCTAACTACATTAACCATAGTCCTTAGGGGCGATACTGCCGGTGTGTGAGTAGTGTGCGACCCCACCCCCATTTGCAGATGCTGGCATGATGACTCTGAGCTGGCTTCAGGAATGACTTGAACAGAGGCTCGTACCGAGAAAACCAGACCAATGCCACACACAGTTTATAGCTAACAATTATTCCTTCCTCTTTTGTACTCTTGGGGGGCAGAATTGGCTATTTTGTACACAACTGGGCCAACATTTCCAACACCACTTGGATGCTCAATACAGTTTAAGGCGTCAGAATAGAACTTACTCAGGTGCCCTCCCAGAGCAGAATACCTAACCGGCTCCACTTTTCCCAACAACAGGTGAGTTTTACAGACCCTTAAGCCGTCTAGAGTCCTCTCTCTTTCCCACCCCTGGGGATTTCGCAGCACTATCTTCCTGGTACAGCAGAAGGAGGGGGGCACAGGCTAGCCATCAATCTGCAACACGTCAACCAATTGGTGGTCTATCACCACTTCAAGATGGAAGATATCCATCTTCCAGAGACATGCTTCGGGAAAGGGACGGGATGGGCCACCTGGACCTCAAGTACACCTACCTTACGATATACATCTTCGCCCTCCACTGTAGTTTCTGGCAATCTCAATGGCATTCTAAATAGTTCGAATATGTTGCCCTTCCCGTTGATGTGCCCTGAGCTCCTTGTGCCATCACCAAGTCGGTGGTTGAAACGCTCAGGGAGAAGGGTGTGAGAGTGATCGTCTATCGCAATTATATGATCATTATTGCTCAGACTCAAAGGGTTCTCCTCCAGCATATTGCCTACACAATCAAGTTGTTGCAAGAACTGGGATTTGGCTGAATCACAAGTCAGTTCTGGCCCCTTTGCAACAAATGGAGTTTCTGGAATTCCAGGTGGATGCTGTCAAGACTCAGCTGTTTCTTCCCTCCCAAAAGCTGAAGACGATCATGAGGGAGGGAGCGGCGACCTGAGTTGAGCAAACAGACTGTCTTGTTGAAATACGTTGCCAGATTGGTGGTTCTTTTGGGTTCCTCAGTTCAGGTGATTTCCATGGGTCCTCTGCAATACAGACCCCTTTTCTTTGTCATGGACTGACTTACAACTCACAGATCCCGTTATCTCAGGAAGCAAGAGTAGAAGAAACCTGGTGGTTGCAACACATGGAGGCTTGGAGCCATTTTCAGGCCTTCCTGGATCTGATGATCGAATCAGATGCAAGCTGATGGTGTTGGGGAGCCAAGTCTGTAGCTTCTAGCAGGTTCCTTCACAACAAAAATGCTGTGCCCCTGAAAAACCAACTGTTGCATTCTTCTGATAATGGACAACATATCAGCTATTTACTATATAAACAAGCTAAGCAGAACCAGATATTGTATGCTGTCGGAAATCACCAAAGACTTATGCTACTTCCGCCTATGCCACAGGATTGCAGTGGTAACAAATAAATTTCAGGGTCGGAACAACGTAGCAGACTGGAACTCCAAGTTTCTCTTGCATCCCAACGATCGGATGCTAAATCCCCAGGTCTGACCATGGGTTCATGCAGGGTGGACCTGTTTGCTTCCAGCTGAACTGCCAGTTGTTACGGCTTAGAGATCTGTACTGTAAAAGTGTAGTAGGGAGTGTTAGGGTTCAGGGATGGATAGCGTATACGGTTGTAAAAGATCTGTATTAAGTTAAAATGGAATTTAATGAAAATGAAAATGAAATTACATTAAAACAATTACATAATTGAACTACATTAAATAAATACAAATTTATAGGCACACAGTAAATCATCAGCGTGTGTCACCTCCCATAGGATTCATGCAGACACAGGATACTGCTAGCAATTTCGTTTTATTGTACTTGGCAAAAGTACGCAGTAACGCGTTTCTGCCACCACTCACAGCCTTTATCACACAGGTGCACCGCCATCTTATTGTGTTTATATTCATTACATCAGCATGAAAACTGTCGAAATACTAATTACCATCATTTTTTAGTCGCAGTTCGATAATTTGTTTCTCATCTAGTGTAACATTCCATTTATATATATATATATATATATATATATATCATGCTCAGGGGGTTGGTCCAACAGTTGAGACGCACTCGGGCACAAAGAGCTTTTACCCCAAAAGCTTTATTTTGGTAAGAACAAATGCCCTCGCCAGACAATTAAGCATCACACTGATGTATGGACGCGTTTCGGGTACTTCCCTTCTTCTGCAGCCTTACAGTCTTCGAAGCACTCGTCCACATCAAAAGAGGACTAACATATATCATAACCCTTTTTAGACTCCCTGCATCACTAGAAAAGGTAGTGATGAGACGGAATTTACCATCACTAGTACCGGAGTCGCTCGTAGATGCAATTTTATCTTTCAGCAGATCCTTTCTTTTTATCACATTAACCTTTCCATAGGCTTCACTCAAAGTTTCCTGGCTATATCCTCGTACTAGGAAACGTTGTATGCTTTCTCTGGCAGCTCTATGAAACTCACTATCGTCAGAACAATTCCTCTTGATTCTCAGGAGTTCCCCATAGGGGATACTTCTCACCAAGTTAGTGGGGTGGCTACTAGATGCTTGCAGGACAGAATTCCCCGCAGTGGCTTTACGGAAAAGTCTGGTCTTCAAATTATCATTTTCTACATAAAGGTTAAGATCTAGATAGTTTACTGACTTCTCCAGAAAATTCAAGATTAACCATATTGGTATTCAGAATCTTGATATATTCTTTAGCCATCTCTAGTGGTCTGTCCCATACGATGAATAAATCATCGATGAAGCGGTACCATCTTACGATGTGTTTGGTCCATATATATGCAAAAACAAGTCCCCAAGTACAAGGAGCCTCGACCCTGCAGGGCGGCCTCTAAAACAACAAGCATGGGGCAGCCTGTCCATCGTCACCGCCGACAGAAAACACACAGATGCCCTTTCTGGAAGCAGAGCTTTAATCACAGCGGTTTTGAGCAGCTCACTGATTTCATTCCTTACGCATTTCGGCAACAGCCTTGGTCACAGTAGGAAAACAGTCTAAAAAGCAAAGTGCATTGTGTCCGCTCTTTTGTACTAAGAGTCACATGATGATATATAATGGCGAAATATTACATTAGCTATATATATATTTTACTACAAGCTTGTTTGAGGGAATCGATTTGATATAGCTTCATTCTTATATATATATATATATATATATGAGAATGAAGCTATATAAAGAGAATGAAGCTATATCAAATCAATACCTTTAAACAAGCTAGTAGTAAAATACATATTTAGTTAAAAACAGTTCAATGTGAAGCATAAACTGAAACTCTGGAATACAAAACAAAGAGTTCCAAGATGTTCGGAATTACAGTGGTAGGATCAATAATGACCAACAAAAAGTTATCAGTGTCTCATTTAATTACCCCACATATTATAACTTAATTTACATAAGATTTATGGATGAAACAAAGCAAGAATTCAGCACCTAGTATGGATGCAGGAGGGGCAAATACACAACACAACTTAGTTCCTCTTGCTATAACAGTTGGGAAAACTGTGTCAAAGTGAAATAAATTGCTTTAAATAAAAATGTATAATTAACATTTATAAATGATGAAAATGAACCAGCCTAGACTTATACATTACAAATGGGTCTAGTGCAGCTTTTCTCAAACTGTGGCTCGGGACCCACTGGTGAGTCTGAGCCGATAATTGGTAAGTCGCGAAAGTTCTGATCTATATGTAAGTCATATTTAAAATGATTAGCCCAGGTTGTGCACTAGTGCAAAAGTGCTGAACAATACACCTAAGATAAGTTTTAAAACAAACATTTACAAGTATTCGCAAGAAAAATTCTAGGTACACCTTCCAGTATTAGTTGCTGCAGGTATTTTACTTCACAAAGCCATTTCAAAACAGACTGTGATCACTATACATGATAGACAACCATTCGACATGTGTATGACTTTGTCATAAATTGAGAAATATATATGTGACCAAACTACTAGAGCTGCCAATTTTGGTTCTGGGGAACCTGGTTTGTGTCCTGGTGTCGACTCAAGGTCCTTTAATTCTGGGCAAATTACTTAATCTTCCGTGTTTATGATAAAACTAATCTGACCTTCTGTAGTGTAATCTGGTGCTCATGTCAAGTGCTCCAATGCACTTGGGCCGTGTTCACACCAGACAAAACTATAAAATATACACATATATATGGAGTCTAACTGCATCACAAAGCCTCATTTTAACACAAAACTAGCTATTAGGTCTTACCCCATACTCTGCCGCCAAAGGGGTTTCTCAAATTTCCTAAAATCATTGGTATCAACCCCAACATTTTCAGAAGCCTTACAATTTTAGTGTATGGATGCCACAGGCCAGCACCCCACTTGGAATAGTGTTCCAGCTTCAGACTCCAGTGCAGTTCACCGTCTATGGGAAGATCATTATCTTGGCCACAGTCCGATATTGAAGGGCTAGGTCAAGGTCATGTCATTTAGAAACAATCCATTAAAGCTAGGTGGGTCGCCAAAGTTTGTGGTATAAAAACGGTTGGGAAGCAGTGGTGTTACTGGATGATAATCTGGTCTCCAAATATAGAATTGATCATAAGAAAAACTGGCTCAGATCACTTTTAAAAGTGTATGGGTCCAATGCACTAAGAGACAGGTCACAAACAGTGGTTTCAAATTACAAACCAATATTTTGCAATTTGTTTATGATTTAATATCTTATGATAAGATTTCTGAGTGGAAATACAATGGGGCCCAAGGGGACAACTTTTCAAATCTGTTACCACTTCCCCTGAGGTCTGGGCAACTGATCAATGGCTTGCGACTAAAATGGCAGTCATAAACTATTGATACATATCATTTTGATTCAGAATGGATCGCAAAACCAATTTTGAGAATCAGAAAACAATTCCAACTTGTAAAATGGGTTTAATATATTGCACAAGTGGTGTGACTTTGTGATTAACGGATTTACACATGTTTGGAAAGCTGGGCCCCTATTTGCGAACATTTTTGTCAGTATTGCTTAATAAAACAAAAAGGGCTGAAATGAATTGCATGTTTATGGTCTTAATCCTGTTTAGCTAGGACAATAATTGGTGCGTCAACAAAAGAACCCAAATAGTATCAATCTATTACTGAACAAACAATTGTCACAAACATTCAACAGTGTGTGAAGAAAAACTTTATCAAACTCAATTGGAATACCGTCAGGCCCACGAGTTGGCCACTAGTCAGGAACACAGAGATTAAACTGTCTGTTGCCAGCATGCTAGTACTTGGAGAAGTTTTGTTTTTTTAACGTAATTTATTTTTCCTGATTTACAAGTTTTTTCTGTGCGCACAGTAACCATTTTATGTTCACGCCACTATTGTGAACAACCATTATTGGTCTCTCTTCTCCAACCAAGATGTAACAGCTCAATGCATAGCCGCTCAGTCATCTGCTACTTGTCAGCATGGGATTGATTTCTTCAAATGATCCTGCTCTCTGAATGTTTAGTATGGAAATGCATTGTTTTTTTTCTCAATTAACTTACTGAGCTCCAATAAATCCCTTGTGTCCGGACGATGAGGCTTTAAGACGGAAAATAATTGGGCAGACTTTATTACTCTGAGCTATGACTTTCACTTTCACTCGGAGTAGCTACTAAATTGCTTTAAGAGTTTAATGTACCTTGTACTATATTCTTGTGCTCTCTTACAGGCATTTGTATTCTGGTCCAGTTTTCTTGCACGTTGCTTTTAATGTGTTGTTTCTTCTTTTTCTCCTTGGACTGAAAAGTAGTTGTTCATCCTTTGCATTTTGTGACATGCCTCTGCAAGCGTAGAGCTACAGTTTGGTCTTGGTTATTGTTTTTTCTTCAGTGTAGGCTCTTTCGCAGTATAAAACAGTAGTTTTTTCACAGACGTATTTCCAGTTTTCAGGGCACTGATAAGGTACTTCGCTCGCATGGGCTCTTTCATGTAGTCAGACTGAAACTTTTGTGGCACTCAGAAAAGAGGCACAATTTAAGCCCAGTATGGCTTCTCTCATGCACAGAGAGAATGGATTGACAACAGAAGCTTTTCTGACTATCAGGGCTCTGATAGCATTTCTGTCCAGTGTGTTTTCCCTCATGCAGAGTGAGGTTGCCTTTCTGACTGAAGCTTTTCTGGCATTCAGAGCACTTATAAGCTTTTTCCCCAGAGTGTTTCCTTTTATGGCAAATGAGATTCACTCTCTGAATGAAGCTGTTCCAACAATCACAACACTTTTAAGGTTTTTCCCCGGTGTGAGTTCTCTCATGTCAAGCAAGCCAACCTTTAACACTAAAGCACATCTGGCATTCAGAGCAGTGGTATGGTTTCTTCCACAGCGTGGGTTCTCTCATGTTCAGTTAGACTGACTTTAAACCTGAAATGTTTTTGACATTCAGAGCACTGATAAGGTTTCTGTCCATTGTGTTGTCTCTCATGTAGAATGAGACTGCCTTTCTGAAGGAAGCTTTTCTGGCATTCAGAGCACTTATAAGGTTTTTCCCCAGTGTGTTTTCTTTCATGGTAAGTGAGACTGACTCTATGACTGAAGCTTTTCTGGCATTCACAACACTTATAAGGTTTTTCCCCAGTGTGAGTTCTCTCATGTTCAGTAAGGCTACCTTTAATGCTGAAGCTTCTCTGGCATTCAGAGCATTGGTATGGTTTTTCCCCAGTGTGAGTTCTTTCATGTTGAGCAAGGCAAACTTTAAGCCTGAAGCTTTTCTGGCACTCAGAGCACTGATAAGGTTTCTGTCCAGTGTGTTTTGTCTCATGTTGAGTTAGACTGCCTTTCTGACGGAAGGTTTTCTGGCATTCAGAGCACTTATAAGGTTTTTCCCCAGTGTGAGTTCTCTCATGTCGAGTGAGAGTGTCTTTAAGTTTGAAGCTTTTCTGGCATTCAGGGCACTGATAAGGTTTCTGCATACTGTGTTGTCTCTCATGTCGAGTGAGACTGATTATCTGACTGAAGCTTTTCTGGCATTCAGAACACTTATAAGGTTTTTCATCAGTGTGAGTTCTATCATGTTGAGTAAGGTGCGCTTTAACACTGAAGCTTCTCTGGCATTCAGAGCACTGGTAAGGTTTTTCCCCAGTGTGAGTTCTCTCATGTCGAGTGAGAGTGTCTTTAAGTTTGAAGCTTTTCTGGCATTCAGGGCACTGATAAGGTTTCTGCATACTGTGTTGTCTCTCATGTCGAGTGAGACTGAATATCTGACTGAAGCTTTTCTGGCATTCAGAACACTTATAAGGTTTTTCATCAGTGTGAGTTCTCTCATGTTGAGTAAGGTGCGCTTTAACACTGAAGCTTCTCTGGCAGTCAGAGCACTGGTATGGTTTTTCCCCAGTGTGAGTTCTCTCATGTCGAGTGAGACTGCATCTCTGACTGAAGCTTTTCTGGCATTCAGAGCACTGATAAGGTTTTTCCCCAGTGTGTATTCTCTCATGTTTAATGAGACTGCCTTTCTTACTGAAGCTTTTGTGGCATTCAGAGCACTGATAAGGTTTTTCCCCAGTGTGTATTCTCTCATGGTTAATGAGACTGCCTTTCCTATTGAAGCTTTTGTGGCATTCAGAGCACCCATAGGGTTTCGCCCCAGTGTGAGTTCTCTTGTGTTCAGTGAGACTGCGTTTGTGCCTGAAAGTTCTCTTGCATTCAGAGCACTGGTATGGTTTTTGCCCCTCATGTGTTCTCTCATGCTGAGTGAGAGAATTCATAACAAACACGGTTCTGGTAATCTGAGAACTGTAAAGGTTTCCCCCTATTTGTGCTCTTGCATGTTAAGAAAGGTTTTTTACAAATAAAGCTTTTTTGACATTCAGATTAGTTAAAGGATTTATCCAGTATTAATTCTCTTTAGTGAATCAGATTTCTGCCAAAAGAGTTTCTGACATTTAGAGTAATTGTAAGGTTTTTCCTTAGTGTATACTATCTTGGCGAGAAAATGTCATCCTCACATTTTGAGCACTTAAAAGATTTCTTTCTTGGGTTATTGTCTCCAGGTTAGTTTTTTCTTGAGTACACAGCAGATTAAGTCTTTACCCGATTTCAAAATCCGGACGTTTAAATAATTGTTAGCCGAAACCTCTCAATGTGCTTCACGTGTTATTCTTAACACTTGTATTGAGCCTACTAGAAAATCTATCTAGACTTGTAGTGTTGTGACCTCTTTAAGCAAATTAGGCTAATCTATTGAACCTTTCAAAATTTCTCTCATGGAGATATGGTCTCCATGTTATGTCTATTTGAAGCCTGTCCGGCAGAGTTAGGTTCACTTTTTGACTGGAGCTTTACTAACATTTATTTGGCAGGTTATAAAACACTGACAAAGTTATTATCTTGATTTAGTGTAGGCTATTCATGTGCAAAGGAAGGAAGATTACATTACACATTTCTCGGTAACAGAATATTGTATCTCTTCAATGCCCAGTGTGTGGTCTCCAGAGCAGTGGCTAGCACCTGAGCACTGGTGGTGTCACATTTCAATGTTTAGCATGGCTGAAACAAACTTTGGCAAACTTCATTGCTTTTGCTAGAAACTGGAAAGGACCTTTTACAATGACTTTCTTTGTACTTTCTTTTCCACCAGGTGTGTTTCTTTTGTACCAGGGATTTCTTTACTTCTTCCGACTAAAGAGTGTTCACTACCGTTGAGGTGATTGGTCTTTCTGACAAGAATTCTCAAGTTCTATGCACGGATATGGCTTGGTTTTTCTCCAGGGCTTTCCTTATGTAGACTGAGTTTACAAAAGAGGTTATTTTCAGTCGACCTGTCTGGACATTAATTTACTCATTTTCATTTCTGGAGCTGTATAACCCTAATAACCCACGTTTGCGATAAAAGAAATTGTTGTTCAGCAATGTATAATGAATGCTTAGAATTAGTGATATCAATTTCACTTTCAGTAGGGTTCTCTACTTCTGTTTCCTCCTCGGCTTCTTGGTACTGTTTAGTTATTGGGGCTCTGAGACATTTTCACCTCTTCAACATAAACCTCTTCAGTGTGGTGATTTTCGCTTCATGTTATTAAATTACGCTTCCCTTTTTAATCATACTTCAGTGACCTGCAAAATAAAAATGGGAGTTTGTTACTGCATGTAAATGAGCAGAAATATACAATATCTATGAGCATATTCAATGCAGAGCGGTAGCCTTTTGAGATGTGAGAAGGGAAGTCAGACTCGAAGTTGAATTTCAGGTTTGGCTGTAAGTACTGTGCATCAAAGTGAAAAAAGGAGCTGAAGGACGCTCAAACACAAGTTTTACAAGAGATTACTTCTAAAGTTGTGGGGTTTGTATGTGGAAACTAAATGTACATATATGTTGTAAATAAATAAAACAAGCATCCAGAGGCAGTCAGTATTCCCAAGATATCATACATACTGTTGGGTCTTTAATCATATGACTTGCATAGTGATGTAGGCGGCTTCTAATTCATGGAATCTGTATGTCTGAATTGACTAGGCAGCTGCTGATTCACTCGAGCAATGCTGATCGCATACATGAATGCTCACAAAATAATTCAAGTTTACCTCATGTGGACAGCATTCTTTCATATACCACCAAGCACATATGGAAAATCTCAAATGGCTAATTTCTTAGCCAACTGATCTGAAATGTCCTTGTAGTAAACACATCACCATCAAACCAATAAACTGGGATCCACCCTTGGGTAGACATTGAATCTGCTCTGATCTCCAACGTGGCCGACCGCACAACCACAGTTTGGAAGAATGATACTCCTATACTTTTTCTACTGGGCTTATTTGCCATGTTAAGCACATTTTATCACAATGTCTTACCTCACTGACAACATGAGCATTACCTGGCTTTCTTTATTCATGTCAACATCATATCAACATCAAAGCAGGAGGTATACCTCCAAAGAGCAATCATTGCTCTACTTTTCTCAAGGCCTACCTCAAACATTGCAACCGGGCGTGCTGCAGCCAAGCAGATGACACACCAATCCCTCTGAAACTGGGGAGTCTGAGCGGTCTGAATAGCTCAAGTCTAGATGAAAATGTTCAATGTATCGACCAATGGATGTGACTAGTGAAGTTAAACTCAACTCATCCACAACAGAGATCCTCACATGCAGACACTGGGAGAACTACCATCCTCTAGGTTGCTCAGACCTCAGGAAGTTAGAGTAACTCCTAAAAGATCGTGGATTTCCCAGGCTCTGCGAGTACACCAAATGATGAGAAACACTTTTGATCCTATGTGAACCATAAGACTAATCTAACCTGAGCTAGGGTTCCCACAGAAGGTCCAGGTGACCACCTATCATCCTTTCACGTCCTGATTTTCTGAACTGACTCTACTATGGAGCTTCACTCTCCCTATCAATAATGTTACAAAGTACTAAAAACACAGTGGTTATACAACTACTACCAGATCATCTATGGAAAGAAAATCTCTTCATTGCCTTCACATCCTTAGATGTTCATCTTTGCTGAGTCTCTGTTTAAAGCATAGAGGCACCTGTGACAAAGAATCATCCACCTTACAGGCTTAAAAGTTGTGTACAGAACACAACACTCCGGTCTACACTGGCGCCACAACTGATCGTCATTTACAAGAAGAATGCATGGGGTGAACCTCCGCTTCCCTACAGGCAGCTGAGCTCCGGATCTCATGTCCAAGAACCATCAACAACCACCTGTAATCCAGAAAGACAGTGAAAACTGCCACTTCGCAAAGTAAAACCATAAGGCTCGGCCTAATCAAATCTCAGGAAAAGGATGGAGAATGACAGCGCCTATGCTGCACACGCTAGATCCTGCAGGGCACGTGCCAGGGCTGTACTTTACCCATGAAGCTCACACGAAGCTGGGGTGCAGTCCATATACCTGCTCTGGAGCAAGCAGCTGGCAAGACCCAGGCCATCAACTGTGCTGATTTCTTTGAATGTTATGCTAAACAGTTTGTAACTAGATTAACCTCTTCTAGGGGAAAAGTAGAACTGCTGGGGTCTCCATGAACTTGACCACAGGGAAAATTTGTAATTACAGTTGTAATTACTGTACTTCTTTAGAGCTCAGTTGAAATGTAATTAAACTGCTTCCAAGAATGTGACCACTCAAAACTGATAAAAAATATGTGGTACAGTTAATCAAAATAATCATTTGAGAACAAAGTTAGGCTCAGCATCAAAAGGAACTTTTACGGAACGATTACAAATTTAATGGGTGGCAATGAACCCGGGGTTTATTCAACAGCGCAGTCTTAATGTCACAAAACGTGGTGACTTTTGCTACTACTCTGCAATTGATACCTGTAAATTACAAATTGTGTCTTCCATGGATCCAATATTTATCAATATTAAAATTGGCCTTATGAAGCATATTTGTAGTACATGCATTCAAGTGAAAATACAAATATTTATAGTGGTCATACAGACATTTTGCCGTAAGGACAAGTCTCATGTGTTACACTAACATTTTTCGATTAATTCTCGCTTTATTGCAAGGTTGGATTGAGCCGAGTGAAAAAGTTCTGCTGTCTCAGTGCTGGCACTACACTCTCAGCCAATGTGAAGAGAGATTACTGTCAGTGGCTTATTCACCAGAGAGTGCCTGGTTCCAACTGGTACTGTCAGATCATTTGGCCGCTTCCTGCCTGTTATGAATTGGTCAGCATGGCAACGATCTGCTTCATGGAAGATCATTGCATGGTCCACCCGCCTGGACCTTGTTCTGCTTGTGGCTTTTTAGAAGAGGATATACTGATTCTAATAAATGTCATGTGGCAGTGGGTTCCTCTAAATCTGCTCTGTTCTAGCGAGAACTATCAATCCCATAGGAGGAAACAGAACCAGTGAGACAGGTGGCAAATTTGAACATGGTTTAGTATTCAAGACACAGCGATAGTGACATCTGTGTCAACCCTTGCAGATGTTCACGGAGAAGACACATCTTTGGTGACACTCGCAATTCTAACTGACGGACCTGGCCTTCTGGTAACCAGTCAGTAACCTTTAGCTCCTGAAAACAATCCTCAGCACTAGGAACCTGTGAATCAGCAACTGAGAACTTGTGAGTCATTAATTCTTAGCATCTGAAGTTTTGTGAGTCAGCAATCCTTAGCATCTGATGGTCTGTGAGTCAGCAATCCTTAGCATCTGAAGGCTTGTGAGTCAGCAATCCTTAGCATCTGAAGGTTTGTGAGTCAGCAATCCTTAGCATCTGAAGGTTTGTGAGTCAGCAATCCTTAGCATTTGAAGGCTTGTGAGTCAGCAATCCTTAGCATCTGAAGGGTTGTAAGTCAGCAATCCTTAGCATCTGAAGGTTTGTGAGTCAGCCACCCTTCAGACAGTAGATCATATCTGAACAAGAAAAACATAAATAATGTCAGTGATTCTTTTTTTGCCATTTCCACTTCCCCATTAGATGCTACGTACCTTGCTTGTTATCCTGAAAGTATACCTCAGCTGACACTCCTAAAATCAGGCGTACCAATCTGCAGGAGAACAGATACTTTAGCCACACTCACACATGGATGATATTGAATTAACTGATAAACCTAAAAACAGCAAGAGGTAATCAATATAGTTTTGTGAAATTAGCAGAACTAAGAAACAACGAATGAAAGTTACAGCATACAACTTAAGATAGACAAGTGGCAAGGTCATAAGATTGCGCAAACATGTGTGTACCCAATTTATCTGAAACAGCTAATTCATAGAGGTGCTCCAAGGAGAAGATGTGGCCACCAAACACTCCAATAGGGAGCCAGGACTTCCGACACTAAATTATAAGATCCCCTGAACACCAAAATTAAGAGTTATTCAATGTCCTACAGTCCAATGTCCAGTGTAATCAGTAGTGCTTTATTTCATATTTCCACATGCATCCAGCAGTCTTGATAACCTTTGTAGCCAACTCGTGTTTCTTCAATATGGTATATCTACCATCAACTTCAGCAGGGCCTCTAGTAAACAGAGTAAAAACATACTTGAGCACATAATCTCATTCTCATGTAGTAATCAACCACTGTATCCCTGGTGCACAAAAGTGTGTGTTATTTCTTGAGATTAAAATTATAGTTAAGAACCGTGCAACCACAAACACGAGAAACCATCAAAAGGAAAGAGTTTGAGTAGTGCGTCATTCAATACCAAAGAGAAGACACCTAGTGACCACTGAAGAGAACACCTGTGTTAGGAGAACAGTTATCCATAAACAGATTGTAAAAAAGTGAATATTTAAATCAAATAGCAAAAGAAAGCCACACAACTACTCCTATTACTCAAAATAGTGACTAATGTTCAATTTATACCTCTTACCTAGGTGGAAGAAATAGCTCATTCCAAGGCAGACATCCTGTGCCTAAAGGTATCACAAGTATTCAGACATACAATATCTGAAATGAAAACCAACATTTTATATCTTATGATGTGTCTAATAAACTCACACTGTGCTCATATCCCAAATTCTCAAAGCTTTCCACATCATGTATGAAATGAAATGAATTTGTACTTGTAAAGCGCACTGATACTCCAACTGGGGTTTCCTGGCGCTGTACACATACCGCTGTGGAACCCTTTTCCCTTTGAAATGTCCACTCCTGGGCACCCCCAAGGTGAAGCCAGGCATCCCAGCGCTGTTGGGGCTGTTGTGGGGATTAAGCCAGCTATTGCCCAGAGTTGCAGAGTGGGACCCATGATTAGAATAGGCACCGAGGCGAGAATTATCAGGTCCGAGGGCATTGAGCCCAAGACCCGCAGAGGCGGGAACTGAACCCTGGTGCTGGACCAGACCTCTGCATCAGGGTCTGACGCTCTAACCATTGAGCCACGCTTCTCCACTATATGTATAGGAGAGTTTCACAAAGAAACAAGATTTCCTGTAAAGAAAAACAAGCATTTGCAATGCATTCGGTCTCGCATTTGTGGAAGTTTGAATTTTTGACGTTGTAAATGATGTCGTTTTTTATTTATGTTTAGTTGTTTGGAGTGGAGTGGATGTATGTAGTTTGAAGTAGAATTATGTGGTTTTAATTGGAATTGTTAGTTGTTGAATTGTGTGAGGTGGAATTCTGTGGTATGTAGTGTTATTTGTGTATTGTCAATATGTGGTAAGGTGAATAGATAGGGCTGAGAGCTGTATAAAATAGATAGAAAGTAAGAATGAGAGGGATAGGTAGTTTGTGTATGAAGGAAAACAATGAAAGGAGACAAAAGAAGGAATCAGTGAACGAGAAAGAGAGGGAGTATGAGGCGAAAAAGAGAGTGGGGTCGAGGTGATGTAAGTAATGAGGAGAAGGGAAGGAGGACAGGAGAAGAGAAAGGAGTGAAGTAAGAGAAGGAGAGAGGAATGAAGTGACTGTAAGCAAGTAATAGCTGATGAAGAGGAAGAACATAAGGCATTAGAGAGTGGATTTAGTGGAGAATAATGAGAGAGAAAAGAAGACTAGAGGATTGTATCATAGAAAGGCAGGAAGGGAGTGAAGGGGAGGCAGAAGGAGGCCAGCAATGCTGTGCGAAGTATGTGCTTCATACTATGATTTTTCTTTGCAGTAAGTAGGCTGACATTATATCGAATCCCCTGTTCTGAATCTTACTTTCACAGAACTTAAGCCTAATTGTAATTTCATGCCATGTCTAAACCTTGTTTGTGAACTTCTTTTTTGAAGATCAGAGCCACAACATATAAACCAGCAGACATAGTGGGACTATAGAAACTGTAGAAGACACAAACAGATAGACAAATAAATATCCATAGAAAGTAGGTTCTCACCCACAAAGCAGGGAATTTAATTAATTTTTGCATTTAATGTATGTCCTACGTTTCCTAAACTTAGAAGTGATAGGTGAATACTTAGGAAGCGAGCAGCAATGCTGTGGCCGGCGTCATGTTAAATTGCAGCGCCTAGAGGAAAATTCCTTTTTTAACTCATTAACGGCTGTGTTGGATTATGGGTATTTTGTGACATTAATTTGGGGTTGTTGTATGCAAGCCGTGCTCACTTCAAGGACACATAGGTGCAGTTCAGGAGTGCACAACAGGTGGTGCAGTGACAGGGCTGCAGCATTTAAAATGGTGGGCGCCCCAGAGTTGGTATTTACATTACGTATGAGTAGGGTCACTGAAAGTATGCGGCAGGGGAGGGCCAAGTTATGCGTTAGGTCTAACTAAATTAGGCACAAAGAAAAGGCAAATTCTGCAGCATAATGCAGCACATTTTGTGTCAGTATTACCTTACAACGTTGGAATTTTAACAGGTTAATATTACCTAATTTGTAACAATTTGACACCCCAAAACAGCGAGTTGAAGCACGCCCCGGGGCACTAACACGCTTTTGAGAGCAGCCGGAACCAGTGACAGCATCTTGACGAGAACGGGGTATTTTTTCGGAACTTTTGGCTGGTCCAGGGGAGAGGGGTGGGCTGCCTGCGATTGTGTTTGGAGAGCATAGCATACTCTGCAGGAAGTGGGTGCCATGGCATATTGTATGGTGCTGAGGTGAGATGGCACAATGGGGCATGGGTAGAGGTGCAGCGGGCATTAGGTGATAGAAGCGAATATTGAGGAGGGAACGCGATGTTGTAGGTGTGTGGCAGATGTAGTGCTTTTATTGTTGAAGCACCAGGCATGGAGCTGCCCCAAAAGAACAGGGTGTGTTTTTGTGGGTTTGGATACAGTTAACCCAAATGTGGTAGCTGCTTATAAGCCTGAGAGCCCAGCAATCTTAGAAGGGGTGGACAGAAATAACAAGCAGCCTTGCTTCACAGGGAGCAGCACAAGCTTTACGAGCAGCCGGGCCCCTCCTAGGGCCAGTTTTTATAAAGCAGGGACAGTGCAAACAGCCTGACTCCCCAAAAGGTGCCAACGCGTAGGCATCATGGGCTCCTATGCCAGTGCTCGCTAGAGCACAGACATTACAAGCAGCTGAGCTGTTTCAAGAGGTCAGCCTCTGCCACTTGTGAGAGGCTGGCACTGCACCTTCCAGCAGTGCCACTTCTGAGAGGCTGGCACTGCACCTTTCAGCAGTGCCACTTCTGAGAGGCTGGCACTGCACCTTTCAGCAGTTCCACTTCTGAGAGGCTGGCACTGCACCTTTCAGCAGTGCCACTTCTGAGAGGCTGGCACTGCACCTTTCAGCAGTGCCGCTTCTGAGAGGCTGGCACTGCACCTTCCAGCAGTGCCGCTTCTGAGAGGCTGGCACTGCACCTTTCAGCAGTGCCGCTTCTGAGAGGCTGGCACTGCACCTTTCAGCAGTGCCACTTCTGAGAGGCTGGCACTGCACCTTTCAGCAGTGCCACTTCTGAGAGGCTGGCACTGCACCTTTCAGCAGTTCCACTTCTGAGAGGCTGGCACTGCACCTTTCAGCAGTTCCACTTCTGAGAGGCTGGCACTGCACCTTTCAGCAGTGCCGCTTCTGAGAGGCTGGCACTGCACCTTTCAGCAGTGCCGCTTCTGAGAGGCTGGCACTGCACCTTCCAGCAGTGCCGCTTCTGAGAGGCTGGCACTGCACCTTTCAGCAGTGCCGCTTCTGAGAGGCTGGCACTGCACCTTTCAGCAGTGCCACTTCTGAGAGGCTGGCACTGCACCTTTCAGCAGTGCCACTTCTGAGAGGCTGGCACTGCACCTTTCAGCAGTGCCGCTTCTGAGAGGCTGGCACTGCACCTTTCAGCAGTGCCGCTTCTGAGAGGCTGGCACTGCACCTTTCAGCAGTGCCACTTCTGAGAGGCTGGCACTGCACCTTCCAGCAGTGCCGCTTCTGAGAGGCTGGCACTGCACCTTTCAGCAGTGCCGCTTCTGAGAGGCTGGCACTGCACCTTTCAGCAGTGCCGCTTCTGAGAGGCTGGCACTGCACCTTTCAGCAGTGCCTGAACCCCTATGAACAGCATCTGCACCCCCCTCCTCTCCAATGAGCCGAGGCACAGGGGTGCGAGGGGAGCACAAGAACGCAGACCTCACACCTGAGCGAGACCTCCACTTTACAACTCTGCCCTCGGGCTTTCGACTCACTGAGCCATCTTGCCAGCTGGCAGGTTTGTTCTTATGCATCTTGTGCTCTGAATTGCATACCATGAAATGTAATGATGCTCAAATGCCTCGACTTTGGCACAATGAGAGCCCGAGTCAGCCTGGTCTTTGTTTTTTCCTTCCACTCCAAGAGGATCCAGCCCAGGGCTCTTCAAGATTTTCAGTAATTAGAGGTAAATATTCTCAATGACCTTCACCCCGAGCTTCAATGGTGGAAATTTGACAGTTTGTATTGCATTGATTTTTAAACGCTTTTTAAATTTACAACATTGGTGTCCGGATTTTTTTCGAGTGGCGGCATTTACTTATTCTCAATGTTGGTACTGTGAAATGCTCAACACATGTTACTAAGTGTGCCTGACTGCTCTGTGACGTACTACCCGGACCAAGCTAAGTGTAAATCTGCGCTCCTCTCCTGTGTATGGTGGTAGTATTGCCCGATAAGGCCTCCCAGCCATATCATACAATACTGCCACCTCACATTGCACCAGCCGCCCCTCCTGCCAGAGCAACCCCAAAGCTCCCCTCCAAAGAACTTCAGCGCTTGTCCAAAGCCACCAACCCTGAGTGACCAGCACTACACCATCAACACATGGACAAGCCACGCAGCCCACATCCACTCCACCTCCGGTACTAGCACCACAAACACCGTCCCCCATCCACTGAGACGTCATCCCTGGTAAGGAGGCAAAGCCATGTCCTGCGCTGCCATCGCACCTGCAAAGTGCCTAGTGCCTGCGACTAAACCCACTAGTAGGCCACACCAACAATCCAAACGCAGGCTTCCCTGGGCCCACTCATGGGCGCAGCACCACCCCCATGTCTGGCACCGCAAACCCCAACCCAGATGCACCAGAAATGCAGAGGGTGAGGAACCACTGACTCAACTGAACCCCTGTTTCACCGACCACCAAAGCTCTCCAACCCCTTCCGGGCACTGCAACAACCGCGCCACATGCATTCTGCAAAACAGTGAAGCGTAGCTCTAGGGTGCTACTCTGACCATAAAACATAGACCACTGTCGAATCAAAAGTGACGGTGTTTGCAGCCTGACAGCCATAAGCCACAATGCCACTGCGGGCTTCCAAAACCGCCTGTGCACCATCTCCCCCATCGTGACACGGTCTGTCTGAGGGCCCATAACTCCCCCCTTGCACGTGCCCACACTCCTCGTGGCCTCCCTCCAGGCCTACCCCCCCATGGCACATCGAGTTCACAGGAATTCATTATCATTTGTTCACTTTTAATATACACTCAAATTCGCATCATTTTTATTCAACAAGGCATTCAGAGTTGAGAAGAATACCAAACACACCAAGCGGTTCTGAATAGTTACTTAATGGTAATATGCTTCACATCATTGGCCTCTTGTAGCCGCGTAATTTACTCAAATTGGCCACATAGTTTGTTACTTTGGTGCTGTATAACTGTTGTGGAAAGCCACATAAATGTAGTGAATGTGAGTATACTAAATACGAGCGGCCTGAAAAAAATATCAACACTCCATCCTTAACAAGACTACAGTAATCACCATGCTGCCAGTCGCAAGGCCTTTGGAAACAGAAGACACGGTGGAAGACAGACCTATGCTATGGGACAGTATTCCGTTAAAGTTACAGGTGTTGTTTGGAAAATACCCCAGGTGCAAAAACCTTGAGCCAAACACAATCTATTAATGGGTACTGAAGAAATAAATAAGAGTACAGGTTACAGGCCTGGAAGAATGAACAGCATGTCATGGCAGAACCAAACATCACAAGTCTAGCTGAAGCGGATAATACTGTCCAGGTAAGAAGCCTGACAGAAGTAGAGTAAACTCTCCAGGCGGCAGAGCCAACATAAGGTGAAACAACTCTAAGCCATTCAGAGGCGGGCGGCTCAAAGAACAAGAAACACTGCACAGTCCTTTGGACAAGCGGTGTACAAAAGACTCAAGCTGGGAGGCCCCAAAAACATATGACATGAGCAGCCAAATAAATGACAGCTCTTCAGGTGAAAGGCCTTAGGAACAACTGGAAAATGCTTCCTACAAAAGAGGATGCATGACTGGTAGGTAATGTACGGAGTTTGAGTGAAAACCCCGGCAGCGTAGGTCTCTCTGTTGTGTTATCACAAATTGTGCAGCGCCTTCTGCAAGTAGTGTCGACGGCGCTGCTCTGGGACTTACCAAATTCCGATAACAACCCAAACTGATATACCGCTCAGTACACTTTAAGACAAGACAATGGCATGGAGGGGACTTTCCAGACAGTTCTCAAGCCGGAATCAGAAATCAATCAATCGATCAATCCTAGCATTTGTAAAGCGCGGTACTCACCTGCGAGGGTCTCAAGGCGCTGGGGGATGGGCAGACGCTGCTACTGCTCGACGCGCCAGGTCTGGAGTGTCCTCCTGAAGGTCAGCAGGTCTTGGATGTGCCGTAGGTGGATGGGGAGAGTGTTCCATGTCTTGGTGGCCAGGTGGGAGAATGATCTGCCTCAAGGATGTGGTCCGTCGGCATAAACGCCCTGGTTCGAGCCTCGGGTCGCGTCCACATCTTGTGATTCTGGGCAAATCACTTCATCTCCCCGCGCCTGAATGTGTCATGTAAATACGGTGCTCATGTAGAGCGCTACAATATCTGCGGGTCGAGTTCGCGCGATATAAAAACATGCAAAAAAAAAAAAAATAGTTCCACACCAATGGAGGTCAGAATGCCCCTTTTCAGAGCCACAGCCGGCTTATTAACCTCTAGCTTTGTCTATTCTTTCAGTTGCGCTGGAGTTCCCGCTTTTTGGCGTCTCCACAGATATTCTACATTTCGTTGGTGCCTTTTCCTGTCACTCCTGAATGTAAACAAGAGCTGTGCACTATCCATTCACGATTGTATTGTGCATGCGCACAACAGGAACACTACTCACTGATGGCTGTACTGCGCATGTTCACTGCATGGTTTGGGTCCCTCACGGCTGTATTGCGCATGTCTAGCGCAAATATACTAATCATTCATGATTGTAGTGCGCAGCTCCACAATATGGTATTCTATTCTGTCATGATTGTACTGCGCATATGTATAATACGGAATACTAACCATTCGGCGGTTCTACTGCGCATGCCCCTGTCTCGTAGACTTGGGACCGTTGTACTGCGCATGCCCAGATTGTTGTTACGCTCCCTGCTGTTCTACGTGTTCTCGGAGACCCCCTGCTTCCTGTTGTACTGCGCATGTCCATAATACGGCACACTAATCGCTCACGGTTCTGACGCATGCCCAGCTTTCAAAGTGGCCCATTCTTCTGTACTGCGCATGCCCAGATTCTTGTTACACTCACTGCCGTTCCACCCGTTCTCAATGACCTCATCCTTCCTGTTGTTCTGCGCATGCTCAGATCTTGGAAACACTTGCAGCAGCGGTGCGCATGCGCGGAGCCGGTGACACTATTCTGCACAATGATAGTGTATCTGTCTAAGAGGCGCTGCCAATGCTATCTGTTTATGTATGTATTTATTTTATATTCACACCGCGGACGTCACCCAGCGGTGCTCGAGCGCTTTACAGGAGAGTCTCGTGTCACGTAGAAGTTACAGTTGTGTTGATATGGTCAGCACAGCTGTGGGAATGACCGAGGCTGGAAGTGGGTCCAGATAGATCCGAGTCTGCTCGTCTTTTTTTTCCTCGAGCCTCCAGGCCCAAAATATTGTGAAGTGGCCGCTTGGGACCTCGGGTAATCTGGAGTGTTTGGACTGAGCGCATGGGCAGCCCTGCCAAGGTCACGCATCCGGCGTTAGACACACGCATGTTCACGCTGGTGACTGCCTCACTACACTAACATGCATCAGCCTGCCTGTATAGTGCTCTTGACCCCGGCACGAGGCGCTCTCTATTTGCTCAGCTTCACAGTATTGCCTGCTCATCCTGGCCTGCGCTGTGTCAACAGCCTGCTGCCTCGCGTGGCAGTGACTATTTACACTGCAGGGCCTCATAAAGGCATGTTGGTGCCTGCAGGTGAATCAATGATTCTAGCTGAGCTTGAGGGCATCTGTCACAAACAATTCCAGCTCCTGTAGCCAGCACCCCCTTGGATCACGGAGCCCGTGCCTTCCCTGTTGTTGTTTTACGACAGGGCGTCCACCCAGCTGTTGCCACGCGGGATCAGATTGACCACTAACAGGCGGCAGATTTCTGGTAACTTGCCGTGCTCGCCCCAGTCAGAGTGGTACAGTAAAGTCCATGTGCTGCACTGGTGACCACCAGCATTGAGAAGGTCATGGGTCACGCTGAAGTGTGGCAAGGAGTTTCTGCTTGCAGGCAGAATGGTTTCATGAAAGTAATCCTGCAGCCCCACGGCTGAGCAGCTTCCAGCACTGGCAGACAGACTCCCATGCGCTCTCTAGCGGTGGGAGGCCTTTGGTACCCATGCGCTTTTCACGTGTCCATTCATTCATTCATTCATGCCCGCGAGGGTCCGTCTCAGTGGAATCTGAAATCAAAACAGATTCACCCGCACTTGGCACGTGTGTTCTGAGGACAGGGATCTGTGTCTCACTGCAGGCAGGATATTATTAAATTCTACAGCTAAGAGCCAAAGGGGGCCGCACTCGTTGTTATTCTTGAACTAGACAAGAGCATCATTTTCTGCATCTGCTGAGAGAATCGAACACTTTCGATTTAGATGATAAGCTCCCATTTCGTTCAAGCTAAAATAAGTGCTTTAAATGGGCCGGTACTCACAGTTACTGAGTAGCGGCACTTCTTAGTTTTATCACTCTGAGTACCGGCACTTCTTAGTTTTATCACTCTGAGTACCGGCACTTCTTAGTTTTATCACTCTGAGTACCGGCCCGTCTCTACTGCCGAGGAGAGTACTGGTACTCATGAAACGCTGGTGCTGGCGGCCTCTCTCTGACAGCCAAGGCACTTCTGTAGACCTGAGCCGAGCCCCCGCTGAACGATTCAGCTTGGGCTCATTCGCATACCGTCCGGGTGTTCGCCATCATGCTGTGTTGCAAACACAAATCGAGGCAGACCGGTGACAGTGCTATTAAGAAAGCCATGGGATGTAACGAGGATCAAATGGCTTTAATTCCACCTGACTCTTTTGTGTAAGCGTCTGCTTATGTTTGTCTGCTTGCCTGTGACTGTTTTTGTGTGACAGAAATATGAGAGAAAGGGGGAGCGAAGAGAGACACTCTTGGAAAATATATTAAAGGAACTGTAGGGTATGCTTGTGTGTGCACGTCTGCTAGTTTTTTTCTGTGTCGCTCGAGAATATATAGCATTGTGCCACGCAACAGCAATTAACAGTATTGATGTTGCAAATATTACAAAACAAGAAAATGTTAAAATATCACCTCGTTTGGCTTTAGTTGTGTAATGAGTAAACAAACCTTGTTTGTTTATTGTTAGACATTTCTCATGTGTTTTGGTGGGTGCTGCAAGTAGTATAGAAGTCAGGAAGTATCGGCATGTCTTCACCTAAGCCCCGCCCCCAAGACCCACCCCCTCACCACATTTAAATGAGCACCGGCACTATTTCCCCCCGTTTAAAGCACTGGCTAAAATTAATCTAGCTTTATCTTTCATCAATTCAAATGTAGGCTATATTTAAATTACTAATACGTCCATTTTGCCTTGTTACAGTCTGGCGCATATGGGGACTCGGAGACAGGCATGTTTCTCCTAATTTATTTTTCAGATTGAGATGCAAAAAAAAATCCAGGGTTACTTATTTCACACACAAAATAAACAGTATTAATGTTGTAATTGCCAGGAACGATGTTACGCAACTTTCAGCTTTTGGCATGTACAAGGGCCAAGCTCTTAGCATTCCATGAAATATGCCCTGCACTAAAGACAGTCAAAAATATGTAGTGAAATTCGAGGCTGCGGATACCGTAATGCATAAATGCACCCTATGTCTCACAGCAGAACAGAAACAAGGAAAAATATTTTAAATCTATTTTATTAGTTTTCTTTTTTAGTCAACTACATACAAAATATGCACGCATATAAATGAAAGATGATGAATCGTTCCAATTAAAGAAATTGATTGGATATGCATTCTGGGAAATGGCAAATGGGAA
Organism: Lissotriton helveticus; assembly: GCF_964261635.1. Taxonomy (NCBI): domain Eukaryota; kingdom Metazoa; phylum Chordata; class Amphibia; order Caudata; family Salamandridae; genus Lissotriton; species Lissotriton helveticus. Next base: position 4,141,750 of record NW_027611651.1, on the reverse strand, counting down.
ATGTTTACTTTATAGAACAGCAATTGATGAATGCAATCACTGTAGAGATTTTCCGTGTAAACAGACAGAAACAGAATTCAGGCCTGGTAGGCACAGTGAGGAGTTGTGACTTCTGTATAATAGCGTGCCGTGATTTTGGCTGACCCGGGAGACGTTCATATGGAGCAAGGAGGCTGTAGATCTCACATCGGATTTTACCCTCAATGTCTTATTATTGCCAAGCAACCTAACCAGCATCCTCAATTATTGAAAACAACCATTTTTAAATGAACCCAGCCAAAATCACAGCGCACTGGTTATGCTAAGTACTGACCAGTTTGTAAGTGGTCTCAATTTTAATACGATTCACGTCTTTTTCATCGGTGGCTCCTACGAATTATTTACCAATATGAAGGTTATTGATTTTTCTAAACCAAACAGATGAGAGTCCTCCTTCCGTTCCTATCAAGTAACATAAAACCCTCGATACATTGAAATTCTATTTTGAAAACTCTGTCCTGAAGAAGGTGAAGGAGTTACATCTCACTGAAACGCCGCGTCAACCTTTTTGTAGTTTTCTTGTGATGTATACATTGTAGCCATAAGAATTAATAATAATGTACTTCAAAAATGAGATGTTTTTAAATCTATATGCAATTGTATTGTCTAAGTTTTATAAAATTTTGATGCTGACATATAAGTTTGAATATTGTTTTTATATATCTTTCTATCTTTTGTTTTTAATTGATATCCACTGCATTTTTTTAATTTGTTGTCTATGGTATTTTATAGCCTGTTTTTCAACATATGATCCACATATTTTCTTGTGTATAGGTTAGCGACTTTTTTGTTTCTTTTGTTGACCCATATTGCCCTTCCATGTATGTATTTGACTGGGTTGTTGCCGCCAGCACTATTCTTAGGTGTAAGGCATCACAGAAATCAAACAATTGTTTATATATTGATGGGTAACGTGCTAATGTCCGAATATACAAAAAGACGCATGAATATTAACGACCCTGGCATGCATTTGTACTGTTGGTAGGCCGAAGGGAACGGGGTTGTTTCAAATAGTTTCATTTAATTCAAAGCTGCCAAGTTTTCAGTTTGCAGATGAGTGACATTTTCATCATTTCAGTGTGTGCATTTGTGACATTTCAATAAGTGGGTGACACTTTGAGTGATACTTTATCCCAGATATCTGCATGTAATGCAATAGATTTCGAAAAAAGATGAAATTGTTGCCCTGCACTCTTTAGGTTGGACACAACCCCTGCCTAATAATGTCACAGACAGAGCACTGCCATGTCTCCCACACGGTGTTACTTACAACCACACACAACCTTACAAAACAGCTGCAAAACAACAAACATTCATGCTCAACACAAGCTTTTCAGTAAAGTGTACCCACCCTTATTGCTGTTCTCAACAGTTATAGCACTGGCTGCCTTTTGTTAAAGATACAATTGTAAAAAAATAAAGAAACTGGGTCTTGTATGTGACCTGTGGAAGCTACGATTATGGGGCTGGGGAATGAAGCCTTTTGTATGGGGTTAAGTTGACAGCACTTCAAATCTATGATTATTTTCCATTTTCTCTTTCATAGTAGTCAGTGGGATGCCTGATCTCTTACAATAGGGAAGGATGTTTTCTGTTGCACGTTTCTAATCCAGAGTATCTTTTAGAAAAAAAACAAATGTAGTGGCAAAGAAGAAACTTTTATCTTTTGACAGCAGAAGTTTCTGAAGAAGTAGGGTCTTACAACTGTGGGGAAAAACACAGCTTTTTTTAATGAAACATTTCCATTTGGATATTTTCACGACAGGACACGACGTGACAGATGCACATTTACTTGGAGGAGAGCATGTCTTACGTTAACTGCCACTCAGACCATTGCTCGGGAGGCTGTGGTCTGCTCGGAGGTGACAGATCCCGCCAAATCAGCATCTGCTGTTGTTTGAGGCAGTGCTCTCTGCACAGTGAAATAATACTTCGGATGGGAGTACACTACATTCTTATGCTGGGTGGAGGAAAGTAGGATCTGCTTCTATGGTTACCGCCACTTTTTCCTTGATGCTAAGCTGGTTTTAACTAGTCTGACTGGGATCCTACTAATCGGGACCCCAGTCTCTCTGCTTTCTCCCTAAACTGTTGTGTTCAGTACTTAGATTTGATACTGGGGTACCCTTGTAAGTCCCTAGTATATGGTACCCATGTACCCAGGGATAAGGTACCCCAGAGGTCTCCCATGGGCTGAAGCATTTATTGTGCCACCCATGAGAGACCATTCAAAATGGAGTTACAGGCCTGCCACTGCAGCCTGTGTAAGCTGGTGCTTGCATCACTTACTAAAGAAATAAAAGTCCTATATCTAGGGTCACTGCACTTAAAACCTATAAGTCACCCCAATAGCAGGCCTTTGCAATCCTGAAGACCGTGTGCTAGGTTCTAAATGACAGGGTGCTCCTGCATGTTTAACTCAGTAATAATGATGTTTAGTGATTGATTATTTAAAATCTTTACAAAGAATGATTGCACAGTATAAACATTTCAATTATGATAATACAATAAAAAGAAAATAATTTTAAAAATGAAGCATAAAACTTTTAAAAATAGTACACATGAATTATAAAACTGTTTTAAATTTGTAAATTCATATGTTTAAAAGTATAGAAGAGAGAAATATGAACGGTATGACAGTTAATATTATAAAAGTTCAAGTTTTTTCCATGCAAATGCTAAGAATTTTGAGAAGGCAGAGTTAATCGGTATGTCGTCTGGGCAAAGACACTGGATCAGTGCTTGTCTACAAGTCCTTGTTGATCTTTCATTGAATAACCTTTTTAACAGTGTTAGTCTTTCGTTTTTTAATTCCGGACAGAGGCACAGTTGGTGTATAATGTTTTCTTCTCCTGTGTTACACAACTGACGTGATATGTTATTTTAAAGTTTTTTCCATGGTAGTGCATGAGATTCTCCGGGTAGTTTTCCGAAACGTGCTTTCATGAATATATTTTTATATTTCCAAGTCCAAGCTGCATTCAAGTATTCTTGCGGACTCTTTTTTTTATAACCATTTATTATGGACCAAGCGTGCTTCCTTTTAACCAGGGACTCTTTGTCATTTATCAATGATAAAAGATCAGTTGTTTTATTCACAATTTTTTAAAAAGATTCCTGAGGAATAGTAGTCGTCCAAATCCCCTTAAGCCCAAATTCATCCAAAGCCTTCTCAAGATATTTCCAAACAGATGATTTGATATTGCCCTCTATTTCTTTCCATAAAAGCTGTGAAATTAGATTCTCCTTGTCATTTTTTACTCTGTTCCATACTTTAATTACATTACCCATTCAAGCATATAGTTGGTTATTCAAGCCGAATTCCAGTCTAATTTCGGATTGTGAAGCATTTTTAGGTAGACAAAAAAAGGGATCCGAAAGTGTTTGAGATTTCTTTGTTTATTGTTAGTGCATCTTTTCCGTTTAACGCCTCACTACCGTAGGTCAGGGAAGGTAGTAATGTTTCAGATATAACTTTAAGTAGAGGTTGGTAGGATAAATTACTGGTGGATTTTTTTATAATCCCAAATGCACCTGTTAGGGAGTTCGCTTTCCTTGCGAAATCCAATTTCTGGGGTTTAAAGTTACCATTATCATCAAAGACCACTCCCAGATATCTATAGGTCTTAATTTGTTCCAGTTTTTCCTTTCCTACAAACCATTTTGTGTTGTACTTCCTTCTCACGTTTTTTGAAACAACCATAACTTTGGATTTTGATTCATTTATTACCATTTTGTTTTCTATTGTGTACTCCTGTATGCATGTCATCAACCTTTGCAAACCCACCTTAGTTCTACTTAAAAGGATGACATCGTCTGCATATAGCAGATTTGATATGTGTTTATCTGCAAGCTTGGGTGGGTGTGCATTTATCTTGTTCAAGGCTCCAGTTAGATCAGTTAAAAACAGATTAAAAAATAAAGGTGCCAATACACAGCCTTGCTTCACTCCCCTAGCGTTGGTATTTCCTCAGTTAATGATCTGCCGTTCCCAATACGAACTCTGGCCCAAGTTTTTGTATCCAGGAGACTAATCAGCTATATTAAAGGGGGGGGGAATCCCTTGTACATGTAACTTTTTCCCTAACAGATCTCTCTCGATACAATCAAAAGCTGATTTAAAATCAACAAAACATAAGAATAGTGATTCTTTGTTTGCAAGTGCTTTTTCCATTAACATTGATAGTGCCAGGATATTGGAAGATGTACCAAGTCCTTTAATAAAGCCAGTTTGGTTTAGCGGAAGAATGCTATTCCTTTTTACCCAGCCGGATAAGATTGTTAGCAGATGGGCTGCAAATAATTTTGCATCGGTGTCCTGTAGTGTTATTAAACAATAGTTTTCCGGCAGCGCCCAATCTCCTTTTTTGGAGCATGAGCAGGACACCCTGGCAGCCTACGGAGTCCATTCTCCTGGGTTGTCATGAAGCAGCCATATACTGTTAGAGGGGCACCACATAATTACGCAATGACCATCTCAAAAGCGGCTGCAACGAATCCTATCATGTTTGGTATCAAACAAGTTGGAATAATACCTCCCACACCATAAACAGCGTGGGAGGTATAACTCCAAGCACTGGAAGAGCCCTCCGTTAGGCTCCCAGTGTTCCCAGTACCAGCCTTCTAGACCCGGACAACACAAAATGGTTGCTGCCGTCCAGGGACACGATTCTGCCCTCCTGCTGCTGAGCCAAGTTTGCGCAGGGGAAGGCAGAACAAAAGGCATCCTGTCACAGAGACATGTGACCACCTCTCAGGCAGGATTTAGTGGATTGGGATTGGGTGTGTGTGCTTACCAGCGCCATTTAGTCTGCATGAGGGGCACATTTGGAGTCCCCATACATAGTCCAGTTCAAACCAGTCCTGGGAGCCATTGGCTCCCGCTCTGGCACGAAACTGGATAAAGGACATGGGATTAACCTCCCCCTGTCCAGACCCTCCACTGGGAGGGTCCCCATAAACTTCCCAACCCAGTCCCTAGGGTCCTTAAGGGCTTCCTGGGTGTAGGTCCCTAGATTCGTCATGGGATAAGATTCAGATCAGACACCACTTCTACTTCTACCGTCTGGGCCCTCTGAACTTCGCTGGACTTCGTATGGACCTGACTTTCAGTCTGCTGCATTCTCTGTGCCTGTGCATCATACAGGAACCTTCCAAGGATGGTGACGCATCAAAGACACTTGAAGAAATGTCCATTGGAGTGAAGGAGTCTCTCTCCTGCATTTGCAGGCACCGCAACTAAGTCGACCTTTCTGCAGTTCCTGAGCTTTTTCGGATGCTGTGTGCTCTGCAACACAGGTCATGGTTTTCCACAGCTTCCAAGGCTTGCCCTGCCCTCTCACTAAGTTCGAGGCCAGTATCCCTCGTGGGGGTTGCAATAACTGTACCCCTGTGCACCGCGTCCAACATGCAGTTTGAAAGGCATGTTGGCTTCTTTCCAGGAAGATCTTTGAGCTCAAAATGGTTCCAACCTCAAGCACCTCCAGTGACCAGAATCTTCAGCCACACCGCATTGTGTGCCTCATGGTCTGCATCTTTTGGTGAGCTGCTTGAGGTCCTCTCACAACTCCAGTGCCTCCAGCCTGTCAGTCCACTTGAGGGTCACACTCATTTCTTCTGGGCCCCTCCCTGATTGCTCGGGGCCTGCCCGGACTCTCCTGCCTTTGGTGAGTCCCCTGGACCTTGCTGGTCCCGATGTTGCTCCTTCTTTGATTCCTGCGTTGCTTGCCATTGCCAAGGCTTGTTGTAGCTCCCGCTGGACACTGACCCCTCAGCACTAGACATCCTTCGTTGGAAAGCTTGTGCATATCTCCTGGTCTTCCTCAGCATTGCCTGGTCCTCACAGCTGCAGAGTCAAGGTCATTGTCATCCATCCTGCAACACCGGACATCTGAGGGCATTCATCTTCCAAGTCTCCTGCATTGTTTTACCAGATAAATCTTTGTGTTGATTAATTGTAAAACCATCACTAATACTAGGCACATATAATAAAAGATTTCAATAAGTACATTCTACTGGGTTAGGGTTAGGTAAGTCAAGGGCACACACATTCTCCAATCTCAGAGAGTTTAGTTCCCACTAGGTTAGGTAGGTGCAACACCTCACCACACAGTATGTCCTCCAAAGGAGACACCAGAGGCTCTCTGAGATACAGTGAACTTTCGTTTCAAGAAAATGAAAGCTCTGTTTGCCTCTAGAAAGTTGAACACAGGGAAAGGAGCCAACGCTCAACGCCTCTTAGTGTGTTACTGTTGGATGACCTCAGCAAAACTAGTGGGTCAGATGAACAGGAAAGAGTGGGTGGGGCAGGGCATGAGGATAGGACAAGAGGGGAGTCCCTCTTTGCCCTAGAATCTAACCCTAACCAGGTGGAGCCTGATGACTCCCACATGGACAAGTCAGACCTCCCAGAGGAGAATACAGGTGGCTTCAAAGAATGGCCCTTGGATCCTCCTGAGAAGGTGCAGAGTACACCAAGGTGGTCTAGATCCTTCTCTACAGAATCTAATGCCTCAGGACATTCAACAGGGACCTCCATTTCTAATAAGAGGGGGAACTCTTTGGATAGGGAGTAACAACGTCTTGAGTTTGAGAAATCTCGGCTTAGGCTCAGACAAGAGCAGTTTACCCTTGACAGAGAGCCCCTGGAAGTTCAGAGAGCAAGTAAGAAACTGTGACTAGAGTCCCATGGTGTCAGCAACAGTGTCTAGAACTAGAGAGTAGACTCATGATCATAGGAACCTGAACAAGATAGTTCCTCCATACCAGAGTGGGGATGACATCCACAAATGGATAACTGCACTAGAGAGGGCCTGTAAAGTACAGAGGGTCCCTCAGGAGCAGTGGGCAGCAATCTTGTGGCTCTCCATTGCTGACAAAGGTAGAGATAAGCTCCTCACTGTTAGAGAAGAGGATGCTGATAATTACTCAGTCTTGACGAGTGCTTTCATTGATGGGTTTGGCTTAACCACTGAACAATACAGGATTAAGTTCAGAGACACCAGAAAGCACATGCACAGGACTGAGTAGACTTTGTGGATAGTACCATGTTACATTCTGTGTTCATGCATTGTACCCCAGCATGTATAATATATATGTATTGTTTTAACTATTATATGCATGTGCTTTAAGACTTAATTGTTGTAATAAAGCTTTGATGTATTGATTGTTCTCTTTTTCATGCTGTATGTTTTCATAGCATGAGTTCTGTATATATTTGTGTGGGTTTCCACATTCCAAATGGAGTGTTGTCATCTGTGTTCCACACTGTTGGCTTCAGTTTCCTCTGGAGATCAACCTGAGAAGATGTATTAGCCGTGCTGCCAATAAATCACCTGTTCTACTATTTGGATGTTTTTGCATCTTAACAAGGATGGGATCACAGATTCACTGCAGTCTACACTGCAGCACAGGAACAGAGTGTCTCTCGAACCCACCAAATTTTGGGAATTATTTTTATGGATTACACTGGAATTATTCTTATACATCGGCTTTGATAACTGGTGAAACTCTCTTGTACACTATGCATACGGCGCATTTGGAGAGTTGCTCATTTGGAAATTTTGTGTGGATCAGTGTTTCATCGATATTTCTACATTCTGATATCCCGGGCGCAGTAAGTGTTTAAAAAATAATAACTAAGTCAACGGATCCCTACCTTTCACAAGACGTTGTTATGGCCATTCGAGCTCAGGAGATTCTACATTCTCCTCTGCTCCTCCGTAAGAACACGCATCCAGGCGAGCGTTCCCTTGTCGTCATGCTGCCTGTGCGTGCAATGTATGTGTCAGCCATTTTGTGGTTGCCTAGACAACGCTTCACCGCGTTTCAACTAAAGCATTTAGTACTCATTAAACATGCTGAGGTGCACGTTCTGCACATCGTGTCATCGGAGATCATCACTTGTGAAGAACTTTATCGTTCACCTTTACTGAGAGTGAGTTATTTGCATTTTCCATATTATTTTTTATCGCAAATTACTACAAAAGTAGACATTTCATACCAGCAGACTTTCTATGGGCACACTTACATTGATATATCGTTTTATTTAACTATATACATTTTTCCTGCCATTTCCTTTGACTTATTTCACATAAATTATACAACATAATGCAGTTTGAACCTCCTGCCAAGTTCTTACAAAACAAAGGTGATCCACTCATGCCATGGTCAAAATGGAAAGAAGAATTCATTACTTATATGAAAGCAATAGATGGTGGACGCTTGGTGCTGAAAGAAAAAAAAGTAGATTTCTACATTGTTTAGGTTCAGAGGGACAGGACATTTTTAGAACACTTCCTCAAATGTTTACACAAAGTGATACAGGTGAAGGAGGAGACAACATGAATGTATATGTTGAGGCATTAACCAGGATTGAAAGGAGATTCAAGCCCTTTGCTAATATTGCTTAAATAGATTTAAATTCTACACTAGGGCGCAGAAGGAGGAAGAATCATTCAATGATTTTTTTAACTGCTCTAAGATCTTTGGGCCCGATTCACAGAACTAACTTAAGACTCAATCATAAACTTACTACTATTTTGGTATTCACAGAATGCACTTACTACTTTTGGTATTCACAGAAGTTAGGATTTTGTCTTAAGTCTGTCTTAAGTCTGTCTTAAGACAAACTTAAGACAAAATCCTAACTTCTGTGAATACGAAAAGTAGTAAGTTCATTCTGTGAATACCAAAATAGTAGTCAGTTTAGGATTGAGTCTTAAGTTCATTCTGTGAATCGGGCCCTTTGAGTTTACATTGCGATTTTGGTTGCATTGCTGATGAAATGATACGTGATCAAATTATCGTACATGTAAAAAACAAGAAGATGCAAGAAAAAATATGGGTCATGGGAGCCCCTAAGTTATCAGAAGCAATTGCTACAGCGAAAGCTATGAACTGTCAGAAAAATGGATGGAGGTAGTCAAACAAAAGTCCAGTAAAACTGCAAATAAGGAAGAAATTTGTGTTGTCAAAGTCAAGAATGAATCCAAAAACGATACCTCGAAAGGGAAGTTTATTCAAAAATGTAATAACAGTCACACATACAGGAGGAATGACACTTTCAATAACCACCACTCATGTTACAGGTGTGGAAGCAAATTCCACGTAGCGTCTTTTCCAGGATACCCTGCAATTAACAAAGAATGTAGATATTGTGGTAGAGTGGGACATTTTGGAAGTGTATGCAGGACCAATAAGCGTCATCCCAACCTGATGCGGAGTAACACTTCTAGTACTTCTGAAGGAAACAAAGTTACTTGTGTCCAAGAAATACCAGAATCCAACAAGGGATTTGTTGTTTCCATCTTAAACAGAGAACCTGATGAAGACTAAAGATCTCCTAAATGTATCTTCCGAGTTATGGGTACTGAGTTAGAACTGATGGCCGATTCTGGGTCACCTTGGACAATTATAACTACGCAATATTTTAAGGAAAAATTACTCAACGTGTGTAATTATGATAATTTACAGCAATCAGATATATGTGCTGAAAGCTTTGATGGGTCAAGAATTGATATAGAAGGTTTTTTCAAGTACAGTTATGTTTCAATGGAAGATGTGTGCAGATTAAGTTATGTATTTCTGTGAGAGGAGTGAATGTACTAGGTTGGTGAAGATCAGTGAAAATTAGGAATAATTCTTAACCCACGGTCCAAAGAACCTGTGTCCTTGAGTGAAGAACTAATGGAGAGGATTGCAGATATTAATCTTACTGATCACTGTTTTGATAAGGAAACAAAACTCATTAATACTTATAACAATGTATTTTGTGACAAATTGGGTAAGTTGAGGATTTTACATATAAAATTGTCTTGAAGGAAAATGAATGCCCTGTTAAATAAAAGTTAAGGGTGGTAGCTATAAACATAAGAGATAAACTAAGAGATATGTTAAAAGATTTATCAGATGAGGGCATTATTGAAAGCATCTAGTCTTCTGAGTGGGTTTTAGTATGGAAACAGGATCAAAAACTTAGAGTGTGTGTGGACTTAAGGGCATTTCATTTCAACAATTCCGCAGCAAGTCTCAGCCTCAGGACTCCGCATCATGAACACATGACCCAACACCTAGGAGACCTCCACTGGCTCCCCGTGGAGAAGCGGATCACCTTCAAACTCCTCACCCACGCCTACAAATCCCTCAACACCATCGGGCTCAAATACCTCAACAAGAGAGTTTCCTTCCACGTACCCAAGAGGAATCCCCGCTCCGCCGACCTCGCCCTGGCAGAGGTCTCCCGCATCCACAGAAATAGAACCGGCGGGAGAGCCTTCTCCTACATCACGGCCAAGACCTGGAATGATCTCTCTGTGAACATCAGATGCTCCCCGACCCTGCACACGTTCAGGAAGGACCTCGAGACCTGGCTCTTCGACTGATCTGTAGCTGCTCCCCCTCCCCCCAGCACCTTGAGACCCTCACGGGTGAGTAGCGCACTTTATAAGCCCCTGATTGATTGAACATTGTAATAGATTGTCACCCACTACCTAATATCAATGAAGTAGTTTCTATGTTGGAAGGTACTAAAGCATTTTCACCGTTACATTTGAGATCTGCTTACCAACAGATAGAGTTCACAGAAGAATCTAAAAAATACACAGCCTTTGTTACTCCACAGGGGTTTTTTCAGTATACTAGGATGCCTTTCGGCCTGACTTCAGCTGCGTCAGTATTTCAGAGAGTGATGTTTCAGATTTTTAGAGACATTGGTTTTTATGTTAAATACTTCCAGGATGACATATCAATTTTTTCAGAAAATGAAGAAGAACATGAAATGCATTTGAACGAAGTATGCAGGAGATTAGATGGCCATGGCCTCACTTTTAAAGCTCACAAGTGTAAATTATTCAAACGCTCTGTAGAATACTTAGGACACACATTGTCTGTGTAGTACCTAAAAAGTCAAATGTTGATGCCATAATCAATGCCCCTACCCCCAACAACAAGGAGGAGCTGTTATTGTTTGCTGGCATGTGTGAGTACTATAGCACATTTATAGAAAATGTTGCCACTAAAATAGAACCTCTAAGAAAATTAATAAGGCATAATGCTGTTTATGATTGGGAAGAAGAACAGCAAAAGGTGTTTGAGAGCATAAAAAAAAGATGTTGTCAATGCACCCACCTTGAAACCCTTTCAAATGAAGAAAGAATGTATTATAACAGTTGATGCCAGTTTATATGGCCTTGGACGTGTTTTATCACAAAGGGAAGGTATGGATGAGTGGAATGTTGCATTTGCTTCCAGGACTCTCAATGAAACAGAAAGCAAGTGTGTGGTGATTTAGAGAGAGCTTCTGGCCTGTGTATGGGCTGTGGAACATTACAGGATTTATGTTTGGGGTAGCAAGTTCATCCTCAGGACGGATCACAAACCGTTAGTTAATATACTATCCACAGGAAAAGAGTGGAAATCCACAGCTGGAACTTCAAGGTTAGGTTCGAGAGTATCATTTAAAAAAAATTATGTTCCAGGGAAGAAAAATGTCACTGCTGACTTTTTTTCACGCTTACCTTGTAGTCATGATGATGTTAATTCAGTTAAGGAAGTTGATTTTGTTGTAAGCATTAATGACGTTGTCCCTTCAAAGTACAAACAAATCACGGAGCAGTTCTGGGTGGAAAGTGAATGATGACAGGTGGAGTGACCTCAAAAAATTTGTTTTGGCAGGATGGCCAAAGAAAACTAACGTGAGGTCAGAATTTTTACCTTTTTACAATGTTTCAGAGCAGTTAGAAATTGAAGGCAATTTAATCCTCAAATCTGGGAAATGTGTTCCTTCAAGAGGAGTACAAGAGGTCATTCTAAGGATATCCCACAAGACACATCCAGGTATTTCTGCTATGAAACAACTAATCAGAATTCATATTTGGTGGCCGGGTATGGCTAGGTTCATTGACCGGGCAGTCATAAAATGTAATGAGTGTGTTTCTAGTGAAAAGATGTTAAGGGTACACATTCCTCCCCTACAAATTGTTAAATGGCCTGAGGAGCCTTGGCAAAAAGTTGCTTTTGACATATCTGGACCCTTTAATATGTTGCCTGAGAATTCTCGTTTTGCTTTAGTCATTATTGACTATCACTCTAAATGGCCTGAAGATAAGTTTGTCCCTAAGGCTACCACTAGTGCTGTTATTTGTTTTTTTCAAAGAAGTTTTTGCATGTGAAGTATGTCCGTCTACATTAATTTCTGACAATGGTGTGCAACTTACATCAGCTGAGATGGGTGTTTTTCTCAAGAATTGTAGTATTAAGCATAAGTTTACTTCCCTTTATGAACCACGTGAGAATGGAGAAGTTGAGCGCTTCAATAGAGTTCTAAAATTGTTTGTTTCTGATTCACTCAAACAAGGTAGCAATTAGTTGAGTGCGTTAAGGGAATGGTTGTGGATATATCGGATCACCCCACACTCCACCACCGAAGTTAGTCCCTTCAAATTACTTAAAGGGAGAGATCCTGCATCCAGCGTATGTCCATGGTGGTTCAGGGAAAAATGCAAGAAAATTGTGCACGAGAAGGAATGTGTACATGATACTGCTAAGAGGGTAGAAGTGAAACAACATAAAACAAAAAAATGGTATGACAACAAATGGAAAACTAGAGTGCACGATTTCAAAGTTGGTGATTGGATGAAGGTCCTTAAACCTGGTTTGATTAATAAGGGATATAAACAATTTGGCAAAGCTATGCAAGCCAAGAAAGTTTTTAGCAATAGTGTAATTACTTAATATGGGAAATGATGGAACACCAGGATGACAGTTGTAGCCCGCGGTTGTGTTTGGACACTGCACGCTTCTCCCGTGGGCCTCCTACTTCCTAACCTTTGGTTGTTTAGTGTAGCCCCAGCGATTACACAGGCCCCAGGCCTGCTTTCTAACTCTCACATGGTTCTTATACCACTATTTTAGTATATGGTTTGGGAGGCCCCTAGGGCATAACTGTATTTGTGCAACTTATCATATGCTAATTAAGATTCTTGTAATGTACTTTGACCTCTGACCTCATAAAGAGTGCAGAGGGATTGTGTTTAGAATAAATACATATATATTTGATATATACTTTGTGTGGTGGACTTTAATTTGGTACTCAAGAGATTATAAATGGTAAAACAACTAGCTTAACTCGCCTACAGAAGTCTTAGCCTAATGACTGCTGGTCCTTGCTACCACTAGGATTGCTTTCTATAAGGTTGACTTTACAACCACCATCAATAAGGGTCGATTAGACTGGTGCAAGGTGCCCACTAGAACTAGTGGACATCATATGCCAGGCTAACTTCTCACAGTACCCACAGTGACTTTATTTGAAGCGGGGGTGGGGGTTTTGAAGAACATTTGCTGTCCCGTCCTTTTTGACACATACTCCCAGTTAGGATATAAACCACAAAACATGTTAGTGATGGCCCATTGGAGAGCAGCTTACTGCCGCTGATTATTTTCAACTAAAATAAAGCACTGTTATCAGTATAATGTATTTTTGGGCCAGAGCCTGGCGCCCCATCTGGGATCACCCGAGGCCCCCATAAGGGGCACACCGCCAGTTTGAACACCTCCACCCTAGACATACATTTCTAGCATTCATTGTTCCTAAATAAAAAAATCACAGAAGAGCTGACAGAATGTGAGTGAATGAATCAAACCATATTTATTTCGGAATTAATGAATATTCCATGAAATTGATACAACAATAGTGCAGAAGAAAACATCAATGACTAAAATGTATTTTAACATCAACTAATCAATTTATAAACAGTGGTAGGGAACAAGGAACTGGTGTGTCAAAAGGATTCAACACATCCAGGTCTGAAAATGATTATACGTTTGATTAAACATTTAAAGATACACAAACAGACTAACTAAAATAATTCAATCCAACGATCGCTAAATGAAACCTGTGGAGATATGTTACCAGCAGCATCCTCCAATCTATGGGTGATGGGAATTCTTAGGCTAATTCAGTCACTTTTTGACCTAAAACTCTTTGTTTCATACTTTTGGCTAATTACTACAGAACGTCCAGATCATCTGAGGGAAGTTACACTCACACTAACTTTCTTTAAAAAAATTGTTTTCATTTTAAGGGCCCTAATACAGTGAAAATGATCTAAACACATAACTGTTGGCAAATTTCTGCTCTCTTATAATTGTATCTGTCGTCTCGATGTCAGCTACTAGGTGTTTCAGAAATTGACGACCTCCTTATTCTGTTCACTGCCATGAAAGCTAGGGACAGATGTCTTGTTTATCAACCAAACTATCTCTTAAATTAGTTGTAGCATCCTCAGTGCCCTCCGCCTAGCTTGAAAAGCCAGTTCTCTATGAACACCCACCATGTCATACAGGACAGACAGCCAAGTTTTTTTTTGTTGTTTTTTTTGTGTAAGACCTTTATTAACACAAAGCAGAGTACACAGCATGAGCCTTCAACCCTGGGGCCGGCTCGCTATTTCAATGCGATCAGTTAGCAGATAACAAGCGTGTTATGAAGCAGAGCGTGCAATCTTTAGGTACTACTACCCTTAACATCTTACTTAGGACTCTTAGCTGACAAATGACGTGAGTCTTACATTTTAACATTTTATAGAGAAAAACAACATACCCCAACTTAAGACCTAACAGTATCATTCCACACGACCTAGACATTCATACAACCATAGCTCCAGGTCCCACCCGGTGTGTGCCTCCATCCGACCTGTACCTGTGCACCAAACATCCCACCTGTGAGAGTGAGACAGAAGACGATCTAGTCCTCCTCACTGTCCTGCAGTGAGGTAAGGTATTCTGTCAAAAAACACCATATATCCTTAGGTCTGGACCTCGCTGGTAATTGCTCCTCATAGGTTTGTAGTCTGTCCCGGCAGATGGACATATCATGAAGCCATGTTTTCTTCGTCGGCACCTTGCGGCTGTGCCAACATTGCGCCACCTGTCTTTTTGCTAACAGTAAAGCAATTGCACAAAACCTGCGTTGCAACGCTCTGAATTGAGGAACTATTCCCAGTAAACAGATCTTTGGGTGTGCAATGCACCTCTTCCTCTAACATGACAGCTAGTGCGGTAGTGATCTCCCCCCAGTACCCCGCCACCTTCTCGCAATCCCAGGCCAGATGTGCAAAATCCGCCCCCTCCCTGTTACACCTCTTGCATCTGTCTTCTTCCTGTAGGCCAAACTTAAGCAGTTTGGTCGGTGTGTAGTAGATCTGGTGAATACATTTAAAATGTATAATTCTTAAGTTGCCGTTTGGCGTCAGAATCTGTGTTAACGCGCAAGTGCTATTCCATTCCTCATCTGTTAACGGGTCCTCTAATAGCGCATCCCACCGCCCCTTAGCCTTCTGAGTGTGTCCCGCCAGTTCCGATTGTGCAGCCGAGTATAATCTGGACACTAGATGGGAAAGATCATTAGTAGTAATCAGTAGTTGTAGTGGTGTAAGGCAGGCTGGTTCTGTTGGGAATGTTGGGTAATGTTCCCTCAACGCTCTGGTCAACCTATAGTACGTGAAGCGAAACATGGGAGTCTGGTTTTGGATATAATTCAATTGGTCTAGGCCTACGAACGTGCCGGCTCGAAACACATCTCCCAGCTTGTCAATACCAGCTCTACTCAGCAAGGACATTCCAACCTTTTCACCAGTGACTGACAGCACCTGGTGATGTTGCAATGGCATGTCCGGTGCATACAGCGGGGTCTTGTGAGCCAACTGCCCAAGCCTGTGCCATGCTCTGACCGTGGTGTCCACTGTGTTTATGTCCATTGCATGGAGTGGTGGCCTTGTGTGTGATACGATCGCAGAGAGGGGGATGGGATGAGCATCACCCTCTTCAATGGCTGTATGTGCGAGATACGGGACCTCGTGGTACCAATACGCCGCATACTGTGCCTGTGCACAGAGATAATAGAGGAGAAAATCAGGCACACTGAAGCCGCCCTGCGCGAATGGAAGTGTTAGAGTCTGCAAATCAATACGAGCCTGTTTGCCTGCCCATATCAAAGTCCGCACCATGGATTTTATGCGGCGGAAGATCTCTCGTGTCGGCGTGATTGGAACGTTGTTAAACAGGTATAATAGTTTGGGCAATACGTTCATCTTGACGATTGCGATTCTGTCGGCTAGCGATAGTGGCAAGCGAATCCAGCGTTGGATCTTATCTTCAAGCTTAGAGAGTGCCACACCATAGTTTGCTCGCAGGACCTCCTCTGGATCTCTGTGAAACATGACCCCTAAGTAGCGAATCGGGTCCTGTTGCCAGTCCAACGGGAAATCTACGTCAAAGGGCAATGTGGTGTCAGTCAGAGGTATTATGGAGGATTTGGACCAATTAATCGCCAACCCTGAATGTCCGCCAAAGCGGATGTATTCCCTGAGCAGCGGGTTTAGATGGATTTCAGGGTCACGGACGTATAATAACATGTCGTCCGCGTAGAGTGATATGTGAAGTGGCCTGGCTGCAAATTGCAGTGCCGACTCTTTGTAGTTCTGCCGCACTATGCACGCAAGGGGCTCCAGCGCCAGCGCAAATAACAGAGGGGATAATGGGCAGCCCTGCCTCGTGCCACGCTCAATATTGAACGGGACTGAAACATAGCCGTTAATCCTAACCCTTGCGCGTGGTTCTGTGTACAGCAAGGTGACCCACTGTACAAACCGTTTAGGGAACCCCATTCTGTTTAGAACGGTGAGCATATACCGCCATTCAATGGAATCGAACGCTTTCGCGGCGTCAAGCATGACAGCCACCGCTTTAACCGAAGGTCGCAGGTAATGCGAGAGTGCAAACAGAGATCTAATGTTATGTGATGTGGATCTAGTGGGTACAAACCCCGATTGATCTGTGGAAAAGTAAATTTTGCCATGTTCTGTGTCCCTACGTGTTCCCCATCCTATGTTATATGTGCATGATTAATATGCATATGTATCCCCTATGATCGATTAAAGACGCAATTACAGTTGTGTCCATCTCTAGTATGCCAGTTTCCAGTTCTCGTGAAAGCTACGAGTATTAGGCCTATGTAAACTTATGTTGCCACGTTTCACAGTGTGCACGTTAATTCAGAATAAAGTCCCCGTTTCTAGGCCTCAAAAGGGCCCGGACACCAGATTCAGCTCCTGTCTCCTGAACCCTCTCCGAGGAGCGATGCAGCCCCCACCTGCATCCCTGACCCTTCGCTTACTTCCTGCCTCACAGTGCCCGGCCCGGCCTGGCTCTGCCTGCCTGTCTGCCAAGAGTATGTTATGCTTCTAGTTATCAGTCCAGCCCTCCTTCTCTGCATTCCTAAGCTACTGAATCACATCAATAGTTTCAGTCATAGTCTAGCCTTTCTGTCTCCATATAAGAGAAATACTGTATTAATGTTCATCGAATATTCCTCGCACACGCAATACATGTAGAATAATGCATGCACCAGCCTTAGTGTCAAGTAGCCTTTACCCTGATAACTTTTGGATTCTATCAACATGTTCTCTAAACACCAGATACCAGATAGGCTTTAGGTACATGTCGCTCTGACTCCGCAGACTTTAGTCTCCTCTTCTAGCGCAGAAGTCATAGCCCCCAGTTCTCCCTAGTAACACGTCATTGCCCGTTTGCGTGCACCACTAGGTTAGAGGTCCCGGCTCCTCAGGTAGCCCCCTCCATGTTTCCGCCCCATTCATGACACTTCTGTTACGTTCACATCACATGTCTATGTATACGCCCTGTACACGCCTCTTGTTACACCTACTTTCACTCTTATCTTTCGCGACTGCTACTAGAAACGCCCACTGCTACGCCTACTGTATTGAATGTAATGTAATTGCTTTAATATATATACTAATTTATTGTTACTAAAAGTTAGCGCTCATCCCGTTCCTGCCCCCGGCAGCTGCCATCCTATTCCCATGCAGGTTGTCCTGTTCCTGTCCTTTATGCTTTATTAAAACCTGCAGACTCAAGATACCTCGAATCCTGACTCTTATTTATTGAGCTATCTGTTTGTACGAGTATCCTGAAAAATAGAACCGGTATTTAATTATTTATTTACCACATAATGGCGCCCGAACAGGGACTTGCCCTTTCCCCACGCGCCGGCGAAGCCACGCAGGCCCCCTGACCCTCTGCAGCCGTGACGGAACCATACCGTGCACGTGCAGATATTTCTGCTTCAAGTATCCCTCAGGCCCACGGAGGAGACGGAGGTTGCGGTCCAGCATCCAGACGAGGCGGTGTGGAACGCGGCGAGTCCCGACCAGAGCCCAAGCCGAGAGTTCAAGGTCCGAGGTATCCGGAGGCCCACCCGTAACTAAAGTCCGAAGTTCGTAGTCCGTCGTCGTAGCAGTCCAGTCCAGTCCGAGGCCTTCCGTTCTTGCTGCCCGGTGAGTACCGTTGCTGGGGTAGTATCTAGACAGAGTCAATTCACTTGTCTCTGGTCCGTGGGTTTGGGTGCGCAAATCCAACACGAAGTGTCCACCTAGGTGGATGCGGGTCCTGACGTGTCTCTTTATGGGACCGGTATGTTTCGTACTGTTTCAGCAGTGCATCTAGTAAGTTCCGTTCTCGAGAAATTCATGTGTTTCTGTTCTCAGTATTCCAGGTAATGTTTCTGTCCGAACTATTATTTTAAATGTTATTTTAATGTGTATTTAATGTCGTGGTATGAATGATTTGTTTTCCCAGTCATTATTGTGTTTATCGTGTATTGTATTGTGTTCAGTATTTCAGTCTAAAGAATGCCTCTGTTCTCTAAGTTACGTCAGTTAAAAACCAGAAAAGGGCTGCTCGAGGAAGCAGTCCCTGTCCCGCCTAGGGACAGTCCAGGTCATTTTATGTATCATAAGCATGGCTTAAGTGCCATAATATATCTAGATTTATGGTCTGATTATACCAGACATCTCGAAGAGAAATATAGATGGCCTGTATCAGGCACATGGGATGCCGAGTGCATCATGCGAGTAGAAGAAGCATTATGGAAAAAGAAAGCCAGACAGTCACAGAAAGATGCCATCGAGTTATGGCGCAAAGAATCTCATAAAAGAACCGAAAAAGAAATCAGAAAAACAGAATTAAGTAGAGAATCCTCAGAAAGAGCCCAAGAAAGGGAATTAATTGAAATAGGTGAACGAGTTAAAACAGAACAGTCAGACAGACAGAGGAATGCCCTTATTAAGGGTATGTACCCTCTTCTTGCCGAGGGCTTGCCAAAGGCAACCCCGGAGGCATCCAGTAATTTTCCGCCACCACTAGTTCCGACTAAGCTACGTCATAAACCGACCGCAGCTGATATTTTTCTCTCGTCCTATTTGGACGACACAGTCCCGGAATATGCAAATCCTGTCCCGCCTGCTCCCGTAAATAATGTAATTCCTGTTCCTCCAGCCACCGGGGCACCCGTTGCAGCACCTGTTACGGTACCCCCGGTCCAGCCTACAGTACAAGTACCCGCTACATCAGTCACTCTCCCAGCCCGTACAGTACACACCGACGATTCCAGTCTAGGAGCCGCGGGGGGAGGTTCTCCTCGTACCCCGCCTCAACACAGACGTATGACGCTACATGAGCTAGCGTTACAGCGTTCACCCAAACTTCAGTCAGTTGCAGATATCAAGCGAGCCCTTACTGAATGCCGTTATGATCCAGTCCCAGGCGATGATGATATGGTCTTGTATTCATTGCGTGTAAGACGGGTGACCGAGTATTTGGACACCCTGCCGAATATGAAAGGTTACCTAGACAGAATATATCATTTCATCCGTACAGGAAGAGATCCAGAAAGTATTGGCGACACCATGGTCCAAAGAAAAGTCGAGATTCAGCTCATGATTTTAAAGTTTCTAATTAATTGTTTAATAAGAGAACAAGATTATCCAGGAAAAGATCCAGAAGAAATGAAAGTCCTGACCAGGTGGAGTGACCATATAGCCGAGGGAAGACACAAGACACAGAACAGTATAGAGAGTATGTACAAGAAAATCCGTAAAGAAATAATAAAGTTACACGAGAAACGAGAAGCAACACAAGCAACCGAGAAAGAAAATGACTCTTCCAGTGAAGAGGTAGACGACGAGAATCCTTCCAGAATAGCGTATGTAGGTAGAACTAGACTTTCCGACAGACATTCACGTCTAGATCACAAGAAAACTGTTCCTTCTCTAGTACCAGAACAGTGTTCCCTAGAACAAGTATTCCAAGTTACCGATAAAATTCTGAAATCACGAATAGGTTATAGTGAGCTCAGTACTATGCATGAACAAGAACTAGCCCGATCAGCAGTCCGATGGACTACTGATTCTACCACTTTTCCAGACGAAATAGTGGCACAAACGTTTCTGAAACTGCCCCCAGCCGAGCAGCGACTGGTGGGTATGTATATGATCCAACACCTCATCACTCTGTATGAGGGTCAACATTCAGATCCAGGTCCGTTACATGATATTCTGAACGAGTTACTACAGTACAGATGGAAAGGTCTAGGTACCGATTTGATTAGTATTATTCTAGAACAGCGCCACAAATACCGAACGTTCCTGAATCCGCATTTTGTTCATGTCTCACCCTCAGACAGTAAACCATTCTATATAGACAGACAGCATCCGTTACGAGAGGTACATCCAGTCAAGAAAGAGGGTGGTGATCTAGAACGAGTATTTGTTTACACCCCCATTACAAAGATGGAACTCTTAGAGATGAAGAAGTTAATTCCCTGTCACGATAAAGATCCAGCAGGGTTCCACCGTGAATTAAAAGACATGCTCCGTATGGGTGAATACACGTATCCAGATATCATTAAAATGTTAAAGGTCCTGTTGCCTGCGGGCATATATGAAAAACTCAAAGAAAAAGAATGGGAGGTGGGAGAGAAAAAGATAGATTGGACAGCTCTAGAAGCTGAAGATAATACACGTGTACCAGGTACCGGTCTTGGAGATAAATGTAAAGAATTACCCGAACTATTGATACAAGTTTTGCCAAGATTACTAGCCACGAAAAAGGAAGACTGGGATGCCATCTCAGCCTGTAAACAGAAACAAGACGAAGATACTAGTGATTTTTATTCTAGATTCGAGAAATGTTTTATTATTAACAGTGGTTTGAAAACAAGTAGCGAGTCATACCCTCATCTTTTTGTTACTAAACTAGTCGAGAATTCAAGTCCACAAGTCAAAAATCGAGTTCTGAAAGTCGAAAGTACCTGGCAAGCTAATACTCCGTCACAAATGCTGCAAATGCTTCAGTACCACCAGAACAGAATCAGGGAAGAGCAAGAACACGAAAGGAGACGTATGAAAGACACAAAAATGAAAGTATTAGTTGCACAATCTGTTCCTCAAGACAGTCAGAAGAGGGGTCCGAATCAAGCCAGTCATCCTGCAGTTCCTGTTAAAGGGACCTGCAATTATTGTAAACAGCCAGGTCATTTTATAAACGAGTGTGCAGTTCTGAAACACAACATAGCTACCGGTAAGACTAAAGAAAGACCACGTCCGCCTAGACAAGAACAAGTTACACAGACTTCCCAGACACCACAGAATGCACAACAGACAGTTACAGTACCGCAGCCTATAGCTGCAACACAGCATGTTACACAGCAGATGTACCAGTATGCACAGTCCGAGTATCCAGAGTACCAGCAGTATTCATGAAACAGCCTAGAGAGGGAGGTAGGCTTGCCTCTCATCGAGATACCTGTAGATCAAGAGGGTCCCTATGTACACAGTCAAGTATTAGGGAAAGACAGAAAGTTTCTGATTGATACAGGGGCAAGTAGGACTACTATCAGTCACGACGAGGTTCCAGGGGCTCCGCTCTCAGGCTCTAGAAATGTTTCCCTTGGATTTTCAGGAAAGCCAATTGTTAATGAGATTTCGAAACCAGTTTCTCTAGAAGTAGGTCCATTGTCCCGAACTACTGATCTGTTACTTACGAAGTCATGTCCAGAAAATTTATTAGGCATCAAGACATTAAAAGAATTAGGTGCAATTATTTGTTGCTCCCCAGAGGGAGTTCGTTTGTTCCTTAGAGATTTTAAAGGTCATTATGTATTACGTGATTTTGATCCAAGACTATTGAATGTACCACAGCATTTATGGGCGCAAGGTCCAACTGATGTAGGATGTATGCAGATCACACCCCACCGTGTGATTCTGAAACAAGGTGTAGTGTTACCACGAATCAGACAGTACAAATTGCCACCTGAGGCTGTAGCAGCCTTATCCAAAATTATTGACGAGCTCATTGTTCAAGGAGTGGTTGTAGAAACTGATTCCAATGTATGTAATTCTCCTATCATTCCAGTCATGAAACGTACTGATCCAAATGCACCTCCAGTTTATCGATTAGTGATTGATCTCCGAGAACTTAATAAATGTATCATTCCCCAGTACCCAGTAGTTCCCGATATTTCTTCCCTATTGACAGCCATTGATTCTGAAGCCACGGTCTTTACTGTTATCGACCTCAAGAACGCATTTTTTAGTGTCCCAATTCATCCAGACAGCCAGTTCCTTTTCGGATTCTGTTTAAATGGAAGGAGCTATAAATTCACACGAGCTCCTCAAGGTTTCACAGAGAGTCCTAGTATTTACAGTCAAGCACTTAAAAGACAACTAGACAATATTCACATGCCAACTGACACTGCCCTGCTCCAGTATGTCGATGATCTACTGATCACAGCCCGTTCTGAACGTGACTGCGAGCGTGCGTCACTTACAGTCCTGTATTTCCTAGCCGAGATGGGGCACAAGGTGTCCCCTTCGAAGCTTCAATTCTGTGTCCAGCAAGTGGTTTACTTAGGACACTTACTGTCCAAGAGGGGTAGGCAGTTGACACCTGACCTTATCCAGTTAATAGCGAGTCTTCCACAGCCCAAGACCCAGAAGGAGGTACGAGCTTTTATCGGCCTCACTTCTTATTGCAGACAATGGATTCCTCAGTATGCATTTCTAGCCAAGCCACTGATACAGTTAATGACACAGGAGGCAGCCGTATCGACTGTCCTCCCTTGGACCCAGGAACATACACTTGCTTTTAATGAATTAAAGAAAGCCTTATGCCAAGCTCCAGTTCTAGCAACACCGAACTACAGTAAGCCTTTTACACTTTTTGTCACAGAACGTGATGGTACTGCATTATCTGTTCTCACACAAGATCAAGCAGGACAATACAAGCCCTGTGCTTATTTTTCGAGCACATTAGATCCAGTAGCCCAGGCTTTGCCTGCGTGCCTCAAGTCAGTTGCAGCCACAGCTCTAGCTATCAGACAAAGTGATTCCATAGTATTAGGACACTCCCTGACAGTACAAGTTCCACATTCCGTGGAAGTTCTTTTAAACCGAACACAGACTCAGCACTTGACAATTGCACGTTTAACAGGTTATGAACTGACACTGTTCCAGCCACACATAGAAATCAGACGCTGCAACGTTTTAAATCCTGCTACACTGTTACCGTCAGTTACTTCAAATCCTGCCACACATGACTGTGTGGAAGTTGTTAACACCATGACAAAGCCAAGACAAGACTTGACAGATATTGCATTATCTGATCCCGACCTGACACTTTATGTGGATGGTTCATGTATGAGAACAAGTACAGGAGAACTAGTAGCCGCATATGCAGTGACTACTGACACTGAAGTTAGAGAGACACACCGTATTGACACCCTGTCCGCTCAAGCAGCAGAGCTAGTCGCTCTGACCCAAGCCTGCATACGTGCCAAGAACCTGAAAGTAAACATATACACAGATTCACGTTATGCATTCGGAGTCGTACACGACTTTGGAGTGCTCTGGCAAGAAAGAGGTTTCATGACTTCTCATGGAACCAAGATTCAGCATGGTCTCCTTATTCAGGCTCTGTTAGATGCAATACATTTACCGACAGCTATTGCTATTATGAAGTGCAAAGCACATACGAAAGTCACTGACATCATTTCCCAGGGTAACGATCTAGCAGATCGAACAGCCAAGCTCACAGCTCAGACTCCAGACATACCAGTTAACACGACACTGACACACACTTCAGATCAGACTACTTGTATGACAGTTAAGGACCCTACACAAGATGTCATAGATATCCAGTCACATGCTACTCCCGATGAAATCAAGAAATGGTCCGAACAAGGAGGGGTCCAGACAGATCAAGGATGGTTGACGAAGGGAAAAGCCACATGGTTTCTCCCCGACTCAATGGTTCAAGTCATTATTAATACCGCACATAGTCCTGCACATTTAGGAGAAAAAGCCATGTTAGACAGTATTCAGAACATTTGGTTCAACAAGCATTTACGAGCTGCCGCCAAGCAGAAAGTCCGTACCTGTATGATATGTTGCCAGTTCAATCCAGGTAAAAGTGTTCCGGTGGAACAAGGTGGATTCCAACCTCCTGACCACCCTTTTGAAGTCCTCCAGATGGATTACATTCAGATGGAGCGATGTCGAGGTTTCAAGTATGTCCTCGTAGTTGTATGCGCTTTGTCCAGGTGGACAGAGGCATATCCAGTCCCAGATTACACAGCCGCGACCAATGCCAGGCAGTTGGTTCGTGAATTTTTTCCCCGTTATGGACTCCCTAGGGTCGTGTATTCAGATAACGGCCAGCCATTCTCATCTGAACTTATGAAACATGTGTCCCTTCTGTTAGGGTACCAGTGGAAGTTCCATTGTGTACGTCATCCTGAAGCAGCCGGTCTCGTAGAGAGACATAATCAGACTCTGAAAATCCGCATTGCCAAAGTTTGTAAAGAGAAAGGTGTAGACTGGCTAGTTGCCCTGCCAGTTGCTCTATTCTATATGCGCATGGTTGCACATTCCAGATCAGGTCTGTCCCCGTACGAGGTCGTATTCGGCCGTCCCCCTAACATGTGGGGTACACCTAGACCCCGAAGTATTACAGACGTTTCCAGTAATATGCTGACAGATTACCTAGCTTCCTTGATGTCTGCCCTACACTCTTGTCGTTCACAGGTTGCCGCCGCATTTCCAGACAATATCGAGGTGAAACCGCATGAAATCGTTCCTGGCACCCTAGTACTGGTCCGTAATTTTGATCGTTCAAGTCCGCTGGAGCCCCGTTGGAAGGAGCCTCGCCTAGTCTTACTGACAACAAGGACCGCGGCCAAGCTGGAGGGAAGGAAAGGATGGATCCATCTGTCCCACATAAAGAAGTTCCATGGAGTGCGTGAAAAGACATTTGTTAAGGACTGCCCAAATCCTAAAGACTGCCTAAAAACAGACTCTGAACTTAAAGTTCCCCTGTTAGAGAAAACTCCGCAGCAGGAGTATAAAATGAAACTCCGGTCTAGTAAAATAAGTCAGCCAGTTTAATTGTCTAAGTCCCTCTCGGGTGAAACGGTTAGACAGGTTCCTGACATGTATGAGATAGACACCCACAGTGAGAGAGTTAGTCAAAACTCTAAAAGATGTATCGTCATTTTATCTTTTATGTTATTTTTGAGTCTTATGGTTTCCTGCACAAGTTATGCTTTCCATTTATGTTTTCCAATTTCACATGTACATATGTTTTCCAACGCTACAGTAGAGCACACATTTAGTGATCTGCCTCCTCACGAGCTATCCTATCGTCTTGCTATGCGTAATAATACCTTTATCCGAATGCTACACTATTCACACCAGACCAGCAATGCCACTAATTGTTGGGTGTGTGGTCGACTCCCCCCTTTCCAGACACCGAAGGGAGTTCTGCCACTCTTTCCTTATCCGTTTTCACATAATGGTTCGTGTGGAGCATGGTCCACGTTAACGTCATCTTCAACTGATATGTCCCTTCTCAATAGCACATGTTTTCCAGACAAGCAAGGTCTTTCCCATAGAATAGGGTTAGATCTAGAAAATGAAGTATATGATTTAGGTAATTATTCATCGAATTTCATGGTCCTGAATGTTCAGTCCGATACAACTCCAGATCTGCCTGCTATTTCAGTACTACCAGTCAAAGGCGAATTATGTGTCAGAAAGAATGGTTCCGCACATGTAGGACATAGTGATTGTACTACTATTGTCGAGTATAGTGACAGTGGGAAATCTATTTTCAAAGCCTCACGTCATTCTTATTTTGTTTGTGGTCAGACCGCATATGTTCGTCTGCCCCTCGATTGGGATGGAACATGTTACATTGCCTTCCTACTGCCACCAGTTTTTCTAACCCCATCTGATTATCATAGAAACACACATCTAGTACACATTAGACATAGAAGGGAGATCGAGTCCCCGATTGTCGATCAAACTGAAACTACTCTTGAACAGTATCAAGATTTCAATAAAGGTTTCTTCTTCTTTATAGGACCCGTCCAGAATAGTAAATTAATCCGTAGATTAACCAGAACCCTTGAAGCAGTAGTGAATGAGACTACTTCTGCTCTAGGTAACCTAACCGAAGAGCAATCTGCTATGAGATTTGTTGTGCTCCAAAATCGTCTCGTTCTTGACGTCATACTGGCCGATAGAGGAGGAGCATGTAGAGTCATCGGATCTAGTTGCTGCATTTTCATTCCTAATAACGCGCCGTCTGTTTATTCAGCTATAACCAGACTTCATAAAATTGCCCATCAGTTACACCAGAATCCAGGCACCTGGACATGGTCCGGTTGGCTCTGGAGTATAATTTCTGCCTGGGGATGGAAAGTATTGTCGTTCCTAGGTATAGCAGTAATGATCAAATTCAGTTGCTGCCTCTGTTTACAATGTGGCCCTGCGATTTGCGGCATTTGTGCTACATCCTGTATTCCTAGTCCTAAGTCCCGTTCCAAGCCAATTCGAGACGAGCAAATGATACTGCATGAAATGATAGATGGTATCATGAATATTGATGTTTCCTGAGGGAAACGTAGTGACAAGGAGGGAATGTGGAAAAGTAAATTTTGCCATGTTCTGTGTCCCTACGTGTTCCCCATCCTATGTTATATGTGCATGATTAATATGCATATGTATCCCCTATGATCGATTAAAGACGCAATTACAGTTGTGTCCAACTCTAGTATGCCAGTTTCCAGTTCTCGTGAAAGCTACAAGTATTAGGCCTATGTAAACTTATGTTGCCACGTTTCACAGTGTGCACGTTAATTCAGAATAAAGTCCCCGTTTCTAGGCCTCAAAAGGGCCCGGACACCAGATTCAGCTCCTGTCTCCTGAACCCTCTCCGAGGAGCGATGCAGCCCCCACCTGCATCCCTGACCCTTCGCTTACTTCCTGCCTCACAGTGCCCGGCCCGGCCTGGCTCTGCCTGCCTGTCTGCCAAGAGTATGTTATGCTTCTAGTTATCAGTCCAGCCCTCCTTCTCTGCATTCCTAAGCTACTGAATCGCATCAATAGTTTCAGTCATAGTCTAGCCTTTCTGTCTCCATATAAGAGAAATACTGTATTAATGTTCATCGAATATTCCTCGCACACGCAATACATGTAGAATAATGCATGCACCAGCCTTAGTGTCAAGTAGCCTTTACCCTGATAACTTTTGGATTCTATCAACATGTTCTCTAAACACCAGATACCAGATAGGCTTTAGGTACATGTCGCTCTGACTCCGCAGACTTTAGTCTCCTCTTCTAGCGCAGAAGTCATAGCCCCCAGTTCTCCCTAGTAACACGTCATTGCCCGTTTGCGCGCACCACTAGGTTAGAGGTCCCGGATCCTCAGGTAGCCCCCTCCATGTTTCCGCCCCATTCATGACACTTCTGTTACGTTCACATCACATGTCTATGTATACGCCCTGTACACGCCTCTTGTTACACCTACTTTCACTCTTATCTTTCGCGACTGCTACTAGAAACGCCCACTGCTACGCCTACTGTATTGAATGTAATGTAATTGCTTTGATATATATACTAATGTATTGTTACTAAAAGTTAGCGCTCATCCCGTTCCTGCCCCCGGCAGCTGCCATCCTATTCCCATGCAGGTTGTCCTGTTCCTGTCCTTTATGCTTTATTAAAACCTGCAGACTCAAGATACCTCGAATCCTGACTCTTATTTATTGAGCTATCTGTTTGTACGAGTATCCTGAAAAATAGAACCGGTATTTAATTATTTATTTACCACAGATCCGGAAGGACCAGGCGGGTCATCAAGGGGGACAGCCGACCTGCGATCAGTTTTGCGAGGATTTTTGAGTCCACGTTAATCAAGGATAGAGGTCTGTAGGAATCGCATTCCTCCGGATCTTTGGATGGCTTTAGGAGAGCGATGAACATGGCTTCTCGCAGAGTGGGGGGGAGTAACGATTTCTCGAAGGCGGCGCCATACATGTCCACTAAATAGGGAGCGATAATATCCGCAAACTGCTTGTAAAATTCAGAGGTGTACCCGTCAGGGCCCGGCGCCTTACCATTCGGAAGTGAAGTGATCACTTCAGTCACCTCCTCTACTGTGATGGGCCTAGCCAAGTACTCCCTGTGTGCATCCGATAGCCAGCCAATTGCCACATCGTGTAAATAGTCATACGTGTCCTCCGCTGGGGCTGTGGGCTGTGACTGATATAGCGAGCCAAAGGTGTCTACAAAACATTTCAATATATCTTCAGAGTGCGTTTGTAGTACACCTTCCTTAGATTTGACTCTGAGTATCGCTGTGTGTCCCCGTCCCTCACAAATTTTACGCGCCAGTACACCCCCTGGCCTACCCCCCTCCCCGAAGGCTCTAGCCACATGTGGGCGATCTAAGTACTTTATCTCGGACTCCAGAAAGTCCGCATGCTCCGTATTCAAGTCGCGCAAGCCAGGTAGAAGCGAAATATCCTGTGTCGTCTCATACAACAATTCTAAGTCCCTCATTTGCTTCTCACAGCGACGAATTTGGCCCCTAATGTCCTTGAGTATCCCTATGGTGGTGCTCATGCAGACTCCTCTAATCGTGGCTTTGAATGCCTCCCAGAGAAGGCATGGGTCTTCCGTTGTTTGCGCATTAATATCAAAGTAGTCCTTTATTGCCTTTTTTATGGTGTCAACATAGACTGCGTCTGAGAGGGCACGGGAATTGAATCGCCACTGGAAAGGGGGAGGTGTGTAACGTGGCAGCTCCACCTGTAGCATGACAGGGTTGTGGTCTGATAATGTGCGGGGCAGCACCTGTAACTTACGAACCCACAGAGCCATGTCCCTAGATCCCAGCCAGTAATCTAACCTGGACCAACTATTGTGAGACGCAGTGATGTGTGTAGCGCCTGGCGCGTCAGTATGTTGCAGCCTCCAGAGATCCGCTAAGGCCAGATCCTCCATCATGTGACCCACCATTTGCCGCGATTGCTTGTGCTGTTCTAGCGAGTGAGAGGAGCGGTCTAGCCCGTCCTGCAATGTCACGTTCCAGTCCCCCCCGCAGAGTATGTGTGCGCTAGCATGTGTTTGTAAGTGTCCCCAGATTTCCCGGAAGAATTCTGGAGCATCCGTGTTTGGTCCATAGACGTTAAAGAATGTCACTCGTTGGCCCCTCAGTGTACCTGTCACCAGCACGTATCTGCCAGCGGGATCATGCATAACGTGCCGTGCCTCAAAGTTGACCCCTTTCCTAATCAAAATAATCACCCCGCGGGAATAGGAAGAATAAGAGGCCCTATATGCGGACTCAGCCCACCTCTCTCCCAAATGTGCGTGAGTGTGTGGTGCGAGGTGTGATTCCTGTATGAACGCTACATCAATGTTCCATCTGTTAAGACTAGCAAAAACCTGCCTGACCTTCTGAGGTCTAGAGAACCCCCTTATGTTCCAAGTAAGAACGTTCAAGCATAATCTGCCTTCATCCCTAGAACCCATTGACATCAGCTAATGCGAAACACTTCATTCCTGTATATACCAATACTGCATGCGGTGCCCATCCGTCCTCAGTACAAAGAACAATCATACCAATGGCAGCCCAGTTCGGTGTAGAACCTAAGAAGCTATACATCTGCAATGTTGTCGGTCTTTGCAAACATTCAATCATCCCCCCTCCCCTTATCCCACCCACTCCAGCAACCCCAACCTGCCGAAGCCATATCCCCTCAGAGCACAATTCCCCCAAACATTTAACCATCAACTCAGTGCCCATACTGAGAACTCGTGGTGGGTATTATCCTCACGGAGGTCCGCTAGGAGCACAACTCTACACCCGGTGGTCGGGTTCCGGCGATACTGTAAAAACTGTATATATGCTTAATACATGTGATCAATTACCCGCCACCCCCCCCACTCTCCAATGCCTCGGCAATATTACACAAGTAGTAGCAGTGTTATAGGGGTATTACAGCGACATCCCGACCCCATCCGATGTCAGTGGCCGGCACCATCTTCATCCCGCCCTTCGTACATATCGCCCCTTGTATTAAGTGCGAGGCCGCCAGTGGGTAGTACATTCAAGATGTGTTCAAATGGGCTCATGACAGCAGGAGTCTGTACCACAAGGCAGTGTACCCTGTTGTGTGATAATCACGCACGTTCACCGCACCCCGGCGGCTCTCGACTGGAAGATGTACACGCTAATTCAAGGGGTAGGAGCTGGTCAGCCGCCCCATGCAGCAGTTACTGCAGCAGCCTGTCTCGGTTTCGTGAACAAATGTATCGTGGGGCGGAGAGTTTGGCATGGGCCAGCTGCAGGTAATTGTCAAAATCAAGATAAAAACAGAAGTGTATTGTAGCCCCCACCGTTTCAATGGACGGCAGCCCCACCGATATACAGTGATTGCTATAAAAGCGACATTGTCTACCCTCAGGAGTTCGGTCCCAGGCGGAGCTGCTCAGTCCAGCCAACAGTGGCCACGCGGCCATCCATGGTGTTAAACAGTACAACAAAAACTCACCGCTGTATGACGAGAGACAACGTCAGTGGCCTCAGTCCGAGTCCCTGCGCTGGTCATTTTGCGAGTCCTCTCTCGACTCACGCTGTGCCCTTTTAACAAAGTCCTGGGACGCCCTGGGTGTTGCCAGCACGATTGCTTTCTCCTTCCACACCACTCGAAGTCGAGCTGGATACAACATGGAGTAGACAATGTTCAGATCACGCAACTTAGCCTTCACGGAGGAGAATTCCTTACGTGCCTGTTGAACTGCAACCGTGTGATCCGGGTAGAACTCCAGGGAGTTGCCTTGATGGTTGATTTTGCCCTTTTCCCGCGCAAGCCGGAGGATCGTGTCTCTGTCCCGGTAGTTGAGAATTCTCGCCCGGGCGGCGGCTTGGGGGCTAGCGATCTATGGGCACGCTCTACTATGAAGACTGATGATAAGGCCTCCGCGCCAAAGAGATCTTTACACAGATTTTCGACATAGTGCTCCATCTGCCCAGTGTTGGTCGTCTCCGGCAGGCCCGCTATTCTAACGTTATTGCGCCTCGAACGTGCTTCCAAGTCCTCCTCCTTCGCCTTGATCACCTCCAAGAGACGTTCCATTCCCGCGCACTTTGTGGTGGAGGTCCGCGCTACATATTCAACGGCGGAAATCCTGGTCTCCGCCTCATCCAGACGTTCGCCATGCTTCTCCTGACGGGCGGCCATACTATCCATCCTGCATGTCAGGTTGTCAAGCTTACCGTTGATGTCTTGCAGATTCGATTGAATCGCCAATAGTATCTTCTCCATGTTGCTATTGAGTAGTGGTTCGGCCGCGCCGCCATCCTCCACCGCCCCATCCGCAAGTTTCGTCATCTTTCTGTTGTCGAAGGAGATCTTTGGTTGTTGTTTATCAGGTTTCCCCATGCTGGTGGAGGGGGAAGCCGCCTTCCTGAATACGGGCCCAGATGCCCTCGTGACTCTTACCGCCACCGCCGTAATGCACCGGTCAAGATAGTGAGCAGTTGTGCGTGATATCGTGCCTGCGTCCGGGAAGGAGCCTCTAGGTGCTCCTCATCAGACAACGCGGGTCTCGAGGGGGGGACGTGGTCGGTGCACTCCTACCGCAGTCCGATGCGATGCAGCCAAAGATCACCTGCACCCCCGGTTGGGCCCCCGCAGCAGGCAGCAGGACGCGGGATCACAGCTCACTGTGTGTGACCCTCTGACGCTGAAGCTTCCAGCGAGTACGGCTGGACTCCCGCCAAATCGGCAGTGCAGGCGGCGACAGCAAATCTGGCCAGAGCAGTCAGTAATTGTGTTTGCTCAGCGGTCCGCAACCCATCGGTGATCCCCTTCGAGCCTCCAGTCGGTAAGCCCAGCTCAGCAGAGTCCGTGCTTATTGGCGCGAAGGCGGCGATCTCTTCACTCCGGAACCTCTCGCCGCCATATTGTCAGGCACTCGGACCCAGGGGCCGGCATAGTCTTTTGGCCGTATATGGGGGTGAAAGGCAAAGCAAGATATTTACAAGGTCCCTGAGCGCAGATCCTCACCCCCGTGTGCTGATGTTTGTTCAGGAGGCCGCAAACTGATGTCGGCCATATTGTCAGGCGAGCGGCTGCGCGTCACATCATACACGGCCAAAAGTTAAAATTCCCGAAGTGGTGGTTGAGTTTCACCCCAGTCGCCGACGCACCACATCTTCCCCCTCCGGTGGATGGTCTCGGGGAGTGGATTAGCGGGGGTAGAGCGGCAACAGACCACATAGATGGTGATCGCCCGGCGGAGCTGCGGCTCAGGCAGCCATTCCGCTGTGCGCCCCCTAGCGCCTCCTCACAGGCAGCCAAGTTGATAGGAAGTCGTATTTCTTTACTTGAATGTCATTGGTTCACAAAGCCTTCCACACCAAAAGTGCCATGGTGGACGGAACTCTGGCTCCATGGAGGGGCGTTGCTCTTTCTAGCATTTAACACCAACTAAAGGTTTCAATCCCAAGTTCTGAAAGAGACCTCGTCCTAGGCTTCCAGACATTGACCTTGTGTGCTAGGCTGTATATCAAACCAGCTTTGTAGGCATATCGGCTGGCATCTGTTTTAAAGAGAACCAGGGGCAGAAAACGGTTTACCTAAAAAAAACAAATATAATCATTTTACGTTCCCAGTTCTTGGTGGCAAATATTTTGATTCTCTAAAATTACCAAATGACTGAGCCTCACTCTAGTAATTGTATTCAACTGTATTAATTTATAGATATGGTCCCCTGACTTCAGAAGTATTGGTGTGAAATGCACACAAAATGAGGACATTTTAACAAAATTCCACACACATATTTGTGCTGAATAAACAGTGTGATGACAGTGATCCATGTTCTAATCATCTACACTCAGTGACAACAAGAACATCAAAATGATTCCGTGAACTTTCTCCTTGGAATCTCAGCAGATCTTGTCAATAACAAAGACATACTTCAGTATGGAATACTTACATGCCCATATCTTGGCCCAGTCCAGGAGGGCATTTAGTTCCATTCTAGTCAATAAACATTTAAAGTTAAGCTTCCGTAGGACAACGGAATTATTATCCCCCAGAGCAACCCACAGAATTCTCTATACAACAGAAGCTCAAGCAGGTCCGACTCAGAAACACCAGTGGAGGGCGCCATGGATTGCTTTTGCTAGACTTTTAGCACTGTATGTTCTCACAAGGGCTTAAAAAAACAGCCTCACATACTATGAAAAATGTTTAAACTGCCCGGTTAGTCCGGGACATGGGTAGACCGACATTATAGATATGAAACCCAAACCTTAAATAACCTTAGCTTTATAACTGTTCACCCTTCCAAGGTGCTGAGAGCTTTCCGAGAAACTCTTTGTACTTTGTACTTTGAATATGACAAATGTATGTTTACATCCCTCTTGAAGCAAAATACATTCAAGTACTGAACATTTTGTGGTATTTATTTGGATTATTAACAAGAGGAGTGCCGTCGACAGACATATTGTTATCGCTCTTAAAAAATAATGCATTGGTTGGGTAGTGTAGTACAGATCTTTGTATTACCAGTAGCACTTCTCTTTCCAGCAACATAGGAGAGCTAGTACCATCCCAACCAAAGAAACCTTGTCAGTCCAGGGACACACTGTCAAGTTTGACCCCCCTCAACTGCCATCTTTGCCAGACTCACCCTAATTATGCCGGGTATGCACAGATATTGGTCTTAGGCTCACAGTGCCACAGTATTCAAGCTAGCCTGGCTGATGAGGCGTGATTCCTTGAAACTGATCTTAGGATGCTTGTTTCTAGTCCAGGGAGGACTTGCCTTGGAAGCTAGGGATGGATTGTTTCCATGAGGAGCAGCGTCAATACTGAGTTGCATATGGCTGGCTCTAAATTGGGGTGGCATGGTGAGCAAAAGAAGGATGGATTGAACCCAGATCTCTTGACTGGGGGTGAATGTTTGATTTGTTCCTGATTCCGTCCATCATTTGTGTGTCTTTTGCTTTCTTGCACTAAGTGCTCCTGGTATGGCCAGACATGAGTCCCGGGCTCACTGTGCCACTGAATTGAACCTGACCTGGCTGATAAGTGGGATACGCCAAAACCGTTCTCAGGATGCTCATTTCTGGATCTAAGAGGACCCGGTTCGGCAGTTCAGGCTGGACTGTTCCCAATGAGGAGCATGGTCAAGACAGATTTGCATATGGCTGGTTGTAAACTGGGATGGCATGATGAGCAAAAGAACAATGGATTTAAATCAGAGCTCCTGACTGTGGATGAATGTTTGATTTGTTCTGCATTCCCTCCATCATTTTTGGGTCTTCTGTAGACTCTCTGCAGGCAGCACAAAGTATCTTGATAGTGTAGGAGAGCAATCTCATTCTTTACAATCAGCAGTCAAATACTATAAATCCAAATTATTTTTTGTTTTATTACATATCCAAAAACATACAATTTTATTCCCATGTAAAATCTAGTAATTATTATGCACATTCTATAGTGTCATGATTAGTTCCAACTATATAATAGTATGGTGCAATAAATCACTTTTTTTTATTTCTTTTGTAGAACAATCATTTCAAAATGCAGCTCCATCATCCATCTGCCATCTACAACTGTCACCCACGAATGTACAATGGTGATTTGGTTCACTTTGTGCTCGGCCTTGCTATCAGACATTGGGAGGTTCTGTGACTTTTGTTAATGATCCGTCACTTTACTGCAGAGAAGCCCTGTGCTCAGCCCGGCAATCACGCGTCATGTGGGTCGGAGACTTTGTTAATAATTCATCTATGGTGAACAGAAGTCTGCCTGGCTATCACACAGCTGCAGCAGCTCTGTGACCTACATTATGATTCCTGCACTCTTCTGAAGTGAAGCCTTGTGCTCACCCTGGCTATCACATATCTGCAGCTCTGTGACCTTCATTATTGATCCTGCACTCTTCTGAAGTGTACTCAGCCTGGCTATCACACAGCTGCATCTCTGTGACCTTCATTATTGATCCTGCTCTCTTCTGAAGTGTGCTCTGCCTGGCTATCACACAGCTGCAGCTCTGTGACCTTCATTATTGATCCCAAACCAACCTTTGCATATAGAAGGAATAAAACGATCCGCAATTGTTTAGTGCATACCTATAGAGAACCCAAAAAAAGCTATCAACTGAGTATTGACCATGGTACACCAATTCGTGGAAATTTGCCGTGTGGAACGTGTACCCACTGCAAATCAATTATAAAATCTGATAAGGTTGAACTGAATGGCGCTACACATTGGATGAATGACCATGTAAATTGCAGTACATCCAATGTCATATACCTTCTTATGTGCCCATGCCGTAAGTGCTACATTGGGGAGACAGGCAGAGAAATGCGCTTGCGTCTATCCGAACACAGATCAGCCCTCAAAAACAATAAGAAAAATGCCCCTTTAGTTGAACATTGGGTAACAATGAACCACAAAGAAGATGATCTTAAGTGGTTCATATTAGAAAAAATTAAAACATCGATGAGAGGTGGTGATACTGAGAAGAGACGCAAACAGAGAGAACAATTCTTTATGTCAAAGTTTAGATCGTACACTGAAGGCCTCAATAGCAGAGAAGAATGGGAGAGAATGGTGAGGTAGCACGTAACTGTTTATATATTCATACATTGGGTACACGCTGTATTTACCTGCTAAAGAAACTATATGCATTGTTTATACAGAATATATTAAATGTGCACCATGGTAGAAATACGATTACTATCTATGTCATTTTTGACTGTGGAATACAATAATGTTTACTGAATAAGAACATCGGGTCCCTGTGAATATTACATTTTGTTTCTTTGTCTATTATCATGCAAAGTTTCTAAAATTCAATCAGAGTCTGTGAAAGTAATCGTAGCAGATTGCTAATAGAGTACACCTACACCATCTGTAAGAGGGACGAACGTTATCACTCAACCAGGGTACCTGCCTTGCCAGGGATTAAAGTGGGGGGGACTCGTTCTATACTAACGAGTTATTATGTCAAAACATTATAAATATATAGGGATATGGCTTTGAAGTTGGATTGGATATTTACCATAACCCCTTAGGTTGGGTGACCGCGTTCGTCGTTCAAACAAATCATTTTGAAATCTGAACTTATGTATTTGAATTTATGTATAGGAAGATACTAAAGTCAAAATATAATGTGAACCCGATTGTTTTGGAAAGCGGGCATTTAGAAACTACTAAAATGGCTGACAATATCGCGCCTCATGTTAAAATGAAAATACTTTAGTGTCGCTTAAAAAATGTTATCAATCGTCGTCAAAAAGTCAAGAGACATTAGCGACTCTTTAAAAGTAAACATCAATTTAAGAAATGAAAGATTGGTTACACAATAAGGCGATAGAGAAATACGGGCTTTTGTATACATATGTCCGTCTTCTGATGTGGACGCCATGCCCCTGAGTAACAAACTACAAACATGGCGCTAAAACAGGATTCACAATGAGCTAATGAAATACAGGTGTTTCGAATTACTGTTTAAAATCTTAGTTGGCATGTGTATATAAGGCCAAAGCACGAAACGTGGCTTTAACCGACACGGGAAACCAGGGAGACCGGACGGCTTGAGCGCGAGTTCTCTTGAGAGGTAAGGGGGACGATTGAAGAAGATAGGTAGAACTGTCCCTCCGTTTACTTTCGGAAGGTAGGGGGTAACTCGCTCTGTATTTGCTAAACCGAAGCGCTAAAACATGGGTACCCGTTAAAGGCAATATGCTGACTGTACAAAATAAAAAGAGTCTCATATTCTAAAGATGGTCGTTTTTCTTAAACTTTGTTTAATAATTTAACCAGTTTAAACTACTGAGTGCCGAGTCGGGCATTGATAGCATAGGAACAAGATGTAATCTCTATGCAACCCGCTTTTGACCTAGCTGCATATATCTAAACGGGAACAACTATAATATGTGCGTTACTTGCTTAGACGCAGGTGATCGCCTCAAATTGTGAAAAAAGAGGAGGGATCCATGCACAAGTCTACGAGGCATAAAGAACTACGCCGAACTTGATTGAATAAAGGAAGAAATCTCCTTAGATGCCGGATAGAATCAAGCCAATGTTTTGAAAGGCTTCCTGATAAACTAAAAGTAGGTGGGAATATTAACTCACAAATCAGGCACATGGAATAAGTAAAAGCCGTTTCTATAACCGTGCACTAAATTCTAAAAATATGTCATTTCAATATATAGATTCTCTCATGAAATAGCGGGGATGAGGAGTTATTAAAGTTTACTACAACTCCTGGATAAAACGTGGCAATACATCATAGCACCACATTTGAATGTAAGACATTTAAGGTTAAAATGTAAAATCCCCTAGATAGTTTAATAACTAACAAATGTTATGTATCCATTTTCAGAAAAGAAGATGTTTTAAAATAGTCCTGAGGAAGGTGTTCCAAATAAAGAAGCACCGAAACGCGTCGACAAGCTTTTTTACTGTATTAATTGACTGTTTTTATGTATCTTGAGAGGGTGAATTGTTACAACAATTTGAATGGATTCATGTAAAATGTTCTTTGGAGAGACAATTTACATGATTGTACCTCATTGTATTTTTAATTTTTAATTCTAAATTTTGTTTTACTGTGTATTTAATCATATAAAGTAATTGTGTTTTAAAAAAACAAAATAAAATATATTTAGATACATTTAATGTTATGTTTTGACTAGAAATACTCCTTGGGGGTAACTGTTGATTGAAAGAATCAAAAGAAATGTTATTGTTAACTTAGAATTTCAACACTCAGAAAGGATTTTCCCTTTTTTTGCACTTCATTATTGATCCTGCACTCTTCTGAAGTGTGCTCGGCCTGGCTATCACACAGCTGCTGCTCTGTGACCTCCATTATTGATCCTGCACTCTTCTGAAGTGAAGCTGCGTGCTCGGCATGGCTCTCACAGGTCTGCACCTCTGCGACCTTCTTTTTTTTTTTTATAAATCTTTTTTATTGAGAGAAACAACGAAAAACAATATGAAAAGAATACAAAAACATAAAAAGAGAGCAGTAGCCAAGATGGTCGAATCACGTGAAATAAACACAAGGTACCTATAATTAATATAATAGAAAGAAGCGTCACTGATAATTTTTCGGTCACATACTGGTATTAAACCTTAAAGTGTCTCGTTATCAACATTAAATGGGGAACCATCATCAAAGGGAGTGCACAGAAGACCTCTGCTTTCGTTCGAGGGGCCCCATATTTTTGTCCATTTACCTGGGCATCCCCCGCTCTCATACACCACTCTTTCAGCCTGCATGCACCAGTCCATGTCGGCCGCCCAGTCCCTGTGTTGGGGCACCATTCCTCCCTTCCATGTTCTGGCTATGTTGCGTTTTGCTATTATACAGCCCAGCGAAGCCCATGTTTGTTCAGTTCGAGAGAGGTCAGTGGAGCCCCAAATGTTTACGAGACAAAGTCGAGGAGAGGTTTCTATAGGTTTATGGCATATTTGGGACATGGTAGACAAAATCGCACTCCAGTACTGTACCAGTAGTATAAGAAGGTCCCTGTGGAACGACAGCATCGGGAACAGAGTGGGGAATAAGAGAGACCCACTTTAACAAGTGCTGTATTAGTATAATAAGGCCCTGTGAGGTATTTTAAGCTGTATGAGCTTGAAGCGGGAATGGACAGCCACCGCCCGGGGAGAAGCCAGGGCCTCCCTCCAATCTTCATCACATAAGTCTTGCACGTTATCGCACCATTTTGTGCGTAGTTTGTCGAGAGTCTCGGGTGAATTATTAAGTATTTTACGGTAGGTCAGGGAGATGGCCTTATCCGGGAGATAATCGTCTAGAAGCCTATCTTCCAGAGGCGAGGAGAAAAGATAGATAGGAGACCTTGGGAATTGCCTTACAGAATGCACTACATGCCTGAAGATAACGAAACAATTTTCCCCTCATGCAGTTGGTATTTTAATTGTAGTTCTCCAAATGGAACCACAGCACCTTTCGCCCACAGGTCCCCAACCGTGGAGAGACCAATCAAATCCCACTTTTCAAACCTTGAATAACCCGAGAGCATACCCAATTGGCACGATTCCAGCAATTGAGTAACCTGCGTAATTTTCCCCTTACAGCCCAATGTGGCGGTTGCCGCATGCCAGATCGCAACTGTGGTAGAGGTCGGAGTATAGTTGGGTAGATGCCTGAGCCCTCCATACAATGCTCGTAGGTAAATGCCCGCAGTCATATTAAGCCTGTCCATCCTGTATGCTGGCTCCATAAGAGGACGGTGGGCCCAGTGATTGAGGACCTTTAATTGTGAGGCCCAGTAATATGCTTTAATCGCGCGCATTGATTGGGCAGCCATCGAGGCAGTAACGGGACACGCAGACGGGGCTCCATACCGGGAATCGAGCCTGACGGAAGAACGGCCAGCCAAAGACACAGTTCGTAAGACGCGGCATTCCTGTTTCCTCAATTTCATCAACACGCCCGCAAACATGGAATCAACTCCACGTCCTTTCACTCTTGTAGACACTTCCTACCACAAAGATATGTAAGGAAGCAGTACAGGTCTGACGCAAAGTAAACTATCGGCCCTGATGAGAACCCCGAACACACTGGGGAGGGGTTTTAAACGCGTAGGCCAAAGATAAACCAAATTGCACGCTGTGGTTAAAAAAGAGTTGTAAATCAAAGTGAATTCTCCACAGTAATAGGAGTTTGTCCAATAATTTGGCTGAATGTACTAAATTGTGATAACAACTTGAAAATGTGGATTTGTGTTTTCCCATAGGAAAAATTCTTCCTTTTGGTGGAATTTTTTATTTTGGTTTATCGATTTTTGCTGTATATAGAGTATGGGTATGAATGTTGTATGCATGAAGAAGAATGCTTGATGTGATGGTGTTAGACAATGGTGTATTTTGTACAGTCAATTTGTGGGGTATGTTGATGTAATATGTTGTTCATATGTAAAAAATTGAAAAGGTTTTTTCTAAACAAATGAGATATGAAAATTGAAAAATAAAAGCAATTCATAAGCTGGCTGATATAGTGATGGTACATTCTTATATCAGGACGAAATAATCACAGTGAATCACAGCAGTATTGGCACTTTATCTTCTGGTTGATATATAGTTGAGCTCAGCCTTGCTGCTTCAGAGCCAAACCCTTCTGGGTTTTCACATTAATTTTAAAAAAGGGCAGCTCTATCCAATAGAGTAAGGGGCAGTGTCTTCCAGTGCTGCACGTCAGCCTGGAGGCAATGCAGGGGAGGCAGGAGATTCTTCTGATAGAAAACGTACTTGTTCCTCGTGACATAAATGCCCAGATAGCGGAAACCGTCCGTGACTATATCAGCGCTGCTGCCCGGGGGAAGACGTGGGGGCTCTCCACTGAGGACATAAATCAATGATTTGTCCCAGTTATTGATATAACCTGAGTACTGTCGAAAGAGGGCAAGAACATGCAACAACCTATGAATTGAGAATCGAGGGTAGGCCAGGTACAAGGGATATCATCGGAGTAAAAGGAGATCCTATCCGACCAGTCCAGAGACCAGTTGTTGCCTGGGTTTTTCCTAGCCAGGCGTAGGGCCAAGTTTCTTTGAGATTTTAACTTTTTTGTCGCTAATGAAATGCAAGGTTGTGTAATGTGCTGACGAGTACGGCTCGTAGATGGAAATTCGGACTATGATCATCATTTGTTCTACAAGTGTGAAAAAAACATTGAGGAAATATAAGAACAAAGAGGACCTTTGAATTAGGAAAAGACAAATTGTGAACAACCAAGTATTATGAGTTATCAAAAATATATGTTTATACCAACAGTGTATAAAAAAGCATTTGCAATGCAATTGCGATGTAGATGATCAATATTCAGCACATAGTTGGTGCATGGTCCCTACTGAAGATATACAGGCATACTTCCACATTCATCCAGTGCCTATTTCTATATAGATGCACTGTCTAATTTTGAACATAATTGTATAAGAGTTGCTACATCGTGAGGACAGACCAAAAGAGTAACATCAATTCAATTGTTGTCACATAGTTTCACAGTTAAAACGTAAGCATTATTTTCATGGTTGAAGAATTTCGTGTCCTCATTTGTTCTACATCAGAGCTTCGGAGGTAAATGTCAGCACTGCGAGGGTTAACAAAGAGCTGCAGCTCACATTCTCCTGCTTCAGAGGTAAATGTCATGCACTGCGAGGGTTAACCCAGAGAGCTGCAGCTCACATTCTCCTGCTTCAGAGGTAAATGTCATGCACTGCGAGGGTTAACCCAGAGAGCTGCAGCTCACAGTCTCCTGCGTCAGAGGTAAATGTCATGCACTGCGAGGGTTAACCCAGAGAGCTGCAGCTCACAGTCTCCTGCGTCAGAGGTAAATGTCATGCACTACGAGGGTTAACCCAGAGAGCTGCAGCTCACATTCTCCTGCTTCAGAGGTAAATGTCATGCACTGCGAGGGTTAACCCAGAGAGCTGCAGCTCACAGTCTCCTGCGTCAGAGGTAAATGTCATGCACTACGAGGGTTAACCCAGAGAGCTGCAGCTCACATTCTCCTGCTTCAGAGGTAAATGTCATGCACTGCGAGGGTTAACTCAGAGAGCTGCAGATCACATTCTCCTGCTTCAGAGGTAAATGTCATGCACTGCGAGGGTTAACCCGAAGAGCTGCAGCTCTTATTCTGCTGCTTCAGAGGTAAATGTCATGCACTGCGAGGGTTAACCCAGAGAGCTGCAGCTCACATTCTCCTGCTTCAGAGGTAAATGTCATGCACTGCGAGGGTTAACCCGGAGAGCTGCAGCTCACATTCTCCTGCTTCAGAGGTAAATGTCATGCACTGCGAGGGTTAACCCGGAGAGCTGCAGCTCACAGTCTCCTGCGTCAGAGGTAAATGTCATGCACTGCGAGGGTTAACCCAGAGAGCTGCAGCTCACATTCTCCTGCTTCAGAGGTAAATGTCATGCACTACGAGGGTTAACCCAGAGAGCTGCAGCTCACATTCTCCTGCTTCAGAGGTAAATGTCATGCACTGCGAGGGTTAACCCGGAGAGCTGCAGCTCACAGTCTCCTGCGTCAGAGGTAAATGTCATGCACTGCGAGGGTTAACCCAGAGAGCTGCAGCTCACATTCTCCTGCTTCAGAGGTAAATGTCATGCACTGCGAGGGTTAACCCGGAGAGCTGCAGCTCACAGTCTCCTGCGTCAGAGGTAAATGTCATGCACTGCGAGGGTTAACCCAGAGAGCTGCAGCTCACATTCTCCTGCTTCAGAGGTAAATGTCAGCACTGCGAGGGTTAACCCAGAGAGCTGCAGCTCACATTCTCCTGGTTCAGTGGTAAATGTCATGCACTACGAGGGTTAACCCAGAGAGCTGCAGCTCACATTCTCCTGCTTCAGAGGTAAATGTCATGCACTACGAGGGTTAACCCAGAGAGCCTCAGCTCACATTCTCCTGCTTCAGAGGTAAATGTCACGCACTGCGAGGGTTAACCCAGCGAGCTGCAGCTCACATTCTCCTGCTCCAGAGGTAAATGTCATGCACTGCAAGGGTTAACCCAGAGAGCTGCAGCTCACATTCTCCTGCTTCAGAGGTAAATGTCAGCACTGCGAGGGTTAACCCAGAGAGCTGCAGCTCACATTCTCCTGCTTCAGAGGTAAATGTCACGCACTGCGAGGGTTAACCCAGAGAGCTGCAGCTCACATTCTCCTGCTTCAGAGGTAAATGTCACGCACTGCGAGGGTTAACCCAGAGAGCTGCAGCTCACATTCTCCTGCTTCAGAGGTAAATGTCACGCACTGCGAGGGTTAACCCAGAGAGCTGCAGCTCACATTCTCCTGCTTCAGAGGTAAATGTCACGCACTGCGAGGGTTAACCCAGAAAGCTGCAGCTCACATTCTCCTGCTTCAGAGGTAAATGTCATGCACTGCAAGGGTTAACCCGGAGAGCTGCAGCTCACATTCTCCTGCTTCAGAGGTAAATGTCAGCACTGCGAGGGTTAACCCAGAGAGCTGCAGCTCACATTCTCCTGCTTCAGAGGTAAATGTCAGCACTGCGAGGGTTAACCCAGAGAGATGCAGCTCACATTCTCCTGCTTCAGAGGTAAATGTCAGCACTGCGAGGGTTAACCCAGAGAGCTGCAGCTCACATTCTCCTGCTTCAGAGGTAAATGTCAGCACTGCGAGGGTTAA
The DNA here is from genome assembly GCF_964261635.1 of Lissotriton helveticus. NCBI lineage: Eukaryota > Metazoa > Chordata > Amphibia > Caudata > Salamandridae > Lissotriton > Lissotriton helveticus. Next base: position 4,098,302 of record NW_027611651.1, on the reverse strand, counting down.
CCCGGAGAGCTGCAGCTCACATTCTCCTGCTTCAGAGGTACATGTTTTGCACTGCGAGGGTTAACCCAGAGAGCTGCAGCTCACATTCTCCTGCTTCAGAGGTAAATGTCAGCACTGCGAGGGTTAACCCAGAGAGATGCAGCTCACATTCTCCTGCTTCAGAGGTAAATGTCAGCACTGCGAGGGTTAACCCAGCGAGCTGCAGCTCACGTTCTCCTGCTTCAGTGGTAAATGCCATGCAATGCGAGGGTTCATCCGGAGAGCTGCAGCTCACATTCTCCTGCTTCAGCGGTAAATGTCAGCACTGCGAGGTTTAACCCGGAGAGCTGCAGCTCACATTCTCCTGCTTCAGAGGTAAATGTCATGCACTGCGAGGGTTAACCCGGAGAGATGCAGCTCACATTCTCCTGCTTCAGAGGTAAATGTCAGCACTGCGAGGGTTAACTCATAGAGCTGCAGATCACATTCTCCTGCTTCAGAGGTAAATGTCATGCACTGCGAGGGTTAACCCGAAGAGCTGCAGCTCACATTCTGCTGCTTCAGAGGTAAATGTCATGCACTGCGAGGGTTAACCCAGAGAGCTGCAGCTCACGTTCTCCTGCTTCAGAGGTAAATGTCAGCACTGCAAGGGTTAACCCGGAGAGCTGCCGCTCACATTCTCCTGCTTCAGAGGTAAATGTCCTGCAATGCAAGGGTTAACTCAGAGAGCTGCCGCTCACATTCTCCTGCTTCAGAGGTAAACGTCATGCACTGCAAGGGTTAACCCAGAGAGCTGCCGCTCACATTCTCCTGCTTCAGAGGTAAATGTCAGCACTGCGAGGGTTAACCCAGAGAGCTGCAGCTCACATTCTCCTGCTTCAGAGGTAAATGTCATGCACTGCAAGGGTTAACCCAGAGAGCTGCAGCTCACATTCTCCTGCTTCAGAGGTAAATGTCAGCACTGCGAGGGTTAACCCGGAGAGCTGCAGCTCACATTCTCCTGCTTCAGAGGTAAATGTCATGCACTGCGAGGGTTAACCCAGAGAGCTGCAGCTCACATTCTCCTGCTTCAGAGGTAAATGTCACGCACTGCGAGGGTTAACCCAGAGAGCTGCAGCTCACATTCTCCTGCTTCAGAGGTAAATGTCAGCATTGCAAGGGTTAACCCGGAGAGCTGCAGCTCACATTCTCCAGCTTCAGAGGTGAATGTCCTGCAATGCAAGGGTTAACTCAGAGAGCTGCCGCTCACATTCTCCTGCTTCAGAGGTAAACGTCATGCACTGCGAGGGTTAACCCAGAGAGCTGCAGCTCACATTCTCCTGCTTCAGAGGTAAATGTCAGCACTGCAAGGGTTAACCCAGAGAGCTGCCGCTCACATTCTCCTGCTTCAGAGGTAAATGTCATGCACTGCGAGGGTTAACCCAGAGAGCTGCAGCTCACATTCTCCTGCTTCAGAGGTAAATGTCAGCACTGCGAGGGTTAACCCAGAGAGCTGCAGCTCACATTCTCCTGCTCCAGAGGTAAATGTCCTGCACTGCAAGGGTTAACCCAGAGAGCTGCAGCTCACATTCTCCTGCTTCAGAGGTAAATGTCATGCACTGCGAGGGTTAACTCAGAGAGCTGCAGCTCACATTCTCCTGCTTCAGAGGTAAATGTCATGCACTGCAAGGGTTAACCCGGAGAGCTGCAGCTCACATTCTCCTGCTTCAGAGGTAAATGTCATGCACTGCGAGGGTTAACCCAGAGAGCTGCAGCTCACATTCTCCTGCTTCAGAGATAAATGTCAGCACTGCGAGGGTTAACCCGGAGAGCTGCAGCTCACATTCTCCTGCTTCGGAGGTAAATGTCAGCACTGCGAGGGTTAACCCAGGGAGCTGCCGCTCACATTCTCCTGCTTCAGAGGTAAATGTCACGCACTGCGAGGGTTAACCCAGAGAACTGCAGCTCACATTCTCCTGCTTCAGAGGTAAATGTCACGCACTGCGAGGGTTAACCCAGAGAGCTGCAGCTCACATTCTCCTGCTTCAGAGGTAAATGTCACGCACTGCAAGGGTTAACCCAGAGAGCTGCAGCTCACATTCACCTGCTTCAGAGGTAAATGTCATGCACGGCGAGGGTTAACCTAGAGAGCTGCAGCTCACATTCTCCTGCTTCAGAGGTAAATGTCACGCACTGCGAGGGTTAACCCAGAGAGCTGCAGCTCACATTCTCCTGCTTCAGAGGTAAATGTCAGCACTGCAAGGGTTAACCCGGAGAGCTGCCGCTCACATTCTCCTGCTTCAGAGGTAAATGTCAGCACTGCAAGGGTTAACAGAGAGCTGCAGCTCACATTCTCCTGCTTCAGAGGTAAATGTCATGCACTGCAAGGGTTAACCCAGAGAGCCTCAGCTCACATTCTCCTGCTTCAGAGGTAAATGTCACGCACTGCGAGGGTTAACCCAGCGAGCTGCAGCTCACATTCTCCTGCTCCAGAGGTAAATGTCCTGCACTGCAAGGGTTAACCCAGGGAGCTGCAGCTCACATTCTCCTGCTTCAGAGGTAAATGTCCTGCACTGCAAGGGTTAACCCAGAGAGCTGCAGCTCACATTCTCCTGCTTCAGAGGTAAATGTCATGCACTGCAAGGGTTAACCCAGAGAGCTGCAGCTCACATTCTCCTGCTTCAGAGGTAAATGTCATGCACTGCGAGGGTTAACCCAGAGAGCTGCAGCTCACATTCTCCTGCTTCAGAGGTAAATGTCAGCACTGCGAGGGTTAACCCGGAGAGCTGCAGCTCACATTCTCCTGCTTCAGAGGTAAATGTCATGCACTGCGAGGGTTAACCCGGAGAGCTGCAGCTCACATTCTCCTGCTTCAGAGGTAAATGTCATGCACTGCGAGGGTTAACCCAGCGAGCTGCAGCTCACATTCTCCTGCTTCAGAGGTAAATGTCATGCACTGCGAGGGTTAACCCAGAGAGCTGCAGCTCATATTCTCCTGCTTCAGAGGTAAATGTCATGCACTGCAAGGGTTAACCCAGAGAGCTGCAGCTCACATTCTCCTGCTTCAGAGGTAAATGTCAGCACTGCAAGGGTTAACCCAGAGAGCTGCCGCTCACATTCTCCTGCTTCAGAAGTAAATGTCAGCACTGCGAGTGTTAACCCGGAGAGCTGCAGCTCACATTCTCCTGCTTCAGAGGTAAATGTCAGCACTGCGAGGGTTAACCCGGAGAGCTGCAGCTCACATTCTCCTGCTTTCACTTCTGCTGTTCTACACAGTTCTCTGGCCGCTGTCACAGAACCATTAATGATGCATAAAATGACCAAAACCACAGTCAGCTCTGAGGAATCTTCATTTTGTGCTTGTTAAATATTTTTTTGAGTGTGATTGGTTTATATGTGTTATCACTAATCTCCAGAATTAGCTGAAAATACCCTTTTTAGTCCAAGCATTGTTCACGGTGTTGATTTTACAGGTAGCATGGTCAGGTGTGCTTGGATTTCTTTAGTTAAAACTCTCTCACAGAATAAAAACCAACAATGTTTCTTCACTTTTAGTCCACTTTGTGCTGTTGTGGAGCATTTTAGGACCCTAGCGTAATTTTCCTGACTCATGCCCTTATATAGATGTAAATCACCCTATCCTTATATAGGCATAGAAATCCTAACCATATTTAGACATAGCTCATGCAGTCCAAATACGGCAGGGCTACTTCCACTAGTTCTGAAAATCCACAACGATTTCCTGGAAAAACCCACCTTCAGCAGTCAGGGACTTCCCCTTGCTTGAATATTAATTTATCCTAGAAATCATGGAGTTTGCAAAGAACCGAGTCTTTGATGACGTTATTATGTCCAACCTTACATCAAAGCTCAGCACCTTCAAGGTATAAATATGCCCACATTTGCCTTAGAAAACACACGGAGCAGTTCGACTATCTACTTGCCTGCCGCAGCTCGCTACGGCAAGTGCCGAAGGAAGCCGACCCTCCAGCTGACGCACTGAGAGACTCTGTCTTTTCTCTTGCCGAGAAAACCAGCTCCAGTGTTTCCAGGCTACTCTTGCGGGTTGCTGGTAAATCGAGTCCTGAGAGAAAGAGATACCCTATCTCCTACATTCTAAGCCAAGGTACGGAGCTGATTAGACCCTTAGAGAATTCTTGGATAGATTCTTGGCAGATTATACTAAAACTTAGGCTACACCTCACTTACTTCTTCCCTTGTACTAGACCTAAGTTAGGTACACAGTGGTAGGCATATTTTAGAAGCACCAGTTGAGAACTTTTAGTCTTTATTTATTAATGTATGTATTTTATGTATTTTATGGCTTAGAAACCATACCATGTTTATACAGTATTATTTCATAATACTCTTCGTACTGTACGCATTGTACTTTGCAACCAGTCTTACAATTGTAGCAGTTCATTTCTTCTGCTTGAGAAAGAAGACTGTTAAATAAATATCTTTTTATTGAAAATGCCTGTCTCTCTATTTCTCTGCACCTCTGGTGAAACGAAGCATGCACGATTGACTGAGTGAAATAACTATCAATTGTTTCCGTGACTCTAGAGATACGTTTCTTATTCTTTTTAAACAAAGTTGCCATGTTTTAAGCGGTTGTCAGAAACTAATCCCTTCTTGTTTATTCGAGAAAGTTTCTAGTGACCTCTGAGCTAGCTGGCACAATTAAGTTTAATATATTCGATAGAGACCTAGTCGACCTCAGTCCTACGTCTAACCTATAGGATATATTATTCCAATTCGCAGAGCCTATTGGTAATATAGGAACTACACTACAGTGATAGACTCCCAATGGGTTTCCAGATATTTCATGTTTTTCCTAAATGTAGGGAAATAAACGAAAGCAGAGAATAGACACATTCATATTTTTTCAAATATATAGGTTTTTCTTCTTTCATACTAGGTTTGTCTTCTATCAACTGCTTTTTATAAGCTGGTATTTGAATGTCCCGCATTATTGTAATTTTATAATTTTCTGTAATTCCTTCATCTCACATTAACTGCACTTTTTTTTCCTTCAGTGTACATCCACAGATGGGTCAGTTTTATTGTTAATGTACTTAAATTAGTACCAAATTCACTGCAGCTCTATGTTTATTTCTTTGTGTGTTCAGTGATGGTGGAGTACTCGCTGATGTCTTTGTAGGTTTGAAGATTGACTGAAGCTCTTCACACATTCACTGCACTGGAATGGTTTTTCCCCAGTGTGTGCTCTCTGATGCTGTTTTAGGTTTGATAATCGATTAAACCTCTTCACACATTCACTGCACTGGAATGGTTTTTCCCCAGTGTGTGCTCTCTGATGCTGTTTTAGGTTTGATAATCGATTAAACCTCTTCACACATTCACTGCGCTGGAATGGTTTTTCCCCAGTGTGTGTTCGCTGATGCAGTTTAAGGCTCGATAATTGACTAAATCTCTTCACACATTCACTGCAATGATATGGTTTTTCTCCTGTGAGGTGTGTTCTCTGATGGAGTTTTAGGTCGTATAAATACATAAAGCTCTTCCCACATTCATTGCACTTGAATGGTTTTTCCCCCGTGTGTGTTCGCTGATGCAGTTTTAGGTTTGATAAATGACTAAACCTCTTCACACATTCACTGCAATTATATGGTATTTCTCCCATGTGTATTCTCTGATGGCGTTTTAGGACTGATAAATATATAAAGCTCTTCCCACAATCGCTGCACTTGAACGGTTTTTCCCCAGTGTGTGTTCCCTGATGCTGTTTTAGGTGTGCAGATTGACTAAAGCTCTTCCCACATTCATTGCACTTAAATGGTTTTTCCCCTGTGTGTGTTCGTTGATGAATCCTCAATCTTGAAAATTCACTAAAACTACTTCCACATTCACTGCACTTGAATGGTTTTTCTCCAATGTGTGTTCTCTGATGAATCCTCAATCTTGAAAATTCACTAAAACTACTTCCACATTCACTGCACTTGAATGGTTTTTCTCCAGTGTGTGTTCTCTGATGAATCCTCAATCTTGAAAATTCACTAAAACTACTTCCACATTCACTGCAATGGTGTGGTTTTTCTCCAGTGTGTGTTTTCTGATGCTGTTTGAGGTGTGTTAATCGACAAAAGCTCTTCACACATTCACTGCACTTGTATGGTTTTTCCCCTGTGTGATTTCTCTGATGGTATTTTAAGTCTGTTAATCGACTAAAGCTCTTCACACATTCACTGCACTTAAACGTTTTTTCCCCTGTGTGTGTTTGCTGATGATACCTTAATGTTGACGAATTCCTAAAACTACTTCCACATTCCCTGCAATGGTATGGTTTGTCCCCTGTGTGTGTTCGCTGATGATTCCTTAATGTTGAGGAATTCCTAAAACGACTATCACATTCACTGCAGTGATATGGTGTTTCCCCTGTGTGTGTTCTCTGATGATTTTTTAGAGTTGATGATCGACTAAAGATCTTCAGACATTCACTGCAATGATATGATTTATCCCCGTGTGTGTTTGTTGGTAATGCTTTAATCCTGAAGAGGAACTCAAACTACTTCCAGATTCACTGTAATGATATGCTTTTTCCCCTGTGTGTGTTCTCTGATGCTTTTTTAGGTATGATAATTGACTAAAGCTCTTCAGACATTCACTGCCATGATATTGTTTTTCTCCAGTGTGTGTTCGCTGATGACTCCTGAGTTTAGATGATTCCGTAAAACTACTTCCACATTCACTGAAAGTGTATGTTTTTTCTTTCTTGGTTAGAGTCTCTGAGTCAGGTATGTATTTTTCTACATCTCTTGACTGTGCTTTCTGAGCAGCCAACATGACAGATAAAGCACTTGTGTTATCCTCACACTCCATGTATGTGTGTGGTATTTGCACATTTGCTTTCCTAAAGTGCAAAGGTCACAAAATACTTGCCACACTTATAACGTGTGTAAGGCTTCTTTGTGGGCGCTTGTGTCTTTAGAATGGATAATGGTTCTGCAAGCTTGTGAGTAAAGATCCATTGTCCTTCCGGTCGGTGCACACTGGGACAGTACTCTGTAATTTATATAGCAGAACCCCCATTTCTTTTAACTTTCAGTTAACTGTGCTTTTCGCTTCTTGCTTTGGAATCGCTTGAAAGAGTTAACAATACACCTCTAGCACTGAATGGTGGTCTATCACGTTAGGAAGCTGAGATCTGCTGTAGCCACCTCATGATCAAAGCTGGTACTGGACATGTTTACACAACAAGTGGTTGATCAGTGTTGTCATAATTTTCTAGAGGTCATTTCTTCATCTTGAGACACGGAGGTGCACAGCTGAGACTCGTATAATCACTGAATTGCCCTTGACGGTACTTCCAAGATCTGTCAGTTTATGTTCAGGTTCCGCTGCCTTTGTCGGCACTTATGTTTTCCTGAATACTGGAACTCAATGTTTCGGACTTTACTTTTGCAGATTTACAGTATTATCTTCATTATTCTTAAACATTTTGTGCAATCAAGGATTGTTTTCTGTCGGATGTAAAGAGATTTAAATTACTTAAATGAAAAATACCGGAATGTGCATATACAATTTTTAATTGATTGTAAAAGCATCTCATTTATTACTATTGTTGAAACTTATAAAGACATTTTAAGACCTATTTAACCATACAGAGATATTTACATAAAAGTTCCTTTGAACATGCCACAATCTTATTTATTTCAGCAAAGGTGTTCATAGAGTAACTTAGCAAAAAAAGGGCACTCGCATAGCACTCATATACTAGTTTCAGCTTTAAGTAGATGCATATGGTCAAGGTTTTGTTAAAACAAGAACAGCTCTTGGAGTAAGCGATGGATCAGAAAGACTCAAGACAGCACGGTGGACATCAGAATGTTGTGCCATGCATCAAATCCTATTGTACATTTACATACATTGTTCATGGAGGTGACTGGTTTCCTTCACTACTAACTCTTTTTTCAGGAGGATTCCCCTCGCTGTTGTCTCAAGGCATGATCATGAGGGCCTTTTGTGTGCTGACTGTGTTTGGGGCTCTTGTGGCGTAAAGGGGCTCTCTCTGAGCCTTGTAGGCCCTGCATCATGTATCGACCCTCTCCCCATATAAGGTCCCTGCCCAATATAAAATGGCGGCGCCTCTATGACTCTAGGAATCTAGATATTGACTCAGGACTTAGCATGTCCTTCTTATGGACATGTAAGAAGGACTATCATGTTCTATAGCTTCAAAGTATTTCCACGGTGGCGTCCATCTTAGAATGTGGTTGTTGACTAATTCTGTTTAGATTTCCAGACTGGCTCAGTCTATCTAATTTCCAAGTGCATCCTAGGCAACTGTTCATCCTATCCCCCATCCCTCTAATCCGGATTCTATCTTCTTAATTGCGTTATCTAGTTTGACCCAATGTATTTCAACTTCCCCTTTTTATATTTGCAGCTGGGCACTCTCTTCAGGATTTGCTGTTTTCCACCTAGTAACCGCATGCATATAACGCTGGGAAGCCCAAAACAGAAAGAGTACCTTCTTCTCTCTTGGCATCTTCTGTCATGATGCTGTTGTTTAACGGGCTGTCTTTGTAGAAGGGAATCATGGAACTTTCCTCCAGCCACCCCATGGTTTGTTCCATCCCTTCCTTCCTTCATCTGACCATACCCCCTTCTCCTCAACTCCCCTCAGCTTCCCTCCACGTGAGCATGTGGTACTCCGGTCCCTCCCCTCTTTCCACTCTGGAAATTTGGTGCCCTTAGCCATGGATTCCCTTTCTCGAAGATCACTAGACTCCAAACTAGTTTTAGACGCCTGAAATTCCTACACTATCATATACCCCATAAACTATCTAAAAGTGTGTTCAAGAACTTCTAACACAGACTTCTCAAATTTCTCCCAGAAACCCTTATTTCTATCCCCTATGTCTTCACGAATAAAGGCGCTACCATAAGTGACCTTATTTTTTGCATTAAAAGGCGAGCACAATGAAAGAAAACCCTTTGCTCTCTGCTTCGGATCACTGCATCCACTAAAGCCCCCCACGGTCTCAGACTCTCGGTAACTCCCTCTATTGTTGGCGGAGCAGAGGCTATCATCTACCTTTATAATAATGGGATTATCCTCATCCAAGCATCGGAACGCAGCCTAGAATTACTTGATTACATTTTCCTCTCATCAAAGTCTCTGTGATGAATAAGTTTCCTCCCTGACCCAAGCTCATCCTAGCCCTTTAGTCATCCCACGGGTACATCTTTCTATATCCTCCCCTCTCCCCACTACTTGTATTGCTCCACCCCGTTCCCCTCCTCCCTATCCACCTTCATCAGATTAACCAACAGCATTAATTTACCATTACCCTTGCAGCTTGTTTCAACCAACATTTTTTGTCATAATAGCCTGAGCCCTCATCACACCCCTAGAGCAGCGACCACTGAAATACACTGACTCGATACTAACACCTTCACCTCATCTCTGCCCCTTACCTCTGAACATTTTTTTTTAATAAAGTTTTATATAGCGCGAACATGACCCACGAGGTTATCGGAGCGCTTTACAATATACAGTTATTAAACATTAGATGGTTGAGGTAGTAAACATACATTTAGTATTCGCCATTCAGTACAAAGAGGTAGATAGTAGTATATGGATAGCATAGGTGACTAGTAGTCAACAAAGAATGAACCACAAGGGAATCAGAACGCTTCACAATACACAGTTATTAAACATTAGGTGGTTGAAGTAGTAAACATACATTCGGTATTCGCCTTCAATACAAAAGATGTAGTCAATAATATATGGATCGCACAGATGACTAGAGGTCACAATAGAATTAAAGTCTTAGGATGTGAATTTGTTAATTAGAAGCATTTTTACTTCTTTTTCGGTTGAGCCTTTGCAGCGCGCATGCGCTGCAAAGGAAAACAACCTTTTCTGAATGCTTAGGCTTTTCAGCCAAGCACATGCACGCGTTCCATTGCCTTCAATGGCAACGCGTGCATGTAAGGACATTCACTCGCAGGAGCGCGCAGCCCATCTGGTCACAATTATCGCTCCCGCGAGTGAATCCCTCCCCCCTGCTGCCGCGCGAATGCTTTTTTTCTTGTTCTCTCTGAAATCTTGTGCCACTCTTTCACCCCACCGTTTCCTCCTTCATTTTCCCCTCTCCTCCTTTAGTTTATTTCTCCGACACCCTCTGCCTCGCTCTTTCTCGTCCTCCTTTCAGCCTCTCTTTCCTTCCCCTCTCCTCCTACGGCCCTCTCAATGAAGCCCTCTCCCTCCGCTCACCTCTCCTCACTTCCTCCCCGTTGTCCTCCTCGTGGGCGCCCGGGAGGGCTGCGGTCCCAGCGGGTTTCATTAAATGCTAAGCGCCGCCATTAGATCTTCTCCCCTGGAGCTCCACGCCGCGTCGCCCGCCTCGGCTGCCATCAAGGCCCGCTGCTCCTGGGAAGCAATCCTGCAAGGGGCGCCGGGGCCGCGGAGATGCCTCGGAGACTAATGGAGCAGGACATAGAGTGTGGCGACGAGAGGCAGCCAGCACTTACAGCGTGCTTGTGGGTGCCCGTCCATCACTGAAGCGGAGGATGGGGCTGTCCGGGAGTGGCCCGGAGGAGAGTGGGCTCTGTAGGAAGACATCCGCAGCCCTGGACCTGTTAGTTGGATCAGTCTGTGGACCAGGGTTCAGTGATTAGGGTCAGTCTCCGGACCAGGGTTCAGAGGACGCGGAAGGTCTCCAAGACATAGGGCCAAGATTCAATTGAAAGGGCTTTAAAGAACATATCCAAACAGCATCTCAAACACAAGGTGCTAAAGGCAGAGTAATGTGATGTAGTCAGGGCTTTAAGTAGGGTGAAAAAACTGTGGGGTCTCTCAAAGGGCCGTGGCCAATGTAATTAAGGACGTGACTAAAAACACGTAAGCTAAGAATCTGTGCTTAGCATTGTGTGCCGCCTGACTTGTATTTTGCGGTTTCTTTGTTGCATCTAGATATGATACAACAAGTAACATCATACCCAGGGCTTTAAGTAGGATGACAAAACTGGGGGGTCTCTGAAAGGAACATGGTCAATATAATTAAGGGTGTGGCTTTAAAACACATAAGCTAAAAATCTGTGTTTAGCACAGTGTGCTGCCCGGCTTGTATTTTGCTGTTCCTGTCATTGCATCCATATATATGATACAACAAGTCACATCATACCTACAAGTCAGGCCTATTGGCTTTGTCAATGGTTGCTAGTTGCATAAGATAAATAAGCAGCAACTACAGCTTGTATATATTATTGAAAACACTTCCACTTAAAGCCCTGGTGACACCAGGACAATGTTGCTGCTCCTGAGATTCAAAAAGAGAAGGGAAATCCAGAGAGAAAATGACTCTCTTTAATTGATGTCCCTTCTCCTACACCGCTCCCCTGACATGACGTCATGCCGTAACTTCTCCACTAGTGAGAAGGGAGCAGTGTGAGCAGCGCACACTAATGAGAAGTGAGCAGTGTGAGTAGCGCACATCGATGTGCCTGTTGTCACTTCGGTCTGGGAAAAAACAGACCATCTGTGCCAGGGCACAAAACAGAGCCCGATAGAGACCCTGCTCAGTACAATGGTGTTTGACAACTCTCTGACCCCAGCTTTTTTTTAAATATTTGTTTATTCATTTTCAGAGAAACACAGTACATACATTTCATCGAAAATGGTACATTTCCAGGGTATATTCAAACTGTATAGTACTGAGATATACATAAGATTATTAATTAGGTATCAGGATCAAAAAGAAAAACAACAACAGGTAACTGTCAGTACTTCCCAACAATCTTCTAATTAAGCGTTTGTATCAGTCACGTTTACGTTTGTAGCTTATGTAATTTAACTTGTGAGAACACACTGGAGGGTCAAGACAGCGCATCATAATAAATACATATAAGGAGAAACAGTGCAGACAAGGTAACTAAACATGGCAGGTTAAGTGGCATGGTAGTAAATCTACAGACAGTCGGTGTAATGCTCACAAGTTTTCCTAATCTGAACCATACTCAGTGTTCTGACTAATTGGATCGACTATCTCAGTCATCTGTGGTGTAGAGGGTGAGGATGTCACTCTGTCCCGTGCCCAGCTAAGAAATGGTTCCCATATATCGCGGGCCTAGAAGCTGCAGGCATCAACTCCCAGTAGGTGCCTAGTTGTGTGTGCCCGAACGTGACATCAGAGAGCCAGGCTGCAAATGTCGGTGGAACCTTTCATCCCCATCTAAGAGCCACTTGTCATCTTGCATACAATAGGAGCAGCGCATGCAGCTTTCGAGACTTGGGGACCGTGTTAGTGATCAAGCCCAGAAGACCAATGTGAGGTGTCCGAACATCCGATCTACCAACTATCTGGTTAATAGCATCAAAAATGTCAGTCCAATATGTAGTTAGTAATGGGCAGTCCCAGGCCACATGGAGGAATCCAGCGTCCCCTCCGCCACATCTCCAACAGTTAGCATCGCCTCTTAGCCCCATATGCCGTAAGCCTATAGGTGTACGATAGAATCTGTGAAGGAATTTAAAATGTATCAGGTGTATCTTGTAATTTGGTGTGAGTTCTAGCAGTTGTCTACAGCAAAAGGACCATTGTATGTCAGTCAATGGCGGCTCTAGATCTGCATTCCAGAGTTGCATGGATGTGGAATGTATTATCGGAGCTTGGTCCTGCATGGTGGTGTAAAATCGGGTGACTAATTTATTGGGGGAAGCTCGCGTTAATATGTCTTGGAGTGCCAGCAGTACTGGGGGTTCATCTGGAAAACCCTCCCAAAGTGCTCAGCAGGAAGACTTTAACTTATGGTATGTAAACAGGTCCCGAAACGTTGTGAGCGAGCCCCCCTCTCCAATCTGTGGATCTCTAAATTTACCCTCAGGGTATATATCAGCAAATGTACGCAATGGTGTGTTGGCCAGGGATATTTCACTTCCACTCACTGCCAAACAGGGCATCATCGGGTTCTGTTTCAGTGGAATGGCCGGAGCATATAGCAATGGGAGTTGCGCTCGTCGTAGTTCTCGCCATACCCATCGCAATGTGTCGGCCGAGTCGACGTCTTTAGTGGGTCTCGGAGTTTTTTGATAGAGCGCCACATTCAAGGGCAGTGGTGTTACCAAGTCCAGCTCCACGGCCACATGTGGCTGATAGGGTGTCGGGTATGCCCAGAAATGCAAAAATTGAGCCTGCGCACATAGGGCATACAGATGCATGTCGGGAGCCCCCAACCCTCCTTGCCTCAGCGGTAGGGTCAACAAGGCCCACGAGACTCTGGCCTGAGTTCAAGTCCACACCAAAGATAAAAGATGGGATCGCAGGCATGTGAAGAAGTGTTTCGTGAGTGGGATCGGGATGTTCGTAAATAAGTATAAAAATTTGGGCAGGATGATCATCTTTGCCAGAGCAATTTTTCCAGCGATAGAGAGAGGTATTTTTGACCAGATGGCCACTCTACTCTCAAGCCAATCTACTGCCCGTCCAAAATTTAAGGACCAGACGTTTTGGAGATTGCGGCTAATCCATACTCCCAAGTACTTTACTTCGTCGGCCTCCCATCGCAGTGGGAACTCCGAGTGTTCTTCCGGTGTATTGTCTGTTAGGGGAAAAATCACCGATTTGGTCCAGTCAGTGGATATACCAGACAAGCCTCCAAATTTTACAAATTCTCGTAATAAAGGGTTCAGGTTCTCAGCCGGGTTAGGACGTAGAGGGTGACATCATCTGCGTAAAGAGATATCAGTAAACTGTGTGAGCTAAAGCCAATACCTCTACAAGTGTGGTGTTGTCTTATGCGGGCTGCGAGTGGCTCCATTGCTAGAGCAAACAACAGGGGAGATAGGGGACAACCCTGCCGAGTTCCACGGGAGACCTCAAAGGGGTCTGATATTATACCGTTAAATCTCACGCGCGCTGTTGGTTTGGTGTATAGAAGGCGAATCTGATTAAGGAACAACGTGCTGAAGCCAATACGCTGTAATATGCGAAATAGATAGGGCCACTCAAGGGAGTCAAAGGCTTTTGTGGCATCTAGGAATACCGCAGCCGCATGGACAGTGGGGTGGAGGTAATGCAATACTGAGAATATGGTTCGCAGATTATGAGATGTGGAACGACCAGGTATAAACCCCGATTGGTCAGGTAGGGCCACCATTGGAAGCAAAGGCTGCAAACGGTCCGCTATGATTTTCGCAAATATTTTGACATCAACATTGATGAGGGAAGGGACCAGACTACAGTGAATGGGCCGCAGTACAGACGGGCTCTGTAGACGGGGATGTGGAGAGGTAGGGTCCTTCTTCCACATACTTTGGGAATGCCCAAGGCTGCAGCACTATTGAACCCGAGTTACCTGATGTATGCAGGAAGTGTGGGAGGTGGAGGTCAGACTTGAAGCTAAAAGGTGCCTCTTAAACATTTGGGAGCCCACGGACTTGTCGCAGAGTGGGAGGGTCTGGGCCACCCTCGGATTTGCGATTGCCAAAAGGAACATTGCCAGGCTCTGGGGGGTGGCCCTACCTCCTAAGATCGACCACTGGAAACGGGACATGGACTGGTGCATGATCCAAGAAAAGACGGTATACGAGGCACGGGGCTGCCCTCGGAAATGGACACAAATTTGGACCAATTGGAACGATTACAGAGGGAACATTTGCGAACCTCCTCAGAACGCCTTGATTGACGAACCGCTTGTACTATGAATGTTTTTTGATATGCTTGTGTACCCCTCCATATTGTTATTATTATGTGTGTCCTGGATCTCCCTGCGCTCGAATGTATAACAACATTAATGCCTTGATTGTGACGATTGCCACCCATCTCATATTTTCGTTTGTTTCCAATAAAAACAATTTAAAAAAAAAACATTGATGAGGGAAAGAGGGCTGTAAGAATCTAGAGTTTGGCTATCTTTGTCTGGTTTTAACAATGTTATAATCAAAGCTTCTCTCATCGATGCAGGGAGGATCTCTAGTTCTAATGATTCCTCAAAGACCTCATGTAACCTAGGTGCCAATTCCTCCACGTAGGTTTTATAAAATGCTGTGGTGAGACCGTCTGGGCCCGGTGCCTTATTTAATGGCAACCCCTTGATTGCCTTCGCTATGTCTGCAACTGTCACTGGAAGGTCCATATACTTACGATGTGCATCGTTGAACCAGACCAGCGCAATGGAGTCCAGAAAGGCCTCAAGATATTCCGGGGTAGTAGTGTGTTTAGTGGTATACAAGTCAGCATAAAATTGTTTGAATTCGTGTAGAACGTCAGTTTGCCCTAACATTGTGTTTCCTGTGGTGTCTCGGATTGTGTGTATGTATTCAGTTCTGCCAGTTGTGTTCAGCATTCTTGCCAGTGTACGGCTTGGTCTATCTCCCTCTCCATACCGCCGGGCCTCAGCATTTTTGCCTAGGAATTTTAATTCTCGCTGCGCTTCTTCTGTATAGTCTAGTAACTTTGCCTTCAACTTTGCAGCTGTTTCTGGCGTGGGTTTCTCACAGAATTGCTTCTCTATGTCATGTATTTGACCCTCAATCGTGCTGATGGTACCTCTGATTGCTTTAAGGACACCGGATTGCCTCGCAATACATTGACCTCTTATGACCACATTAAAGGCGTCCCACAGAACTGATTCAGTTGACACCGGTCCTGAATTAGTGTCAAAGTAATCCTTTATGTCCTGTCTGATTTCTTCCTTGAAGGCTTCATCAAGGAGTGCCTGCGGTGGCAGACGCCAGCTGAATGCGTGGGTTGGGGCATCAGGGATGTTCAATTCTAAGAGGCAGGGCGCATGATCTGACAAGGAGTGGGCTAAACCACCCACACGGCCACTCCAGGTGGCCACATCCAGGGAGACCAGCCAGAAATCTATTCTCGACCATGCGCCATGGTGACCAGAGATGCATGTGCCCACACGTTCGTTGGGGTGTCTGACTCTCCAAATGTCCGTCAAGCCCCCCTCCAGTAAGGTGTCATGTAAGGCTTGGCTAGCGTGCTGATGTAGCGGTCTAGGTGCCCCCGTCTGTCCATGAAGTCGTCCTCAACGACATTAAAGTCACCCCCCCCCAGGATAGGGTCATCTACATTTGGGCCATACACAGCCGCTAGAGTCACACATTTGCCACATAGCACTCCATTTGCAACCACATATCTACCGTCTGGATCAATGTACGTGGTGCGTTCCCTGCAGTCCAACCCCTTCCGTATCAGTATAGCCACCCCTGGTGCATAATTGGAATATATGGCAGAGTAGGTATGTCAATAATGTTGATAGGGTAGATGCACAGCTTGATTCGACAATGTTCCTCACTGTTTATGGGTGCTACATAAGTGGCGTTGAGTGTCCCACGACGTCTATGAAACTATCACTCAATTGTGGAACCAGTGGTCCACTGGTACCATCCTTATGTGCACACAGTTGCCTTTGTTTCAAAGACGAGTATATTCAGCGTTGATTTTGCTTTAGTATTTATTCATACTTGTTTTTATGCAAATTTTGACACGTTTTCCAAATATAACATTTAACACTCTTTCATAGATTCCAACTCATGACAAGGTCCATTACATGTATCCAATGCATTTCGGGCCATTGATAGTGCCCTTCATCAGGGAAAAGACGCTGTTTAAATAAAGCAAAAATAAACTAGCTATTAATGTGTCTCTATGTATTGCATATGGCAGTTGTATACTACAGTATTCAGGGGGGTGTATATTCGTGTTACCACTAGAAAAGGTGAAGAGTTTATGGTGTCACCTTAAAGTACCTGTTTACCCAAGTGATCTCACAAAATGGGTTAAATATGTAATCTTACGTGTCACTGGTTCGGAGAGGTTTCTGTCGGGAAAAACATATGGGGAGACATAAATACAACCTGTCTCCTTGGTAATTGTAATAGCACGGTAGTTGTTTAGTTTATAGATGAGACTGACCTGATGTGTAGGATGAACGGGTTCGTCAAGGCGTCTTTCCGGTATCAGTTCTGTCTAAACATCGGTATCGGCGTCTCCGCCATCACCCGCGTTTTCATTAAGTTTTGTGTTTTAGTCACGTGATGAATGTGACTGAAAACAGACTCGCGGTTATGTAAACACTTTAACATCTAACGTGTTCGCTTTGAGAGGCGGCGTAGGGGTGATAAATTAATCACTAAATAGTCCAGTTTGCTAAATCTTTTCCCAGAATTTATCTGAGTTGAAAAAATAGAAATTACAGGTTGCAAAGTGAAACGAAAAAAGTGAAACGAAAAAAAGTGTCACGGCGCGAGGAATCGAACCGTGAAGGGTAGACAGTGGCTCACTGGGGTACTAGTTTGTTGTGCTATGGTGTTGTGACTGGTGGTGGGGGTTATGGAGTAATGTGTTGTGTTATAACCTGATCTGTGTCATGCCTGTGCATACATATTTCAATGAGTTACAAGTTTAAAGCAAACAGAAATAAAAAAATAATACAATGAAGTCTCATAGGAGTTACTAGGTCGGCCTTGGGGCATATTTACAAGTAACATGATAGTTCGATTCTGTCATTTAGGCCGTGCGGCTTGTATGTTGAAAGTCTTTGTATACAGACGTTTTCTCGTTGTAATAGGGGAACGTCGTATCAAAATAAGATTGACGGAACATAAATCCAACATTCGCCTCAAAAATGCGAAATCATCATTGGCAACTCATTTTGTTGAAGCAAAACATATCTCACAAATGAAGTTCATCATACTGGAAACTATTCAAAAACTGAAGGAAGAGACAATACCAAATTTCTATTACAACGAGAAAACGTCTGGATACAAAGACTTTCAACATACAACTCCAACTCCAGTGCGTCCCCCCGTGGCATTGTAATGCATGACCATTATAATAATAGTGTTATCATACTGACATTCAACTAAACACCCAACTGCACCCACCCACCCCCCACCCACACAACGCCCTAATCAGGTCGTGTCTGGATCCCCTTAGAAACATGCAAGGCGTGAAAACCAACCAATGGTAGGAAATTTCCCGTGGGGGCGAGGTAACAGAGGCATACTCCCCTGTTTACACAGGGTGGCCAGGCTGACTATCGGTAAACCCTTCCCAGAGGTTACACATTGCACCATAAATAGTGGCATAAAGGTATAAATCGCTAAGAAAACAATCATATATACTGGCGGAAGGCATAGATCGCAGAGGAAAAAACAGCACAATGTAAGAAAAGGAGAGGAATAACACCGCAATCTCAGAGCCAAGTACGGCTACCGGTATCCTGTAAACAGTGTTATCATCAACATAATGAGTGAGAGAGCGACCTTTTAAACATTTAAAGCAACACATCAAGTTCTCACGTGTTCCGGGATATCAATCAGTCATTGTCGCTCAGCCGGTGTTCCAGAGGGTCATCTCTGGCTTCTTTTCTCTTCGCAGTTGGCCCGCACACATGTTTAGCAAATTTGAGTGCTGATTTTGCATCCACAAAAAAATGTGACGTGCCATCATGCGATACTTTAAGTTTAGCTGGATACAATAAAGAGTACGGAATTTGCGCTTGTAGTAGCAGACGTTTTGTTGGAAGAAACTCCCGACGCGCAGCCTGCACCGGAGGAGTGAAGTCAGGGTAGAATGAAATTTTGTTCCCTTTGTGGGTAATAGGGCCTCTCTCTCTGGATAGCCGAAGGATGGTGTCTCTATCCTGGTAGTTAAGAAGTCTAGCAAGTATGGGCCTGGGCGTACCACCAACTGGAGGTTTAGGACCTAGCGCTCAATGTGCTCTTTCTACCGCAAATACCTGTGACAACTTAGGGTCGAACAGTTCATGTAGCAGATCAGCTACATATGTCTCCATCTTTGATATAGCTGTAGTTTCTGGAATTCCAATGAGGCGTAGGTTGTTTCTTCTAGAGCGCGCTTCAAGGTCATCGTTCTTTGCCCTTGTGACCGTGAGGAGTTTGTCCATATGCAAAAGTTGTTCTTTCGTCTCCTGTCTGATTTCGTGGAATTCGGTTTGCCTGTTTTCAAGGCAGTCCAGCCTCGTTTCGTGTGTCGTGACTTGAGATTGACCAAATCCAATTGCGACGTCAGGGTGTCCAATTTGGCGCTGATACTTTTCAGGCTGGATCTCATTTCCAGCATGAGGGATTTTAAGTCCTCACCTTGGTCCTCTATCTCTTCACCATTCCCTGATGCACCTTGATCCTGTTCGGGTACTTTCCCCCCTTTTGCGGCCGGGAATGGGATTTTGAACTGCCTGACGTCTGATCTGCCCATGTTGCACTCACAGTGTGTACCTGTGCACACAGTTCGGGCCCTCACAGTGTTCAATGGACAAGTTAGGTCGTGAGTTAACAGCGCCCTTCTTCGCTAGTAGAAATTCTCGCAGGTATCGGCGCAGGCAGGTGGAGGATTAAAGCATTACCGGACTCCACCCCAGTGCACAATATCGGGGAAAGCTGCGTGTAGCGCCTTGGTCTCGGGTCCACGGGATCAGCGCGCCGTCTGCCTCACTAGTCCAATCATATCCGTGCCTCAAGCAGCTGCCACGCAGTAATTAGTATTGGCCACGAGGCTTGGAATGTACGTTAGCGATACTCTCCTCTCGCGCATAACATAACGTTCGCTTAGGGGCACAAAAGCAACTGGAGTTGCAGTTTAGGCAAGTCCGAGGTATATAGGGTGGAGATATGGAGCCCCTTATAATACTTCTCGCTCTCAGGACTTCAGGGAGCAGGGCAGCATCACATACGGGTCTACGGGAGAGCTGGTCTGACTATTTATCTCCCTCATCCGTGATCGTGGGTTAAGCATGAGATATTTGCTCGAATACCTTCACTTTTCCGAGCCATCGGCACTAACCTCATGGGCGGGGATCAGTAGCACACTCCGTGAATATTCCGTTGCATGCCCGCTAGGTTGCTGCATCTGTCTCCATGCACGGCCTGCGCAGCCCCCGACTCAATTGCAGCCCAATGCCCGGTTTCAGTATCGCGTCTCCGGCAGTCCGCGGCAACTCCGTCCCGCTCTCTCTTATATCGCCTATATCTCGGTTTCACCAATTTTAAGTGTGCCAAAAATTAGCACATTGTATGCGCCCATTCCTCCGCTTTCATCCTCGATGCATGTGTCACTCTGGGTGTAGGTACAAGCAGGATTTTGTAAGGATTATTAGCGTGGCCGGCGGAGCTCGCTCAGTAAGCGGCCATTTCGCAGCCTTGCAAGCCACGCCCCCCTCTGACCCCAACTTTGAAAGAGATTGATTTCATTGTGCCTGGATTCATGGCTGTTCCCTTCTCTCCACCATGAGGGATCCATAGGTCATAGCCCTCGCTTCCGTGTTAGCTGGGACCCTTGAAGGTCATGGCTGTGCGCCTCACCCCCTGCCTGGGTACCCCTGGCCTGTCAATCAAATCTTATCTTAACCAATGATGTAACACTTAACATGGACCTTCACACTGAAGACCAGTGTATACACACATGCAGGGCTTATGCCAATAAAAATTACGCTAAATCGGATCTTAGCCAATGATGTAACACTTAACAGGACCTTCACACTGAAGACCAGTGTTTACAAACATGCAGGGCTTACACCAATCAAAATGACGCTAACTCTGATCTTAGCCAATGAGCCAACACTTAATCCAGAGACCTTAACGCTGAAGACTAAAGTACATGAACATGCAAATCATACACCAATTAATGCGCAGTGTTCAATGATAAGAACTGTAATCTTAACCAATAACATCAAACTTACGTCAGTGGCCTTCACACAAAAGACCAATGTACACGAAGATGCAGAGTGGAGGCACCACCAATCAGCATGCAGTGTTCCATTGCACTAAATCTAATAGTTGATTGAATTATCTTAACACACTCACTGGGTTTGCCGAGAGTTATCACAATAACACAGATTTGCTTGGAGATATCATAAACAGCATGTACATTGTTGAAACAAGAGCCAGGAAAGGAGAAATATAAGACCACCGTCTTACACTAGTAATATTTTCTGCAATTCAATAAATGCAATTGGTGTCCTGGGCCTCATAAGCCAGCCCGCTGCTTTACCACCAAGAGACATGCTATCAATGTAGTGCACCTTCTCCAGACAGGGTTCACATATGTGCAAACTACATATTGTGAGAAGTTAGCCTTGCATATGATGTCACTAGTTCTAGTGGGCACCTTGCACCAGTCTAATTGACCCTTATTGATGGTGGTTGTAAAGTCAACCTTATAGAAAGCTATCCTAGTGGTAGCATGGGCTAGCAGTCAACAGGCTAAGACTTCAGAGAGCATGTGAAGCAAGTTGTTTTACCATGTGTAATCCCTTGAATGCCAAATGAAAGGACACCACACCAGGTATATATCAAATATATATGTTTTTAATCTAAACACAACCCCTCTGCACTCTATATGAGGTCAGAGGTAAAAGTACAATACAAGATTCTCAATCAGCATACATTAAGTTGCACAATATACAGTAATGCCGTAGGGGCCTCACGAACCATATATTAAAATAGTGGTATAAGAACCACGACTGAAATGGAAAGTAGGCCTAGGGCCTGTGGAATCGCTGGGGCTACACTAAACAACCAATGGTTAGGAAGTAGGAGGCCCACGGGAGACGCGTGCAGTGTCTAAACACAGACGCCGGTTACCATTGACTTATAATGCAGAACGAAGAAGTCACAAAGTTACTGTTAAAGGACACTTCCGGATGGACTACGACAAAATCCCTTTAGACTAGGACACTTCGAGAGTCAAGACCCACGAGAGCACCGGAGTACTCGTGTTACCTCACCCAGGGAAGCCGGGTGCATAGGTGCCTTTCGATGTCGGGTTTCGTCGTTGTTTTCTATGGAGAGCGCAAAGAAGTGCTGCAGGCGACCAGAGGAAAAGTGTCCGGGTGGATCCAAGGGTGGATCGAGGATGTGAAGAACCTGAAAGCAGAGGGAACAGAGTCTGGGTCTCTAGCCAGTGACCAGGAAGGAACCAGGCGATGTCGAGTGCTTGCAGGTAAAGAAGGGGAGTTTGTCTCTTCAGCCACGAGGTCCAGGAGACATCGACGATGACCAGGCGCTGGATTCGAGCTGGCCCACAACCGATCTAGCTGACGGCAGTGTCGGTATCCGGATTGAACTCAACAAACCTTGGCAACCGCAACCCACGCAGGATGTCAAGATTCACTCTGTTGCAGCCCAGCAAGGTCTGTGGCACTTCTCCTTTTCAGGGAAGCTGGAGCAAGCCTGGAGCAACCAGGCCAGCAAGTTAAAGTTGTAAGAAAGTCTATGTGGGACTCACTAGCCAACAGGCAAGGAGCCGGGAAGACGCATCAAGCACAAATGCAAAGGCGGGGCCCACAGGACACTCGTGGAGTGGAGGGGCCAGAGCTTCAGTGCAAAGGGTGCTCGGAGCTAGGGCTTCTCTTACTCCAATGCACAACTGCGAGGATGCCTCGGGAGTCAAGCAGGTAGCAAATCGCAGGATGTCCAAGATGTCCGGTCCCACTTCTCTCGTGACCACCATGTGTCTCAGCTTTGCTGTGGATGTGGGTCGGTGTCAGAGAAGTCTGGAAGTCCAGTGCTTGAGTCGCAGAGTCTTTGAGATCTGACAGGAGCCTTGAAACTGCAGACCGGCAAAGTTGCTGATGGTGCCTGTTTGAACAGGGTGGTCACTCCTTGACCACAAGGGAGATATCTTCCGTCTTCCAGTCAGAAGGGAACGTCGAAGGTCCAGGATATGTCTTGCAAAGATTCGTCCAGGATAATCTAAAGTCCTAGGGACACAGCTCCTATACTTATACTGATCTTAGGGGCTGAACTACCTGGCTAGGTCCCTCCTATGGGTGGACCTGGAAAGGGGGTGGTTACACCCCTTTCCCTTTGTCCAGTTTCGCACCAGAACGGGGCTGGAGTGCCCCAGCAACTGGTTTGAACCGGGCTATGCATGGAGCACCTTGTGTGCCCCAGGCAGTGTCTAGAATTGCAGCCCTCCCTGCCCCAATACACTAAAAGCCTGTCTGGGGAGGTGCTAGCACCTCCCAAGGCAGGAAACCTATTGTCCAGGCCTCCCCTGCCGGCGTTTCGTCCAGCAGCAGGAGGTCAGACTCATGTCTGTGGCAGCAGCATCCATTTTGTGATGCTGGGGCTCTGTTTAACTTTTACCGGGTTTAACAGTAGTAACATGTCTTCTCCCTCTAGAAGGGTGGAATGCTACCCCCGCTGCCAGAACTGGCGGGGGTCGGGGTAGTATTCCAAAGTGTTTGACACCTTACACAACATGTTTTGATAAAGCCAAACCAAAGTTAGCATTAACCATGAGGAATATAATGCACTTAAGAGTATATGGTATGGCTATATCATAGAACAGCTATAAGGAGATGGTTCCGAAAGCTGCAGAGGGGCTCAGCTCATGCTAGGGCACCCTCTCACATAAAACCAAGCACTCTGCCTCCAGGATTGTCGAGGCGTACCATGGAAGTGTCTTATAGGTGTCTATGTGTCTATATATATAGGTAGATATAGGGATATATATCTAAGTAAGGGATGATTACACCACCTTACCCAGGCTGTAAAAACAGACCTGTGGTGTCAGTTTGGAGGGCCAGCCAGGGGTGGCATAATACATGCTGCTGCCCCTGGTAGGCCTTGGATGCACCTATGCCCTGGGTACCTATGGTCACTATACAGGGACTCACAGAGAGGACACAATACTCAATCTGGTATGTACCTAAAGTACATTGAGTCCATTTTAAAGAGAAAGCAGATAGGCTGAGGCCCTGATTAGCAGGGTTCCAGCCCAACTAAGTCAAAAAACCAGCAAAACACCAGGAAAAAAGTGGGGGCAACCATATAGTCAGATTCCACCTTCCTACACATATAAAACAAGCAGAAAAAGGAGCCGACTTCCGATATTTCAGAGATCTTCCAAAATCCACTATTCCTGTCTTCCCAATCCTAAAGATGGGAAGACGCCATTTTTAGCAATAACTCTAATAGGCCGGGCAAAGGAAGAACAAGCATTGACATAGCCAATAGGTATCGCCTTTGGAATCTTATAAGTGTTTGCTTATCCAGCACAATATCCTTGGTGCAGCAACATCAACTGTTGCATGGCTAAACACTTATAAGGTCCCAAAGGCGAGACCTATTGGCTATGCCAATGCTTGTTTGAAGGAGGTAAAGGAAGAGATCCCACGTACCACTGGAGGTAGGGAGTTCCAAATCTTCGGTGCAATCCATGAGAATGCTTTGCAGCCCGTTCTCTTTTTATGGAAGGATTGTGGTTTCAGTAGTAGTGAACTCGCACTGCGCAGTTGTCTGCATCTTCCTGATCGCTCTCGTTTTAGAGTGAAGTAACTGGGGTTTTGCTATGCAGGGCTTTATGGGTCATGCAAGCTATCTTTAGGTGTATTCTTGCCTCATAGGGCAGACAGTTCAGAACTTTTAAAGTCGGAGAGATGTAGTTATTTCTTTTAGTTCCTGATACCAGTTTGGCCGCAGTGTTAAGCGATGCCCTCAGTGGGGCCGGCCAGTATTCGGGGAAACCGCATAGAGTGGTGCATCCATAGTCTAATCTTGGTAGCACTAGGGCTTGTACTGCCATTTTTAAGTCGGTCTGTGGGAGGAAGGGTTTAAGTTTCCTTTGTATACTCATCTGGTGATTAGCTCCCTTGGTGGCATTAGTGATTTGCCCCTGCATGTTCAGGTGTTTGTCTGTGGTGACTCCCAGGGATTTCACAGAGTCAATGATGTGTGGACCTCAGTCAAAGGAAGTTAGATGTTTCAACCTTAAGTCTATCTTGGGTGTGTGATTGGGTGGGGAGATGAGAAGGAATTCAGTTTTTTTGGTGTTAAGCAAGAGGTGGTTGCCAGTGAGCTAACTTTGAGTACTCTGTGGAATAGCGTTGAGGGAGATGAAGTCTTCTGGTGAGGAGATTTTCATATACAGTTGGGTGTTGTCCACATATAGGTGATATAGAGCATTCGCTGAGTTCAATGCGTTTGCCAGGGGCTCCATGAGTAGATTAAAAAGAATGGGTGAAAGTGCTGAGCCCCCGCTGTCAGCACTGATGCATCTGTGACACTCTTTCTGGAAAAACCCTGACACTTGCTATCTCGGACCCCCTAACATGACCAATAACATGGCTCCTATCGACTCATCAATCAGTTTATGAGTCCCACACCCCAACTCCTCAATCATGACTCCATCTCTATTCCCCCCTCCCCTGGTTCTCCCAACTCAGCTTCTCCCTAACACCATAAACTGGAGCAGTCTCACCTGGCCTCCTGGCCCACATCACGACCTCCTGTTCCCACATTACTAATGTCGCCAAAATCACTGAGATCTCTCAGGAGCTTCATCAACTTAAGGCTGAGGTTTATAGCCTAATATCCCTCACCTCTGAGCTCGCTAATTGTTGGTGACCCACCAGGCCGATGGGTAAGAATAGACACTCCCTTTAGCAATCCAATAGTCAAGTCAAGTCAAACCAGCTGTATTCGGTGTAAAATATACAACCATAAAGCATACTAGACAAAAGGTACTATATACACATCAATAAAAACAGTTTTCAAATATTTACATCTTTAAACAATCAGTATTTCATAACAGGCATCACATCTTTATTCAATATGTGGTACTCTGCTAATTATCAGTGCAAAAATCGCATATGTACAAAAGGAGCATTTTTGTGCAAAATCCAAACATATAACAAAAGGGGAAGAAAAAAAATGATTCATAAACATACTTGAGATTAGGATGATAGATTATATCAACATTACGCAATAATGACACAACTAAAGGCAGTCATCAGGTTTTTCAGATATTAATGCATCCAGATGTGACAAATCCTTTCTCTCCTAATCGCCCTTGGTATAAAATTAATAACAGAATAAACAGTTTTTATATTATCCATCGTACATAAAAAGTTAAAAGCGTGTTTATATTGATAAAGCCTATTGATTAAAAAAGCGGTTTTATAACAATTCTCTAGAAATCTTTATAAAAGGTACAAAACAGTAAGAAGTGCATAGTGGACTGGGGGGGTCTTTCCCTCACACGGGCAGTTTGGTAAAATATAGGACCATTTTTCCTTATTTGAGAATGCTGTTATATAATGTAGTGTGCCAAATTTTAGCCTTGTTAAGTAGAATCTATGCTGAGAGTTTCTTACCAGAGTTAAATATGTTTGTAATCCCATCACAGAGGGGATCCAATAACAACCACGTTAGACGGAAGTCACCCCGCACTTCCAATGGGATCTCAGCAATCGCAACGTCTCCTCATTTGACCTGGAAGACAATTCCCTACCCCCACGCCTCCACTCGACACATCAGGATGAAAGATACCCAATCGGACAACAATATTTACTCCCTCCTCCTTCAGTCAAATCCACATAGAGATGCTAGGCCCAATCACAGAGCAGGTAACAATTCCAACTTTAAGCAAATTCCCATCACTCAGGCTGCCTCCGCTGTCGCCACCCCCCACCTGAAACGTACGCTGCTCAACTGCAGATCGGCATCTTAACACGCAGTGGATATTGCTGACCTTTTCCTTACTCGTGATCTTGACCTGATAGTCCTGACTGAAACTTGTCTAAATGACTCCTCCACACCAACGCTCGACATTCTAGCACCGCCCAGCTACGACATCATCAGATTAGATCGACCAAACAGACCTGGTGGAGGTAACCCCTGTACTCACTGCAATAATCTCTCCGTGAAGCAAGCACAAACCGTTACTCTCATCTCGTGTGAATATCTAGGCATCGATATCCTGAGTAAAGATAGGCCTCGATACAAACTGCATGCGTTTTCCCACCCTCCAGGAGATAACCTCCCATCCATTGAACAAATTATGGAAAATCATCACAACCAACTCCAGTATATACTGCACCCAAATCTTCCTTGGTGATTTCAACCTCTACTGGAATGACCCAAATGACCAATCAGTGATTAGCCTAAAAACATTCCTAGCTGATCTAAACTTGATCCAAATATGCGAAAGTCCTACAAACAACGTGGAAGCGACCTTGGATATAATTATCTCTAAAGCTAATTCCATTCAACTTGAATCTATCATTCCATGTGATTGGACAGACCACCACTGTATCTCTTTGCTCATCACTGAATCACTGTCCTCAAAAAAGGTTCACATAAAAAAAACAGACCCTGGAAAAGGAACCCTCGAAACATAAACCTGAATGAACAAACATCTATCAGCAATTACATACTAACCCCCCCCCCCCGAGGACATGGCAGATGTCCAGGCCCTTACTGATCATTACACTAATTCAATGACAAACATTCTAGACTCTATGGCACCCCTCCAACCAAAAAGAGTACGAGCCTTGGTACAATGGTAGTCTAAATGCTGAAAGATGCAATCTAAGATTGGCTGGATGGTCATGGAGATTCTCCTCCTCGCTTGAACACCTCCAGCATCTGAGATCTCTAAGAATCATTTACAACAAACACATACATAGCTCAAAAGCAAACGTCTTTAGGAAACAGCAAAACAATGCCAGGAACAGACCTAAAAAACAGTTTGAGCTCGTTAAATTGCATACTAACAGGAAACCCAACCTGCTTTTCGGGTCTAATCTGCAGCCTAACCGCTAAGAACTTGCCTGGGAAATACAGAAACATTGAAAGTGATTTAAAGACTGCTTTGGATCTCCCCCCAACGCCTTCACATGCCAGCCCCCACCGACCCATGTGGCCTGAGCGTCCTGCACACACACCCAAAAATATTGCTGTGTGGAGTTCATTCAAATCCGTTGATGAAATGACCGTATTAAACATCCAGTCAAACCACTTCAGCGATCCGCTTCCTTAAAATATCTTCAGTGAGATTAAAACCCCTCTTCTCCCACTCTGGAACCAAATAGTAAATGATTCAATAATTCATGGCAGTATAGCAGACTGCCTCAAGTCTAGACAGATAACCGCCATTCTTAAAAAAAACACAGCAGACCACACTGCTCTAAATAACTTCCACCCTGTCTCTAGCATCCCAACTCTTTCAAAGCTCCTCCATTAACTCAGCTGCAAGGCTTATTACTGGATTCAAATGTAATAACCACATCACACCTTATTTGAAATCAGTAAACTGACTCCCTTACGAGGCATTTTCAATTGCCTGCATGACACACAAAGCCACACACTCCAACACCCTATGTACATTGCACAAACACGTTGTCTTTACTTTTGAAACTGCAGAAATTCAATAAGAAAACGTACAATCGAGCCTTCTCTGGCATTGCCCCGAGAATCTGGAATTCGCTACCATCTGAAATCCAAATTAACTCTTCACCTGCATCTTTAAAAAAATAAGAGAATGCGGTACTGATGAAGAAATTCTTGCTTAAGCTCCCTTGATACTGTTGTTGCGATGGTTATTATTGTTTATTATTGCCTGTCTTACCTGTGTCTCTGAGAGCGGCTCCTCCATTGGAGGGAAGGAGCGTCACCCCACTTAAATGCCCCAGAAAACCCCCAGAGACAAAAAATACCATGATAATGAAGATAATGAATTACCATTTAATTTTTCGTCTACCCGGCCTGACTCAGGAAAGGGCGGGCCTGGTGAGTGGCAGCAGTGGTGGGCTTCCTGTGCACTAGTTAATAGTGTGCATGTCCTATTGGCTGGCCATCTTCCGACGGGCAGCCTGAAATGAGCACTATTAACCTCTCAACTCAGCCATCTTAGACAGATGGATTGCGAGCCTGCACATGCCTCTACTGTCCTCGAAAACTCCAAGAGACGCTTCTCCCTCCAATCTTGGAACTTCTCTCATGCTGAAAGAAGTGCCTGGATTGGTTAGCTGGGGCCCTGGATGTGATGTTGGAAAAGAAGAAGACAGGTGTGAGGAGGACCTGCCTGCGCAATCAGGTGTTTTTTTCAACAATGTATTTAATGTATTAATGTTTTGTATTTATTTTAAGCCCCACCCATTTGCCCGCCCCTCCAATCGGTAACCTTGCCAGCCACCACCGGTTTCTCTCACCCTAATCGTTTATGTTGCGCTATTTTGGCCTAATAGGAGTTCTCCCTGCTTGGAAATTGCTACTTCCTGTATTGTTCCTGTGATTGCTACTATTGTTTATGATTGTCGGCCTTGCCTCTTTCTCGCACCCTGATAATTTGTAAAGCGCTCAGATACCCTCTTAAGTCATGTTCTCCTATGTAAATCTTTAAATAAATAGATAAATGACTCCCACATTATGCTGTAGAGCAGCAGTTTATTTATTTTATTTACTTTGTGGTTTTACTTTTCTCAATTTCTTTTTAGCTTTTTTAGTTTGCCAGTATTATCCACTGGAGTGGGAGATCACCGGCTGGACTAGGAGACTGAGCTGAGCTGGTCTGTTGTTGACTTGTCCCACCTCTGACTTTAGTGCTTTGTGAGATAGCACAACAGCATGTCTCTAATAGTTGAAAGCTGTGGTGCGTCTGTGTAGCGAGTGGACGGATGGTGTGCCAAAGCCTGTTAGCATCCTTTCACTCCTGGACCATGTCCAGCACACGAAACACTCTCCTAAAAACATCTCTTAAGTCAAATGGCTCTGTCCAGAAGCCCTACACCTCGGCTGCCCTCCACTCTTCCATCCATAAAGGTAGGCCCGGTTCTTACATTTATTCACCTGCTCCTCACATGCATAGCCCTGCTATCAACATTCCTTTTCCAGCCCAAAGCCTGTGAACAAGATTTTCGAACCTCGATTTCCCATAACTTTCCATAGATCTCTCCTCATACTCATGCTTTGCAATATCGCCTGCACAAACCAGTGTGGCCACATTTAATGGAACAATACTGAGGTGTGCTCATTGGTTACACAAGATGGAGAATGCACCACAACAGTGCACGAAGATAAAATGCCTTCTGCAACACTCACAAATGCCCGACAAGTACACAGTCTCTACACAGCTTTTGCAGAGGCCCACATGCTTAGCACTGCTTTTCAAATACACACAAAATCCCATAGGCACAGCTCAACAATGAAGAATAAAATTAATTCATGGGATGAAACGCACCGGCAAATG
Source organism: Lissotriton helveticus (assembly GCF_964261635.1). Lineage (NCBI taxonomy): Eukaryota > Metazoa > Chordata > Amphibia > Caudata > Salamandridae > Lissotriton > Lissotriton helveticus. The sequence continues at coordinate 4,068,363 of NW_027611651.1, read as the reverse complement.
ATCTAAAGCATGCTGCAGGCCACCAAATGTCTTTACTATTTCAGCTGGTCCTTCCTACAGAAGCACAGCTTGCTGGTACCAAAGTGTTCTTTCTTTAAAGAGGTGCTAGAGTCAACGAGTGATAGGTGAGGTGGCTGGATGGTGGATTGTTACTGCATTGTGTCCGAAGAGTCTGTAATAGCATGTGTGCTAATCCCTCAGCAGCTTCTCTTCTAGGACCAGGTAGAGCACGTACAGACCAGGAACAGACAGTAATAATACAATTATAGCCCAGGTGTATATTGAGATAAAGAACTGAGTAGGACACTGGCTTCCAATAACACAGCACCGAACACCATTTCAGACAATCTTTAATGTATGTTTGAAGAAGAAATCAATAGGGAAATGTGTGACCATTAACCTTTCGCCAGCTGCAATCAAATATTTATGAGATAATGACATGCAAACATACCTTCAGCCTGCACATCCTGGGACTAGACTGTTGGAAAGCGATCAATGGGAAATGAGACAGGTTTGGAGGTGAGCAAAACACTGAAACATTACCTGAAAGAGCAAATTCAAAAAAGAGAGTTAGAAGAAGATAGATGGATATTAGAAATGGCAATAGGGACAAACAGGAGAAGGAAATAAACTCAACATTCTGTGAATTTTTAGAGAGCATAAAAAGAAAACATTTTTTAAAATTTTGTAAAAAACTGAAAAATAACACCACAGTTTAGAACTCATAGAAACTGAAAACAGAAAAGCCTATGCACCTTGTTTTAAATGTGCATTATCAGAGAAGAGGACTAATTATGAGATTGCGATCTAGTGTGCCATGATGGTGCACCCGGTGTAGTTTTCTGTACTCATGCATTCCAATGGGCTCTGGGAAGTACAGTCTTTTTGTAACTGCGTTTAACGTGGATACTGAGGGGTGTGGCCAAAATGGCGACCGGAGCAGATGTGCATTAAGCTGCTCCGTCGTGACAAACCACAAGATGCTGAAATTTCGAGATGCACAGGAGCGATTCGCTCCAGCAAACGGCCCTATGACTATCGTTGGGGACCCTGAGATCCTGCTCAAAGCGTTTCGAGGCACCTGAGCTGCCGCATCTGGATCCGGCAGCGGGGCCTAGCTGGGAGGTGCCTCGCGCTGGGACCCAGGACTCAGGCATCTAAGGCTGCCTTCACCGGAGAGACCACGATCCGAAAAACAGGAACGGGGGCTCCTCGACACAGCTGCTCCTGCAGCAAAAACACCGCAAAACCCCGGCAAGGAGGGAAACAGCTACCACGGGGGACGGGCCGCCAATCTCAATGGCCTACCAGACATGGCCTTGGGTGAGGCCCACCAAAATACCGGAATAGGCCCAAGCCCCGGCCCTGCAACACTGCCAAATCCCTTCCCACCACTTCCGAGGGAGGGAGGGGACACTCGGACAATACCCGATGCGAGAAACAACTGCGCAATCGGGAGAGAAAGCAACTAATTCCCCCTATCCTCTGCACATTATATGCGGGCAAATCAGCTGTGGAGCAAGCTGGAGGCCCACAGAGGGAGACACACCACCAGTCCAACATAACCAGCGCCAAATAACAAGAACACAACCCCCCATATCTACACTGGGGCACCAATACTGGAGACAGCTACCTGAAAATAGCTCATGAACTGCACCAGCATGGGCATGCACAGACCTGAGCCACCGCATGCTGGACTGTATGTACCCTCACCAATATTTATTAATTGGTACAGGTGACCAGAAGAAACATATATGCCAGCATCCCTCCTAAGCACAAGTCCTCACGACTCACAGGGACGCCGAATACCCAACACCCCAGGATACTCGAAGAGTCACTGCCGAAAAGGGCTGCGAGGAGGCCTGAACCGGGCAGCAAAAGGTCACAAAAACTCTGCACAGCCAGGAAAGTGCGTAGGATGTGCCCTCTCCACATTCTTGAAGAGGTCGCATTAGCCAGCTAATCCGGCCGGACACCACAGGGGAGGACATTTTAAAAACGAGACCACGCCAAGACAACCGGTATCTTAGCCCAAGCACGCACCATTGCGACCACTGGCCTCCACAGACACAAAATAAAACGCCCATCCGTCCACCAATATGGGCAGAAATAAATAGGAGAGACCACAGGTGCTAACAGGGGGCATGTCTGACCTCGCAGAAAGGTCATCGGACACAGCCCAAACAGCAGGACACATGCCGGAAGCGCCACTTGATTACGCACACCGCTTTTCTAACGTATGGGAGCCATCCTGGACATCAAATCTACCATAGGACCCACAATTGACTCACTCTGCATTGAGATGGACCTCCTGTGTGAAGATCACAAGCGCCTAAAAGACAGGATGGAGAACTCTGAGTTAACCCTAGCCGCCCTGAGGCCCACGGTAAAGGAGACGGACGAACAACTCAGAATCCTACAAAAAGAAGTTGAATATCTACTGGATCGAGTGGAAGACCAGGAAGATAGTTCTCGGAGGAATAACATTCGCATAGAGGGTCTACCGGAACGTGCGGACGCGCAAAGCATGGAACTATACCTGGAGACATGGTTTGCCGACACGTTCCGACAAGGCATGTAATCCAAGTTCTTCTCAGTGGAAAGGGCTCCTAGTGTACCCGTTGGTCCCCCTCTGCCCGGGAGCTCTGCCGAGGCCTGTGGTGGCATGACTCTTCAACTATTGTGACAGGGACCACATACTGCAGGTACCATGGACAATAGAAAATGTCACGATCCACAAAAACCCGGACTATACCTTAGTAGTACAACAACGCAGGTCCTCTTTCCATGCAGTAAAGAAGATCCTGAGAGAAAATCATATGAAATATGCTCTGCGATTTCCAGCCACCTTAAGAATTCAGCACGTTGGTAAAACTAACTTCTGCACCACCCGGAGGCCGCATAGAACAGGATATAACAAAACGGCCTGGCCACCAGCAGGGAATCAGTGTCTGTACCGCAACAATGGTGGCAAACACAGAGACAAGTACAATTGCTTAAATGGCAACTGCAGGGACTTATCAAGGACCAAGTAGCGAAGGAAAGAGCCTGGGCAGTGAGGAATGCCAAAAGATACGTGACGCCTCACTCTCTCTCATCATCCAGGTCCAAAGTCGAAAACCCGGCAGAAGACACCCCTTCTATGACGGACTCTCAGTGGGCAGCGGTTAGGTTTGGAGGCCCGGATGTCACACCCCTCAGATGTCTGATGACCTGCTGCGACATGCTACATACAGGTTTGCTACATGATGCATACAGCCATGTGAGCGTCACCCAGGGTAGACACACGGTCCCTGCCTGAAAGCTATCATATATATCACACCAGGGCCACGAACAATCTATACAGGCTCGCACACCGAGACTATCTGGCAGTCCTTGCCCTCCCATATTTTTGATAAACATGTTAAGTTCTCACGGACTGCTTTATCTGTAACTGTCTAGTGTATATCTAACCTTTGGTAGGTCCACGGTTTTTATAGCATTGTTCCTAAATAATGTTGTTTACACTCTGTATGCTCTCCCTGATTTAGGAACCTAATACCAGGGGTACCCCTATTTTTTCATACACAGTCCATGCCCTCCCACTCACACAGTGTGTCTGTTATAGAGCTATTATCTGATGTTTTTCACTGTATTTCTCCCTGTATTGCTTATATTCATTCAAGTTAAAGTTTAACTGTGTTGCAACTAAGTGCAAATGGCCGACTGCTCATTGGCACTGAGGCCTGGGAGTGGGAATAGGGGAATATTATCAGTTACGACGATGCCCATTACTACGAACAAACACTATCACCCCTACATTAGGAAGAGCACACACACTCACGGGTGGACGGTGGGTGCAGCATCGATGCAGAGGGACACGGACCCTTACTGCACACCAACCTTACATAAATGGATGCACAGAACACCCCTATCACACAGAATATGTATATATGGAATGTACGTGGGCTGGTGGGATGTACTAAGCGCCAACGGGTAAACCAATACCTATGGAGGAGAGGGATTGCTATTGCATCATCTGACCACATAAGCACTCACCTCCATGCGCAAGAGATGGAGAGGCATGATAGTGGGGACCACATACTACGGATACACAAGAAGGGCCTTGATATGGGAGGCACACGGAGCTCCAATGGAGGTACAACACACCTGCACTGACCCAAACAGACACTATACGATACTAGAGGGGATACAGGACGGCCAGCCAATAGCACTGATCTCATTATATGCCCCTAATTTTGGCCACGCCCAGTTTCTGCAGTCATTGACACCAGCCTTACTACCCCTCGCCACCAACATACTGGGGAGGGGACTTTAATTGCATTCCGAACATAGCACTGGATCGCTCACGCCCACCAATACAGGGCACTCAGTTTATTAGCATCACCCTACACCTACAGGCATGGGCTACTATGTCACACCTACAGAATACATAGCCTGACCTGCATCCTACCCATAGAGAGTACACCCACTATTCTGGGTTTTACCATCTACACACAGAATAGATCTGGTGTAGTTCTCTCATCAGGCCCTCCCAGCAGTATCCCTTACCGAATACCTCCTCCGCACATTATCGGATCACACCTCCAGCAAACAAGGCAGTCATGAGGTTCAATCAGATCCAGCATCCCGACCTGGCGCCTTCCCTTGGAAGCGCTAAAAGATGACCCACTGCCCGCCTCACTAACACAAACTATCACATCATATTTTCTGGATAACGAGGATACAGCATCCAACGTCGGGTTAGAATGAGATGCTTTCAAAGTGGTCATGCGTGGGCATATGATAATAGTGGTATATGGGGCCCGTATGATAAGTATCAGGGAATAAGAAGGCCTAGAGGACGAGATGTGGTGACACAAATGCCAGCTACCCACTAACCCACAGACAGCGCCTAAGCTAGCTCAAATCCGACTGTCACACAAGGAGATGCTAGACAGACTATGTGCCTTAAACTACAAAAGATATCTAGCCAAGGAACATGCGGAAAGGGACAAGGTGGGTAGGACACTAGCCTGGCTACTAAAGACAGACTCAGCTCACACACCTATCACCGCCATACATAACTTGAAAGGACATTTGGTTAACACACAGACCAAGCTCAAGGTAGCTTTTCGGCAGTATTACACATCCCTATACAACGCGCCCCCTCGACTCACGATGGGACAGAGCTACCGTCCTTTTAGAACAAATAGTACTCCCTCATATTCCACTCCGCCATTACAAAATTGTAGAATCTCCCATTTCGGAATCAGAGATAACAGAGGCAATACAGCAACTGGCAAGGGGGAAACTCCAGCTGGCCCCTAGAATTCTATGCCTCAATTGGTACACAACTGCTTCCACGCCTCCACTGAGATGATATGGATGCATGCGATCGGGGCACACTAAAGGCCTCATTACGAGAGGCCATTCTGGTGGCGCTTCTAATGCCGGGCAGGGACCCATTGAGAATGGGATCCTACCACCCCCCCCATCTCTTTTAAGCACAGATTATAAGATACTGTGCAGGGTTTAGGCTATTAGACTGACAGAGGTCACACAGCTACTGGAGCACTTGGGCCAAAACGGATTTATCCCTGGTAGAAACACCAGCCTAAGCTTGAGGCGACTCTTCCAGCTATTAGACTGGTCACGCAACATCGTAGAATTCGGCACGGATAGCCTCACTAGATGTAGAGAAGGCATCCGACACTGTAGGTTGGGAATACTTATGCACGATACTGACCAGATACGGCATTTGCCCTACGTTTTTTAAATGGATCAGATTATTATACAATGCAGCACAATCAAGGGTCAAGACAGGTCGATTTATCTCAGTCATTTAATAATGAATACAGCACAAGACAGGGGTACCCCCTATCACCTATTACTTTTGCCCTGGTGATGGAGCCCTTAGAAAGCATGATGCATAAACGAGCAGTGAACTGGGGTATCAAGGTAGACAACCAATGGCATATTATCTTACTTTATGCAGACGACGCTCTGATCTATCTCCGGGGACAACGGACAGTATTAGCTGACCTGATGGAACTGCTAGAAGGCTTTGAGCGTGCCTCCGGACTCAAAGTAAACTGGGAAAAATCTCTCCTATTCCTGATGACCCCCCAATCACCAGAACAAAGGGCGGCCTTACCACTGGCCCCCCTCACTTGGACATATGACTCCTTTAAATACCTAGGGATCCAAATATACCACTTGCAAGCGGATATAATAGATGGCACCCTGGGAAGGGCAATCTCTAAGGACAGAACTACCACAGTCCCCAATGGGATGTATAGCCGTATCTAAAATGCTACTACTCCGGAGGCTGTTGTATTATTTTCCAGCTCTCCCATTCCCATTGCCGAGTAAATATTTTCGGGAAATCACTCATAATATCCCTAATATGGGGCAAGTCCAGAGTTCGGGTTACCCTCACGAAACCATGCTGCAATCACAGAGGGGAAATTCGGATATTGGGCGTCCCACCATTGTTAAGCAACGATTCTAGAATGGCTGAATGGTTCAGATGCGGTGATCCTGAAGAACCCAGAAAATATATCAATGTTCACGGCCCGTAGCTGCTGGATCCGGCATGTGTGGACTAGACATTCACTTCTACCTTACTCCCCAGATTTGCCTCTTGTGGGATAATTCCAGCTTCAAAAGTGGGGACGTTACGCCCGGAGATGGCGGAATGGTCCTCCACTGGCCTAACGACTTGGGGCGACTTATTAGTCAAATCCACTTTCTGTGAATTTACAACACTTGTGGATGACACTGGAATCTCTCCTGGATCGTTGCTACTATACGCATGGCTCACACACCAGTTATTTAGGACATGGGGCGCCAAGCAGGACGAACCTAAAAGCCCCAACACACTCTAAACGCTACTAACACATGGAACGTGCAGGAGGGCAATTCTTATGGTATTCAACTCTTTAACCCCGGACAACAGAACCCTCATTGCACCGCTTAGTGAATACTGGTACGCTGCAATTGTAACACAATTTAGTTACCTTCATCATAAATACCTAACCCCACACAGACTAGCGCGAATGTACGAGGGCTCCCTTGACATCTGCCCCCGCTGCCACAACCCTGAATCCACGTTTATTCATATGGTTTGGGACTGCTCACAAATAACATCATATTGGAATGAGGTGGCAACCATCCTTTCGGAGGCCACAGAGACCTTAGTTGTAGCGCAAGAACTACACTTCCTATTGAGCATAACCAAGTGCAACACTAGACGGTAAAACATCAATAGGTTCTTGGATCTGACACTTGGCCTAGCCAAATGCAGGTTAGGCATGTCATGGAAATCAAATTTACAGCAACACAAGCACATATGGATTGTAGACCTCAATAGGGCACTGATCGCAGAACACGTGCTACTGCAAGACGACACACAATAGAACCTCACAAGTACTAACTCTCCAGGCTGGCAGAAGTATTTAACATACGTAGAATCAAAACTTCACCATGACAAACACAGCACCAACCCCATACAAGATTAATTCAACTCCTCAAACCTGAAGATAGCTCTCACCAGCCGCCCCCTAAACGGGACTGACCCAATACAGCACTTTACATCTTCTCCTGCTTCACCCTCACGCCTCTCCCTCCTCCAAAACAGGGCGAGAAGCAGTCTTGATATACCCATGCACCGAAATGACTA